>NC_140594.1:223776934-224429657 GCF_964204655.1 Triturus cristatus | reverse complement strand
AGCAGATGCAGGTTAGAACTGTCTTCCATGATGAATGCGCTTCTATAATGAGAAAAAAACCTGGTAATAAACTGAGCAGAGCTCAGGTAGACTCCCATAACAGGATGTGCGGTCGTAAATCAGAGATATGAAGCGTATCTAGAGTGTTCTAGAGGGTGCTGTCACCTGATTGGTTAAAGTTTGGTTCTTAGTAAATTAATGTGGGTAGGTTACTAAAGAGAATGTTTTCAAGTAATTATAAGTGATGTGTATTATGCTGTACTGCTTTTCAATTGTACAGTGGGCTCCCACTTAGGCGACGGGGAATGATTCAAGTATGTGAATCTATGAAGGATCAAATAATGGAGAAACCACATTCTGCAAAGGTCCCTTGAAGACCCAGGTCATTTAAAACCCACCCATATTTTTCTACGTAGAATCTGATCAGGAAGCCTGTGTGATATTCTGTGCTCTTGCCTTTAATGTCAGCCATCTCATCATGACTCATGCCCTGATTTGCTGAGGTAGTAGGGACAACAGTTTCCACTTTATTCCTCCTTATCTGTTTAAGTAATAGTTGTTGTGTTGTCTGTTTCAGTAAGAATGCTATTCGTCATCGGAGATAGTGGGAAAGCGAAGAGAGCAAAGGTGGACTGCTCTGAGCTCTAGACGATAAAACAGTGGTTCTTCCTTTTCGACCACAGACCATGCACAGAACATTTGCCTACAAAGGATTCACAGCCAGACAGGGTTATTTCTGTGACTATCATCTGCACAAAAGGGATCCAGATGAAATGGTATGTCTTCTAGGCAACATTTCTTCTTGCAACACAGCAAGAGAGACTGTTGTGCTGTTATCGATAGATTAAGTCCCAGTTGCCTTTCCACTAAACCCATTGATCCTTCAGATATTGCTGAAGAAGCTTCATACAAAGTTTTGCATTTGGAACAATAAAGATGCAGAAAGCCATTAAGCCCAGTGAGGAGAATAGAAAGGTTGTTGGATTGAGAGTTCTGATGAGGAGATGGAACTTCTTTTAAATTGAAAATACTCTCTCCTCCAAAGGAAACACTTTTCCTCATGCGGTTTCTGGTGTTGCATCTTTACAGGAAATAATCTACACAGCCTTTATGGAATGCTCTCCCCTAAGCAGCAACCACAGTCTGATCTTAAGTAACTAAATCAGACTCAGGATATAGCATATGAAGAAGAAAGACAGTAACAGAAAAGAGATGTTTATCTCTAGAAAAATGTCTCAAAGTCAACACAAGCAAGAGTGCTATTGCAAATCGGGAAGAATAATATCGCAACCCTCTTTTAGTGCAATATAGCTCAACAAGTTGGACATGCAATTCCCTTTTAAGTACTGCTATCAGTGCATAGGCAACCTTGGTTGATAGGGAAAGATATTGATAGTGGGTGTGATTGAGTTAGCTTAGATTACTATTGCTGACAATTTATGTAGAGGCACTTATGGTATACATTGCCTGGCTGAGAATCTACTAAAAGCCTTTAATATATCATGGCAATGCAATAGCAAAACATAATGTGGTGAAGAAACTTTGAGACTGCTTAACTCACCTAAACAGTGTGTCCATTTCTGCCTCCCGCTCCCTCTCCAGATGCAACTGCTGTTCAATGACACTCTTCATCCAGGCTGCATCTGCAGCAGCTTGCTCACGTCGGGCAGAACGAAGGCGCTGGTCTTCATCTTCTTTCTCAATAAGAGCAGAGAGAATCTGCATGTCCATTTCCTGCAGCAATTAACTATACTTTTAGGCTGTGTTGTTTTATCAGTAAGGGAGGTAAAAAATTTACGTTTCATTCCATAAAGAAATATATTGCATTGTATTTTTTAAACAGCGCACCTTGATAAACTCCTATTTTGCATCCGCTCAACATACCAATATGGCTTGTTTTCTTTTCTGTTAGTGCTGATGCAGTTTGTTTTTCAGGCAACATCAGGATCTCTTGTTGCAGAATGGGTTTTACGTATTCAGCAGCTTCTCTGCACCCATGGGTGCGGGTTTCAGAAAATGTCTAATTTCTTATCCTCCCAATTTTCTCATCCTCCACAGTCAGGATGGGAAGGCTGCAAGGAATGTGGCTGTGCTTACTTTTGGGGGCATTTTTCCTAGTAAAAAAACCATACTTGCTTTCACCAACAAAAGAGGTGAAGGTTTTTCCATCATGCTTTCTCTAATGATGAAAGGTGTAACTCGACAGACTCATTTGTAGAATAATTGATGGAAACAACCTTTACTGTACATTAGCGTGGGGAAATTTCCACATAGTGCAAAACAGTAGAGTTCCAATTCCACCATTTGATAGGACATGCAAATTGGCTAGTGTTGTTGCCTGAAACACATGCCACGGGGGACAGTGAATAGGACAGTATAATAATCCAAGTCGATAGAGTAAGAGTTTGCAAAGGTTCAGGAATCAGTCTTGTGATATAGTTAATGGAACATTTGAGATGCACCCATTTCAAACCTGAGAAATTATCATTTGTCTATGGGTTAATGAGAGTTTCACCAACATTTCTTGCTGACATTCGACGTCAATATGTTTTCATAAATGTTTGATAGTCAGGTTAAGAAACTGCTACAAAAAAGGTAATTTTAATGTTTTAGTAGGGTAAAGCAGGAGCCAGTTTCTAAGGCTTTAAAAGTGGAGAATTACAATGACTAGGTCAGGTATTGCAGAACATAGTTTCAGAAAATGTTATTTAGCTGTGTTACAGCGTGGTCTAGTTGTTATAAAAAGGTAGTTATGTAACTTCCCATTGTAGGCTGTAACGTTGGAACTCAGTTGTTGGGGTGAGATGTCATAGACCAGATTGAGATGCATGGCAGTGCTTGCATTCATAAGACTTTCAGTAATATTTGGTACTTCAGTATATTAACCTGTGTTTCTGCCTTGTTGTAGCATTTTGGCTTCAGTTGTGCTGGGTGCATTCTTGCAGTGAAAATCAGAAAGCGCTTATGTGGCCTTAACTGGAGCAGTGCTTATAGAGTGACCCTTGATCGTGCTGATCAAACACAACCCTTGTTTCCTGACTCCCTCATGCAGAGCTTTGTGTAGTGACGGTTGGGACAGTTTTTTCTTTAGCAAGACAGCGTCTCGTTATTAGTCTCATGAATCACTTGAAATGTCATGTTTACATTCCATCATAATACGTTGCTTTAGAATATTGAACTGTAGATGTGCTCTTGGATATTATGTGAGAGTTATACAAAGAGTATTGCTGTCACTGGGTTAGGCTAATTGACTGAGGTCTGCTGTGGTCTATAATTCAGATATAAGGTGACCTCTATTAGTCACTGGCATTTTGATATGGTTACTGGATTGGTTCTGACCAATGTGCCTATGAGCACCCTTATTTATTTTTGGGAAAATCTGTTTTTATTGATTGTATATGCTTAACAATATTTACCAACATATGCAGGTTATTTATCAATCTTTCTGTACAATCAGTTGAGTTGCCCATATGGCTACATCTAAGATTGATAGCATTTATCTTGTGAGCTTCACATTTTACCATTCTTTTTATATCAACTATTACCTATGAACTCCTTTATAAGGTGTAAAGTGTATTTTAAGGAATATGCTACTTACCAGTATGCATCTGTTCTTGGCATGTAGAGCTGCAGAGCCACACACTTAGAATAGATCGCCATCTGGTGTTGGGCTCGGATGCTTGCAGGTTGTTGTTGTCTTCGGAAGAAGTCTTTGGTCACGAGATAGGTGACTCCTCCCTTGGACTACAGTGCGCATGGGCATCCACTCCATCCTCAGATTGTTTTTCGCCATGATGGGAAATGATGGAGTTTGTAAAAATAAAGAAAGGATGTCCATGTGTAATGTCTAAGTAAGACGATGCTGGAACAGATACAGGTCCCGGGGAGGTGGGTGGGCGTGTGTGGCTCTGCAGCTCTACATGCCAAGAACAGATGCATACTGGTAAGTAGCATATTCCGTTCAAGGCATATGAGCTGTAGATCACACACTTAGGATAGACTATATAGCAGTGTCTCCCCTAGCGGTGGTCACCTGTATCAGTTGCAGCAGTTTGGAATAAAGTTTTAAGGACAGCCTGACCCACAGAAGCTTGTTGTTTGGCTTGCACGTCAACACAGTAGTGTTTAGTGAAGGTGTGTGTTGTAGACCATGTGGCTGCCTTACAAATATCTTCTAAGGGGATGTTTCCTAGGAATGCCATGGAAGCCCCTATTTTGCGTGTGGAATGCGCTCTAGGGGGAACTGTTAGAGTGCGTTTAGCTTTGTGGTAGCATATTTGGATACATTTAACTATCCACCCGGCTATTCCGGATTTGGAAATGGGGTTGCCTTTATGTGGTGGAGAGAAAGCAACAAACAAATGTTTGGTTTTGCGGAATGGTTTGGTTCTGTCAATGTAGTAAAGTAGGGCTCTTTTAACGTCTAAGGTATGAAGAGCTCTTTCAGCTACAGAGTCTGGATTTGGGAAGAACACTGTTAGCTCGACTGATTGGTTAAGATGGAACGGGGAAATGACTTTGGGTAGGAATTTAGGATTTGTTCTAAGAACCACTTTATTACGGTGTATCTGTAGGAATGGTTCTTGTATGGTTAAAGCCTGGATCTCACTTACCCTTCTAAGGGATGTGATAGCAATAAGGAACGCTACTTTCCATGTAAGGAACTGTAGTTCGCATTTATGCAGAGGTTCAAATGGGGGACCCATGAGCCTTGTGAGAACAATATTTAGGTTCCACACTGGAGAGGGTGGTAATCTGGGAGGAATAATCCTTTTAAGACCTTCCATGAAGGCTTTGATCGCTGGTACTCTAAATAATGACAAGTGTTGTCGATTTTGTAAGTAGGCAGCTAATGCTGCTAGGTGAAGACGTATGGATGAATACGCTAAATTACATCTTTGCAAGTGTAGTAAGTAGCAAATGATGTTCTGGATGGATGCATCCAGTGGACGTATATCATTGTTTTTTTTTTTTTTTTTTTTTAAAACCTTTATTTCTTCAAGAGTCTGGACACAGCTATTCAGCCGACAACCCGGAGGTTCGGCAGCTTCGGTAGAGAAGGACAGAGAAGCGTCCACATTGCATTAAAGGAGCAGTGAAAAGATTCCATTTTTAAATAAACGCAAACACACAACAAACCCCAGCAAGGCAAGAACACTGAATGCCCATGGTGATAGCCCCCCAGGGGAGGCCGGACCCCAATCATCTAACAGTCACAGTACTGTGATAAGAGGAAGAAGGGGGACAGCAGAGGCCCAAGAAGTCAATTAACCATCACATCTTATATACTGAGCTGGAAAGAATGTCAAGAAGAAAGCTGTTCCTCGGGGGGATCCAAATCAGGGGCAAGACATATTCCCCCCCTGTATTGATTCCACCGCCCCCAGATGGCGTGCCACTTCCGAGGGCGGCCTCTAGCGCAATATACTGTCTTTTCCCTGAGCATACTCCAGTCCATATTTTCTTTCCACGCGGTCAATGTGGGGGGCCCCGCGGAGCCCCACAATCGCGCGATATCTCTCTTAGCGACCATGTTACCCAGAGTCACCCATTGGGTCTGTGCCTCATCGTGATCAGTGGGCCCCCAGACATTCAGGAGACAACACCGCGCTTCCGGCTGCATAGCAATGCCCGTCACCTCCCCCATCACTGCATGGACTCTCCTCCAGAATTCCGTGATGACACCACATTCCCAAATGATATGCAGGAAAGTACCCACCATTCCACATCCCCTCCTACATAGGCCTTCCTCAGAGAATCCCATATGAACCAGCCTTGGCCCCGTCACATACACTCGATGCAGTATTTTGAGCTGCACCAGCCTCAGACGCGACGGGATCGCAACCTCCTTGGGAGAGGAAACAGCAGACTGCCAATCCTCGTCATCCAACTCAAGTCCATCCCTAGTCCACTGGTCCCGCAGCCCCAGAAGCATATCCGCCCGGACATTTATCAATTTCTTGTAGATGAGCGAGATCGTGCTCTCAGGCATATGGCCATCAAGGATCCGGTCCTCCAAAGGAGAGGACTCAGGCACCTTCTCACCCTCCACGAGAACTGACCAGAGGGCACGACGCACCTGAACATAGCGGAAAAACTCGGATGTCCCCAGCTCATACTCCTTCTGCAACTCTTCAAAGGACTTCACCCTCCCCTTAATCAGCACATCTCCGACGCTGGAGATGCCGATCAAGTCCCATTTATCAAAACCTTTTGTATGCCAAAGCCTACCCAATCTTTCAGATTCAAACAGCGGGGTAGCAAGGGTGAGCCTATCCTTCCAGCCCAGCGAGTCAGTTGCCATTTTCCACACACGCACCGCCACCCCAGTGGGCCCCGTGAGGGACGAGTCCA
Source organism: Triturus cristatus (assembly GCF_964204655.1). NCBI lineage: Eukaryota > Metazoa > Chordata > Amphibia > Caudata > Salamandridae > Triturus > Triturus cristatus. The sequence continues at coordinate 224,423,303 of NC_140594.1, read as the reverse complement.
GGGACCGCGAGTACAACGCCCTGTGATAGTTACCACCACGCAGCAACCACCTGTCCATGGCATAACCAGGGCTGAGGACAGGGCCATAGAGACCATGATTAATCGCGCTCGGCCCAATAGTAGCGTCGGATGTCTGGAAGCGCAATACCCCCATCATACCATGGAAGCGTCAACTTAGCAATTGCTATTCGCGGCCGCCCATCCCACAACAACGTTCGTTGGAGGCTTTCGACCTCCCGAAAGTAGTTGGCCGGTACCCAATCTAGAGTATTCTGCAATGCGTAGAGGAACTGGGGAAGAGACATCATTTTGAGACATCATTTTGAACAAGGCAGCGCGCCCAACGAGGGAGAGCGGCAGCCCTCTACATCCCGCCGCAGGCGCGCTAGGGGGGGGAGCAGGTTCCTCTCATACCGCAAAGCGATAAAGATCCCCAGATACACGAAGCCCTGCTGAGCGATCTGGATCGAACAAGTTCGCGGGATCGGTGGAACCTCGCCACTCAAAACATATAAATACGATTTACTCCAGTTGATGACGAGACCCGAATTCCTACCGAAAGATGTAAGAACGTCACAGACCACTATAAGTGATTTCTTGGGCGAGGCAAGATACAACAGGATGTCATCAGCATATAGCGAAATGCGGTCCTCGTGTTCGGGCGACCATCTAAGTCCCCGTATATCCGGGTGCCAGCGTATCCACGCTGCCAGCGGCTCAAGGGCGAGGGCGAACAACAATGGCGACAGGGGGCAACCTTGCCGAGTACCCCTCCCAAGCTGAAACGGAGTCGATGCCCGGCCATTTACCACCACACTCGCAAGGTGTCCCTCATACAGCAACCTCACCCAGCTCACAAAACCATGGCCAAAGCCGAACTTGGCCAGCACAGCCCACAAATATGCCCATTCCACCGTATCAAAGGCCATCGTGGCATCGAGAGACGCCACAATAGCTGGTTCACGCAGCGTGCCCGCCCTGGCGATTACACCATGAAGGCGCCGAAGGTTTAACGCAGTGTTACGATGCGGAATAAAACCGGATTGATCTGGGTGGATCAAGTCTCCAAGTACCCTGATCAATCGGGCCGCCAGGATTTTAGCCAGAATCTTCGGCTCGGCGTTAAGGAGTGAGATAGGCCTATATGAGGCACACTTATCTCGGGGTTTACCATCTTTGTGTATAACAACAATTGTCGCCAGTCGCTGATCCAACGGGAGGGTCCCACTCCCCCGCGCCTCCACGAACATGGCGCGCAGGTGAGGGGCGACCCTATCCGGAAACAGCTTATACAGGTCAACCGGCAAGCCATTCGGGCCCGAGGCCTTACCCGAGTTCAGCGCGCGGAAAGCTCCCGCCACCTCATCGACCGTTATGTCACCATCAAGATCATCCCTATCTACGTCAGAGAGACAGGGCAAAGCGATATCACGCAAGAGGTCACGCGAGTCCTCGGGCGGCCTATCCAACACTGAGGCATAAACCATACGGAAATAGTCCGAGAAACACTGTACAATCCTCTCAGGTTCCACAATCACCTCTCCCCCCTCTCCCGTCAACTCCGGCACTACTCTATTAACCCGTTCTTTTTTGTCCAGCCAAGCTAGGAGTTTCCCGGCCTTGTCACCAAAATCATACAGGCGGCCCTGCTGTTCCCTACTGAGGGTCTTAGCGGCATTCGTCACCAGGTCCTTATACTCTGCTTGCTTCAAGCTCAGCTCATGCAGTGAGGCCTCTGTAACCTCCTCCTCGAGCGCTCCCTCGAGAGCCACGATCTCCTCCTCAACCTGCATAACCTCGCCATCTCTCCGCCGCTTGGCCGCCACTACAAGGGAGAGGGCCTCCCCTCGCAGCACGGTCTTAAATGCTTCCCACAGCGACACAGCCGAGTCCACGGATCCCTGATTGTCCTTGAAAAAATTATCAACTGTCTTCACCAGTGCGCTGCGCATCTTGGGGTCTCGAAAGTACCAAGGGTTAATAGGAGCCACCCTTCCCCCTCCCTCACGGCCGACATCCAGCCTGACCCACACTGGCGAATGGTCCGATATACCACGCGCCATGTGCCTGGCCTCGGACACCAATGAGGCGTGCGCAGCCAGAGTGAGCAGGTAATCAATCCTAGAGAGGCTACCATGCGCCTCGGAGTGGAAGGTGTATTGGCTCTGTGTGGGGTGCCGGAGCCTCCAGCAGTCTATCAGGCCGAGTGTGTCTAGAAAGTCCGGAAGCCACTTCTGAGCCCCCCCTGTGTCTCTGGGCGGGTATCTATCCAGCAGCCCAGAGCCGACAGCATTGAAATCACCCCCCACCAAAAGCATACCCCCCGGGAGATCCAGCAAGGCCCTACCCAGATCTGTAAACGTGGAGACCTGCGTGGCCGGCGGGACATAAACCGAAACTAAAACCAAAGTTCTTCCCTCCCACCGCCCCGCCACCGCCACAAACCTCCCCATATCGTCAACAATGGTGGAGTCCACCTCAAATGGTAACGAGGCTCTGACTAGGATACCCACACCCCTGGACCCAGAGGAGAATCCCGAATGAGCTATGAATTTATAACCCTTCCTATTAAGAGCATAGCACGTGTTACCTATAAGGTGCGTCTCCTGCAGTAGGGCGACATCCGGCAATGACCGTTTCAAGAATTGCAAAACAATCCCGCGCTTAATGCGATCCCCCAAACCATTAACATTCCAGCTAATAACACTTAAACCCCTACCCCCCATCCCCACACGTAAAGAGGCCCACCCCACACCCGAAGAGCCACCATGGAACAGTCCTGAAAATAATCGCTACGCCTTGCAGAAACGAACCCCCCAACAACAAACCCAAAATCCCAACTATCCCCCCCACCCTGCACCCCTGCTGCAGCTTACAAAGCCCCCCCAACTTGCAGTGTGCCTGTCGCCCTACCAAACCCAAAATCTACAAAAAGTACCCTAAGGGAGGAAAGAGCTCCCCTCGTCCTCCCACAACTCTCCGTATTTACTGCATTCTGTTCAAGTCATTAGCTAGAGACAAATCGAGTCAGTCCGGTTCCGAAGACATCAACCTTGTTCATCCCGGCCACTGTCCCCGTCTGCGGCAGTGACCTCTCCCGTCTGTCGTCGGGGCAGAGCGTCCAGCCATTCATCGGCCATGACAGGCGACTCAAAGAAGAATGTTTGGTCTTCGTACACCACACGTAGTCTGGCAGGGAAGAGCATGGCATATTTCAGTTCCCTCTCCCGAAGCCGCCTCTTCACCCCCAGGAAGCCCTGCCTCTGCCTCTGCACCTGCTGGGTGAAGTCAGGATAGAAATTCACCGACGCGTTCTGGAAGGGGACCGGGCCCGTCACCCTCGATGCTTGCAGGATAGCGTCCCGATCTCGAAAATGAAAGAGCCGGGCGACAATCGGCCTCGGTGGGGCTCCCACCTTGGGCCTCCCACCCGGCACTCTATGGGCCCTCTCAACTACGAAAAACTTCCCAAGACCCTTAGGCTGCAGATGGTTAAGCACCAAGTCCTCCACGAGCAGGTCTACAGAAGTCTCGTCCGAGGACTCCGGGACCCCGATAACGCGCACGTTGTTGCGCCTGGCCCGGCTCTCAAAGTCCTCCAGCCGACGGGCGGCGAGATCACTCTCGGTCCGCAACTTACGGACCTCGGTCTGTAGTTCCGAGACATCATCAGCGAGGCCCGTGGTCTTGAGGTCCAGGGTTTTAACTCGTTCATTTGTTTTGCCCAGATCCGCGCGGATCAGATTAACGTCCACCAAGATGGTATCCACTTTGTGCGCCAGGGCATCAAACTGTCTCCCAATCGAAGTCTGCAGCCCTTCGAGCGCGCCCATGACATCCTGCAGTGAGAGCTCCGGGGCCAAGGGTGAGGCAGTCTTCTGTGTATCCGGCGACTGGCTCGGTCCACCCGGTGACCCCTTCTGCTGGGCATAGCGGTCCATATTATTGGCTTGAGTATAGGCTCCCCGCCTGGTGGCCTTAGGCTTCAGCCGATCCACCTCTGCTTTGCCCGACATGGTTGGTTCAAGCAGGTCGGTTCAAACAGGACGGCCCTCTCTCAGCGAAAGGAATCAGGAGTGCTCAGTCCTGCGATGGGCCGCCAGAGTAGCGTGCAGAGCGTCCAAATGATAATAAAGCAGCCGAGAGCACTCCCTGGGCAGGGCAAACAAAGGGCGAGAAAGTGAAAGTGAAAGGATGGGGACCTCCGTCCGGTAGTTCACACCTCGCCTGGCCGCTGTTGTTCAATTAGAGGTCGGGCATCCTGCAAACTCTAGCCCCTGGCATCCCTCGGAGATAGGCCTCAATCCTCCGCCATGCGTAACTCCGGTTCCCGGTGGGCGATCCGACCTCGGGTAGCATCAATCGCCTCCCTGACAAGTCATCTGCACGATGCCATGCATACAGACAGGATTAGAGACAGGATAGTCGACGGAGGGCACGAGGGTCTCGGGAGCTCAAAGCTCACGCGGCCATCTTGGTCAAGCGCTAGGCTCCTCCCTTGACGTATATCATTGTTAGTGCAGTAAATGGCAAATCTTTTCCATTATGCAGCATAGCAGGCTCTAGTAGTAGGTCATCTGGCCTCTTTTATAATATTCATGCAGTCTGGTGGTAGGTTGAGGTAAACGAACTCTAGGACTTCAGGAGCCAGATCGCTAGGTTCAGTTGATGTGGATCTGGGTGTCTGATTTCTCCATGGTTCTGGGTTAATCAGGACGGGGAGAGGCGCAGTTTTTGGTGTGAAACTAGAGAGAGTTCCAGCAGTGTTGTGAACCAGGGTTGACGCGCCCATGTGGGAGCTATTAGTATCAGCTTGAGAGACTATTGCCTGAGTTTGCGTACCACGAATGGAATGAGTGGGAGAGGCGGGAAAGCGTACGCAAATCTGCCTGACCAGTTCATCCATATTGCATTGCCCTTCGACTGTGGGTGGGGAAACCTGGCGGCGAAGGTTGGGCATTTTGCGTTTTCGTGTGTGGCGAACAGGTCTATGTCTGGTTGGCCCCATTTTTGGAAGAATGGGAGTAGGACTTGTGGGTGTAGTTCCCATTCGTGGATCTGTTGGGTTTGTCGATTCAACAGGTCGGCAATCTGATTGTGAACTCCTGGAAGGTGTTCTGCTAGCAGGTATATGTTCTGGGGAATGGCCCATCTCCAAATGTTCTGTGCGAGCTGGGACAGCTGGAGAGAATGTTTGCCTCCTTGTTTTTGTATGTAATACACGGCTGTCATGTTGTCCGTCCGGACGAGGACAGTTTTGTTCTGGAGATGTAATTGGAATGATTTTAATGCAGGAATACTGCCAGTAGCTCCAGGTAATTGATATGGAGCCCTTTCTGTTGAATGGCCCATGTGCCCTGAGTGGTGTGTGTTAGGAGGTGGGCTCCCCATCCTGTGAGAGATGCGTCGGTTGTCAGCACTATTTGTGGAAGAGGCTCCAAGAACGGCCGGCCTTTGGACAGGTTTATGGTGTTCCACCATTTTAGCGAGCGATGTGAGCGGCTGTCCACCAACACCAGATCTGCCAGTTGTCCATGAGTCTGATTCCACTGACGTGCTAGACATTCTTGCAGGGTACGCATTTGGAGTCTTGCATAAGGCACAATGAAGATGCATGACGCCATCATGCCTATGAGTTGCATAAACACTCTTGCTGGAAGAGAGTGTTGGGGTTGAAATTTTGCGATCAGAGCTTGTATTTTGGCTATCCTGGCTGGGCTGGGATATGCTAGTGCTTTGGAGGTATTTATGGTGGCTCCCAGATATTGATGAATGTGGGAGGGTTGGAGATGAGATTTGGGATAGTTTATTGTGAATCCCAAGTTGTGTAAGATTTGAATAGTTTGGTGAGTGTGTAGGATGCACTTGTTGAATAAATTGGCTTTTATGAGCCAATTGTCTAGATATGGGAAGACATGAATTTGTTGTCTCCGGAGATGTGCTGCTACTACTGCTAGGCATTTGGTGAATACTCTGGGCGCAGTTGTTACCCCGAATGGAAGGACTGTAAACTGATAGTGTTGTCAGTCCACCACAAATCTTAGATACTTCCTGTGAGCAGGATGCATGGGGATGTGAAAATAGGTGTCCTTGAGGTCTAATGTGGCAAGGAAATCGTCTTGTTGTAGTAGTGGGAGTACTTGTTGAAGAGTGATCATATGGAAATAATCTGAGTTTATGTACTGATTTAGGAGTCTGAGGTCCAGAATTGGTCTGAGCGTCTCGTCCTTTTTGGGGATTAGGAAGTACAGTGAGTATACTCCTGTACCCTGATGTTGTAAGGGAACTGGTTCTATTGCGTGTTTTTGCAGCAATTAAAGCACCTCTTGTTTGAGGAGCGTAAGATGGTCTGGTGACATATAGCGTTGCATGGGTAGAATGTGTGGAGGGGTAGTGGTTAGTTCCAGGCAGTAACCATACTGGATAATTTGTCTTACCCACTTGTCTGTTGTGATGGAGTTCCAGACAGGTAGGAACTGTTTGAGTCTTCCCCCGACTGGAGTGGAATGGTCTGGGGGAGTGGAGGAAAGTCACTGTTTGTGGCGGGAGAGGTACGAGTGTTGGTACTGCCTCGACCTCGTCCCTTGGTGTTGTTTCCTCTATATCCTCCTCTAAAATATCCTGTCCTCAGGGATGTTTGTGTAGAGGATTTGAATGTGGAGGAGGTGTCTTCTCGAGTGTTTTTGGAGGCTCCCCTGTAGAAGGAGCGTCGAAAGGAGCCACGTGGTTGTGGAGACTGCAATGCTCCCATGGATTTGGCAGTCTCGGTGTCTTTTTTCATTTTTTCAAGTGCAGTGTCTACTGCTGGTCCAAACAGTTGTTCCTGATTAAATGGTTGGCTAAGTATGGTTGTTTGTACTTCTGGCTTGAAGCCTGAAATGCGTAGCCATGCATGGCGTCTAAGGAGCACACTTGTATTTATTGCCCTAGAGGCAGTGTGTGCGGCGTCAAGTGCACATTTAATTGAGGCATTTGAGATGAGTTTTCCCTCTTGTATAAGGTCATTTGCCTGGGCCTTGTATTGGTCTGGTAGGTGTTGTATCAGGTCTTCTAACTGATCACAGTGAGCCCTATCATAGCATGCCAATAGGGCTTGAGTGTTGGCGATACGCCAATGATTAGCGGCTTGTGCTGCTACTCTTTTGCCTGATGCCTCTAATAGTTTGGATTCCTTGTCGGGAGCGGTGTATCTCCTGTAGTTTGGGAGTTGGCACGTTTCCTTGCATTGGAAACGACCAGGGAATCCAGAGGGAGCTGCCCTTTGATGTAACAAGGGTCTTCTGGGGCAGGTCTATATTTTTTCTCAATTCTTGGGTTGAGTACCCTGGCCCGTACGGGGTCTTTAAACACCTCTGTGGCGTGTTTTATGACCCCTTTAATCATGGGTAAAATTTGAACTGACTTTTGAGACTGTTCAAAGGTGTCTAAGAGGAAGTCTTCCTCGGGTGCATCGGAGTGCATGGTGACGCCATGATAAAGCGCTGCTCTGTGCACTAGTTGTCCAAACCCCAGGTGGTTATCTGGAGGTAAAGGTTTGGAGGGATATGGTGTAGGGTCAGGCATATCTGGGAGAGGGTATGCCCAGTCGTCCAATGGTACAGTATCTGGGTTTGTGAACAGATTATTAAGATCATCCGGATCACCTGGATCACCCCCGCCCCCTAGGTCATCATCATCATCCTGTGGGGGTGGTGTATGTGATGGAGATGGTGGAGGTAGTGGTGGTGTAGGCAGAGGGGGTGGGGTAGGAGGTGGAACAGGAGAGGAAGGAGGAATTGGGGATGTTGCCGAGTCCTTCTTCTTTACAGGAACTGGGGCAGGTGTTGTATCCGGTTTCCGTTTCCTACAAAGTACAGCAGTGACATGTCCAGTTTTTGGATTAATATAGATCAGTTTTTGTGTTGGGTCTGGGTGGAAAAGTTCTTGGTCTTGAGGAACAGACTTTGGCGCCGGTGTTTTCGGTTCCGATCGAGGTTTTGGGTGATCGGTAGAGTCTTTGGCTTTAGGAGGTGTATTATAGTCCTTAGCCGGTTGTTTCGGTGCCGATGAAGGTTTCGGCGCCGATGAAGGTTTTGGTGCCGAAATTGAGTCGTTGGGCTTGGGAGCTTTCGGTGCCAGCTTGTCTATGGGCCTCGGTGTTTTCGGCACCGAAGGTGCCGGAGCCGGTTTCGGTGCCGAGAGGTCTTGTGTCTTCGGTGCCGAAGGCACAATGATATGTGGTTTGCTAGGGACCGAGCCAGTGGAAGGCTTGTGTTTCTTAGGAGCCGAGCCCGAAGGCGGGGCTTCTGAAGGGTGTTTTCGGTCTCGACTTGGGCCAGCTGGCGAAGTCTTGACCAATGCCTTTGGTTTCGGTGGGGTTGGGGTAGGGGCAGTATTACTCACGCGTTTCCCCGGAGTAATGGGGTCATCTGAGTCGTCTGCTTCTGAGATAATTTGAAGTTCCTCGGAATCTTCTTCGGGGACATCGGGACCCTCATCGAAGATGTTCTCTGGTTCCGGGGCTGGTCTGTGTGCCATGATATGGCGTCAAGCTCTTCGATCCCGAATGGTCTTTTTGGATCGAAATGCGGCGCAGGCTGGACAGCTGGACTCGTTGTGATCCGGCGAGAGGCACAGGTTGCAGACCTTATGATGGTCACTGTGTGGGAATTTTGCTCCACACTGGGGGCATTTTTTAAACGGCGTCCTTTCCTTGAGCCGTAGGCCTTACGGCGCGGATAGGTCCAATTGCCCGCGTCGACGTCCGGAGACGGTCCGATTAATCCGATGTCCAGGGAAGGTGCCTCGATGTAGTTTTAGAAAAAATGTTCGCTTCGAAAGCTTGTTTTTGAAGTGTTCTACTGGAGTGGAAAAGTTACATCCGAACCCGATGGCAGAAAAAAACAACCTGAGGATGGAGTGGATGCCCATGTGCACTGTAGTCCAAGGGAGGAGTCACCTATCTCGTGACCAAAGACTTCTTCCGAAGACAACAACAACCTGCAAGCATCCGAGCCCAACACCAGATGGCGATCCATCCTAAGTGTGTGATCTGCAGCTCATATGCCTCGAACTGCATGTTTTCACCCCTTTTCTAGAGTGAGTACAGATTTTGGATAAAGTAACTCAGAAGAGGGTTGATGAATTTTGAGGACTATCGCATTTCCTGAGTAATGTATCATTTTGGGTATGGTAACCAGTAAAACTAATTGCGTTGATTGACATTTGGTGTTTTTTTCATCAGTTTTGTTATAAGGGTTATTGTTCTTCCTCTATTGTTTCAGAAGAGTTGTTTATTTCCCACAATGTATCATAAAAATGAGTTTTAACAGATTTTAAGGTCAGGGTGTTAGTCTGAAAAAGACAGAAGATTAATAAACAACTTATATGATTTAGGAAAAATACATACTTCGTCATGGTGAGTATTAAGGGCCACCAACTGCATATTCTTTTGATATTACCTTAAAATATTTTCAGTAATGAAAACAATACTTCTTTCACAGGTTACCCTCTAAAGGGCATTTGAATTAAAACTCAATTGAGGCATTTTTTGAGGGATTGAGAAATCTTCCTAATTTATGCTCAGATACAGTTATCTAGTGACATAACCTGAATCTACCGAGTACCGGGTAGGTTGGCTCCACAATGTCTCTGCAAGTCTTCACTAAGGACTACAGGTAAATAATTGTTTTATTTAAATATCGTATACATTGTCTTCATATGCAGCAGTAATCGGAACTCGCATACTAAACTAAAGAAGTTTTCCTATATATGTGACTAAAGTTTTTTACTTGTTTTCTACAAAGAAGTCAGCCCAACTATTTTAGGAATGCATTGTGTCATTTAGAACTTCAAAAGATCTTTGCTATTTTGAAATTTACAAGATCATATGTAAATATATTCATCCTTGAAAGATTTGTGATCATATTCCGCATCAGCAAAATTGTTCACCAGTTAGGGTTGTGTCAGCTCACTTCCCTTAACTTGCAGAACTGTGACTCTCTGGCAATGTAACTGAATTTTTTGAAGCGTGCAATGTACCCATTTGAGGGATCTTATCCATAGACTAATACATAATTAGCTTGTATTTGCTATTCTTGGGGTTGGAGTATTAATTTAGCTTTGATTGGTTCATTGTATATCAACCATTACCTCACAATGATAGTGCACTTTCCATTCAAAGCAGCCCTCAATCTGACTTGGACTATTATATATGTTTATAACCCTAAACTAAGTTGTTTGTTTTGTATCTCTATTTATCTCCGTGCCTTTTTTTCCTGTTGGGGTCATGTTAGAGAAAGAAGGATACTCCTATTGTTTGAAAATAACCTCTTCTTTGACCACTTGCATTTTTTAGTATGCCATCGCTCAAGCTTTTTTCCACCGAGCCTTATGGTAGCAGGGACAACCTAGCAATATCAAATGTAAGATTGCAGGTTTTCCCCACAGACAAAAAAAAAAGCACATTTTGCCTGCAATAAAAATATTGTGCTCTCAAGACTCCTTGACTCGCGAAGTAGCTTGGCAAGATGTAGCTCAAAGAAGATGGCGAGAAGATTGAGTACAACACAATCATTTCAGTTACAAGAAAGATGGAAATATATAGCCAGGGTTTTTTTCATATAATAGAACAATTTCATAGTAACTCACTATACATATAATGTAAATGGATTAATCAAATACTGTAAGTCACACAAATCCAATAACAGAAAGTAATTGAATGAACCGCAGCTGAAACACTGGGTACTTAAGTCACACACAATTCATTCCATCACAAACTCATAGCGAGCACTTTGCAGCTTGCAAGACAGGGACCATGAGCTTCTTGACAAAAAGGTAATTCTTTAAAATGTTGTCCACCATCCCTTCTAAACAGCGGAATCAAGTATTTCATGGTCTACCATTGTGTATGTATAGAATCAGGAAATGTGATTACCTCCTTTGGTTTTGTTTGTAAAATAAAAAGTGGATAGCTGATTATCAGAGCCCCTAATGACTTCAGGTCAGCTGGTTGACAAGGTACTGATAAAGGCCAGACAGCTCCCACAGCCGCATTCTGTGCGTGTGCCGACAGGAACAGGACGCAACTGCGGAGAACAGAGTCCTTTTTAGAGTTATCTCGGTCTGGTTAGCACACGTGCCAATTGGGTGCTTGACCTCCGAATACCACGATAGCCAGTGTCATCAGACTCACACGGGTGACTTATGAACTCTTTTTCTGGCACAGAGCCCACTTAGGATCCTGATGGACCCAGATTTTGGCCGGCTGTGTGTTTGGTATGGGTACAGGGCAAGCAGAAATGTGAGAACTTCCACAAAGGTGAACAAGCAAATGTTGGCAAAGAAAAAGAGCGTTCACCAAGCAGAGTGAGCACTCAGCCATCCTGCAGTTGTAAATATATGGCAATTATTTATTAGTCTCTGATTAAGTGAAGACATGGGTTACTGGTGCCCTTTGTCCATACCTCTGGATTTCTGAAGTGGGCGTAGTGGATGGAAGGATTCAACAAATACTTAAAGGCCACGAATAAAGAAGTTGTATGGTATGACAAAATATACTCTGCTTCTACACTTGCTGGGAGATTTGGTGCACAAGATCTTCCAGTCCATGCAAACAGAGTGACATAGACTATAAAGCCGTTCTGAGCCGGGGGTAATGAAGGGATTGTTAAGATCTCAAATCAACGCAGACTATGAAGAAGCTCAATCTCATGCAAATAAGCAGCAGCCAGGGGCGTCAAAACTATGAAGCATCTAATAGGTTGAGCTGTAGGTAGAGGACAGCATCTACTTCGGGCCATCCATCAGAGTAAAGACAGATTAAAGTTCCAACTTTGACATAATGCAGCAGAATATCTCAATTTAAGGGTAGCCTCAACAACTAATTGAGGTCCTATGGCTTTAGATTCATGGCAGAACCACCTATTGTTACATGGGTACAATGAAATGAATAGTGGGCACATTATTAGGCAGGACCACCTGAACAAGCTGCCATGTCAAACCTCTTCACTTATTATAAGTGCTTGTCTTGGACTATAGTAGGACTTGCAAAAAAATCCAAGATGATAAACCTAACATTTTATCTTTCTCCGATTGTGCCTCTTGTTGCTTTTCTTTTGTATCTGCTGTGGTCAAAAAAGATATGCTGATAGTTGTTGAGACCTTTGTTGTCTTGTATCGATTAATCATTTTCCTAAGCAGGGTCCACATCTTGAACCTTTTGAAGTCTGCTGTACATGCTTCAAAGAAGAAATATATTTGTTGTACCCTGTTAGGCTTTAAGAGTGAGTTTATACAGCTGATGCAGTGGGAATGCTTAGAACATCACCCTTTATCTCTGCTCCAATCTCAGCTACCGGGAACACTCATTTCACTGTCCTAATAGAGGATATGGGCAAAGGCTGCTACAAGATTGTAGTGTAGTTCCTATATCCCTGATAGGCTCTGTGCATTGGAATAACATACACTATAAATTTGACAAATGACTAAGGTCAGTATGTCTCTATCGAGTATATGAAACTTAATTACTTGTGTGTGCCAGCTAACTTGGAGGTCACTAGAAACGTCTTGAATATACAAGAAGGGATTAGTCTCTGACAACCGCATAAACATGACAACTTTGTTTCCCTTTAGAATCGGAACAGTCTCAGAATCGTGGAAACAATAGATAACCGTATCACTCAGTCAATCATACATGCTTCGTTTCTACAGAATTGCACAGAAATAGAGAGACAAGCGTTTCAATAAAAGGGTTTATTGAACAGTCTTATTTCTCATGCAAGAGATATGAATTGCTACAATCGGAAGACAGACTGTGAAGTACAATATGAACGAGGTTAGCAGTAAGATAAAATAATACTGCAATAGCATGGTTTGTAGCTATGACATATATTAATCAAAATACATACATAAATAACATGAGCTAAAATGTGATACTCATCTGATGCTTCTAAATTGTTCTACCCCAGTGTACCTAACCTAAGTGCAGTACGAGGTTTGAAGTAGGTGCCATTTCTTAAGTATAGCTAGCTATATCTTAGTTTAGCCAAGAGTTGTCCAAAGTTTCTCTAAGTTCTAGTCAGCGCCATACCTTAGAATGAGAGAGGTTGGAATCTCTTTTCTGGACTCGATAGTCTAACCCCCCGCAAGGGAAGTCAGAGATCACTGGTGCTGGATTCTCTGCGAGGAGGATGGCAGCGTCAAGTCAGTGCATCAGGCTGGAACTCGATCTCCTTCGGAACTTGCCGTGGCGAACCGCGTAGTCTGGGTTGGATCGAATCCTCCGGGAACCGCAATTTGCCAGTGCAAGTGCTGGTATATTTATACCTTGAAGGTGTCTAGGAATGTCAGTATTGACGTAAAAGTCGGGCAGAGGAACGTCATGAATGAACCCCTAAGGAATAGATGTTCATGCATACTTAATGAGTTCTTGGAGAAATCAATATTGAAGCTGAGGGAAATTCCTGAAGGCTTAAGGGTCTGGTTTTCCAAGAAATCATTGTGACGTGGATGGACGGATGTAGGTGGCCATGCCTGCATTTGGTTTGTACGGACAATGTCTAAATAAGGGCTGGATTTCTATGTCCAAATAAGGGCAATGTGAATTGTACCTATATAAGGGCATAAATCGGGAAACCTATATACAGAATCTAAATCTGCACAAAACAAGATGACCTGTCACTATCATACTTCCCAATGTGCCAGGTATTCCACTCCATCATTGTCTGTGAAAAGATCTTCTTTTTACCCTCTGCCATTCTTACAGCCATTGTTCAGTTGCCATATAATGCAGGATCATCCTCAGTGCTGTGTTATGGCACACATTTCTCACAGCACATCTGCCTCTTGAGTGCCACGTTTGTGCAAGTCATTGCGTAAAGAGGGAGAGCTTGAGGCCTGAAATTTCCTCAGTATGGAAGGAGACATTTTTCCACCTATATTGCAGCATCTGGTAACCATATCCTTAGCCCACCTTCAGAATGCTGTCCAGCTATTTGAAACACAGTAGAGCAAGGTGGTATTTGAAAACCAATCAGGTTCCATGGTGGCCAAAGAACAGCATTGAGCCTGTCTAGTCATATCCCATGGAATAGTTGCTTTGTCATGTAAGACAGATTAATCAAAGTTACACCATTACATTGGATGACAGAGCGCAACTATAGGTTACAAATGAAATATATTGGTGCAGTAGAAGCAACCAAAGTAGGGACATTTATGAGAAAGACCGTTTAGCTATACATAGGTAAATTTTTTTCAGGTCTCTTACCAGCTCCTCCTGTATCTGCTGGGCTCGCCTCCTTAGTTGAGCATTATACTGTCTGCTTAAAAATCGTCTACAAAACAATGACAATACGTGGCAGAATATTACAATCATATAAAAAATGGAGTACATTTTATTAAGTTACATCATGGTGCACCATAAAAACTAAATAAGAAAAAGCACAAAGAAAGACATTTAATCCATATGAGTATGTCCCAAAAACTAGAAATAGAGTTGAGCATTTTAACAAAGGCACACAAAAAGTGCTAAAACAATTAGACAACATTGCATTGAACATGCCTATGTTGAAGTATAGTTGAAATTCCAAATGTAATGTTAGAGGTAACACGGAAGGAAAATGCTACTTACCAGTATGCATCTGTTCTTGGCATGTAAAGCTGCAGATTCGTATACTTTTGCATAGATCGCCATCTGGTGTTGGGCTCGGATGTTTGCACTTTGTTTTTGTTTGCGGTTAGCACTGTCTGTGGAACCGGGTCGAGGAACGGCCGCCCGTTGGAAAGGTTTTGTGTGTTCCACCACTGCAGAGAGCGATGGGTGTGGGCGTCTACCAACACCAGATCTGTTAGTGGACCTTGAGCCTGGTTCCACTGACGTGAAAAACATTCCTGTAAGGAACGCATTTGGAGTCTTGCACAAGGGACGATGAGAATGCAGGAGGCCATAATTTTTTATTTTTTTGTAAACAAATATGTATTGGTTTTTCAAGATGACATCATAGAAAAAGCAGGCCAGAGGGCACAACAGATGATCAAAGGGTGCAATTAAAGTCAAGTGCAGTTATCCCCCCTGCTCATTGTCATAAATGCAGGAGGCCATCATCCCAATTAACTACATCAACACTTGTGCTGGTAGTGAGTGTTGAGGCTGACATTTTTGGACTAGAGCCTGTATGGCGCTTATCCTGATTGGATTGGGATATGCCAGAGCTTTTGAAGTGTCTATTGTAGCCCCTAGGTATTGTTGTATGCTGGACGGTTGGAGATGGGATTTGGCAACGTTTATTTTGAATCCCAAGCTGTGAAGCAGATGAACTGTGTTGTGTGTGTGTGTGTGTTGCACACAGCTGCTGTGTAATTTGGCTTTTATGAGCCAGTCGTCCAGATAAGGGAAGACATGGATATGCAGTCTCCTTAAGTGGGCTGCAACTACTGCGAGGCATTTGGTGAAGACTCTGGGTGCTGTAATAATCCGAAATGGGAGGACTTTGAATTGGTAGTGTTGACCATCTACCACAAACCTGAGATATCTCCTGTGAGCGGGGTGAATAGAAAAAGGAACTAGGCGTCCTTTAGATCCAGAGTGGAGAGAAAGTCGCCCTGTTGAAATAGTCGGAACACCTGTTGGAGAGTGACCATGTGAAAGTGGTCTGACTAAATACAGAGGTTTAGCAGTCTGAAGTCCAGTATGGGCCTTAGGGAGCCGTCCTTTTTTGGGATTAGGAAATACAGGGTGTAAACCACTCGGCCTTGATGAGGGAAGGGGACTGGTTCTAGCGCATGTTTTTGTAATAGAGAGAGAATCTCTTGTTTGAGAAGTGTAATATGTTCCGAGGACATGGGACGCTATCTGGGAGGAATGTTTGGGGGGGGTTAGAAGTGAGTTCCAGGTAATAACCATACTGGATCATTTGTCTTACCCACTTGTCTGTTATGTTGAAATTCCAGACAGGTAGGAACTGTAAGAGATGTTCTCCTACAGGAGTGGAATGATCGGGGGTAAGTGCAGGGAAGTCACTGTTTAGTGGTAGGGGGTGTGGCTATTGTTGCCACGACCTCTCCCTTTATTATTGTTGCCTCTGTAGCCTCTGCTTTCGGGGATGTTTGAGTGGGGATCTTGTAGGAGGAGGAGGGATGTTCTGAACCCATGGTTTTGGAGCCAGCTCTGTAGAAGGAGTGTCGTAAAGAGCCTCTAGGGGAAGAAAACTGTAAGGCCTCCATAGACTTAGCCGTTTCGGTATCCTTCTTCATCTTTTCTAGGGATGTGTCAACTGCAGGGCCGAAAAGATGTTCCTGATCAAATGGTTGATTTAAAATAGCAGTTTGAACCTCCTGCTTGAATCTGTAAACCCGGAGCCAAGCGTGTCTACGCAATAAGATGCTAGTGTTAATTGCGCGAGATGCGGTATCGGTTGCATCGAGCGCACATTTTATTGAGGTGTTGGTAATGAGTTTGCCCTCCTGGATAAAGTCGTTGGCTTTTTGTTTGTACTGGTCAGGAAGGTGTTCCATGAGCTTTTCAAGCTCGTCGTAGTGAGCCCTGTCGTACCTGGCACATAAAGCTTGGGCATGGGCGATCCGCCAATGGTTTGCAGCCTGCGATGCAAAACGGTTCCCAGATGCGTCAATTGATTTGGATTCCTTATCAGAAGGGAGGGGGGTTGTCGCTTGTACTTTGTGAGTTTGCACGCTTGCGTGCCTTAGTTACCACAAGGGAATCTAACGGAATTTGACCTTTAATGTAAATTGGGTGATTAGGAGCTGCCTTGTATTTTTTTTATCCAGCCTGGGATTGAAAACCCTGGTTCTGACTGGGTCCTTAAAAACCTCTGGGGCATGTTTTGGCAAGCCTTTTAACATTGTCAGGGTGCCTGTTGATTTTTGCGAGGGTGCTGAGGTTTCTAGCAGAAAATCTTCATCTAAGGGGTCGGAATGTAAGGGGACCCCGTGGAATTGGGCAGCCCTGTCGATTAGTTTCGCAAACCCAGTGTTGTCATCTGGTGGTGACGGCTTAGATGGATAGAGATCCGGATCATTATGAATGAATATTACATTTATAAAGAGCTAACTTAGCCCAAGGCCGTCAAGGCGCTGCAGAGGACTGATGTGCAAACCGAATAAAATACTCATACTGAAGTCTGTGTAAAGAGCCAGGTTCTCAAGGCCTTGCGGAAAAGAGAGTGTGACACAAGACCAGATAGACCATCAAGGAGAGAGTTCCACAACCTAGCAGCGGCAGTGGAAAAGGCACTCCCTCCCCATCTAACCTTTTTATACCTAGGAACTACTAACAGATTCTTGCTAGCAGACCTAAGCTGCTTGGTCGCGGCATAGCTCTAGATGGCCTCAGGGCCTAGGTCGTAGTAGGCATTATGGGTCAGGCATAGAGTCTTAAAGAGAATTCTTCGATCCAGAGTTAGCCAGTGCAACGAGATGAAGGAAGCCGAGACGGAGTGGTATTTCGGCAGATCCATCACCAGCCTCACTGCAGCATTTTGCACTAGCTGTAACCGTCGCACCAAGCCTTTGTTAATACCCAGATAGAGGGCATTACAATAATCGAGTCTGGACATTATTAAGGCAATAACTGCCTGCTTTCGTGATGCAAACGAAAGGAATTGGGAGATTTTTAAGGAGCCTGATTATCCCAAACCAGGTGGAAACTGTTATGCTAATCTGTAAATTCAGGGGCAGAGATGTGTCCACTATAACCCCCAGATTTTTCTGATGGGATAAAGGGGATGGGCAGCTGCCCAGTGTGTCAGGCCACAAGTTGTTTGACCAGATGTCGTGTTGATTACCAAAAATCAAGATCTCTGTTTTTTCCCCATTAAGTTTGAGATAGTTTTCAACCATCCAGGATGAGACTGCCCGCATGCAGTTTTTGAAATTTGCGGAAGATTCTCTAATGCTGTTGGTAATGGACACCATAATTTGTGTCGTCAGCATAATACAACACCTCAAATCCAAAGGATCTCACGGCTTTAGCCAGTGGGGCAACATAGATATTAAAAAGTGTTGGGCTTAAGAAGGAGCCCTGCGGAACTCCACATATCAAAGGATTAGAATTGGCCCATTTTCACTATCTGTGCCCGCTCACTGAGGAAGGAGGCAAGAAGCCCAAGGACCGTGCCCCCGATCCCTATCTCCTTGAGGCGTTTCACCAGCCTCAAAGGAGTCAGGGTATCAAAAGCAGCGGTAAGTTCAAGAAGAACCAGCAGGGTAGAATACCCTGCGTCAACCTGGATCCGGACGTTGTAAAAAAACGCTGTTAATGCTGACTCAGTGCTTTGATGGCTTCTAAAATCATTCTGCGAGCCATCAAGCAACTGGTAGTCCATTAGATAGAGGCTAAGGTGAGAGTTCAGTTATCTTTCCAAAATCTTGGCTGGGACTGGTGGCAAGGAAATGGGGCAATAGTTTTTTAATTCCATAGGGTCTAGAGAAGGCTTTTTTAAAAGCGGTTTGACCACAGCGGTCTTCCAAGGGGTGGGATACTGCCCCTTGGAAATAGCTATATTTAATACTGAGGTGAGGTGGGGGACAATGACTCCACTTCCTATTTTTAAAACCTTTAGGGGGCAAGCGTCCCAGGGAGACCCAGCGGTAACTCCTAGCAGGCTGTCCGTCATTTCAGGTGAAATGTGAGGGAAGGTCAGTAGCCTCGGTTCATCCTCCATGGTTACCGAAACATTAAACTGGAATTTAGGAGAAGCAGATATAGCAATTTCAGCATTGGAATCCTCCAAGGTGGAATATACATCTGTGATTTTAGTGCGGAAAAAATACGCTATTCTGTCACAAAGTTCTTGAGAAAGACCTGACGAGTAAGCAACAGAGGGGGAAATAAGAGAGTTGATAATATTAAAAAGCTCTCTAGAAGATTTAATTGATTCAGTAACCTTAGAATAGTACAGTCTTTTTTCCTTGGCAATGGCCGCTTTATATTCCCTCTGCACCGTTTATGTAGCTCTCTGCCCGCCGGCGCCAGATCTGTACGCCATAACCTTTCCTGTTTGCGGAAGATTGCCTCAGCTTTCTGAGTCTGTCAGAAAACCATGGAATGGAGGGTTTTTCACTCGCTACATAATGTTTTGTAACGGGTGCCAAAGTATCCATGGCTCCTAACAAACATTTAGAAAGTTCATCTGCTGCTAAATTAGCATCCAAGTGCTCAGAAAACTGAAAGTTCATAAAATGATTAGCAAGAACCTCCTTACTGATACAGCTCCCATTTCTCTTTTCCTCCCTTATCATTTTGTCATCTAAGACAGTGCTTGATGCTGTGGTCTGAAGTTTAATGGGGATGGCATAATGATCTGACCATGAGAGAGGTATAGGCACTCCCACCTAGATCCGTAGATCGTTGGAGAATATGCCATCTAATATGTCCAGCAACGTGGGTGGGGTTAGTGACCAGCTGCGAAAATCCACAGCAGCCTAAGGTTTCCAGAAGGGTTTGAGTATCTTTACATAGTTTTGTCCAAATGAAAGTTAAAATCACCCAACAGTGTAAAATTAGGTCTTGCCAGGTAAGGTTATTATGTGGGTCGGGATCTGTATTGTGGTCACCCCAAGTGTCTTCAGTCATGTGGAATGTTATGTGAATAATCATCCCCAGGTGGGTCAATATCTCTACCTGTGTCATCCTCACTATTTGATGGTTGAGGTGAAAATATAGGTTGTGGGGAGTATGGTGAAGAAATCAATAGATGTGGATTAACTGGAGGGGGAGAAGGAGGTGGGGACGTGTTAGTGCCCATGTCCTGTCGTTTGAGAGGTACAGCAGGTTCTTCTGCAGTGTCCAGTTTCCTCTTTTTTGGAGGCTTGGTGACTAGTTTGCCCGTCTTTGGGTCAATAAACAACGTTTTTTGCTTTGGATCTGCCAAATCACATGCAGGCTATGTGGGCAAAATGACTTTGTTCGGTGTCGAAGATTTTGGATCCGAACCTTCTTTGGAGGGAGTTTGTGAGGCTTTCCGTGGGGTGTTAGACTCTTTAGGGTTTTTGCGGCTCCAAAACCTTTTTCGGCTTCGACGATTTTTGGGAGTCAGAAGCCTTTTTCGGCTCCGAAGATTTCTTTGGCTCCGAATGTTTGTCCTTGCTATGCTTCAATACAGAGGGCTCTGGCGCCAAGGCCGTCTTCGGCGTGGACAAGTGTTTGACTTGTTGCTTCAGTGCCGAGGAGGAATTTCTGGCATCAGAATGGGGTTGGCTCGAGCCTGAGCCGGAAGGCTTATGTTTAGGTTTTGTAGCCGGGCCCGGGGGCAGGGCGTCTGAAACATGTTGCCGGTGTCGACCCGAGTTGGAGGGCGAGGGTGTTACCGGAGCCTTCGGTTTATTTTTTTTCGGAGGGGGGTTTCGGTACTCACGGACCGTTGAGCCGGGGTGACTGTCTCTTGTTCGGCGTCGTAGTCGTCGGCCTCGGAGATGTGTTCTTCATCTCCTGATTGTTCCGGCTGGATATCGGGGTCTGCTTCGAAGATGTCCGGAATTGAACTGCTTCAGCAAAACATTTCGTGACGTCGAGCCAGACTATCACGGATTGCTTTCTTCCACCTGAACGATGCACAGGCCTTGCAGTTTTTATCTTTGTGCTCTGGGGAGAGGCAGAGATTGCACACCTCGTGCAAGTCTGTGCCTGGGAACTTAGCACCACACCCGGAGCATTTTTTTTAAAGGTGTCCTTTCCATTGACTGCAGGCGTGGTCGGTGCAGAGAGGCTCAATGGCTTGCGTCGAAGATCGAGGAGTTAATTTTAAGATGCGCGTTGAAAAGGGAAATGCGATCGAGACAATACCGTTGAGTGGAGAGAGATTGCGCGTCGCAGGGGGATTCGAAACCGATATCGACCCGGAGCGCAGCAATTCACATCAGAACCAGATGGCGGAAAAAACAATCTAAGGATGGAGTCGATGCCCATGCACACTATCGTCCAAGGGAGGAGTCACCTACCTCTTGACTACAAAGACTTCTTCCAACACAAAAACAAAATGCAAACATCCGAGCCCAACACCAGATGGCGATCTATGCAAAAGTATACAATCTGCAGCTCATATGCCTCGAACACTATATTACCCTTGGATGCAAAATGTGTGTGTTATATTAATTGGGCTAAGAAGTTGAAAAACTCAGAGGGAAAGAGTGTATAGTTGAATGATTGCTTCAGAGTTTAGGAATAAGAGCATTAGACAGGAGAGTAGAAAAATACAGTAGGAAATAAGTAGAGTTATACTGAGAAGAGATAGAGATGAAAGTAAAAGATACAGTGAGGATGTGAAGTGGGTGATCACTCATTGTAAATAGGGCTGGGCTACTAATATATAAAGAGTGGTGTAGAGGGGAATGATTAACATTGTATGATGGAGAGTGAGATGGGAGGTCAATACGGATCAACTTTTTGAAGATATTTGTGAAGGCTCTTTCAAATGGTAGCATTATGGCCCGGGTTGGAATGCAAAGCCTGTAAGGGTTGTGAGCCACTCTTACATAAGCATTCAATGCCCACCATGTGTACACTGATTGAATGTTCTGGAAATTTCTATTCCAAGAGAATTAACTTTGAGGCAACAGTTAGCATTAAATCAATAAATTTAAAGTCTGTTGATGGCAATGCTGGTGTGGTGGGCTGCTATGATATCAAGTGCTGCTGTAGGGAAGTTGGGAATAAAGCTGGTCTTAAACATATCTTTGCGGGATCTGGATGGGCGCAGGCTGTGTGTCCCCAGCCTTGCGTAAGTACTGTGCCTGGGGTGCATCATGGAGTGAGCAAGGGGCGTGGAGCTACTGGTCTGCTACCTGGCCCCTGGAGCCAGACGGTGGCTGTTTGTGGACGCAGCAACGTTACCCCAGGCTGCACCAGTGTAGCTGGGGGAGGAAAAAAAACTGAACCGCCTGTTGGGTGTCATTCCCATGCATCAGAGGGCCACTCCTGGGGATTCCATTGCCCTCCAGGTTGCCTGGTGGTGTTGTCGGGCTGGACCTAGCTGTGCTAAAAACCACTGCCCTACAGGACAGCAGGAGGGGGTGACACATCACCCCTCTTAAGCAGCCAAAATGAGCTGGGTCTAGCCCTCTTTGCACTACAGTGGATAGTATTGGGCTCTTGTTTGACCCAAAGTTAGGGGCAAAAAAGAAGGCGGGTTAATATTCAAGTGAGCGCAAAAATCCATATGATACCAGGGGGTATACTTTACCCAAACTTTAGAGGGATGGTATAAGGCAAATTACCCATCACTATTTAACAAATTGAAGAATGACAAACAGATGGGTCCCCCTGAACATCTCCTGCTTGGGTAGAGTTATGGCTCTTAAGATGAATGTCCTTCCTAGACTCAAAGTAACTGGCAATCATTACCTTACCCTCTCCCTTCATGCCGATTCTTAATAATTTTGTTTTGCACCAGCCATGGTCGCAACTCTCTTTGTACAGTCTCACTTTTTCCCTAGAGCAATGTGGTGGCATGTCTATAAACATATTTTACCCAATGATAGTAGGACTTTAAACTACCTGAAACCGAGGGACGTAGTTTTAAATTCGAAACTGGACTATGCACCCCCTGCATAAATGGGCTGGAATTAGAGATTTGATCCTGTTAAAAAAAACGCTCTCCTTCTTACGCCTTCACTAAGGGCCTCATATCTGCTATTTATGCTACATTGAATGAGATGCCTGCGCATCCTAAATGATCGTACCTTCAAAAATAGGAGCCAATGCTCCCAGGGATTTGTTGCAAGATCAATGGTCTACATTGTGAAGGGATATCCCATGATCTATCCGTAGTGTACAAAGCTGGGAGACGCGTTTCAAGATAATGTAGGACTGGCATTTGCCACTGCAGACACTGAAAACATTCTACCCCCAAATGGATGGCAAATATTGGTGTGATTGTTGGCAAAAATGCACCTTTTTACATATTTGGTGGTCTTGCTTGCCCTATGATTATGACATTTTAGAAGGAGATTCTCAGCCACATTAAGGGAGCTGCTGGGTTACCACTTCCATCTGATCTGACCACCGTTATAATGGGTTTCCAGCCTAAGAGATGGAAGTGCTTGAGGACAGATGATAGATTCGTCATCACTCATATGATGTTGGTGGTGAAACAGGAGATAGACGTGATCTGGAAGAACTCGAAAAGCCCTGATTTACAGAGGTAGACCTGTAGATTGTGGAATGTACTGGCTATGGCAATGCTGTCTTATGAATTGATTGTGTTCATCATTCAAATTTTATCAACATGACAACCATAGATAGCAGGGCCAGCTTTAGGGCAGTGCGACTGGTGAGGCCGCACTGGGCGCTGACCTGTAGAGGGAGGCGCTGTGGCCTCAGGGGGGGAGCTGTGTATAGCAATATCGTATGATATGAGAGATTTATTTATTTTTATTTGCTAAAGTTTTATATAGCGCGAACAAGATCCCGAGGGATATCGGAGTGCTTTACACAAGGATGAAAGGGAGAATAAGACTCCAGTAACGATATCGAGTAAAAGTACCAAACAATTGTAGTCACAATAATCACAGACAAATGGTACACAGCGAGTAATAAAATTAACAGGTAAATACCAGGCCGCTACGGGGGGCACACCTTACAGCCGAAAGGAGCAGAGAGCAAAAACACAAGTTGGTAAAAAAAAAAAAAGTTGTAGGGTCAATGCAACACATGTTGGTGCACTAGTTGAAGGATCAGTGGTTACGAGCAAATGCACATAGCCCAAATTAAGGCAAGAATTTGTTCATTAGGAATCTTTTGGCTTCAAGTTTGAAAGCAGTTATTGATGAGATTCTGCGCAATTCAGGAGGAAGAGAGTTCCAGATCTTTGGGGCAGCACCTGAGAAGGCTCGACGACAAGTTCTCTTTTTGTTAATGATACTTGGTTTAAGGAGGAGATTGTTAGCGCTTCTTGAGGCTCTCTCGCCACAGGATAATTCAAGCTTTTGCGCTGGATACCTGGGGGTGTTGGTGTGCAGGGTTTTGTGATCTAGATCGACAATCTTTAGCTGAATTCGAGCTTCGTAGGGCAATCATTTCAGGGATTTTAGGACTAGGAAAATGTGATCATTTCGTTTGGTACCAGTAACTAGTCTGACCACAACATTCAGTGCTGACCTTAGTGGAGCCAGGGTGTATTTGGGAAGGCCACAGAGCGTAGAGCTGCTGTAATCTAGCCTTGGCATGATCAGTGCTTGGACCGCCTGTTTGAAGTCATTTTGAGGAAGGAGGGTTTGATATCTCTAAGTGTCCTCAGCAAGTGATTAGCTCCCTTACATACGTTGCTGATATGATTTTTGATATTCAGGTGCTTGTCCAAGGTGATTCCGAGAGATTTGGCAGAGCCTATGATGAGAGGGGTGCAACTGAAAGCAGTGAGGTGAGTCAACCAAAGGTCAGGCTTGAGGGGGTGGTTCGGAGGAGAGATGAGAAGGAATTCAGTTTTGGAGGTGTTGAGCAGGAGGTGGTTCTCAGTTAACCAATTTTGAGTAGATGTTAGGGTAGAGTTGAGTGAGATGATGTTATCCAGGAAAAAGATTTTCAGGTAAAGTTGCGTGTCGTCCGCGTACATATGGAAGGGAATGTTCATGTCATTTAGAGAATTAGCAAGAGGTTCCAAAAAAAGGTTGAAGAGGATAGGAGAGAGGGCGGACCCTTGGGGACACCCATGAGTACTGGAGAGGGCTGGGAGAGGGAGTGGTTTGCCTTCACTCTTTGTGTTCTATGGTGGAGGTAGGAGGCGAACCATTGTAACATCAGCCCAGAGAATCCCATCCTGTTCTTCAGAGTGGTAAGGAGGTAGTCGTGATTAATCGTGTCGAATGCGGAGGAAAGATCAAGGAGGATCAGGAGGCAGGAGTCATTTTGGTCAAGCATTTTTAAGATGTCGTTCATAACGTGCGTGAGTGCCGATTCTGTTCTGTGCCCCTTCCGAAAGCCTGATTGATGCTGGTTAAGGAGTTGGAAATTCTTCATGTGAGCACACAGTTGGGATTGTACGCATTTATCTAGCAGTTTGGCTAGAGTGGGGATGTTAGATATGGAGCGGAAATTATTGAGGTCAGATTTAGCTGCGGTTGTTTTTTTTTTAGTATTGGTGATACCTGCGCTGCTTTTAGACAGTCTGGGATTGTGCCTTGTGACAGAGAAGCGTTTACAATCCTTGTCCAGGTGGGGATGAGAACGTTCTTGATCTCTTTGAAGATGGTCGAGGGCAATGGGTCACTGAAGTGGTTTGAAGGATTGATGTTCTGAAGAATCCCGTTGATGTCTTTCACTGAAAGGGGTAAAGGTGCTACATGAGGCATTGTTCTTAATGATCAGGCGTGTGAGATTGGGCTATTCTAAGAGGACAAGAGGTGGAGCGTTCACTGGAGATGAGTCTTGATTTCTCAATGAAGAAAGCAGAAAATTCATCACCAGACGGTGGGCTGACATCGGAGACAGAGTGATTTGGACCAACAGTTGATTGTTGTTTGACCAATTCGAAAAGTTTCTTGGGGCGATTTGCGGCTTGATCAAGTTGTTGTCTGAAGTAATCTGCCTTAGCGCTCTTGATTTGCTTGTTTTAAATACTCCTGACCTCTCTAAGGAATTTTAGTTGTTCCAGGGAGGGATTTGACCTCCAAGCTCGTTCAGCTGCCCTAAGGTTGCATTCCGTGTTTAAATTGTTGTTGTACAATGGTTTGGATTTTTTTGTTGAGGTATTTTTTAGTTGACGTGGTCCAATGTCATCCAAGATTTTAGAGATGGCTGAGTTGTAGGCGTCGGTGAGTAACTAAACCTCACTCGAGTCAGCTTGGGAGGCGAGGGCAGTTTTACAGTGGGCAGTTAATTCAACTGGGTTTATTGATATGAAATCCCTTTTCCACATCTTAGCTTTTGTTGGATGAGCCTTCCTCATGGATACCTCCATGTTAATATAGAAGAGAATGCAGTGGTTGTCTGACCAATCACAAGGGGTAATGGCTTCCAGAGTGATGGACTGCCTTTTCGAAATAATGAGGTCTATAGTTTCACCTTTGTTGTGAGTTGGTTGGTTACAGTGCTGCGTCAGTTCATGATCATTCAAAAAGTCTTTGAGGCAAGTTACCGCTTGGTCATTAGGGTAAGACCAGTGAAGATTGAAATAGCCAAGAAAGATTTGGGACATGGCTGAGTTGACATTACTCAAGATGATCTCCATTAGTTGCTCAATGAAGAGGAGGTTGTCTGCCGGAGGGTGATAAAAGGTGTGAAGTTTGGAGACCGGCCGGTGGTTACTTGAGATTTTGAGACAAAGATATTCACAGGCAGATGGCGAAGAGGATTCCATGTGGGAAATCGAGAGTATGTTCCTATGAATGCAGGCTAGGCCACCTCCAAGCTTCCTAGCTCTGTCTGGCCTAATTATGTCATGAGTAGGAGGTACAAGGAGGTCTAAAATTGGAGTGTATGCTGGATTTAGCCAGGATTCAGTAAGGATGATCATGTCTAGATCATTGTGTTGAATTAGGTCAAAGATGTCGGAGGCGTGTTTGCTGGTTGACCTGCAATTGAGTAGTACACATTTCAGTTGAGGTGCATTTGTGAAGGAAGGAGTCTGGGTGACATTCACTCTTGTGAGGTTGTCTTTATTGATGACTAAGTTTAAGAGGAGGTTCTCTGTGCAGGTTAGGATGGATGGTTTGTATTTGCTTCGGCGGGGTCAGGTTGGAGCTGGACCTAGTCGAGTAAGAGTTGTGAAGGTCATTAAGATCATTGGGCACCAAGGTCTCAGATCTTCTGGGCCGGGAGGGCGTGTTAGCTAAGGGAGTGGTTTGCGAGACAGCGGGGGCTAACAACTGGCCCAAGCGTTCACTATCACTAAGGCAGATTCGCAGATGTGAGGATGGAACTGATCACAAGGAAAAAATCCTTTGAGAGGACTTTCAGGTCATGTAGTTCAGTAGTGAGAAGGTGTAGCTGGAGATGTATATCCTCAAGGCATGCACCTAAGTCTGAAAGGGGTATAGAATGTGTTGAGGGAGCAAGCAGAGGGGGGGTCTCCGTGTAAGCCTGTATGCACTAAGGTGGTGGAAAGTTGTTCCTGGGGAGGGAGTTGATCGTGTGGAACTAGGGGGGTACAATGAACCTTGGGAATCAAAGATGTAGCGTTAGCGAGGGTGGTATGACCATATCTCTGAGGGTCAGGAGCAATTCCGACCGGAGACCGTGGGTATGACAAATCATGATCAGAGTAGGGCATTTGTCCATTCACCCGCATGGTATGTGGCATAGAAAGAGGGATGAGGGAAGAGTGTTCAATCTTTGAGGGCAAAGATACAAGGTCACATGGGGATCTCCTAGCGCGCGCGGAGCAGAAGGCGTCAGACTAGCTGGCTGTGTGCCGAGTGGACTCGAGATGTCCCTCACTTGCTGGGGCAATGAAAATAGGGAACAGGGTGGGCTCTCCATGCGTGGAACTGAAGGAACCTGACTAGCTGGTTGTGCGCCAAGATGACCCGAGATGTTTATCACCTGCTGGGTCGAGGGACTAGAAGGTTGGGACACCTCCACCCGGGACTGAGCCGCTCTGTGATCATCTAGCAGCGAGGAGTGATTCAGAGAGAGTGAGGGTCTCCGTTGAGAGGTGGGGGGAGGACTGGTGCTGCCCTGATTGCTGGAAAGATGGCGGTGGGTGTCATTGGGCTTCGCCGAAACTGCGAGCTTGAGTGACGTGAAGATAGTAGCTATCTTAATCAGATTGGCATTGGAAGCCTGATGAGGGGCACTTCTGCAGGTGGTAGTGAGAGAATCCGAGGAGGCGGTCAAGGGATGTGGAGGCGCCAAAAGTGATTGGTGCACCGGGCGTCACCGCACTAAAACCGGCCCTGATAGATAGATTATCTCCAAGCGGACTTAACCAACCTGAAATTTCTGCACATGCTGCAAGGAATGGCGGACCATCAGGCCTCGGATTGTGTCTAATTCATGTCTCACTGTTCTTGACCAGGATGAAGCATGAAAGAGATGGGATTACGCTTCTCTACATAGTATAGAATGTCTGCTCACTATGGGGAGGGGGGAGGAGGGAAGTTTTGGACGTTATAGCAACAGAATAAATGTCTATGGATTCCCTTGGGAGTTATGGTCTTCTGTTGATAATATATTAGAACACTGGAATGTTGGAAGCTCCACTGAAAACAATGGAGTAGCTCTGGGCTTATAATGGCTGGTATAAGCCCGGAGCTCCAACATTTCAAAGCTTTTTTGTTCACAGCTGTGGCTGAGAACAAAGGCTTCAGGGAACCGGAGGGGATTTCTATCCCCTCGCGCTCCCTAAAGCCATTGTTTTATTTATTAGAACATTCTGCCCTCTATTGGCAGAAAGTTCAAATAGCCTTATAGCCCTTCACAGCTGGGCTATACTGGCTATTAAAGTCCCGCTCCCTTATTAAAGGCCCGAGCCGAACGCTGGAGCGGGCCTTTAATAGCCGGTATAGCCCAGCTACGAAGGGCTATAAGGCTATAATAAAAATTTGCACAAAAAAAGGGAAAAAGACAACAGACTGACATCAGTGGGCAGGAATGGTGCTTATTTGTGGCTCTGCTCCTTCTTTTCCTGAGTGGTGTGGACCCAATGTGATGCCACACAATACCACCTACAGGCGTGTAGGAGCACTGCTGAAATATTCTCCGGATCCAGTCTAATGCCTTAGGGATATTCTCAAGTTCTGCAGTACCCCGCAAAAAGAGTATTAAGGCATTTTCTTTTCTGCACAAATGGTTCCACTCGGAATGCCAGGTATTCATTGCTAGTCAATCTTCTTTTTTAAGGCAGGGAATGAACATTTCGGGAGACCAGAAGTCAGCGGTAATATGTTGTTGTGAAGTCCCGCTTAGGCCACGCCCTGTGGGTCCTGATTTTTAATTGCCTTTTAGCCAGATGGTCACATCTCTCATGAAAATTCAAACTGGGGAGGCTTTCTTGGAGGACCCGGTAAAAATGAGATCACTAGATTTGCTGCTAAAACAGTAGTGCCACTGGTGGTCTCCGCTTCAGGGACGCTGACAAGGAAACAAGGAACTCCTAGGCATAATTTTTAATATTCCTGCTCTTTGTATGATGCATAACTGCATCTTATTGACTATGTGTTATACATTAACTTGTACCTATATGTGCATTTAAGTGTGGAAAGATTACGCTTTGGGCAATCTGTCATCAATATTCAATAACAAAGCAAATAAATATGAAAACATGTGGCTTCCATTCAAGATCTATATTGAGAGAGATTGCCAAATTATGACATATGTACCACGCAGGCAGCTGAGTTAACCACTTCCACTTTAGAAAAAAAAAATAACATCTGAAAGCGGAAGTGGAGATGTTGGCTTTTTGTAATCAGAGTAAATCCAGACTACTTATTTAGTTACGTCCGTGCATTTTAACTATGTGTATTTTGCAAATGTTCTACATTTCATATTTTTGTGCATCATGCCTTAAAGACAATTAGAACATTGGAATGTTGGAACTCCACTCAAAACAATGGAGTAGCTCTGGGCTTATAATGGCTGGTATAAGCCCGGAGCTCCAACATTCCAATGCTTCTTTGTTCACAGCTGTGCGAGCTACGTGGGGCTATAAGGCTATAATATGATGTGAATGTTTTCTGTACCTGAAAAAATTTAAACCGTTCTTCGTGTGCCCATTACACTATGCATTACTGGTTCCGTGGTCGTAGCATGGAAAGGAAGTGTTTTGGAGTGCCTTTTGAAACCATGTTTTGCTTGCGGTCATATTCCTCGCTTGGTTGTAGCAGACTGGGTAAGATCTGGCGGGATAATGCCTGGCAATAGGCTTTCCATACCTGGCTTCCAAGGACAAGGTACCATATAGTTTGTGGGATGATGGCAGAGGAACTCAGTAATTGAGTTCCAGGGAAGGGTCATTTTTATGGAAACAGATAATCTTCGGTCTAAGTTGAGAATGAAGTCAGTTCAGGCCTGGGCACTTTCATGGTACCAGCTGCCAGTGCCTACTTAAATCCCCTCTGATGTGCAGCCTCTGCCCTTATGCTGCGCACAGAAAGATTGAATGCGCGCACACGGCAATTGTCATTAACCAGGCAGGTATTACCATTCTCTTTCCACAGCTAACGAAAATGGCCTAAGGGTGGCGGCAACGCCTTTCTGCTCGGCTACGGCTGCCCTACTGCATTCCTCTTAAATCAACAGCACAATAAATAAAGTATTGCTAATGCGCTGACGTTTGTGTGACACTTGACTACTGCATTTCCAGCCTCTCAGTAAACAAACAACAGTAACTGAGACAACTTTCATGACCTACTTTCACAGTTGGCAAAGAGTATTCTGCTGAATCACCTCTGACTACATGAAGACAGACAACCGTCCTTCTCATTCTCGTTTAGAATTAGAGATGGGAGAGGCAACAAATTAACAGGGAGAGCAGAGTCAATGGTCTGACTCGGATCTTCGAGCCCATGCATGACTCACGAGCCAAGCCCTGAACATGTTTGCTATGTAAATCATACAACAAAAATAACGTAGACTAATAAAGTCTCTTCAAAACTCAAAAAAGTTTATTTCTTTAACATGTGGAAGCTTTGAAATTAATGAATATGTCACATTATAGTACTGAAGAAATAAAAGTAAAAGTGATAGTTTTGCATCATCATCACTTTATTTTGATCATAAAAGATCATAAAAGTACACCAGCATATACATTGTACAATAAAAAATGGTCGAGTAGATAAAGATAGATAAAATGATTTCATATAAAGATTTGTATAAAAACACAAATGAATAGGAAGTTTCATCGTAAGGTGCCTATTGTGGGCTTAATCTGCAGTGCATATTAATTTTTTTAGACAGATCAAGGCAAATCATAAAATGCATTTGGTTAGTTTTATCCACAATGCATGCCAATATCTGGACAAACCAAAAACCACAACTCTACATGTATCTGTACTCAACGTTCTTAGTACCTCGAGCTAGTGGCCAGGGCCAACTAGTTTACAAAGTGGTATTATCCATTTTTCCCTGAGAGATTTGTAGTTAGGGCAAAAAAATAGCAGATGCATGATGGATTTAGGGCTTGCGTTACAAGCAGGACAGAGAACATCAGTGAAAACATCCTTACACCAATGTTTACTAAAACGTTTCGTAGGTATGGTCTTCTACAGAAACTGGAAGAATAGTATTCGGACCAGGGGAGGGACAATTTCCTCCAGTGTATCCTCGAAACAGGGGGCACACTTGAAATTGAGAAATTCGGTGGTCAAACGGTGTAGGAAGGTGGATATCTGACTATGGTTACCCCCAAATTTTTTGCCTAGTGTCTAGCTGGTTTTTCGACTTAGTTGGCCTGAGATCCTGCTATTCAGGATCTCAGCCTGGCTGTTCTCTCTTTAAAATGGACTCCATGTACCCTAGGTACATACCCAATTGGAAGTGGATCACCCTGTCAGCCCCTGTACCAGTGTACACTAGGTACCCAGGGCATTGGTGTACCCAAGGCCTGCCAAGGGCTGCAGCATGTATTATGCCACCCCAGGCTTGGCCTAACAATTTGACACAACTGGCTGATCACTCAGCTGGGGTAAGTTGGTGTAATCACCTCTTACTTAGGTGTAGTATACCTATACCTAACCTTAAATGGGACACCTGGTAACCTATAAGTCACTCCTATGGCAGGCCTTAACAATCCTGAAGGCAGAGTGCTTGGTTCCATGTGAGATGGTGCTCTGGCATGAGCTGAGCCTGTCTGCAGTGGTCGGAACAACTTCCTTCTACTGTTTCCAGATATCGTCATACCATATACTCTTAAGTGCATTATGAACCTCGCGGTTAAATGCTATCTTTGGTTTGGCTTTATCAAAACATGTCGAGTAAGGTGTCATACGAATTGGAATACTAACCCCTCGCCAATTCTGGCGACGGGGTTAGCATTCCACCCTTCTAGAGGGACACGACATGTACAGTACCTGAAACCCGGGTAAAATCAGACATAGCCTCAGCTCCACAAAATGGATGCTGCCACCACAGACACAAGTCTGCCCTCCTGCTGCTGGGAGTCCTTCCAGCTTGGGAGGTGTGGACAAAGGGTTTCCTGCCAGGGGAGGTGCGTGCACCACCCCAGACAGGATTTTGTGTATTGGTCAGGTAGGGCTTGAAAGAAACCAGACATGCCTGTGGCTCACAAGGAGCCTCGGTGCATATGCCAGTTCAAACCGGTCCTGGGGCACACCAGTCCCGGGCCTGGGGCGAGCTGGACAAAGGATTGGGGGTGTAACCACCCCCCTTCCTGGTCCCACCCATAGGGAGGGACCTAGCAGGTAGTCCGGCCCCTAGAATCCGCTTAAAGGTAGGAGCTGTGTCCTAAGACTTCAGACATCCTGGAATCAACTTGAAACTAAGAAGAAGACGGGAACTTCGACATTCTGCTGCACAGAAGACTGAAGGAAATCTCCCCTGTGGTCAGGGAGTGACCACCTTGCTAACGCAAGCACCATCCAGCGAATCAACGTCTGCTTTGCCGCCGCCTCCCGCCGGAGCCCGAGCCCAGAGACTGACAAGACCTGGACCTCCAGACCTCTCACCGCCCGATCCACAGTCCCTGCAAAGAGGAGACCCGTGGAGGCACCGAGACACGTGGAGCCAGCCATCTTGAAACGACTACGACAAGCTGACCAGTGCAACAACCGAGGCACCCTCCAAGTTGTGCTTTGGGTCCTGAGAAGCCCAACCCTCGAGCAGCATCTGCACCAAAGGTGAGCCCTCCAGCATCTCCACGATCTGCGTGGGGCCCTTCTGCATTTTGCCACTCGACGCACCTAACCGGTTGCTGGCCCGCTGGCTAGTGGCCATCTTGGCGACGAAATCTACGACAAACACCGCTGGTCTGGTTGCTCCAGACTGGCCCTTGCTCCCCTCCAAAGGAGCAGTTCCTCTGACCTTGCTGGTCAGAACCATCAGCTTAAACTCCTTGCCCACAACAATTGCTTTTGCCAAGGCTTGGTTGCTTCGATCAAGTCGCCGACACCGCCGACAGCGAGAGCCGGCGTGGGACAGCTCGTGACTCGACTCCTGGACGTCGTCGACCTTCAGGGACCACGTGGCTGCAGAGTCAAGCTACACCTTCCTTCCTGTTTGCACCCGACATCGCCTGGTACCCACCTGGTGCCACGCTGGTCACTGGCTAGTGACTGTGAACACTGTCCCCTCTGCTTACAGGTCTTCAACATCTCCGATCCACTCTTGGATCCACTGCATCTCCTCCTGACCGACCGCCTGCAGCACTTTTGTCTACAGGCCCCACGGAACCGATAGAAGAAACCCGACGCACTTCGAGGCCTATGCACCCGCTTCCTGTGGGTGAGGTAAAGCTGGCACTCCTGTGCCCAAGTGTAGTATTACATCTCTAGTGCCTGTGTTCCAAATCTTAAGTTCCTAGGTCATCCGGAAGATTCCTTTTGCAGTAACTTTGTACTTTTTACGCACCCATTGAAACCTATGGGAGCACGCGTGTGACTATTTGCTCTGCACACGCCACCCGTGGACCTCCTGGTCACTAACTGACGTTAGCTCCTTGTAGGCCCAGCGATTCTAGAGGCCCTAGGCCTTTTTCCTTTTCTGTTCGTGGTACTTATACCACTATTTTAGTATATGGTTCGAGTGGCCACCAGGGCCTATCCATATAAAGTGCAACTTCTGTGTATTCTGTGATAATCTTGTTTGACGATTTGTGCTCCTGTGCTCATAAAGAGACTAGGGGTTACTTTGAGAAATAAATACATATATATTTTGAATATATATCTGTGTGGTGTCCTTTCATTGGTATAAAAGGGGGTTACTATTGGTAAAACAGCTTGCTTAACACGCATCACGAGTTTAGCCTCAAAGACTGCTTAGCCTACGCTACCACTAGGGCAGCTAGTCCAAAAAGGTTGACTTACAACCACACCATAAGGGTTGCTTGGCATGGTACAAGGTGGTCACTAGAACTAGTGAACAGCATATACCAGGCCAACTTCTCACATTGGTGAGCAGCGGTTGGATTTGAGCTTGCTGTGTTTTACCATTGTAATCTCTTGGTTACCAATTGAAAGATCACATAGGTACCTGTAGGTACATATAAAACAAGATTAGATATACTTAAGTTCTACTGAACTTAGTTGTTGTAGAGCAAAGGGAGTAGCACACCCTGACTACAACTACTAGATAGGTTTAGTAGGTAAACCCAAGTGTAGGTAGATTGCAACACATCCACCCACACTTAAGAGCAATGGCTGGGGCAGAGGGGTCCACTGTACCCATCTCTGTTGAGAGTGACCCCCCGAGGGCACCATCCATCTTTGCTACCCTTAATCAGAATGAGCTCAGGCAGTTGGCAACTCTTAGAGGCCTTAAACAGCCCAAGAACCCTACCTCTGCTGTGCTCAGAGCACTCTTGCAAGATGATGAGAATCAAAGAGAGCTCAAGAGAGCTTCCCAGTTAGCCCCCTTAGGGACAGGAACAGGAGGCCCCCCTTCTGAAGATGCCACTGAGGTACCCCTTTCCAATAGCCATCCCTTAGATGAAAACCATACTACAGAGGAGGAAAGTGAGGGGGATACAGACAGTGGTGAGGATGAAGGGAGAACTAGCCCAGTGCCAAGTGTTATACTTGGCCCAGCTAAACCAAGGCTATTGGGGACTGACAGTGGGTTCACCCCACTGGATCTCCCCAGTGGACTTAACACAGGGCTTGGAAGGCAAAGGAATCGCTCAGGTGACTCCAATGCTTCCCATGGCTCTAGAGGCTCTCAAGGTCACTCCAGGAGAAGGATGACCACCCCTCAGAGGAGGGAACATGAGGCCAGAATGCAGGAAGCCCAGCTGAGGATCAGGAAGCAGGAGCTAGAAGTAGCCCTGATGGAAGAAAAACTGAGGAAGGCTAGGCAACCTAGAGAGAGTGGGTCTATACCCACTGGTGGCAGCAATGTCCCTAGGGACAAAGATAGGGTCTTTGACAATAGGAACCTGTCCAAGATTGTGCCCCCCTACAAAAGTGGGGATGACATCCACAAATGGATGACTGCTCTTGAGAGAGCCTGCAAAGTGCAGCAGGTTCCTGAAGACCAGTGGGCAGCAATCTTATGGCTCTCCTTTGAGGGGAGAGGCAGAGATAGACTCCTCACTGTTAGAGAAGAGGATGTCAGAAATTACAGAGTCCTGAAGAGTGTCCTAGTTGATGGGTTAGGCTTAACCACTGAACAGTACAGGTTAATGTTCAGAGACACCCAGAAGACACAGACTCAGGACTGGTCTGAATATGTGGAATGTGCCACTAAGGCTTTGGAGGGTTGGTTGCTGGGAAGTAAGGTGTCTGATTATACAGGATTGTACAATTTGATGATGAGAGAGCAGATTTTAAGTAATTGTCAAAACCAGCTTCTCCATCAACACCTGGTAGACTCAGATTTGACCTCTCCCCAAGAATTGGGAAAGAGGGCAGATAAATGGGTCAGGACCAGGATCAGGCCTAAAAACCAGGGTGGTGACCAAAAGAAAGATACCACCAAGCCTCAAGAGAAGGGTGGGGATAAAGAAAAAGAGAAACCTTCCTCAGGGCCCCAAAACTCCACACAGGGTGGTGGGTCCCCAGCTCCCTCCTCTACCACAGCTAAAAAGCCCTACTGCCATGAGTGTAAAACTCCTGGGCATTGGAAAACTGACAGCGGTTGCCCAAGGGCTAAACACAAAACTGTTCCTCCAATTACTCCTGTCACACCACCTATTACTGTCAGCAGTAATCCCCCAGGTGGTGGGAGTGCCCCCAAAAATTTGGGTGTGTTTACTTGGGGAACACAAGGGGACCCTGGCTTAGCCAATTCCCCTGCAGCAGATACTCTTGTCTGTGATGGTGGCATGGGGTTTGCCAACTTCACTGCCTGTCCCAACACTTTGGGTAGGTACAGACAGGAGCCCTACATCAATGGTACAAAAGCTGAGGCCTACAGAGACACTGGAGCTAGCATCACAATGGTGGCCCATTGGCTAGTTCCCTCTGAGCAGCTTTTGCCTGGTTTCTCCTACCAGGTGACCAACATTGATGGCAAACAGAACAGTCATCCCATGGCAGAGGTATGTCTCAGCTGGGGAGGTGTCACTGGCCCTAAAAGGGTGGCAGTGTCCCCAACCTTGCCTGTAGACTGCTTACTGGGGAATGACTTAGAACTCTCAGCTTGGGCTGGAGTTGAACAAGACACCCATTCTAAAATGGTAGGCCTGTCACAAAAGGGTAGGGGGGTTGTGCCATTCACAACCCCTGTCCAAATAGATTTCCTCCCTGAAAAGGTTGGAAGGGCAGTGGTAGCCACAGCCCAGGCACAGACAGACTTCCCTGTAGAGACTGGCAGAGCTGTGACAGTCACAGCTCAAACACAAACTGAGTGCCCCCCTGAAAAGGTTGGCAAGGCTGTAATGGTCTCAGCCTATACTCAGACTGACATAGAGGTAGTGAAGCCTGAAACAATGGATCACTCCACACAAACTGAGAGTAGTGGGGAGGAAGAAAAGTCTCCCTCTCCCCAGACATTAGGAAAAGGTCAGCCTCCTCAGGGATCTGACCTCGCCCCTTGTGAAGGAACTGCCCCAGAGGTAGCCAGGCCTGGCCTGGCAGAGCCTCTGATGTCAGTGGCCCCTTCCAAGGTGGGACCCAGTCTGGTGCAGGTAGCCTGCCTCTCTCTACCCTGCCTCAGTCAGCCCAGGGCTGCAGAGGTCAGGGAGGCCAGTGGACCCCAAGAGGGCCCCTGTCCACAAGAACCCCCCCATCAAAAGAATGAGGATTGCCTGGCTAGTAGCCCTAGTCAGGTGATGGGTAAAAACATTCCTGAGGGATCTCCTTTACAGGTAGTTAGGGACCTCCCCCAGAGGGATTCTGTTGGGTACAGGCAAACATGGGACCTTAGGGCCCCAGACCTGACCTGTCCCTCCAGTAAGCCCACAAAAGGGACCCAGCCTCCAGCTTTAGGTAGCCAGAGGCTGACCCTGAGAGCACAGTGCAACTCAGTTAAGGAAAGAAAGGCATCCATGGTGGAGGGGGATTGGAGGAAGCTGAGGCCTCACTTTGAGGACACTCACTTCAGTACTCCATCTCAACACCAGCCTTTTACTTTGCCAAGACACACCAAAGGTAGAGATTCCCTATGGTGGAGACCCTCTGATACCCTTAGGGTGAGGGATTGCTTAGTGGACCATGAGACAGGGGGTAACCAGGCCAGTGCTGGTTCCTCCTTATATGGCCACTTGGGCAATATAGGCTTACCTGGTCAAGGTCAGCCTTATCTCCCTTCGTTTGGGGGGGTTGTGTAGGAAGGTGGATATCTGACTATGGTTACCCCCAAATTTTTTGCCTAGTGTCTAGCTGGTTTTTCGACTTAGTTGGCCTGAGATCCTGCTATTCAGGATCTCAGCCTGGCTGTTCTCTCTTTAAAATGGACTCCATGTACCCTAGGTACATACCCAATTGGAAGTGGATCACCCTGTCAGCCCCTGTACCAGTGTACACTAGGTACCCAGGGCATTGGTGTACCCAAGGCCTGCCAAGGGCTGCAGCATGTATTATGCCACCCCAGGCTTGGCCTAACAATTTGACACAACTGGCTGATCACTCAGCTGGGGTAAGTTGGTGTAATCACCTCTTACTTAGGTGTAGTATACCTATACCTAACCTTAAATGGGACACCTGGTAACCTATAAGTCACTCCTATGGCAGGCCTTAACAATCCTGAAGGCAGAGTGCTTGGTTCCATGTGAGATGGTGCTCTGGCATGAGCTGAGCCTGTCTGCAGTGGTCGGAACAACTTCCTTCTACTGTTTCCAGATATCGTCATACCATATACTCTTAAGTGCATTATGAACCTCGCGGTTAAATGCTATCTTTGGTTTGGCTTTATCAAAACATGTCGAGTAAGGTGTCATACGAATTGGAATACTAACCCCTCGCCAATTCTGGCGACGGGGTTAGCATTCCACCCTTCTAGAGGGACACGACATGTACAGTACCTGAAACCCGGGTAAAATCAGACATAGCCTCAGCTCCACAAAATGGATGCTGCCACCACAGACACAAGTCTGCCCTCCTGCTGCTGGGAGTCCTTCCAGCTTGGGAGGTGTGGACAGAGGGTTTCCTGCCAGGGGAGGTGCGTGCACCACCCCAGACAGGATTTTGTGTATTGGTCAGGTAGGGCTTGAAAGAAACCAGACATGCCTGTGGCTCACAAGGAGCCTCGGTGCATATGCCAGTTCAAACCGGTCCTGGGGCACACCAGTCCCGGGCCTGGGGCGAGCTGGACAAAGGATTGGGGGTGTAACCACCCCCCTTCCTGGTCCCACCCATAGGGAGGGACCTAGCAGGTAGTCCGGCCCCTAGAATCCGCTTAAAGGTAGGAGCTGTGTCCTAAGACTTCAGACATCCTGGAATCAACTTGAAACTAAGAAGAAGACGGGAACTTCGACATTCTGCTGCACAGAAGACTGAAGGAAATCTCCCCTGTGGTCAGGGAGTGACCACCTTGCTAACGCAAGCACCATCCAGCGAATCAACGTCTGCTTTGCCGCCGCCTCCCGCCGGAGCCCGAGCCCAGAGACTGACAAGACCTGGACCTCCAGACCTCTCACCGCCCGATCCACAGTCCCTGCAAAGAGGAGACCCGTGGAGGCACCGAGACACGTGGAGCCAGCCATCTTGAAACGACTACGACAAGCTGACCAGTGCAACAACCGAGGCACCCTCCAAGTTGTGCTTTGGGTCCTGAGAAGCCCAACCCTCGAGCAGCATCTGCACCAAAGGTGAGCCCTCCAGCATCTCCACGATCTGCGTGGGGCCCTTCTGCATTTTGCCACTCGACGCGCCTAACCGGTTGCTGGCCCGCTGGCTAGTGGCCATCTTGGCGACGAAATCTACGACAAACACCGCTGGTCTGGTTGCTCCAGACTGGCCCTTGCTCCCCTCCAAAGGAGCAGTTCCTCTGACCTTGCTGGTCAGAACCATCAGCTTAAACTCCTTGCCCACAACAATTGCTTTTGCCAAGGCTTGGTTGCTTCGATCAAGTCGCCGACACCGCCGACAGCGAGAGCCGGCGTGGGACAGCTCGTGACTCGACTCCTGGACGTCGTCGACCTTCAGGGACCACGTGGCTGCAGAGTCAAGCTACACCTTCCTTCCTGTTTGCACCCGACATCGCCTGGTACCCACCTGGTGCCACGCTGGTCACTGGCTAGTGACTGTGAACACTGTCCCCTCTGCTTACAGGTCTTCAACATCTCCGATCCACTCTTGGATCCACTGCATCTCCTCCTGACCGACCGCCTGCAGCACTTTTGTCTACAGGCCCCACGGAACCGATAGAAGAAACCCGACGCACTTCGAGGCCTATGCACCCGCTTCCTGTGGGTGAGGTAAAGCTGGCACTCCTGTGCCCAAGTGTAGTATTACATCTCTAGTGCCTGTGTTCCAAATCTTAAGTTCCTAGGTCATCCGGAAGATTCCTTTTGCAGTAACTTTGTACTTTTTACGCACCCATTGAAACCTATGGGAGCACGCGTGTGACTATTTGCTCTGCACACGCCACCCGTGGACCTCCTGGTCACTAACTGACGTTAGCTCCTTGTAGGCCCAGCGATTCTAGAGGCCCTAGGCCTTTTTCCTTTTCTGTTCGTGGTACTTATACCACTATTTTAGTATATGGTTCGAGTGGCCACCAGGGCCTATCCATATAAAGTGCAACTTCTGTGTATTCTGTGATAATCTTGTTTGACGATTTGTGCTCCTGTGCTCATAAAGAGACTAGGGGTTACTTTGAGAAATAAATACATATATATTTTGAATATATATCTGTGTGGTGTCCTTTCATTGGTATAAAAGGGGGTTACTATTGGTAAAACAGCTTGCTTAACACGCATCACGAGTTTAGCCTCAAAGACTGCTTAGCCTACGCTACCACTAGGGCAGCTAGTCCAAAAAGGTTGACTTACAACCACACCATAAGGGTTGCTTGGCATGGTACAAGGTGGTCACTAGAACTAGTGAACAGCATATACCAGGCCAACTTCTCACAAACGGCCTTCTGCCTTTGTCAGGACTTGCAATAATATTACATACCTAAACCTTTCCTTCAGCTTCAATCTGGATACAGTTGCCAGGCTATCTGGGTCAGACAAGAACCCCTCCATCCCAAGCCTCCCAGTAGTTCTTTTAGTACTCTAAACCAGGGAATCGAGGTGATCGATGAAGACTTTAATAGCTCAGAGAGGGGCTCCCGGTATGGCAAAGGTTCATCCACAGTCCACAGCCTGTGCCAAAACATCAGGAGTTTATAGCTTACTTTGTGTGCCAGCTGCCTTTGTGCAAGATACAAGAATAGAGGCACCAGCGGGGTGCTAGCAGATAGGTCTACCAGGAATCTAAGTAAGCGATTTTTGATTTTGGACAGGCAATTGTCAAACCTGTGCCCCACAGTTCGGCCCCATAGAGGGCACCACCTAGTACTTTTGTGTGATAAATTTCCAGAGTGGGTGCAAGCTGTCTTGATAGTATTTTCCTGTGAATTTTAGTAATATTAGCGGTCTGATGTATAAGATGCATCTTCACCTTCTCAATTTGTGCCGCCCAATTTATTGTTGGATGCACAATGTGTTAGTTTCCTCTGTTATAGACATTAAACATCCTAATTTTTGACCTAGCTCTAGTGCAAGTATATCCTGAGAGTCCACGTGCAGGAGTTTTAACTTTAGCCCCTAGGCCAATTTTCAGCCATCCTGCTTGCTCTACCGAGGGTCTACCCAGCTCTTTTCTTATAGCATTAATGGCATAGAAGGAAAAACCACTTCTGTGCGGACATTGGAGGCTCCAGGTTTCTTGGAAGAAAACTAAATCAAAGGGATCAACAAAGGAACACCATTCTGATTCCACCATTAGCTTGGAGATCCCAGCCACATTCCATACAAGTATCCTTGAAGAGTGGTTTACCAAAACTCCCCCTTCTATGCCTTCTACACTCCCCAGGGATGGCACAGTCGCAGCCCTGTTTCCCCACAGAGGGAACGATCTCACTGTTCACCTCAGGCTCAGTAGCTACAACACATGATGGCGGGATTACTATTGGGGGGGCAGGAACTAGTGCGTGGCATCACCAGGGGACTTGGGGATCCTCATCTGTTTGCAGGTGTTGTCTGCGCCTCATGCAAAGGTCAACTATACCCTCTCAAGACACCCGTATGTGATGTGGGCAACCCTATTGGCGCTAGCCCATTTGTAGGAAAAAGCTATCTAGTACAGGTTTCAGCAGTAGGTGTCAATAGGGGGCCGGGGGGGGCTCCAGCAGGGGGTCTAGATCTGATAGAGATGCAGGAGTTTTCTGGGGGGACTGTACGTGAATCAATCTACAGTAGACCAGTAATAATACCAGCATCATAGAAGCTAATCTCAATCATATCCCACATTGACCTCTGCATAGGGAGTCTTCTTACCGATTTTATATCTTCCCTAATGATCGAGTAGCATGGTCGGGTAACCCTGAAGCAATAGCTGACCTTGTTCTTGAGCGACTCCTGGTTTTCAAAGCTCCTGGAAGGGAGTTAGGGACTTTAGTGAGGTAGATTTCCGCAGAGTTTTCCCTTATCCTAGGTCTCACATAGACACTATCCCATACAGTCCCACTGACTGGGGCCCTCCCATGGTCTCGCATATATGCGTTTCCTTCATCCAGAACCACCTCTCCTCTATGTCCTTACCTTGTGTAGGGCCCGGGGTGTTTCTCTGGGTTTTCCTTATAGTGTCTTGGGGGTTACAATCCCCAGTGATGTATGGCAAAGACTGGATATATCCTATTCGCATAGGGTCTTGGGTACAATTTGTGTTTGTATTGACCATACTACATGCTTCTGCTCCATTAGCTCCATTAGCAGCCCTATTCTCTGAAGATGGCTTGGTTTCTGGGGCCAACCGAAGCCCACCGTCGGCCCTTTCCAGCAAAGTGGTGACCTTCACTTTGAGGGAAGATACCTCATCTCTCAAAGATTCAATTAAATCTTTTAATGACTGGATTTCACCAATAGTGATTTTGCTTGCCTTTACAGGGTCTGTAGGATCGACACCACCCACTTCCTCCTCCTCCTCCCCCACCCCTTCTTCGTCTACTTCGAGGGCATCAAATCTATTTTGGCACTCAACGTTAACAGTCAATGTTATACTGTGTACTCTCTTTAGGTCAGCTTCAGGTTGACTGGTTGAACCACTCGACCGAACTCCAAGAAAGTCAGTATTTAGGGCCTTGCTACGCTTCTTATGATGCTTTTTGAATATTTGTGGAATCTGTTAAACTGATATTCCCACTGGGGGATTTTCAGGTTAGGTAGCAGTCATAAATCCAGGGGGTCCAGCATCTAGGGCCTTGCTACGCCTTTTGTTGTGCTTATTAAACATCAATGGGATCTGCTTTGCTATTTTTTTTAGCTGGGGGGCGGTTCAGGTGAGGTAGCAAACATTAAACCAGAGGCGTTTGCTGCGCCAATGGGGCTATCGCTGAAGGAAGAAGAGCTTGGTGGGTCAGAACTGACTATGTCCTGGCATTCTGCTAGGACGGTCTCAATCCTATCCATTGTCTCATAGCAAACCACAATAAGTGGCCTATTAATACCCAGTGGCTGTCCCATGGCCTTCCTTTTACCCATTTCTTGTTTTGTGTTTAGCAGCTTTCTAAGGCACAGGGTACAACCAAAAGGGTAAATCGAGAACAAGAGACAAGGTCCCACCACCCCCTCAACAGAAACACAAAACAAAGGACTAGACGCAATGTAGCAGATATGGCGTACTTATACAGAAGGCAGATTCACTACTAGAGCAGTACAGTGCAGCGCAAAGTGCTAGGGGCCGGGAATTAGATTCAAAGTGCCTAGTGCAAAGTAAAAAAGAGCTATGTTCAGTGGGCTACAATACGAATATAAAATTCACAAATAGAAATATATTAAGAACAGGTTAAAAATACTAATTGTCACTGGATATTCGCCGTAGAATCAATGGGGACGTTTAACAAAAATGTAAACACAATTTAGCTGAACCCTAAATCCTAAAAACTCATTTAAAAAAACAAGAAATGTTTATAAAAAAATGAGTTAAGGAAGATCAGTTCCGGTATCTTACTGCTCACAGCTGCCGTTTGCAGATCCTCCTTGCAACCACAGCAGTAGGGAACGCTCACCAATGTTTTTTTTAAATAATTTTTTTAATTTAAAATTACAAAAGTGACATATATGCATATCTGTTAACTTGTAAATTATCATACATTGCCGCAGTGTAAAAATGCATAACAAAGTTTACAGTCAATTTATAATTTCCCAGGTTAGGTGAAGAGAAATTGCACATTGACATCATGTCGGGTATTCCCTCCCGTCCTCAATTAATTTCCGGCGGTCTTGTCGATTATGTAACCTCTAACCCATATCCGGGTGAGCTATGTCTGCCGATGAGTCTTTGATTACAATGGGTTGTTTTATTTTGAAGCTCTCCCCCACTCCCTCCGGTACAATGCCTCGTTCCAGCTGAGAGTTGGAAGTCCGGTTAACATTCTCCAAAGCTCACCAATATAGTGGGCAGACACAAATTAATTAGTTAATCTTAAAGTCTCACCACCAGCTCAGTACTGTTAATTGTTTAAGGTTCTCACCCCACTAAAGTTCCACTGTGGCTTCCTTTAATGGTAACCAAATATTCAGACCAAGGGGGGTGGCCCTGCCCTGCCTTGTTCTGCGGCAGACGGGAGCAGACAGGCCCGCCCGGGCGCGGCGCGGGCACATCAGTGCGCATCCCGCATTGCGGGAGCCCAAGGCCGCTTTCATGTGCCGCCTGGCGACAAGATTCCACGTTGGCGCCTCCTGGCGCTAAGTACGCTTGGTATTGAATTCCCCAAAAAACAAAGTGGTGATTGCAGGTGATGAGCACTGTCTGTAGGGATAGTTTTTACAAATGATCTATAAATGAAGAACAAGTTACTTACCGTCTGTAACGATTTATCTGTAGGAGACATAGATTAATTATGGATTCCTCACCTTAGAATTACCCCCCCCCCCCCCCAGGCGTCAGACTCGATTCGGAGAATTTTTTCTTCGGCAGTACCCCTGCGCATTGGTGGGTGGCATCGGAAGGATACTGGGGTGGAAAGAAGGTGGGCAAAGTGATGGTCTGTCCTATGTGGAAAGAGGTAACCACTTTGGGAAGGAAAGAAGACCTAGTGCGAAGGACAACTTTGTCTGGATGAAAAGCCAGAAATGGAGGTTTGGAAGAAAGAGCCTGAAGTTCGCTCACCCTGCGAGCAGAGGTGATGGCAACCAAAAAGGCAATCTTAAGAGTTAAGTCTGAGACGACAGTTATGCAGCGGCTCGAAAGAAGCGCACATAAGGTAGGCAAGAACCAGGCTCAAGTCCTACTGGGGCATTATGAAAGTGGAGGAAACAAGTGAGTAATTCCCTTAAGGAAGCAATTTACAATGGGGAACTTGAAAAGAGATGGCTGATCAGTAAGCCGAAGAAAGGCCGAGATGGTCAAAAGATAGTCTTTCAAGGTGCCCAGAGCAGAGCCCTGCTGGGCCAAAGAAAAAAGGAAGAGGAGAACCTCAGAAAGGGGTGCAGTAAGGAGATCCACTGCCTTTGCAGCGCATCATGCCACAAATGTGTTCCATCTACAGGTGTATACCGTTTTCGTGCAGGGACGCCTGACTGCAAAGATAACATTAGAGACTTCGGGAGGAAGATCGAAAGCTGTCAACTGTCGCCGCTCAATCTCCACGT
This sequence comes from Triturus cristatus, assembly GCF_964204655.1. Taxonomy (NCBI): domain Eukaryota; kingdom Metazoa; phylum Chordata; class Amphibia; order Caudata; family Salamandridae; genus Triturus; species Triturus cristatus. The sequence continues at coordinate 224,378,520 of NC_140594.1, read as the reverse complement.
GAGGAGGTGGAGGCTGGACAGGTTCGGGTGAGGACGGTCCCCTGCTTCTGCAATCCTCCCGAAGGGTCAGTCTGATCGGAGGATCGATGGCCATGTGCAGAAGCTCAGGATACCAGACTCTTTGTGCCCAGTCGGGAGCCACAAGAATGACTTGGGCCCGGTCGCGCTTGATCGTCTTCAGTACTCAGGACAGAAGTGGTATAGGCGGAAAGGCGTATAGAAGACCCCCAACTCCACTCGCGACAAAAAGCGTTACCTAGCGAGTGCTGCCTTGGAAATTCCAACGAGCAGAATCGCTGACATTGTGCATTCTCTTTGGTGGCAAATAGATCTAACCAAGGCTCTCTCCACTGCTGAAAGAGACCTTGCACCACCTCCGAGTGAAGACGCCATTTGTGATCCATCATGCACCAGCAGCTAAGTGCGTCCGCCCTGGCGTTCAGAGAACCTGCCAGGTGTTGAACCACCAAGGACATGCCCTGATGTTCCAGCCAATTCCAGAGACGAAGTGCCTCTTGGCATAGGGTCCACAACCCCACCCGCCCCGTTTGTTGCAGTAGCACTTGGCAGTGGTGTTGTCTGAGAACATTTGCACTACTCTCCCTTTGACAGAAGGAAGGAATGCCTTCAGTGCAAGACGGATCACCCGAAGCTCCAGAAGGTTGATGTGGAGCCTGGACTCCGCCGGAGACCAGAGGGCTCTGATCTCCGCCTCCCCGCTGTGCCCGCACCACCCCAGAAGTGATGCATCCGCCACCACTGTGAACTCAGGTTGGCGAAGGGAGAGGCATCTGCCGTCGACCCAATCTTGGTTCATGAGCAACAACTGCAACTGGTGTCCAGAGCCCTACGAGATCTGAACGCAATCGGAAAGATTTCTCTGATGCTGTGCCCAATGGAACTTCAGGTCCCACTGCAAAGACCGCATATGCCACCTGGCATAGCCCACCAGCAGGATACAGGAGGCCTTGAGGCCCATTAGCCTCAGGGTCTTCTGACCGAAAACTGATTTAGAGGCTGAAAGATCGGAATTATAGCCCGAATATCCCAGACTCACTGCTGGAGAGGATAAGCCTGAATCTGCGCTGTGTTCAGAACCTCTCCTATGAAAAGGAGCTTCTGAGAGGGCATCAGGTGAGACCTCGGCACGTTGAGGGAGAACCCCAGCGAATGCAGGAGCCTGTCTCTAACAGCCAGTCTTCGAGATAGGAGAAGACTGGAACCCCTGATATGCGCAGATTAGCTACGACCACCGCCATCACATTTGTGAACACCCGAGGGGAGCTGGTAAGGCCAAAGGGGAGCACAGTAAACTGAAAGTGCTTGTGGCCTACCGTGAACGGTAGTTAATGCCGGTGGGCAGGGATGTGAAAAAAAGCATACTGCAAGACCAACGCTACGATCCAGTCTCCAGGGTCAAGGGCAGAGAGGACCTGAGCCAGAGTCAACATTTTGAACTTCTCCTTCCGGAGGAATGCAGTTGACGTTCCAGAGATCCAAGATAGGACACAGGCCCTTGTCCTTCTTGGACACCAGAAAGTAGTGGGAATAACAACCACAACCTACTTCTGGGGCAGGAACTAGCTTGATGGCTATCTTGGCCAAGAGAGCTGTAACTTCCTGTTGGAGAAGGGCCAAGTGATCCTCCAACATGCAATGGAATTGAGGTGGCATAGAGGGAGGGGTAGTCTCGAAGGGGAGGGAGTAGCCCCTTCGGACTATCTGCAAAACCCACCGGTCCGACATGATGTTGAGCCAGTGGTGGAGGTGATGGCGAATCCTGTCACCCACTGGTGAATGGTGGCCCTGAAAGATCAGACTAGGAGGCACTGGAGGCTTCTGTAGAGGGAGCGCTGGTGGACTGGCCCGCCTGCTGGCCCCCAGACCCACGACGGTGGGACCCACATCCCCGGCTGCACAGAGGCTGGACAGCTTGCACAGGCCTGTGGCTCTGGGCGGAACGTGGCGAGGCACCCCTTGTGAAAAGCAGACTCTGCTGGGCAGGAGGTGGAAGCGAGGCCCAAGGATCTGGCCGTAGCCCTGGAGTCCTTAAAGCGCTTGAGCGCATTGTCTGGCTTGTCGCCAAACAAGTGACGGCCATCAAAGGGCATGTCCAAAAGTGTTGCTTGGCGGTACAAAAGGGGGTGGTGATGGACGGAGCATCAGAACCAATCAAACACTCACACCCAGTCAACAGATCTGGGTTTGATCCATCACCGTTCTTTAGCCCACTCTGCCACCCCAGTTCAGACATGGCCATATGCAAATCAGTCTGACCCTGTGCCTCATGGGAACAGTCCAGCCCGAACTGCCAAGCCATGCCTTCCCTGGACCGGAAACAAGCTTCCTAGGACCGGTTTCTGGCATTTCAGCCGTCTTCAGCCAGGCTTGCTTGAATCCAGTGGCAAAGTGAGCAAGGGACTCACGTCTGAGCATACCCTGCCAACTTATGGCAAACAAAGCGGTACAAAAGGGGGTGGTGATGGACGGAGCATCAGAACCAATCAAACACTCACACCCAGTCAACAGATCTGGGTTTGATCCATCACCGTTCTTTAGCCCACTCTGCCACCCCAGTTCAGACATGGCCATATGCAAATCAGTCTGACCCTGTGCCTCATGGGAACAGTCCAGCCCGAACTGCCAAGCCATGCCTTCCCTGGACCGGAAACAAGCTTCCTAGGACCGGTTTCTGGCATTTCAGCCGTCTTCAGCCAGGCTTGCTTGAATCCAGTGGCAAAGTGAGCAAGGGACTCACGTCTGAGCATACCCTGCCAACTTATGGCAAACAAAGCGGTACAAAAGGGGGTGGTGATGGACGGAGCATCAGAACCAATCAAACACTCACACCCAGTCAACAGATCTGGGTTTGATCCATCACCGTTCTTTAGCCCACTCTGCCACCCCAGTTCAGACATGGCCATATGCAAATCAGTCTGACCCTGTGCCTCATGGGAACAGTCCAGCCCGAACTGCCAAGCCATGCCTTCCCTGGACCGGAAACAAGCTTCCTAGGACCGGTTTCTGGCATTTCAGCCGTCTTCAGCCAGGCTTGCTTGAATCCAGTGGCAAAGTGAGCAAGGGACTCACGTCTGAGCATACCCTGCCAACTTATGGCAAACAAAGCGGTACAAAAGGGGGTGGTGATGGACGGAGCATCAGAACCAATCAAACACTCACACCCAGTCAACAGATCTGGGTTTGATCCATCACCGTTCTTTAGCCCACTCTGCCACCCCAGTTCAGACATGGCCATATGCAAATCAGTCTGACCCTGTGCCTCATGGGAACAGTCCAGCCCGAACTGCCAAGCCATGCCTTCCCTGGACCGGAAACAAGCTTCCTAGGACCGGTTTCTGGCATTTCAGCCGTCTTCAGCCAGGCTTGCTTGAATCCAGTGGCAAAGTGAGCAAGGGACTCACGTCTGAGCATACCCTGCCAACTTATGGCAAACAAAGCGGTACAAAAGTGTTGCTTGGACATCACCCGAAAAGCCAGTGGACCTCAGTCAAGCATAGCGTCTCAGGGCTACTGATGTTGAAATCGTCCTGCCTAGTGAGTCGGCAGTGTCCAGCCCACATCTTATGGCGAACTTCGCAGTCTCTCTCCCTACAGCAACTGCACGGGAGAGCATGGCCTGGACCTCCTCCAGGAACTGTGGCAGCATCTGCGTGACCGAGTCCCACACCGATTGGGAGTAACGGCCCAAGAGACATGCGGTGTTCACCGACCGCAGTCTTATGCTGGAGGAAGAAAACAACATCTTCTCAAGGTGGTCCAGCTTCTTGGATTCCCTATCAGGTGGTGCAGTAGGGAATGCACCATTGGAATTCGAGGATTGGACCACCAAGCTCTCCGGGGTGGAATGCTGAGAGAGGAAAATAGGGACCGGGCGGTGGAGTCGGACAATCATCCTGTCCACAGGGGCCCCTGTGTTGGGCTTGGGCCAACTGCCCAAAAGGATGTCTGTAAGGAGCCTCTTTAAACGGCAGCAGGAGCTCCGAAGAGGCCGCTGTCGGCTGAAGCACCTCAGTCAGGAGGTTAGTCCTACCACCACCGTAGGAAGCTCGAGGTTTAAGGCCTCAGCCCTCCTACGCAACACCACTGCGTAAGATGCACACTCCTCCGTAGCCACGGTAGGGGGATAAAGCATACAAAGGTCTGGGGAGGTGTCCAGACCACTGGCCTCACCCAACTCCTCTCTCCAGTCAGGTTCCTCCAACTGGTCTGCCAAAGGGTCCACAGACCTCTCTCAGTCCTCCTCACCCTCCTCTGGTAGCCACTCAGGGCAATAGGGAACACAGGGGAGAACAGTGGAACAAAAGTACCGGTCGGTGCCGGTATCGGTGTCGGTCGACGCCGGTCCGGCTCCGTGTCCACATCGAGCGGAAGGCTGGGGTCAACATCGGCCGGGGACACAACTGGCGGAGGGGGCAGAAGTGTCGCCACTGGATTCGGCGCCGGAGGAGGTGTCACAAGGTCAACCGGCGCCGATACGGCTCCAGGCCTGGATCCCTGCGGCGCCAGAGCCGAAGCCGCCGGCATCAAAGGTCTAGAACCCTCTGCCGAGTCCGCGGGGCCCAGAGGCGCGCAAGTAGAGTCGGGCTGCCCAAAGATGAAATGGAGGGCTTCGTAAAAGCTACAAAATTGGGCTGGGGTCGGTCCGGTTCCCGGGAATGGAGGGAAGCCAGGTTCGACCCAACAGGATCCGCGGGCAGAGCCGGACGACTCCCTTCTGCTATCCGCCTCGCGTCGGACGACGGACAGGGAGAACGTGAAGAGCGACGGTGCTTCTTCGCCTTCTTTTTGTGCTACGATTTACCCTTAGACTAAGACTTAGACGAGGAGTGGTGGCGATGACTCCGCAACCGGTCCCGCGACCTCATTATTGATCGTGACCTCGAACGGCGCGGAGCCTCGAGAAGGTTTTCGGGACCCCTTCTGCAAAGACTTCAGGTTCATGGCCCGGCAGTCGGAGCACGACTTCAGGTCATGGTCGCACTCCAAACACCAAAGGCACACAAGGTGTGGATCCGTAACCGACATCAGCTTGTGACAGGAGTCACAAGCCTTGAAGCCAGTTCGAGGACGGGAAATCCCTGTGTGTACCAGGAGTCGAAAAGAAGACGACAAAAAGTCGCAAAAAGAGAATCAAAAAAGTGACTCGAGGTACCGCTCTCTCCCGATCTGCGCTGGCTGGTGCGAAAAAAGCAAGAACGGACGTCAGCGTGCAGAGGTGGCGTCTAAGTAGATACCACAATGTCATTCCGTTGACCACGACACCAACGATGAACGCGGGGTCGTCCAATGCCACCCACCGATGCGCAGGGGTAGTGCTGAAGAAAAAATTCTCCGGATCCAGTCGGACGCCTGGGGGAAATTCTAAGGTGAGGAATCCATAATTAATTGTCTCTTCAAGATCCATGAAACAAGACAATTTAGATGTAAACTGCAAGACAATTGGGATGTAAACCTGGCACTAGTCCAGATTACTAAAGAGCAACACTATAGTGTATTAAATAAAACACAATAGGTTTTTGTACAACTGGTATTCTGAACTCACATATTTGAAAATATCTTCATATGCAATAATGAAGAAAAAATTGTTTTGGTGAAATAAAGCATTTGCCTAATATCACACTATTTAAGCAGGGAAGCCGTGATTTATCCAGTTTTTCTGGTTTCACTTTCTACAAACTGGCCAGTTAACAGAAATTTGTCTTTGCTCACGTTAAGGATTTGTTTTTATCTCTTTGTGCATTTTCTTCAGTGTTTATACAGTATATATTCGACTGGAAGGTATTTTAGAGCTTTACATGCGCACCAGATCCATTACACAAGGTCACCATTTATTGTATATAGAGATGGGGAGGTTAAGTGATCTGCTCAGAATCACAGGATGATGATTCGACGCCGCAGAGACGCCAACCTGGTTCCCCAGTTCCACAGTCGATAGCTCTGCTGTAATGCCAAATCCAGGGTACAGGAAAAGGAGGCATGCAGAAGCCATGTGAATCCATGGCTCGTTTTGGGTTTGAGGTGTCAACAGGGCCTGGAGCTGAGCCAGAGCAGACTTTAGGCTTGAGCCTTCAGTGGCTCGCCCACCTCTATTTAGAATGCAATATGAAGCTTTGTCTTCAGAGTACCTGACTCAAATATTAAAACGTTGCCTGCTACATTTGTTAAATAACTAAATGTTATTTAGACTATACAAAACAAGATACATCATGTGGCAATATGAAGTATATATATTTAAAGTGTGTAGACTCTTAAATGATGTACTGTAAAAATCTAATTCAAAGGATATCTTTTCCTATGTTGCATCATTTTTACTTGTACTATTTACTGGGGAACATTGATAATGGAACTTTGATTTGTATAGGTTCCGAACCTAATAATAAGCTTTTTCACGGATTTATTAACATATTTATCAGCACAATTCTACATTTTAAATTTGGGGTTTGCACATGAAGTATAACCCTCATGTTCTGTAAGTAGTAATCTATTGATGTGTTCTTTATTTAATTAATCAAATACGTTTTTTTCTGCAATTGAATGGGGGTATTGAGCAAGGTAAACTGACATGTTGCACTTTGTTATGTTTCCAGTGAGTGCATGGACTATGTGTGCGATTTGAAAATTTTATAATGCAACAGATAAACCACACCTCTTGATCCCTATTGAAAACATTCCTAATTACTATGGATATTTTACGGATGTAAGTGGATCGACAAGGAGCATAGTGAAGTTGGCACATTAGATGGGCTGCATTTTAAGGATTCAACAATGGCAAGGACAGTTTGAGCTTTTGTAGTAATATTTACTTTAATTTCTCACATGCCCCTTGTTTGATAATAGTAGCACCATGTGGCGCAAATGGAATATATACTGCTGTTGTTTAGCAGTGTCCCTCTCCCACTACCCCACCAAGTACCATACTTTACTAAAAAATGTATAACCTTTGGAGAACTCATATATTAGACTGAATGTTCGTGCGTTTAGAGTTTATAGAGGCGAATTACTTTTTTACATTTGGTGCGAGGCAAGACGTTTGAAAGGGGTTACAATTGTACACTGCGGTAAAGTCACATTGTGGTGGTCTTGTGACTATTAGTAGAGTTGTTTCCCTGTGCAATCTCATTGTAACATATCTTGAGGCAGTAGACTATGTGGTAATAATATGGAATTTGACCTAGTAGACTTGCTCTAAATAACTTATGTTATTGGCCACGCTTGTTTTACTGGCATGAGGGATGTTGGGTGGTTGCGTGCGACCCAGGTGCCCTTTAATAAACCAAGATGAACAACTCAAGTGCCAAAACCAAAAGTAGCCTTTACCCTGTTGTTATCTCTACTTTCCCAATTGGATGGGGATTGCCTGGGCTGCAGCCTGGACCAGAATCTAGCTCTAAATTTTGCAAGAATAACCACCTCCACCCATGGGTCACTATAGTCCCCCACTCAGCGCCAGAAACATTTTGCAACCCTATGCCAATCAGTTCAGGCTTTCAGGGGGGCACAGGAAGCATACAAATTGCAGAACTCGATCAATGTTAAACAATAAACATATTTGCTTCTCTTTCGCTAACTGTGTTTTGACAATTATTTTCGATGGGCCTCTTCAGCCTCCTACCTCTACTAGCCAGATCTCCCACCACCCCTCAGATTTAATAGCTCGCTCACCCCAATAATTTGCATAGTGGATCATTATTACTATTGGTCCTTCATGCAGTCAAGAAAATTGTGCCCACAAACATATTATTTCCGTACACAGAGGAAAATAATTAGAGGGAACATTGATGCCTGTGTGTGTATAATGTGCAACAACAGGCCCCTTTGGCCTCTGGCAGGCAACTGGTGACCAATTCAAGAGGGACAAATGAACAAGTTACTTGCCTTCATTAACATTTCAAAAAGATACTTATCAACCTCTAATTTCATTATGTGCAGCGGCGGCTCCTCCGCTAAGGCGGAGGAGCGTCGCCCCACTGCTTTTTTGCAGTGAAACAAAGGGAAAATAAAATTATAATAACTGGTGTTATTATCATTTTATTTTTTCTTTCTTCTGCAGCTTTGCTTGAGAGGGCGGGGGCAGGGGAGGAGTAGTAACACCCTCCTAAGTGCGCAATAACTGCTTGGCCGGCCCTCTCGGTACGCCCAAAACAGTCTTGCACACTTCGCATGCTCTCCATGCAGGCTGCAGTACAGCCTGCGTGGAGAACATGCCCAGGCACCGAGTCAGCGTCTGAGCGGCTAAGGCAGCATTGTGATTGGTTGACTGGGAGCCTGTTGATGCTTCCTGATGAGGCCGAGCGAGGGAGGACTGTGGAGGAGAGACGTGGCGAGGAAAAGCCGTGCAGGAACATTTTTATTTTTATACCTGCATTATCCCTCCTCCCTCACCCAGCCCCCCTACCTCCGACCCTTACCGGCCGCCGCTGATTATATGAACATCACAGATGACTCCCCAACTGTACTAGGTGGCACAAGAGTTAGCTCCATGCCTGGCCATGTCATTGATAATACAACCATCAGGATGCTAGTGACACAGTTCCATTTGTTCCCTATCCTAACATCCAGATGAGGAAACCAATTCAGAAATCTCTATAATACACTTCAGTCAGAAGAAAGGAGGTCCGTAACAACCCGGTGGAAGATATACATCCATCAGAAAAAAACCTAAGTAAAGAAAAGCAATATTTTCTTCTAATGGATAATGTTCCCTGCAGCTTTCTTATGTAAAATACTCCCAAAGCCGTAACCTGAGGGGGAGGATTGAATTAATCACCAGAATCACACCGTAAAGCTTTAACACACAACTTAGCAACATTGTGAATCCTCCTTGACAGAACATCCAAACAATAATGGCTGGCGAGAGAATGCCTGGCCGAACAGTTAATGTTCTTACAAATCGTCTTTTCTCGAACACATCAAACAAAACGAACTATAAAACCTACTGAGATGCCTTTCCAGTCAACTTGTAAACTAGTTTCACAACCAAATAAATCCATCTGGATTCAATTTTTTCTTCAAACAAGTTTACCAAGTAATGCACCCTGAAAAGACACAAAAAATTCATCAAGCTAACTAAAATATTGATCCTTCTAGAGCTAATGATTCCACTCTCCTCAGACAAAGCTTAAGCAGTTGGTCTTCCTATTTTCACAAATGCTGGGATAAAAACATAAGGCTATAACCCTATGAGTGACTTGTTGTTCTAAAAGATGGAGACAACCAAAAAAGCACAAAGCTCACAGATCTTCCTAACTGCAGTCACAGCAATATGAAATGCAGTTTTTAAAGACAAACTTCAGGTTACAAGAACGAAGAGGCTCAAATAATTGCCCCATAAGAAAAGTAAGAACGAAATTAAAATACCATTCGAAAATTACAAAGGACTATTGAGGTAATTAATTTTTTTAACCCCTTAAACAAAATCAAATTATTGCCAACCTGTATAACAGTAAAAAAAATCAGGAGAAAACAAACAGGCAGAAATTGCTGCCTAATAATTTATCTCTTGACTGGGGGAGAATGTCTGCATTGTCGGCATTCCGTCCATCAATTGTTTGTTGTATCGCTTTTTGCCCTAAGTGGGATGGGTATTCCCAGACGTGGGACCCGTGCTCACTACGCCACTGGAGTCAAGCTATCCTGGCTGATGACGGCTGATAGCCAGAAACCGATCCTAGGATGCTTGATTCCGGTCCAGGGAAGACATGGCTTGGCAGTTCGGGCTGGACTGTTCCCATGAGGCACAGGGTCAAGACTGATTTGCATATGGCCATGTCTAAACTGGGGTGGTGTAGTGGGCAAAAGAACGATGGATTTAACCCAGATCTCTTGACTGGGGGAGAATGTCTGCATTGTCAGCATTCCGTCCATCAATTGTTTGTTGTAACGCTTTTCGCCCTAAGTGGGATGGGTATTCCCAGACGTGGGACCCGTGCTCACTACGCCACTGGAGTCAAGCTATCCTGGCTGATGACGGCTGATAGCCAGAAACCGGTCCTAGGATGCTTGATTCCGGTCCAGGGAAGACATGGCTTGGCAGTTCGGGCTGGACTGTTCCCATGAGGCACAGGGTCAAGACTGATTTGCATATGGCCATGTCTAAACTGGGGTGGTGTAGTGGGCAAAAGAACGATGGATTTAACCCAGATCTCTTGACTGGGGGAGAATGTCTGCATTGTCAGCATTCCGTCGATCAATTGTTTGTTGTAACGCTTTTCGCCCTAAGTGGGATGGGTATTCCCAGACGTGGGACCCGTGCTCACTACGCCACTGGAGTCAAGCTATCCTGGCTGATGACGGCTGATAGCCAGAAACCGGTCCTAGGATGCTTGATTCCGGTCCAGGGAAGACATGGCTTGGCAGTTCGGGCTGGACTGTTCCCATGAGGCACAGGGTCAAGACTGATTTGCATATGGCCATGTCTAAACTGGGGTGGTGTAGTGGGCAAAAGAACGATGGATTTAACCCAGATCTCTTGACTGGGGGAGAATGTCTGCATTGTCAGCATTCCGTCCATCAATTGTTTGTTGTACTAATTTAACCATACATAAACTGAGGCCGATTTCAATCAACGAAATAGGACATTTTAGTATCTACCACCTCAGATTTCAAAGTGTCCAATCATTTACCAGAACCAGGTACTCCGACAACAGTAATACATCATTCAATCAGTGGATTTGTAAAGAGTTACTTTTGACTGAGAGCGTATCCAAATGCTAGCAGGGGCCGGGGGATTCAGATGAAAAGCCAGGTCTTCTGCACTTTTCAGAATTCCGGTAAGGAAGGGGATGTCTGGAGATGTGGGGGGAGGTTAGTCCATGTCTTTGCTGCGAGGTAGGAGAAGGAGCTTACTCCGTTCATACTACGGTGGATGTGGGGGTGTGTGTGCAAGTGAGAGGGACGTGGAGCGTAACTACCTGGCTGGTAGAAGTTCAGGCAGTGGTTGATGTAGGTGGGTCCGAGGTTGTGTAGTGCCTTGTATGCATGTGCCATCAGTTTGAATTGGAACCTCTTCTGTAGTGGGAGCCATTAGAGACTTCTGAAGCGAAGGGTGGTGTGGTTACATCAAGGGAGGTCTAGGATGAGTCTGGCTGTGGCGTTCTGTATTGTCTGTAGCCTCTGGAGGAGGTATGCAGCGATCCCCAAATAGAGAGTGTTTCCGTAGTCCAGTCGACTGGTGATGATGGCCTGTGTGATGGTGTGTCTTGTGCTCAGGGGTAGCCATTTGAAGACTCAGAAGCAGGCGGAGGAGACAGCGCTGATCTGGGTTTGCTGTCCAGTCTGATGCAGAGGCTTCTGGAGTTGTCGAATGGAGTATGAGTTGGTCCTAGATCTGATCTCACACCAGTGAATGACCTTTTTCCCACCAACATCAGATCCATCACCTTCCCTGGAAAAGCAAACCTGGATAGAGCTGACCCCAAGTTATTAGAAATAAAAAGCAGAGGCTCAACATTCGGATGCAGAAACGGTCCCTCCTTTTGTTTGGAATAACAGATCCTCCCTCATCAGCAGACGCCAAAGATCTGTCCATCTTCTATCCAAGAGGTACAGAATACCATGTGTGTCACCCTATCTGGTAACATCAAGAACACATAGGCTCTATGCTGACAAACTTTAGTATTCCACTACATTAACTGGACCACTGCAAAAGCAAAGACAAGCTTGAAGGATTTAGGCCCAGATCTCTGTACTGGGTGTGAATGTTTGACATTGTTCAGCATTTTGTTCATCAATTGTTCTTTTTGCATTTGTTGCCCTAAGTGGGAATGGTATGCCCAGACACGGTCCCATGCTCACCATGCCACTGGAGTCAAGCTAGCCTGGCTGATGAGAGGTGATACCCTGAAATTGATTCCAGAATGCTTGTTTCTGGTCCAGGGCGGACCTGGCAGACTGTTCCTATAGGGAGCAGGTCCAAGACAAATTTGCATATGGCTGGGTCTAAACTGGAATGGCATGGTTTGCAAAAATACGATGGATTAGGCCCAGATCTCTGTACTGGGGGTGAATGTTTGTCATTGTTCAGCATTCTGTTCATCTGTTGTTCTTTTTGCATGAAGTCCCATCAGAACATCTCCCAGAGAATCCTCCCCTTTCAGATCCTCTATAATACAGTGCACTTGGCAACTGTTGCTCTCAGCTGCTGCGAGGTCTATTGTGGCTACCCCCACTTGGTAAAAAGAATGCATAAAACATCCTCTTGTATCTCCTAACTGTGCCTCTTGAAAACATCCAACTTCATATTCAGGAGGCTCAGATGATGAACTGCTGACGACACACCATTTCTTCTGTATATTGCCCAAAAACAGGACTCCTCCTATACAGATGTCCATCACTACCTACACTTACTTCTCCTGAAGTATTGAAAGAAAACAATCAATGATAACGTCACTGGTCTCAACTCCAAAAGCCTAATGTAAACACTCACCACGTAGTACAAACACATCACACTGTTGTGCACATTCACCATGTAAGTTCTCTGGGGTAAAGAGACGCATTTGTCACCACAGTCACCTGAAGCCACCACAGCCTGAAGAGGCTGACTACAAGTGAATTGCCCCCTCCACCTCCAGCAAGATCCCACACTGCCCCAGTTCAGGAAGGCCCTCAAGATCTGGTTCTTCAGCTAAGCCCAGCACTCAACAGTCGCCCCCTCCCCACCAGCACCTTGAGACCTCACGGGTGAGCAGCTGCGCTTTACCAACCCTGATTGATTGGGTGGGAAACCATCAACTGAGGTCACTCTTTACCCACAAGCATACAGAAAGCAGATCCCACAGGTGATCATAAAACTGGTTATTTAAATTTGTGAGAACTCACTGCAGGAACCAAGTCCACGTAACCATAAATACCCATCAAGCCATCAGACCCAACAACCAGAGGACTGATCTCACCATCTGAATCAACACATTAACAAATCAATATTATTATATACACCACCATTTCTATCGGTGAAAAATCCTGGCAATTTCCAAAACTGCACCAATGAAAGTGAGATTCTGCAAAGGAGTAACACCCCATTTCTTTGTCCTTACCAAAAACCTCTGAGCATGCAGAAGAGGCAACACCCTCTGGACTTGATTGTGCAACAGGAAAGGGCACTTTGCTTTCACCAACCATTCATTCAAATTAAGGCAGACATAAATCAATTGATGATGCATGCTACCACTAGACACACATGATGCAGAACTAGGACTATGTAAGTAGCCATTTATTCTGTATTGTAGGATCTTCATCGATAGTCATAAACATAAGAACAGAGTAGCATTCATAAACCACTGTGGACATCACAGCTCTTGGGCATAACTGTATCCAATATGAGAAAACTGAAGGAACCTTGAATACGGTGTTAACCATTAAGGTTACCCTTAGCAGCTTGACAAACACTAGAGTCACTTTTCGTGTCTGAATCAAGCCTATTGTCTTGTGAAAGTATTGCCCAATTTTCAAGAAGCCACTTAACAAATATCTATGAAAAGAATGTTTCTCAGCTAGGGTGTAGTGGCAGCTTTACTTTTAGTGAATAGGGCTCTGAGGCTCCTTTGTACATATTCTTTTACCAAAAAGGCTACAATCCTATTAGAAATTGTCTGCTTTAAAGTGGCCAGAACTTGGTGAACAGGACTGTAGTTGAAGACTTGGGTAAATGTCCCTAAGGACTTAGGGTTACTTAAACAGAAATAAAGAGCCCTTCTAACAGCCATAGAGTGTAAGGAACAGTGGGATGGCAAAGAAAAGGGAGAGTGATTGCCAGGCGAATATGGAATTCTGATACAACCTTCCAGAAAAGAGAAGTGAGTTCTTATTACCACCCTAGTTGTATGAAAAACTCTGCAAGACTCAATTGTTTAGAGTGCCTGCAACTCACTAACCCAACAAGATTAGGTACTTGTTGTTAGAAAGTCAATTTTCAAGTAAAGATACTGCAATAAAGACTTTTGAATAGGTTCAAAAGATAGAACCATCAATGTTGATAAAATCCGAGGAGCTACCAAGAAGGAAGTTCCCAAGGAAAAAGTGGTGTCCTTATAGTAAGATATACTTTTTACAGACCTTTTAAAATAAATATTTAATTCTTCAGGATTTTCTTTTGAACCAGAAAATATTTTGAATGGACGCCTTACACCCATGAAGGGCAGAAACTTGTGCTGTTGCCCATTTCTTTAATAGTGAGTAAGTCTCTTTCTGGAAGATTATTTTGGTGAAATAAGAGGGGGTTAAGCCTGGAAACATAGAGAAGAATCACCTCACAATAGTCGTCACCCACATGTCATTTGAGAACTTTTCAAACTCTTACAGCTGTCACGATATTGCTCCGCTCAACTGGAGTTATTTAAGGATGGGGAGGAGGGAGAAGTCATTGACGACCATTCGAAGGTTGTCACCCTGTAGATTCAACTGGCTGAGTTTAGGCGATCTTTGTATTTGCTGATGATGATGTTGGACTGATAGGGCTATGGCTGAAGTTACTGACTAACATTGAGTTTGGTTAGCGCCTAGAAACAGACATATCCTTAGCTGCTCCAGAGGGTCAATTTTTGACAAAAAAACTGCCAACATCACCTGCTGAAAGGCTTTCATCTAGTTTGAACCAGGAATAACTCTCACCTACTTAAACTTCTCCAACACTGTTCCGGGCTCAAAAGAGGACAGTTCTTCCCTAGATTCCTTCTGTTCTTATGTCCCTTGTAGGAGCAAAACACAGACCTCTTAAGCTAAAATGTGCTTGCACTCTTGGAACCACCCTGCCAGAACGGTACCTACATTTGTATTTGGCAACAGTCTACGGAAGTCAAGCTTCACACTTCCTCAAGGCCTTAAGGGGAATCTACGCACAAAACTCACAAGCAGCAATGTCATGAGATCAGCGTAAGCGGCACTGAGAAGTGCTGTGGATATCAGCTCTCCAACATTAGATTTCAGTACCTAGGACAATACTTAAACCTTGACTTTTGGAGGAAACTAACTCTCCAAATTTGTAGTAAACAACAAAAAAAGGCATAACAAAGCCCTCATCTTCAGATCTGCATCTATTGGGGTGTGGCGGGATTTGGGACTGCTTCACAAGTACTCATGAAGTTTTTTTACAATTATTAATTCTTTTTATTGAAAGTCTTCAGTCACACAGGCTTCAAATGATGGCGTAGATTATGCTCACATTAGAAAGTTGCAGGAAGCAGTATTTATTCAAATGATTTAAAAATATTACATAATTTCTTCATGTACTAAATTCTATTAACGAGAAAACACTCATCTGTGAAAGAAGTGCAAGTGGTAAAGAACTGGACGTAAATTCCCCACTCCCATCACCTTTACACAAATTTCAGGATTTGAACTTCACTGAACTGATATGTGTTGGACAAAGTGAACCCACAGTGGCAGGAGTACAAGGAGATGCTTCACTTGCGTTCTTGGTCTCACTGCAAGTACCTTTCACAAACATTTCTAATACTGTCAAATTTGGTAGTACCTAGGAGACACATACTGGAAATACAATAATTATTGCAAGAGACTAAACAAATGAAGTAACATTTTCCACCACAAACAAGAACTGGATGGAGTATGTATGGCTTTTCAGCAACGTCATCACTCTACCCTTCACTCCCTTTCACCTGCCAGGAAGCATTTAAAATCTCTTCTGTTTCCTTAAATTTCTAATTTCCAGTACCTCAGGATATGCACCTTATGCATGTTTAAGTAATATGAATTAACTATCAACTTTTTTTGTGTAGTTTATGGATCACTGAGCTGAATGAAACAAGGATGTCTTTTTTTGGGACCTGAGCCCACAACAGCAGCTGCCTTGTGTGTACTACTGATTCTATAATTGCTAGAATTCAAGACGCTGGGGCCAAGCGAAGTTAGATTTAGCCAAATTGCAGAATACAGCAGTAAGTTAATTTTCTAATTTTAATTCTGTGGAAACTTAACACCATTTCTCAACCAACCCAGATTACACAGAAGTACTGGAAGAGGCAGGGCGGAGTGCTGAAGGTGCTCCCTAGCAAGTGTCATCCAGTAAGTCCATTTACCTCAGTGTCGCAGAGATCACACATGTTATAAAGGGTTAGGGAGATGCATACATAAGGCATATTCTTCACAACATAAACTATCAGAAAAAAATGACTACTAAACTCCATACCCAAGCTCAGATTTTTTTCTGCGTTCTTCCATTTTCCTTCGCTCTTCCTCAAACTCTTCCAGTTCCCACTGCTGTTTCATCAAGTTTTCCTGCTCTTTCTTCAGTTTTTTTGCCTGGTATCAGCATGAGGGCAAGTGCAGGAGACAGCAAAAAATAAAGATTAAAATTTCTCCATATATGAACACTAAAAAACGTGTAGTACTGAAGAATGGGCAGATATTAAAAGAAAAATGATAACTCAACCATTTACTAATTTTTTAGTGGGAACCGGGTACGAAATAGCCATGAACAGGTAATAAATTAAGCAGAATTCCCTTTTACTTGGGACATTATACAAATACGCATGCTAGTGTATTCTGCCCAGAATGATACAGTTGAAAAATTACTTGTCCCTGTTCCATGGAACATTTTTTCAGCCCAATACAAAAAAAACAAGTTACTTACCTGTACACTGTGGTTCTCTAGTGTTGATATCTATTATAGATTCACATGCTTGAATCTTCCCAGTCATCATGGTGGGAGTTCCACGGTAACAGTAGAAATAGCAGTATTAAAACATCACCATAGACCTCCATTGAACAGAAAACTGACTTAAGTAAACTTTCAACCTAATTTTATAACATCCAAAGTTCAGCCAATCACAGCAAAGACCTCAGAGTACCCTTCCCCTACAGAGTCACCATACCTCAGATTTTGAGCACAAGTGTATAGGGATACAAAACTCTGAGGTAACAGGTGAGCCTAATCGGGGAGATGGGAGGGTCGCAAGTGAATCTATAAAATATATCAACACTGGAGAACCACAGTGTACAGGTAAGTAACTTGTTTTTTCTCCTGTATTGTATCTTTTATAGATTCACATGCTTGAATCAGACTAGTAAGCACTATAACCACAATAAGAGAAAAAGAAAGGTGACGGGTAGGCGAACCATGCCACCATGATTCCAAATTGGAACATCAGAAAAACCGAGAAGAAAAGTAAGAAGAAAATATGTCAATAGTCAGTATATGCAACCAGTTTTACAACCAACTTGGAAGTATAAAATAACCAATCAGTGTGTAAAGAACAAAAAAGGCTTAAAGCCGCCTACCTTAAGCAAAGAGGGGTCAATGCGCAGCTTATCCAACATCAATATCTACCATCGAGGTAGTAATACTTTGTGAATGTGTATGCATTTGCCCACATTGCCCCCTGCATATTTCAGGCAGGGATGCTCCTGCTAACAGGGCCAAAGAAGTCGCCACTTCCCTAATTGAGTGAGCTTGCGTTTTCATAGGAAGCGGGCGGGCAGCCTTTACATGACAAAAGACAATCGTTGAGGTGACCCAACAAGTAATGCTGACCCGTGTTAAGGCTTGTTCTTTCCCTAGGTACAGAGAAAGATCAGTAACTGAGAGGATTTCCGGAAGATCTTCATTCTTTGTAGATACAATTTTAAACAACATTTATTATCCAGTGAATGCAACGCCCTTTCTGCTGCGGAGGATGGGTTAGGAAAGAGTCAGGCATCGCGGGCCTCGGCGCCTTCCCAGTGCAATTTTGGACGTCAAGACTACAAATCCCATGGAGCCTTCTGACATAGACTCATGGGATAAATGCTGAAGACGCACGTTGATTTTGGTGCGTGATTGTGTTTCCGGTTGCAGTTTGCTTCCCGTCAGCGTTGTGTCGCAAGGGCTCTTGGACGCTGAGCTGCTTTTCCGAGTGGTGAGCGCTGCTAGCCGCCTTCATGCCTGGTCGTCCTCTTCCTGAGGTAAGGAAGGAGGGAAGTGTCGGTTTCCCGAGTGGTGAGCGCTGCTCACCACCTTCATGCCAATTCATACTCTTCCTGAGGTAAGGAATTGAGGGAAGTTGGAGCGGTCCGCTCTTCTTTATTTCATCTGGTTCTGAGTCCACTGAACATTTAGGAGCCCCAGGTGGGGTTTCTTTGAGGTGAAATACGGCCATCTATGTTCTTGCCATCTACACATTTCTCCTATTTTGTTTCTGGCGCAGAGTCGCTGAAACAAAAGTAGTGTTTGTTGTTACTGTGCTAGGAGCAGGCAGCTCTTTTACATAACAGTACGGAGCTCACTAAAGGTGTGCAGAGCACCAAACAGTTTACCTTCTACAAAAGAAAGAAGCATCTATCCTGTTCTATTTTGTCCAGTTACATCTCCTATTCATTTACTATTATTATTTATGAACGGAACTATTCGGGGGTCCCTAACCCGATGTGGATTAGCGCTCATTGTGAGTGTGAAGAAGAGGAAAATATACGAGACTGATTATTACTGGGATCATTTCCTTTGTATCCAAGAAGTCTTTATAATAGTTTCCTCTGGTGAGAAACATGTTAATGATTTATTATGCTTATATGAGGTATGTATGGTTAAGGAATAGTGACCTTGATAACCTGGGTTATGTGGAGGATGCATCAGTAGGAAGGGTATGACTCTTTCTGTTCATTGTATTTACAGGTTTCAGCAGGCATTCAGACGTTTAAAATATTGACGTATAAGGTGGAATTCAGGAAACAGGAATAGCCTGTGTGTCCTAAAGGTATATATGCTTGCAGATGTCAAACTCCCTGCTGTTCCTTTTCCCAAATACACTTTCCCTCTCCTGCTCTCCATTTTGCTCTGTGTTTGATTATTCTCAGAGTCAGGGCTAACAGGAGGTGGACCCCTTTGTGCATCATTCTGATTCCGAAGAGTATTCGTTGGAGGCTCCAAGAGATCCGACAGAAAGAAAGTTGGTAAGACAATCAGCACATTGAGGGGGTAAGTTGATGGGTATAATAAAAGGGTTAGTGCGTAGAATAACCCTGTCCGGCAAAAATTGAAGATATAGTTCTTTTATTGTGAAAGCTTGGATTTCACCGTCTGGCTGACGTAATGGCCAAGAGAAAAGCCACCTTCCAAGAAAGGAACTTCAATTCACATTTGTGTACCGGTTCAAATGAAGGATGCATTAGCTGTGACAGGACTGTATTTAATTTCACAGTACTGGAGGAGGATTAACAGGAGGGAAATCTCTAAAGTCCCTTTATAAATTCTTTGATGAGTCAATTAGATCTGAACGTCTTCTATATCTAGAAATTTAAGGAAGGTGAACCTTTATGGAAGAGTGAGAAAGTCCCGACTTGGCTAGGTGCAAGAGATAAGGCAGCACCTGCTCCAGAGAGGATAAAAAAAGGATGCAATGCTTGAAGATACACCAAGCACAGAATATCTTCCATTTAGCTGTGTAACATTTCCATGGAAGGAGCTAGAGACTTCTGCAGTATCGAAGAACACTCCTAGGAAAGACTAAAATCTCAGACAAACTGAAGAGAGGGAATTTGTGGATGAACCACTGGGCTCTGGTTCATGCAGAGAAGATACTCCCTTGGAGGAAAGAGAAATGGAGCACACTCCGATAGGCGATGCAGCTTGGTGTACCAGAATCAGCTTGCCCATCCAGGAGCAATAAGAATGAGCCAACATGGCACTTGCTTCATTTTTTGAAGCATTCGAGGAATGAGTGGAAACAGGGGAAAGGCATAGGTGAACATCCCCCTCCAAGGAAACTGGAAGGCATCTACCCACGATTTTGGATGAGGATTACTGCTTGCGAAAAGAGGACTCTTTTTGTTGCGGAACGTAGTGATTAGATCTAATGTCAGCATACCCCAGGATTGGAAGACCTCCTGCAAATCTTGATCGTTGAGCTCCCATTTGAGACACTGTTTGGAGACACTGATGAGAGTTGGCCTTCTGATTGTGGACACCTGGCACGTGCTCCACTCGCAAGGAGTTGTGGTTGGCAAGGAGCTATTCCCATATCTGTTGAGCAAGAAGGGAAAGCGCTCGAGATCTCGAGCCACCTTGCTTTCGGAGGTAAAACTTTGTTGTAGTATTATCCGCCCTGGCGAGTACTGACAAACGCTTGATCTGAGGCAGGAAGGCCTTCAGACCCAGGAATACTGCCTTGAGTTCCAGAATGTTTATGTGGCACTCCGAGTCCTGTTTGGACCACTTGCTGTGAACCTGTAATTCTTGAAGGTGAGCCCCCTCATCCATCCATCAACGCTTTCATTGACCATCCACCAGGCCATTGCAGCTCTCATTGCTGCTGAAACATGAACCTTGTGGTTGAATGAACCTTGAGACTGAATCCACTGCTCATTGAGCTGCTCCTGCAGTGGTCACATGTGGAGATGGCAATTAAGGATTAGCATGATTTGTACTGTCTCACAGAAACAAACTTTTTTATTGAAAGAAGCTTTGTTGTACCCTGAATACACAATATTCTCTCTTGAGTGAGGAAGGCCTCGCCGAGATCCGTGTTGAGATGTGCACCCAGAAAAATCAGCAATTTAACTGGAATAATGGACGATTTTTCCAGATTGATGCGAAGACTAGGGGTGGGTGGCGAACTCCGTTCTGACAGAGGAGTTTTGCCAATGGTGCTGTTGCCGATGTAATCGTCTGCGACACAGTCGACGGTAGAAGCTGGGACTGGAGGTCAAAAGTTGAAGATAGAATACTTTAAGAGAGCAGAGCTCAGAGAGACTCCCTATCACACGACGTGCGGTAAAAAAAATCAGAGGTATGGTGGCTCTGTAGGGAGGGGCAACTCTGAGGTCTCAGCTGTGATTGGCTGAACTTTGGATGTTATAAAATAAGGTTGAAAGGTTACTTAGTTGAGTTTTTTGTTCTATGGAGGTATATGGGGAAATTCAAAAGGTGACGAATCCACAGGCAGATGTATCCATCAGAAAATGCTATTTCTACTGTTACTCTGGGACTCACACCATGACGACAGGGATGATTCAAGCATGTGAATTTATAAATACAATACTGGAGAAACATGTTATCAGACAGTGAGCCACAGAGAAGGCCCCGTTTATCAACATTTAAAAAAAGGCTATTCGCTTACACCCTCCAAAAAAGCTCTGCACCAAGAGAGCTATCTTCAGTTCAATTTTCTGTCCCTTTAGTGCAACACATGGCCTTCAAACCAGAAGAAAGATGCATAGCTTGTTAATTTGGGAGGACAGTTTCTTCGCCAGCACAGGATCATCTCTAGACACACAAGCTTAGAATGGACTTCATAGCAGTCATACTCCAGAAGAGATGGGAGATAGAAGACAGTTTAATCAGTGTCACCCCTTGCAAAAGAAACCACAAAGTCATACCTTGCAAAATAAACCACAAAGTGATGTGAGCAATAGCTATGTATATATTTCCAAGACACCATTGTCAGAAATCAGCAGGGTGTTCAAAGTTTTAGATTCACTAAGAAAACACCTGTAAGGAGCATCCCTTTTAGTCTATGGCTTACCAGCCCATGGCGGCTAAGGTGCAGTGTGTAGTTTGTCACCCTGGGTCAAGGGTGGGACAGAGACAGTATTTAAACAGCATGATAATATCTGGAAGCAGCCTGGCAGCTTAGTGTTTTATTGGCTTTGCATTGTTGCTAGTTCATACACTGTACCCATCCAATACATCACCTTTGTTATTTTTCTGCTTTACAGTTTCTCAGTTGCCTTGACCCCTTTACCTGTTCACTCTGACCTTGCTCTACGGATTCTGTTTTGCTCTGGAGTTCTACTGTGGATTTCCCTTCTCATCTCTTTGACCTTCTGGTCTGTTATGCTGACCCTGTTCTCTGGACTCTGTTTTGGTTTTGTTGTATTGCTGCGCTTTGTCTTTTCCCTGCTCAGACGAGTCACAATTCCTTCCCATAGTTTGTGCTTACCAGCTTCCCTTCTGCTTGGCTTAGTTTCACTGTGGCCTGACTTTCCAAAGCCGGTGCATATACATACCTATTTTAAGTTTTGTTTGAAAATCATGTATTTTTTTTTTTAATATTAAAACACTGTAAATAGCTTTTCTGATTAGTGAATCACTATACCTTGCCCTTCTAAATGCTTTGTTGGACAAATTGTTACATTTCTTCAAAAATTTCAAAAAGCTAATAAAAGTGACAAACAATACCCTTTCCCAAACCTTTTGTGAAGGAAAATTGAACAAAAACAGGGAACAATGTAGCTAGACATGATGCAGCCTTTAGAGACTGGGAAAACGGTCATTGTTCTTTAAAGGAAGCGTGGTCCAACAGAATTCGTGGCAGTTGCGTCAGTTCTTTTTTTATTGAATGACTCTCTAGGATGGAAAATCAGGCTTCACAGAATACAGGAAGACAATAGGTAACAGGCATCCATCTCTGGAGGATCTCCAGAATGTTAAGAAGGTGTTCATTCTCCCTTGCTTCATAGCTCTGTTTCTGAACATATACAGATGAAGATTTTGATTGATTTAACCTTCACAGGAGGAAAAGTCTCAGCTAATCAATGTTGAATTACATTTTTTTAAAGATGTAATTATAAAGCATTATATAATGGTGAAGACAAGTCATCTACAGATCAGCTATCCAAAGTGCACATGCACCTGAATGTTTCTTAATGTCAGGGACAAGCTGACAAGCTCTTATTTAACAGGTAGATTACACTACAATAAAAATCAGATGAGTGGAAGATGAACAGATGGTACAACAAATAGGAAAGGCGCTAAAACTATGAAATGCATACCATTCTTGTGCTGCTATTCAACAAAGACATCATGCACAATCTGTTACAGCATTTAAATATGTGCTTCAGTCAAGATGAGGTAAAAGACGTTGCCCTAGTTCATTTCGGCATATAGGCAAGAGTGGATCACGATGGTAAAGGGCAGTGAAAATTATTCTTTATTAGATTAAACTGAAAAAAGAAGACCGACACTACTGATTTTAGTTGAAGAGTTTGTTTTAAACACAAAAGGCTACTTGGGCAGAGAGATCACAAACTGCCAAAGGCCAAAGTGAGATGATGCTGAAGTTCTTGCTGCTGCCAATCATCATCAGACACTGTTTTGCTGGTACTGAGTTAAAGAAAATATGTGGCAATCCATTCAATGACCAAGTAGTGACTTCTTAAACCATGGCTCGGAGGACATAATAACCAGAACCCAAGTAAGTGAAAGAGGGCAACTAGAGGTTGTACATGACTATTGAACATCAGTGGTAACAGAGAGGAGCAATTGAGTACAACTGGAAGGTGGGAAACACATTCTTACATAGAGAAGGTGGAAGTCTGTAGTTCAGGATTTTCTCTACAATCTTATGAGAAATACATTGATGAAATATGGGATAAAAAAGCAGTCACAGTATAGTAACTAAAGTCCCTTTGTGTGGGGCTTGCAAATTATGGACCAAAAACATTTTGCAGCTGATTTTTTCACCGAAATATGAAACTGAGTATTCCCTCTTTGCATATGCTCAAGGCACTATGCTAAATCAAGCAGAAAGGAGAGCCTTGAACAGGGGTGTCCAGATACAATTCTTTCATGTAAAGAAATCACTTGCAATATAAATGAACACCACTTACAGCCATTGTATTTAAAATTATCTTACATGGATATCCTGAAAACTTGATGTGGATTCAGTCCTGGGGCACCTCTGTTATACACTTCTGATCTAGGAACAGAATCAATGTTCTTGTAAACAAGTAGCCAGTCGTAAATGCTGTGCCCCAGAGCGAGTGCCTCAATTGATTTACCATTTGCATTAAGATAGTGGTAAGCTAAATATATCTGCTTGTCACTTTTAATCACCCGACATTAAAGTGTTAGCCTCCTGAAGGCAGGCTACGATTTGATGTGATCTCTTATCATACACTTTAACAATAAAACCGTCGGGAGACAGACAGTTTCAGAGTTCGGCACCAATATAATAATAAACACCCACAAACTGGTGCACAGTACTCCAGATAGTGTGGACTGCTAAGCTGAAGAGGGGGGCGACACCGATACGTGGCACATAACCACATTAAGTGACGGTGGTAACATGCGCACCTACTGAAAATCCAGTCTAGGATGTAGAGCTAGTGGTGAATAGTGGAGAAGGATGTACTAGCATTGACCTACCTCAAAGATGTGCTTGAAATACTGGAGACATTGGATGATTGGATAGTGTCCCTCTTGGCCAGCTTCACAGCGTCAAAGAACTTCAGGGTCTAGAATTGGCCCAGTAAGGTCTAGAAGTCGCAAAGCATTTGGATCTGTGCTTCTCATGATGCTTAGCAAAGACCTTAAGTTGGTGCTCCTTGAAGTATTATTTTTCATCTTCTGGAAGCATCTGCAAGCCGGAGCTACATGGCCAGCCGACAAGTAAAATAGAGATCGAAAATGCTCATCTTCACCAGTCATCATTTTGCTACACTGGGAACTGAACTTAAATGAACTCTTTGTCTTGACGAAATACGAGCAGGCATCAACACCAACTTTAGGAAAGAAAATTGCAATACTGCAAACAGCTCACTAAAAGCTTCACAATGGGAGCAAACTTGAAGAAACCTTTGTTTAAGAATACATATAAAAAAAAAGTTATCATAACTTATTGGAAAAAAACATGTAAACATACATTTTCTTTCCAAGAGCCAGCACTAACTGAGCCAGAAGTGGCTTCCTTGGTGTGAAACATTGTAGGAAAATGCAAGTGCTTTAAAAATATGTCACATTGAGACCTTTGTTACAAGACAAAATGCCTCCTATGACCTAGAGATTATTGGGGATTTATTGCGAATAGAAATACACTTTCTGTCCCAAAACAGGCACCCAAATGCATCACTATCCCAAGCTGGACTTCTAAAAGAATGCACCTAAGAATGCAACGTTTAATCCAACTTATCCCACAAGCAACTGACTGCATACACACCAATTTTCAGTGTTGGAAAGAATGATGAAACGACGATAATGTTCTTTACCAATAATCTACCAATAATCTAATAGTGAAACACCCAACCAGTAGAAGTGGTTGTAATAAACATTTCTGTGTGGGTGGTGGCTGGAGTTAAGTCTGGGAATAATGTTACCTGCAGTTCACCAAGTTTAAGGTCCTCCATTTGCTGCCGTAAAATGTCAGCTCTGTCTTTCTCATCTTGTTTTCGTTTCTCTTCATCTCGCTTCATTCTCTCTAGTGCCTCTCTTCTGGCCATTTCATATTCATTCTCATATCGTCTTTTCTCTTCCTCCTCAAATGCTTTTTCCTTGCAAAATTAAAACCAGGATAATTAGATAAACATAGAAAAAATAAACTTTCATTAAATTAAATGAACAATTACCCTGAGCCCATGCCCCTGGATGTGTTTAAATAACAACTTGAGCCCTTTTCTAGCATCTTGTGGTCTTGGAGAGAGAGGAGATGTATCTTTTGGTTTGTCATAAGCAATCCCCTGAATACCCTATCAGGTGATTTGCTGCACCTCATAAATCTAGATTGATTGATAAAGGATGCAGGTTCACTGTGTCTCTTTAAGACCCTAAAATTGGCTTTATTCAGCAGTACTACCGGTGCTTCCACATAAAAATGTATCTTTACTCTTTTGCATGGTATCATGATTGTAAGTTAGCTCTTTATATGTCTGCAAGTGGCCTTATCCGTTGGACAAGTCTGACTATATAGGAATAACTCCATTTGTAATGGGTTTTGGTCAGCTACCAGCACTGTGGTTTAGTTGCACATTGTTGTAGATAAAAGGTAGTCCACAAAGGCCTTCTTCTGAGATTGCTTTTATTAAGTAAGACGGGAAACACAAGAGCGGACTCTCCACAGCAGAAGCCAAACGCAACTGCCAAAGGAGAGAACACAGAAGCATGAAGCAACCTAGAACATGGTAAAAGGAACATTCCACAAGCTCAGAGAATGCACAACAAGCAGAACATGTACTACACATCTTCTTTCTTTCTAATGAAAAGAAAAGAAAAAGAAAAGGAAAAAAAAAAAAAAAACAACACCTTAACACACAAAATCTTGCAAATAAGCTGGAGCTCTTCTAAACCTTTGAACCCTACCCCGTGGCAAAGGCAAAGGAAGAGGAATAGCATCTGGAGCAGAGTGAACACCAGAGGCACCAGAATCCCCCCACCCGCCAACCACATGAGAAGCAGGAGACACCAAGGTAGCCTCGTGTGGCAAGGGCGCCAAAAGATAACCACTGTTACCTTCTGCTGAAGAAGATTCACACCCGCTGACCAGAGACCCACCCTTTTCATAAAGAGCCACCCGTCTAAAGTTCCAACACTCCCCATTATTCAGGATAACACAATTATCCAAGACCTTCTTCACAGTGAAAGGCCCCTTGAATTTAGACAACCCCCTTGCAATTCTACCACTCTTGACCTTAACTAAGTCACCCACCCGAAAAGAACACCCAGTGGACGAAGAAACAACCCCAGAGGGATTCTTTTGCAGAGCCACCACTCGCTTCATCCAAGCAGGAACAAGTTTGGAACCCGGAGTGCGCTCTCTCATCAGTTGAAAAGGAGACAATTGACCGTCTACCAAGGGTGTGGTGCGCTAGGCCCATAACATCTCATTAACCATTTTCCTTACAATGAGACCCTCAGAGGAAGCCATTTGAATAATGCCTTTCACCACTCTATTAGCCCTTTCACACATGCCATTTCCTTGAGGGTTGTACAAGGAAGTACGATGATGAGTAACACCACAACCCTTAAGGAAAGACTGCATTTCCAAAGAAGTGAGTTGTGTACCATTATCTGTGATGAGCACAGACGGAAGACCCTCATCTCTAAACAAAACACCCAAAAACCCAATTGTCCTTTCAGTAGTAATGTTGTTAGTGAACTCCACCACCAACCATTTTGAGTAAACATCAACAACCACAATAGCATACCTGTCCTTCTCATGAAGTTCACCCATTGGGCCAATAAAGTCCAAGCAAATACTGTGCCACGGTGAACCAGGGTTTTGTATGTGAGTTTGAGAGTTGCTGGGACCAACCTTAAGTCTCTTTTCGCCCTCCTTGCAAGTAGGACAATTCACCACCCAGTCCACCACCTGTGCATCCATACCCGGCCACCAGAAATTATCTCTCAGCCGGCGTTGTGTGAGAGTTTGGCCTAAATGGCCCTCGTGGGCCAAAGCCAACAATTTCCTTCTCAGACCACCAGGAGGTACAAACCTTTCCCCTTTGACAATCAAATTATCCGTAACAAGAGAAAGATCCTCCAAAACTTTTAGAAAAGGACGTACCGAAACCGAAACTGTACTCTCTCTCCTAGAACCTAGCCTGATAAGCTTAATGACCTCCTGTAGCGTAAGATCGGCAGACATTTCACGCTCCCAATCAACAGCCTGAAAAACACCTTCTCCGACAAAGACAGCATCTTCGATAGAAGCAACAGCAACATCATCCTCAGATGAGAGCGGAGCTCCCACAGTCTTCCAATCTAGCGACAACCTAGAAAGACAATCAGCCTGTGTATTCCTCCATCCCTGGATGTACTGGACAGTGTATTGAAACTCCTGAAGCTTGGAAGCAAGCCTAGCTAATCTAGCCGAGCCTTTACCCGTCCCTCCCGGAGAGAGAATCTTAACAAGAGGCTTGTGATCGGTTTTGAGCATGAACTTCATGCCCCACAGGTAGGTACGAAAGTGTTCCACTGCCCATGAAGCTGCTAGAGCCTCCCTTTCGATAACCGAGTAATTCCTCTCAGCCTCTGTTAAAGTTTGTGACGCAAAAGCAACAGTACGCTCATCCTGACCAGAGATTTGTGAAAGCATAGCTCCAAGACCGGTAGCACTGGCATCAACCGTGACCACAGAACTTTTCTTAATGTCAAACGGGGTAAGAACTTTTGCCTCGCAAATCTCTCTTTTAATAGCTTCAAAAGATTCTTGAACCTCTGTAGACCACACAAAGCTAACACCTCTCTTTAACAGTGACCTCAAACAAGAAGTTTTGTCAGAAAAGTTCTTGACAAACTTAGCATAGTACTCGATAAGCCCCATAAAGGACCGTAACTGGTCCTTGTCCTGAGGTTGAGGAGCAGAGCGAATCGCCCTACACAGATCCTCCTTCGGGCTCACCCCACTTGCACTAATGGTGTACCCTAAGTAGTCTACACGCTCTGACAAGAATTTGCATTTATCCTTCCGCAATGTCAAACCAGCCACCAAAAGCCTGTCCAACACTATCTTGAGAGTGACATTATGTTGCTCCACTGAGTGCCCATAGATCAAAATGTCGTCTTGAAAGTAGACCGTATTACCCACACCCTCAAGCAGATTGGAGACCATCCTTTGAAATACGCTGGCAGCTGAATTAAGCCCAAAAGGCAAGCGAGTAAACTGAAACGTGCCAAAAGGTGTGATGAAGGCAGTTAAATGCTTAGAGTCCTTATGCAAGTTAATCTGGTGATAAGCACTTCTAAGATCCAGCTTAGAAAATACTTTAGCACCATGTAACGTAGTGACCAACTCGGATATATTGGGAAGAGGAAAGGTGTCCGCAACCACACAATCATTCAAAGATCTTAAGTCAACACAGAAACGGAGCTTGCCATCCGATTTCTTTGTGACGACTATGGGAGAAACCCAGGGTGACGCCTCGACTGGTTCAATCACTCCAGAGGCCAACATCTCATCGATCATGTTCTTAACTTCCTGTCTAACAACGATTGGGACTCGCCTGACCTTATGCTGCACAGGAATGGAGTGGTCCCTCAACACAATTCGATGAGAATACCCTTTGAGTTGACCCAAGCTTTCTCTAAATACAGCGCTAGCATCGCCCAAAATCTTCTCCAACTCATTATCCTCGATTATCATCACCTGTGGTGAAGCACGAGGGTTGACAATGATCGCCAAGTCATACTGGTGAACCCAACCCAGAATTGCCGGGCCTGACCTAGAAACATAAACTTTCCCTTGTATGTTCCTATAAGAAAAGACAATGTGTGCATTGAAGTACCCCAAAATGTCAATGGTCTCGCCTTGATAACCACCCGGGGAAATGTCTTTAGGCAAAAGATGCCTAGTACCCCAATTGAGCAAGAAAAGATCATGTGGGATAATAGTGTACCTTGAACCTGTATCCACCATTAGGTGAATTTCTTTGCCATCTATGATGAAAAGTGCCTTAGGCCTGACTTTGAGTTTGTCACTCAACACCACAGACGAATCACCATCAACAACCAAAATTTTGTGACCATCTTCATCAACAAATGCACTATCGTCCACAGAAGCCACAGAAGAACGAGGTTTGCTACGACAAACTCTCGCATAATGACCCACCCTACCACACTTCAAACATTCTTGTTTGGCTGCAAAGCAAAATTTAGAGTCTGAGAAGTGAACGGTACTCCCGCACCTGTTGCACATGCGAGTTACAGAGGACTTCTGTGTAGTGGGATTTTTGATGAAAGGAACTTTTTTGACAAGCTTCTTATTCTTTACCGCTGCTATGTCAGCTTGTTCTCCGGAAGAGTGAGTTTGTTCTGAGCATTCCTGACAGGAAATTTCGTTAACGTCACCAGAATTCTTCTTTTCAAGTTCCTTCATGTATCCTTGGGACTCCTCAACAATTTTAGCTAGGTCTATGGCTGTCAGTAGGTTAGGATTTTTCGCCGCCCAAAGACGCTCTTGGATCTTCTTGTTATTGCACTGTACAATAAGTTGATCCCTAATAAGTTCATCCGTCATTCCACCAAACTTGCATTTCACTGACATCTCTCTCAACCTGGCAACAAAGTCATCGATAGATTCGCCTGTTCTTTGACTTTTTGTGTAGAACCTGTATCGATTCATGACTAAGTTCTCCTCCTTCGCATATCTTACCTCAAGCCTACCAATGGCCTCCTTATATTCGTCAGGAACAGGTTGCCCATTAGCTTGTAGTGCTTGGGGTAAATAGCGAAAAATGCGTTGACCTTCTTTGCCCAAAGAACCTAGTAAGAGTGCTTTCTTACGTTTTGCGGAGTATTCTTGAGCATCTAGAGCATCCAAATAGTTGTCAAACATCGGGAACCAATCATCCCAAGAAATGCTAGGTTGACCAGGCAGAGCCAGAAAACTAGGAGGAAGAACTACAGAGGGATTTTCATTTGTCATGGCTGACCCCGCTGAGCCCTCTACAGAACAGAGAATAGGGCTAAAACTGAAGAATGAAGAGAGAGAAACAATGCAAGGCGATAAAACAGTACCTGAAACCACAGCAGGTCGGATGAGACACACAACGCGTATGTCACCTCAGAGAACGAAACGCCAGCCAAATGCGCTCAAAAACCGAGTTCCGTACCTCGGTGGCTGACAGGGAAGGTTGTCCTGGAAACAGAACCAAACAAAGATGGCCGCCACGTCAATGACGCAGAGACGTGAGAGCGTAACTAGACGCTTGACGGTAGCTGAGCAGAGAACTTCTAGCGTGACGAAGAGGATTCTTGCCGTGAACCACTCCGCGGTGAGGATTCCATGATGTCATCAGAGGAGGGGAACCTTGACGAGAAGAGGAGCTCCTGTCGCACCAACTGTCACTCCCACGCCGATCGTGCGCGGAACCAGAACTAGGCAAACAGGTAAGTTGCAAGTGTCTCTACAGCAGTAAAATTCAGACAAAACCTTCTCCGGAGCGAATCGTTTCAGACAGGTTTGGCTCTCCCTCACGCTTAACGCGTAAGACGCTTGACGCGTAAGACGATCCGTAGAAAGACCAACAAACGGAGAGTTGACCAAGCAGGAAAGCTCATCTGTTTGTATTGACTAGAGCCAGAGACAGTTCTGTAGGATCAAGCTTTGGAGGGTGAAAGCGTAGAAATGTTCCGCTCTTGTGATGAAGACCAGAACGAAGTAGAACCAAGCGTGGGCTGATGAAAGAAATCGTCGCCAAAATTGTTGTGGATAAAAGGTAGTCCACAAAGGCCTTCTTCTGAGATTGCTTTTATTAAGTAAGACGGGAAACACAAGAGCGGACTCTCCACAGCAGAAGCCAAACGCAACTGCCAAAGGAGAGAACACAGAAGCATGAAGCAACCTAGAACATGGTAAAAGGAACATTCCACAAGCTCAGAGAATGCACAACAAGCAGAACATGTACTACACACATATTTTAACTTTTGTTTCTGAAGGATAGATTATAGTCTCTCCTCTTTAAGAAGCACTTTTGTGTGTACTGTGTCTAGGACTGCACCCAGATAGTGTAGGGATTGAACTGGTATTCAGTTAGATTTCTCATGGTTCACCTGCAGACCCAGTTGATTGAGAGTGATGGAAGCTAGATAATAATGTTGACTTGCTAGTTAGTACGGAGATGCCTTGATGAGCCAATGGTCTGAGTATGGATAGATGAAATATTTTATTTTCCTGAGGTGAACTGCTACAACCGCCATGCATTTGGAGAAAGTTTGTGGTTCAGAACGACAGGAAGGACCTTGTATTGGTAATGGTCCCCTTCTACGGTGAACCGGAGGAATTTTAAATGCTTCTTGGTTATCAGGATTGGGTTTGCGAACCCATTTGTTCATTTTCTTGAGGACTAAAATGGGTCTGTTCTCGTTTTTTGATCCTTTCTTTTTCACCAGGAAGTAACAGGAATAAATTCCCATTCATTTCAGATGAGGAGAACCTTTTCCACTGCGTAGTTCTGAAAGAAGATGGAGACTTATTGTTGCAGTTTTTTCCAATGGAAGAGGGATGGAGGAGGACACTTGAATCTGAGATAGCATCCATGTTCTACAACATTCAGAATCCATTTGTCAGTGGTTATTTTTTATCACTTTTGTAGACAAGATGTTATACTTTCCCTTACCAGAGTGAGTAATGTGCAATGGAGGAGGGGGCAGAGAAGACTCATTGTTTGCCACTGATGATTTAGTGGCTTGGGCAGATGGTTGCTGACCCCCTCTGCCCCTTGACTAATGGCAATGATGATGTTTTCGTGGATGTTGAGATTGCTGTGTTGCTGTTGAAGCCAATGAGGGGTTTGAACCCTCTGGTGGAAGTATTGGCGGTCACAGGGCCTATAGCAATGTCTCTGATACTCCTGCCTTTTCGATAATCCAACAGCTTTCAGAGTGTTTAGCTCAGATTTCATATGAGACATCTCATCGTCAGCATGAGAACTGAATGAGGCGTTTCCTGAAAAAGGCAGGTTCTGGATTTGTTGTTGGGCTTCAGGTTTTAAGCCTGTGAGTCTAAGCCAAGAAGAACATCGAAGTACTAGATCATGACACAAGCCATGTGCTGCCAGTGATGAGGAATCAGCTGCTGCACTGAAGACCTGATTTGACACCATCATGCCTTCATTTACTATTTCTTGGATGTCTTAATGTTTATTTCTGGGAATATCTTGCCAGAATTATTGAAAAAAATCCCAAACAGACGTATCATAATACCCTAGGAGAGTGGTTGCGCTAGCAGCTTTCATAGAAACAGTAGATGTTCAACAGATTTCTTGGTCCACCAAATCCAATTAGATGACAGAGCCGTGGCATGTAGTTTTCGAGCAGCTGAGACTATGACTGTGTCTGTAGTAGGATCAGAGTGAAGAAAGGATGGATCCTGATCTGGTGGTCTGTATTTTTTCTGTAGGCACGATGGTGCATCCTTTACAGCAGCCGGTGTCAAGAAACATTTCATAGTTAGTTATAAGAAACCTGGAATCAAAGGAAGTAGAGGTCTTGATACAGATCTTTGATGGAGCGTCTCAATAATTACCATCGAGGATGTTGAGGTAGCTGGTAAATCAATATTTAATTTGTTAGCACTTCTAATAAGTACCTCCTGAAAACTGTTGATATCATTCACAGGAGATATTCCTGTTGAGGAGTATGCTCCTGAAGAGGTACTTGTATGATGAGACCATGAGGCTCTCGATCTGAAAGAAGAATACCTTCTCTGCCTTGATTGTGATCATCTAGGATAACTTGAGTGATGGTGAGGACGGTGGCATGACTAGTAAAGGTAAGAGTCTCTCCTCTCCCTTCAGACGTCTCTTCATCCAGGGAATCTTGCCTTATGCGGTACTCCATTTGGCCATGGAGGCGAATAGTCTCTCTTTCTCCCTCAAAGTGTGCCTGGAGAGGGTCGTTCAGTGGTGATACGTCCCGAAGTCATGAAAGTCTGGCAAACAGAGGATACAGATTCAGCGCTAGTCAATTTTTGCAATTTTTCTACCACATTCTGGACATTTAGCAAAAAGACCCTTTTTCTTCCAGGTAATTCGATATAATTGGCAAAATAGCCTTTTTTAAGGCTACAACATTTTTACATTTGAATCACATGTGCCTCCTGGCCTTTCAGAAGTAAGGCAAAGAAAATATGACTTTAAAAGAACTGCTCTGGGGTTCCCGTGCGTGGGCAGGGCTAATCAGTGCTTACGATTTCAATTGAGATCCCCTGTGACAGAAGCTATCTTGGCACTGGGGCGAAGGAAAAGTTTGTGGTTGGTACAGCTGATTTTGAAAAGGCAAGAACAGCTATCACTGACACCAACACCACTGTACAAACTAGCCACGTCCCACACCCAATCGGCCAAGAAACAAAGGATTGGATCATTAAATTCACTCGCCTATGATATTGTTCTTTATTGTATACATTTTCTTTCCCCGTGGCTTGTATTTTGAGGAGTTTTGGACAAGACCGCCAAAAGAATTATAACAAATTCTACACCAAAGTACACAAGATTTTCAAATGGTATACTTTGCAGTCACAATTGTGAGGAAATAAATTGTGGAACAAAAAGTAACATGAAAACAACATTTGTCACACTCACAACTATGAAATATCTTTTCGATTTTTTTTTGTTTTTGTCAACATATGATCTAGTGAGGAACCAGGTCCCATCACTTCAGGCATGGCGTTCTAATTCCAGTTCAAAAAGTGCCCTGAATGGAAACAAAATTATAACCATTTTATGTCAAACCTGTTCTCTTTCGCTGAGCTGGTCTTTCCAAGCATTAACAACATGCTTCTGGTGCAGCTTGGACTCAACCTGAAACAGAGCAAAAAATAAGGTGGTGAAATATTTTGTTTGGTTTGCAAATCTCCAAAACAAGGGAAAAAAAACAAAGACGTCATCACCGTGGTTACATTATTTTCAAACAAAATACATCATAATGTAAGGGTAGGGTGGAAAATATAAATGGGTCAAACACACTATGAATGAGTTAGAAAAAAAGGACAAGCTCAAGTTTTGGCAATATGGCTTTATTCACCAATATTTGAAACTTTACTGTTTTCATTTTTATAATGCTACATTTTGAATCATTTTTATTATTTAGTCATTTGCAAAAATATCCCATGCAGGTGGCTTAGCGTAGAACATGTAGCTGGAATTCCTGACATTATAATTGACACGCTTTGTTTGCTGTGAGAGCTTGTCTACATCAGTATAAAAAGTTAGAGCAGGAAACAAACTTTCAACAAAGGTCTACTTGCAGAAAACACATGCCCATTGAATTACTGGACAAGTGCAAGGAAGTGTCACTAGCCGCACTTATAAAGAGGAATCTGAATACATATGAAACTGAACAGCACTTTTAAAAGAGTGATCTAATACCTTCACAAGTTAATTCTCCTGTGAAAACCAATGATATTTTTAAACAATCTGCAAAACTGTCCAGGGCAAAAAAGACTGCAAGGAGAGCAACGCTCCCCCATCTCCCCGACCCCCTCCCCCACTCTGGACCAAAATGTCATCGGTAACAAATATGAAAGAGTTGGGAACCCAGAGATGAGGAGGAAGTATGATAACCACATACATATTTAACATAGGGATAGGGAATAAAAGATAGTTACAAGGTTTAGCAGTAAAGACTACATCTGAAACTCGCAAACTATTATGCCTCACATCAACATGTACAGCAATAGGAACGTATCAACCAAGATTATCAAGGGAGAGAGATGCTAAACAATTGATAGACCCTTCTGCACATTTATGATTATCTCCAGACTATGGTCGTTGGCCAAGACACGGAAAGGGGGATTAAAAAAAGAGGATACCCTGTGTATGTTTACACTAGAAAACTACCCCCTAGTTCTGTCTTGCACATGGAGTACAGAATGCACACTTTCAAAGCTCAACATCATAATAAAAAATGTGGCAAGACAACGCAGGCCACAATCAATTACCTAAAACGTCAAAGTTCACTTAACCAAGAACCAAAAAATGTAGTCAAACAATTTTTTAAAAGCATAAATAACTAAATATCTAATATGATTTCGAATTCCACAAAACCTCATAAAATTAGCAACTCAGGGATTCCCAAAGTTTTTGGCCCACTTTTTAGAACACAAACACTCCCTGTAGCCCAGCAAGATCATGGAAAAATGTGGCACGGGTATTGCAAGCCCACACCCTCTATTTGGAGGCAATCCATGCAAGATTTTACTAGCCCAAAAGTTATGGATATATATTCACAGAGAAGCTGTCCCATTTTGGACCCCTCCCCTCATCAGTCCACACACAAGGACAATTATGTTACAGGATATTTTGTATCCTAACTTAGAAAATATGAATTAGATTCGTCATGATTATACTGCAAATAAAATCAAAGTAAGAAAGGTCCAAACACCAAACACTATCATGCATTTTTGAGAAGCCTAGTCTTTATTTGTTCTCAGACCTTTCGAGCTATGTAAAACCTTCCTCATACACCTTTTCATACGCCATGTGACTTGGCTGCTGGCTCCCATGTGTGTGGATGGGCCGTCTAAATATCAAACTTGACAGGGTTATGGAATCTTTGTGTCTAAATATACTAATTGCCTGGTAAGGGCAGCATGGAAACACACTGCCAGGTGTGCGTGGATAGCAACCTACTGCTAAAAGAGAACACTTGACAACCTGTTACTGTGCTTGGTCGCTTAGTGACCTACTGCAGAGCAAGGTAACATGGCATCCACAATCTCAAAAAGCTCTCATAAAAACTCAGCATTGTGAATCACACATTCGTAGCGATTATATATATATATATCAAGACAGCGTTCTGCTGTCGAAACGCGTCATGCCGGGCACTTGCTGTACGATTTGAGCTGAATAAGGATGCAATAAACCTGCACTGAAAATGCACGCTGTGGTCTGTACCTGTTTTCTTTGCTGATAAGGAGCAAGCCAGGAACGCTTATCTTATATATATATATATATATATATAAATTCACTGAAAAAACCATAGGTTTCACACATGTTATAGTTAGCTGTACATTTCACTCGTAAAAAACCAATGAAATTCCCCCGTTATAGTTAGTGCAGGCAACTATAACTCACGCGACCGCAATCCTCTGCTGATGCTAATACTGTATTTAGACACTTATTTGCCCATGTCTTCTTCCATTAAATTTTAGCTATACATATATTACAAATATTTTTTTTTCATAAAGACACATATGTCATCAGCAGAAGATTGCGGTCGCGTGAGTTATAGTTGCCTGCACTAACTATAACGGGGGAATTTCATTGGTTTTTTACGAGTGAAATGTACAGCTAACTATAACATGTGTGAAACCTATGGTTTTTTCAGTGAATTTGCAAGGTTTTTTAAATGCTAATTCCTAACTATAACGTGTGTGAAACCTATGGTTTTTTCAGTGAATTTGTACGGTTTTTTAAATGCTAAGTTACTTTACGCCATTCGTGGCGTGCGCGCCCAGTTAACGCAGTTTGTTCGGTGCGCTTCGCGCACCGTGCGCCCATTTTACGCAGTTAGTGCCGTGCACGCACGGTGGTCACGCGGTGCGCTGCGCGCACCGCGTGCCCACGTTATGCGGGATGGGCCATGGGCTTGGGGATTGTTTGGGGACCCCTATATCAATGCTGGGTGGTTAGGATCTCAAGAAACTGCCTCTTTAGACATTTTTGGGCTTCGTTTTTGCTGCCCAACTCAGAGAGCGAGAGAGAAAATGGCGGCCGCCGCTTCCTGGTTTCGACCGATTCGAATGTTTACTAAGATCTAAGAGCCAATCAAAATCGCGCTCGCGCTCGCCACCGTACGCGTACGGTAAGCTTACGGTAAGCGCACCGTAAGCTGCCACAGATGTATATATTGATTTACAGGCTATTTTCTCAGAATCTACTGAACAGATTTACACCAAACCTACAAAATGCACTTCCTTGACCTGAGGACTACCTCTCTGCCAAATTTTAAGTAATTCTGTTCAGCCGTTCGGGCTGTAGCTGTGTCTAAAGGTCCTATGGAAAAATGCATGGGAAAAACGCGTTTTGGGACCCCCCTTTTATCTCAGCTCCCGCTTGACGAATCCCCCCGAGACTTTCAGGGTAGGAGCAGAGCGTAGCGCCCCACCTATTTTGAAAAATTCGCGAGGATTCGTCGACCGGCGCCAAAGTTATTCAAAATAGAATGTTGCGGATTTCCTATGGAAACGTGGTCCTAACTATAACTACCTACTGGCGACCGCCAGTAGGTAATATATATATATCACAAGGGGAGTTCCCAGACTCCAGTAGATAGCTGGAACAGGTACAGAC
Source organism: Triturus cristatus (assembly GCF_964204655.1). NCBI lineage: Eukaryota > Metazoa > Chordata > Amphibia > Caudata > Salamandridae > Triturus > Triturus cristatus. The sequence continues at coordinate 224,341,071 of NC_140594.1, read as the reverse complement.
CAACACACGCTGAAGATTGTCGTATGAAAAGGTTTATTCTTTAGAGTCAGTAGGCATGACGCGTTTCGGCCGTGTTGCCACGGCCTTGAACACAACACAATATATATATATATCCAAGAAAGAAGTGACTCAAACAGATAGATTCACCAAAGAACAAAAATATATTTCCACTACAACGTTTCAGCTTCTGCCTTCCTCAGGTAGTACAAGATGGTTTGCTCTGTGGCTGCACAGATGACAGCTGAATTTTCAAAAAGCATCATGAGTGAAGATTCCATTTGGAATGTGGAATCAATGCAGTCCTGAGAGCTCTTGAGATATGCAGTAATCAGGTTGTGTTGTCAGTAATGTTCAGTCCATCTGGATGCAGTAATCACTGCATCCAGAAACTCTTGTTTGGATTTTATTTAAAATGCCTTCTTCTCGTCCTTTCAGCGTGTCCATTCCATAGGTCAGTGTTGGCATTAACTGAGCACTCATCACAGTTAGCGGATGCCTGAATGAGGGACAGCATAGTTTTGTTCTTAAAATTTTTAAGCCGTAGTTCAAAGATTGCACTTTTATCTGCATCGCCTCTATGTGTTGTTTGCCTTTCATTTGATACTCCACGTTGAAACCTAAATATTTATAAGACTTGACTTCCTCAACTTTTTTACCTTCCAAGAACCGAAAATGATTCTTTTTTGTGGGATCTATCAGGCGGGCCACCTTGGTTTTCTTCAAGCTCAATTCTAACCCATGGATGTCCATGTAAGTTTCTAAGGCGTTCATGCTTCTCTGAAGTCCAATTGGAGTTTGGTTTAATAAAACAATATCGTCTGCGTACTGTAAATATACTATCTCTTCTTGAGGCAATATCGGCGGATGAGAGTTGGTTTTCTGTACGGCTTGTGCCAGCTGTGCTAGATATATGTTGAATAGGCATGGAGCTAGTACGCACCCCTGTTTTAATCCATTATTTGTAATTTCTTTGTTTGTTACATTCTTCCCGTCTCCTATTTTGACCTGGGTCCAGGTTCCCGAGTATTACTCTTTTATCGCCTTCAATAGGCTGTTTGGTACGCCCCATGTGGCCATTTGTTTCCACAAGCCCTCCCGTGGAACTCGATCAAAGGCGGACTTGACATCTACAAAGCAGGCAAAGAGCTGTTTTTTCCTTCTTTGGGCCTTTTCTGCTAATAATGTCAGGGCTGTTAGATTAGCTAGAGTCCCCATACCCACCATGAACCCGGTTTGTAACCGGGGTAAAAGGGTAATGTCTTCTAGACAGATTTTGAGATGCTGAAGTAAACTGGTTGCATAAAGCTTCGCCTCCAGGTCAATTAATGCTATAAGTCTATAGCTTATTGGTGCATACGGGTTTCCACTTTTAAATACTGTCTGGAAAATGCTGCCTTTCCAGGAATCCAGGACGGAGGTCGTGAAATAGTGGTTTAAAATACTCTGCCCAGTATGAAGAATTTCCTTTGAAGAGGGCGTTGGGTAGACCATTTGGCCTGGCTGCTCCATCTACTTTTAAATCCTTTTTGTTTTTTTCTAATTGTTTCGTATCCGCGACCTACAAAGGATTCTCATACCTGTCTTTTATATTCTTTATGTCCCTTTTGTCATTGATAAATGCTGCCTGACTTGATGATACCTGGCAGATATTCATTTTGCAGTCTCCCTCTGTATGGTTTGGCGGTTCTTTTAACGCTGTTTCTGTGTACATTTCGGGCACATGTTTTTCCCACATTGTTGCATTTATACCTGAGTTATGATGTTGTGCGTGCCGTATAGCCAAGCCGTTTATCAATTGCCAGGATTTTTTAATATTCTGTAGTCGGCTTGCCAAGAGCAATCTCGTTTTGCCCGTTTCCTTAATAATCGGTTTTTATGCATTTTTTCATTACGCAGCTTCCTGCTGTACCATGTTTGGTTTCTAGTTCCCCCATGTAGGTTTCTCCTATTGGTCCAGCAAATCTGGCTATTTATTGTAAAGCTTTCCAGTAATTTTTTTTTTAGTCATTCCCATGCTGTTTGTAGATCCTCATCTTTCATCTGATCTTTTTCCCCCTTCATTTGTCTGTTTTTATCCTGTCCAATGAACCAACTTGCAGATATACTTCACTCAACAGGTTTTCAATCCCTGTTCACCTTCGTTTCAGACTTTTTAGAATATGTTACAGGAGCGGGCAATAGGTTGTTGGACTGTTGGCTCAGCTCTGCCTTATATTTTATTCCAATGATCTGTGGAAAATGATCACCCTACATCCTGGGGCTAATTTGAAAGTGACATATCTGTTGCATTACAGAGTCCTTTACTAGAGTGTGATCTATTGTGGAGCACTTATTCCCACTTGTAAATGTGATCTATCTATATGTTGCTCTGTGGGAAACCACTCTATAAGTTACACCAAATCATTATGACAGTATGTTTATGAATACGACTGCTGTATAAGCTCATAACTAAGAGGTAGTTAGTATGGATCATTAGTAAGGCACTAGAACCTGCCCTCTGGTGGGAGGAGAGGCAAAAAATCACACCACGCAAGCATGTAAGATGAAAAATGGGCAGTGGTAAGAGCACTAGAATGAAAATAATGAAAGAGATAGAAAAGGGGTAAGTAACTGAAAGTCGGGATCTGTCAAAAGCAGGTCTTCAAGAGAGAAAGTAAGTGGATGTCCGAGTCCTAGTTGAACATAAATGTATTATTTATGTACATAATCAATAGAGATAGATAGTTCATGAGCCAGATATATACTAGAAAAGACTTTGTTCATGGGAATTAATATGCTTAAAGGTGCTCTCTATCTAATGAGCCATGGTGAACTTGAACTGCAGTTTAATTGGCTCCCAAGTGGCCGATTTATTTCAACAAAGTTATAATGGTATAATTACCATAAACAGCTATTGCAATCAACAAGGATTACTGTGGGGTGTGGGAGATACAACCTCACTCAAAATACCTAAACACTTTTGCAGGAATCCATTTCTTGATCTTCAAGCAGAGCCCCTGTGCAACAAGGTGCTGCTAACTGATATATGTAGAAGTTTAGTTCTCCGCTCTGTGCCGTGGATTTCCACAACCATGTACACAGCAGCTACCCTGGTTCTTCTGATGGTCAGTGAAGGGTGATACACACATATTGGCACATTTCTCAAAAGAACTTATGGTTGTATTAAAGAGGTTGTCTCACTATCCTGCTTCAAGGTGGCACTTTGCTATTGCATCATGGTAGAGGCTCATTCTTTGGTCTTACATGTGCTGTTGTGCTCCCATATGTATTTAGGGGGTGGAAATAAAATAATAATGGATCTTTCTATACCTGTTGCAGAAGTTCCAAATCGCTGCAAAAAACTGAATAATGTCTTGTCCGGAGGAACTGTGCTTGAATTCTTGCCGTACAAACATTTGTTGCCTTAACATGGGCACGAATTATTCATTCTACTCAAGGGACTAATGTTCAACAGACTATGTGACTGGTCTGTTAGAGTTAATTCTCTATGACTCCACAGGGCGTCTGTGTACTATTCAGATATTATGAACCATATTTCATAAAATCAAAGATGTTCAAAGTAAGATCATTGGAGACTAGATAAAGTGGAAATTTACCTGCAATATGAGTGATGACTGCGGTCCTGCTCAATGATGGAATACAAGAGAATCAAATCCTAGTCTCTAAAAATTTGAATTGATAAATTAACAATGTAATGTTAAGCATATTTTTAAACTATGTGGGACACAAGTATTTTTTATATAATAAATAGATTTCCTCTAAATATATTAGACTTTGAGTTTGATACGTTGTTAGAATCATTGTTAAGTTACTCAGAATTGTCAATCTGAGTGCTTATGAGATTTTTGTGACTTCGTGAGCTGTTTGGCAAGACCGTACAAATCCTATAAATCAATTATCAGCAAATTCACATTTACTGAAAATTCCATCCTTCCATTGTACGTTGCCCAATTAATTTTCAATTTAATAGACCATCAAGGAGTACTTTCCAAGGCCTTCTGCCCCAGCACTAGGAATTTCCTCACACCCCGAACATACATCCCACGCTCAACCATACTTGTGTAAACTATCTTGAATCATCACTCATTCTACTAACATAGTTTAAAAGTTCCCTATTTTTTTAAACATACTTTATTAATTTTACAAACAATACGAAACAAACTGAACATTCCGACATATCTTGAAAAGTGCAGTATCAGTAAAAGTAAAATACTTTTAAGAATCAGCAAATTATAATCAGCAGAGTAACATTACTGCATGTGTACGCGCATTAGCCTAGTCATCAAATAAAATTCCCACCCCCCTCCCTGCATCAATGAGCTATAGAACCCACCATTCCACGACTCAATACTGCGTCAACATATTGTCAGGTGCGACAAACTAGTCATGTTCTGTCACATAGTTCCAAGTAGACATCCTACAGGTTTACATAGTATTTTCCATGGGGGATCAAGTGGGGTTTGCTATTGTGAGCTAACAATAATACTACAAAGTCTTGAAGTAACACAGAGTCTTAATGCAGTGATTGTTCGGTATAAATACATTGTTCCACTCCAAGGCAATTGGGTTACATTTTCTTCTCTCCTAATTTCCATGCTTTCAGCCCTACCCCAGCAGACCAACTCATTATGCCACGCCAAGGTTGTCGGGGGCAGTACAGATTTCCATCGCATTGTTATTGATCGTTTCGCCAGAATGAACATCAGGTTGGCAAACCTAGTCTGCTAGTCAGTTTTTTGCGTTATTGCACAACCCCAGTATGCAATATTCAATTGTGTCCCTATCCGCCACAGGCGCTACTTCGCAACGGATGTTGTGCTCTGTTAACCAAAAGGAAGTTAATCGTGGGCAAGCCCATATCATGTGAAGTAAATCAGCTGGTTGTGTGCAGCATCTGGGACATATATCCGCTGTGCCCGGGAACATCTTGCTCAATCTGTGCTGAGTCAAATATGCTCTATGTAAGAACATATAAAGAATTTGTTTGAACTTAGGGTTACGGGATATCTTCCTAGGGTGTTCCAGTATAAACTCCCATTCTTTATCTGTCAGTATACGTCCAATATCATCAGACCAATTGTCTCTGATCTTCTGGAGCGGGATTGTCGCATGAGTACGGATACCTCTATACAACCACCTAGTTAAGTGTCCCCCATTTCCCATGAGATACAGCATGTGTACTAGCTCATTTGTCTTGGACTCTGCACCATCTGGTGACCATGTATTTTTAACATATCTGCTGATACTAGCGTGGATGATATATAGTGAATTGGGAACCCCTTGCTTTCTGACAAAAGTTTCATGATCCATTAGTGAGTTATCTACAAACAACATCCAGATCGTGATAACTCCCTCTGTGGAAATCTGAAATAATTTCCGTTAGCATAAGCTGAAGCCATCTTGGTTGTGGCATCCATTTTGTCAGCTATGTAATTCTTCCGTCTTCACTGTTGATTGCTCTTCTATTCTGCTTGTGTCATCAGCTTAAGTTAACTCCTTCTGTCCTGAGCCAAAGCAATGTACGTGCTGAGAAAAGGCCTGTAGCTGCTAAAATGCACATGGTTAGAGATGTAACTGTCAATCATTTGTGCTGTTGTAAACAGTTCTGTACTCCCTCCCACTTTGCTGACTAAGTGATTACCCATCTGCCCATGTCTAGCTGTAACTATTCCTGTGTAGGCTTGCAGATTTTTTTAAATAAAGCAAATTTTTTAAAATTTGAGTGTCACGATTATATTGTTTTTAATCCTACCTGCACTCTGTTTTCGGGGCTCTACCACGCTCCTGTCACACCCACGCAGCGGATATTAACGCTGCCGCGGGACAAACCCCAAAGTCCGTTGCTGCCTTTCCCGGCGAGCCCACAGGCCACGCCCCTTATGAGAGGCCACGCCCCCTGACTCCACTATTTAAGGACGCTGATTGCAAGCGCCACTTAAAGCACTGAATCTCCTGAAGCGGAAGCCGGGAGCACGACCGCAAAAGCACATTTTTTTAAATTTGAGTGTCACGATTATATTGTTTTTAATCCTACCTGCACTCTGTTTTCGGGGCTCTACCACGCTCCTGTCACACCCGCGCAGCGGATATTAGCGCTGCCGCGGGACAAACCTCAAAGTCCTTTGCCGCCTTTCCCGGCGAGCCCACAGGCCACGCCCCTTACGAGAGGCCACGCCCCCTGACTCCACTAATTAAGGACGCTGATTGCAAGCGCCACTTAAAGCACTGAAACTCCTGAAGCGGAAGCCGGGAGCACGACCACAAAAGCACATTTTTTTAAATTTGAGTGTCACGATTATATTGTTTTTAATCCTACCTGCACTCTGTTTTCGGGGCTCTACCACGCTCCTGTCACACCCGCGCAGCGGATATTAGCGCTGCCGCGGGACAAACCTCAAAGTCCTTTGCCGCCTTTCCCGGCGAGCCCACAGGCCACGCCCCTTACGAGAGGCCACGCCCCCTGACTCCACTAATTAAGGACGCTGATTGCAAGCGCCACTTAAAGCACTGAATCTCCTGAGGCAGAAGCCGGGAGCACGACCGCAAAAGCACATTTTTTAAAATTTGAGTGTCACGATTATATTGTTTTTAATCCAACCTGCACTCTGTTTTCGGGGCTCTACCACGCTCCTGTCACACCCGCGCAGCGGATATTAGCGCTGCCGCGGGACAAACCCCAAAGTCCTTTGCCGCCTTTCCCGGCGAGCCCACAGGCCACGCCCATTACGAGAGGCCACGCCCACACTGACCTTCTCCCTCTCTGTATAAAAATGTGCATCTTCCGGAAGCGCAGCGGCCGAGCGCAGCGGGAACGCCGTTTGCGCGCCAAAGGCGCGCCAAAGGAAAGCCCGTCTGCTCCCGTCCGCGCCAGGCTGGGCCCAGGGCCCGTAACCCCTGGAGGAAACTCCAGTATAGTTAACATCTATACGCCTGAGCTGCTACATTCACTGCGACCCCCTGTTAAACATAACTGTGAAATCTTACCCAACTATAGGAACACCTGTATTGCATGCCCTGCATGCAACTTTCAACCTGACGTCCCGCTGCTCTGTCGGCCCGGATCCAATGGCCGTAAGTCGGCACACACATGGCGTCTTGGTAGCCTGAACTGCAGGTCACTCAGCAAACACAAAAGAGATATATTTGACCTCCTGTCCGACAACTCACTAGACGCCCTTTTCCTCACGGAGACATGGCTACACGTCAGCTCTGGCCCAGACATTGCTGAAGAGGTGGCTCTTATTCAATATGTCGACGACATCTTGTTGGCGGCTGATACCCCTGAACAGTGTGAAGAAGGAACACTGTTTTTATCATTCCTTGCCTCTCATCATCATAAAGTCTCTTGGAAGAAATTGCAATATTGTAGACAGCGGGTTACCTATTTAGGTCACCTCCTGTCTAAGGAGGGATGTGCACTCACACCAGATCCCATTTAGACCATTTGAGATAATCCAGTGCCCCGTACTCAGAAGGACGTCCGTGCATTGATTGGCCTTACTTCCTTCTGTAGGCAGTGGATCCCTAGCTTTTCGTACATTATTAAACCCATGTTGGCCCTTTTGACTAAAGACACTCCGATGCCTCTCCCATGGACTACCGAATGCCAGAATGCCTTCCCACAGCTACGTCAAGCTCTTTGTTCTGCACCAGTATTAGGAACTCCAGACTACACTAAGATTTTCCCACTCTGTGTACAAGAGAGGGAAGGTTGTGCCCTCTCGGTTTTAACACAGACACACAGTGATAAGCAACGTCCTTGTGCATATTTTTCGTCTGTCCTTGATCCAGTTGCTTGCGCCTTGCCTGTTTTTTTCCGAGCGGTGGCGGCAGCTGCTGTGTCCATACGTCAGAGTGAGGGAATAGTCTTGTCACATAGATTGTTTATGTTAGTACCTCATTCAGTTGATGCCTTGTTAAATCAAACGAAAACACAGCATCTGACTAGTGCCCGCTTGACAGGATATGAATTGACACTTTTGGCCCCTCATCACATTGAAAAGATGTTTGACTTTGAATTCTGCTACATTATTGCCACTTCCAGCCACTCAGTCTCAGTCACAAGAGTTATAGGACTGTATATCCCTTACTGAAGAACAAACAAAGAGTTGTGTTAAGCTGCAAGATACACCTCTCTCTAATGCTGATAGAGAACTATGGGTTGATGGTTCTTGCCTGAAGTTGCCTGATGGCACTACATCTGCTGCTTATGCGATTACAACACTTCAGACAGTAGCTGAGACAGCTCGCATTCCACAGAAGTAAGCTTAAGCAGCCGAATTGATAACACTGACACGAGCATGTGAGATTAGTACAGATTTGCTTGTTAACATTTACACTGATAGCCAATACGCCTGCAGCGTGGCGCATAACTTCGGGGAACTTTGGAAAGAAAGAGGCTTTCTTACTTCACATGGAACACAGATAATGCATGGGGAATTAGTCCATAATCTCTTTACTGCTTTGACCTATCCTAAGAAAGTAGCAATTGTTAAGTGTGGCGCACACAAGAAATTGACCGATAAAATAGGAGCAGGCAATGCGTTTGCGGATAACACAGCTCGTGAGACTGCAATGCAGTGGAGTACCACATCTATGTATGTAGATAAGTCACAGGCTGAGCATTGGCATGATGCCAGGCAAGACGTGCTGGATATGCAACAATCTGCTTCTGTTGACGAATTAGACCTATGGTCCAAGGAGGGAACACTGGATGATGAGGGCTGTTGGAGGCATAAAGAAATGACAAAATGGAAGTTACCCACAGCCTATTTACATCCCATGATTCGCATGGCACATGGGCCGGCACATGTTGGAGCATCCTTAACAACAAAGCAACTTATGCAAGTTTGGGATCACCCAGAGATTGCTGGCATGGCTAAAAAGATAGTCCAGTTCTGTCTGATTTGTCTCCAGTATAATCCTGGAAAGGGAACACAAACTCCATCAGGAGGGTTTGCGATACCAACTGCACCTTTTGAGGTCCTGCAAATGGACTACATCCAGTTTGAGCGTTGTAACAATCTAAAGTATGTTGTGGTAGTGGTTTGTGCCTTCAGTAAATGGGTGGAGGCATATGCTATGAAGGAGAATGCAGCTCTTTACAACAGCAAAGGTGCTCCTAAAGGAGTTTTTCCCCCGTTTTGGCATTTGTCGAGTTTTATGGAGTGACAATGGACCCCATTTCATTAGGCAAGTTGTCGAATATGTCAAGAAAGGATCGGGGATTAAGCAGATGTTTCATGCTGCTTTTCACCCGCAATCAGCGGGGCTAGTGGAGTGATATATTTCCACTCTGAAATTGAAATTGGCTAAGATACAAGCCTCCATGCCATTGAAATGGCCTGATCACGCCAGAGGCAGCGCGGTTATCTATCAGATCGATACCACATTCACGATCTGGCCTCACACCGTATGAGGTGGTTTTCGGAAGGCCTATGAATATTTGGGGGATTCCTAAGCCACGCCCTATTCATGATGTACCACATGTGTTGATGAATGATTATTTGTCACAGTTGACTGATAGTTTGTCTTCTATTTATCAACAGGTTCGGGACACCCTTCCAGACAGTTTGCATGGAGAAGGCCACTTCTTGCGTCCTGGTGATTTTGTGGTCATAAAGTCACTCCAGAGGACCAACTCCCTAGCACAGAGAAGGCAAGGCCCTGAGCAGGTGCTACTGGCTACCAGGACTGCAGTTCGAGTGACCAATCGAAAGAACTGGGTGCATGCGACACACTGTCAAAGTGTTGCAGGATCTAGTGAGCCCAGCTGCGCTGACAGATCACCGCGATATTCTGGTCACCGAGAAAGGAAGAGCTGTGTCACCTGAAGGACCTGAGGAAGTTTTCCCGGACCACACGATCTCTGGTACATCCCGATATCAGCTTCGACCCAGGAGGAAAGACACTTCGTTGAAAAAGACTGTTTGAGCCACTGTCCTGGGTGGTTAAAGCCTGACTTTAAAGGGGGGGTAGTCTATTAGTGACTACTCGTCTCAAAGTAATTGAAGAAATCAACGCCTGCCCAGGACCTTAGGGCACCATCTGCTTTGTTGTTTGACGACGGAATGAATATGCTTGAGGAGAGGAAACCGGCTGATGTGTTAACTGTAAATAACAAACTATGATTGCTACTGGACTCACTTTGACTGTTGTCATTGCTACAATAACTTGGATTGTAGAGGACGTAGCTCCTGTTCGAAATCAATTGACTGCTACTACTCCTGACCCCATTGAAAACCACTATTTCACTCTACCTTATCATGAGCAAAAGCACGGAATGTCCTACCTCAATAACACTTTCATTCAGATGTTGCACCATACACACAATGCTACGAACATTACCAACTGCTGAGTATGTGGAATGATGCCAGAGCCTAGTTTGCGCTATTGTGGGCTTCTCATATCGCTAATATTACAAACTTTGATGTAGGTAGACTTAACGCTCAGTTGAATAAAGTCTGTCACCCTGATCAGGAAAGAGATCCACAAGCTAAAAGAACTGTGTGGGAAATGGAGGAGTATCGTCGAGGAAATTCCTCCACACACTATGTTTTCCCCAACACTCGAAATATCAAGGGTAATGGACCTCCTGTTATTGCTGTTACTAGAGCTCGAGCGGATCTCTGCGTGAGCAGTATTGGCAATATTCCTGTGGGAAAAAGTGACTGTACTTCAGTGTTGAATATTACTGTAATGAACAATAGCAGTTTTTTGTCTTCACACAACACCTATTTCATTTGTGGAACCATCTACCTATTGGGTGGTCAGGAAGTTGCTACATATCCTTTTTGCTTCCACCTGTGTTCTTAGCACCTGCATCCTATCATAAAGACTATAAACTGTTTAATGACATTTCCAAAAATAGATTTAAGAGGACAATAAATAATGATGAGGTGGATCAAACGGATACTGCACTACAGCAGTATATTGACTTTAATTTGGGACTATTCTTCTTTGTTGAAGCGGCCTTAAACAGTCGAAAGATCAGACGCTTGACACGAGTTGAGAGGCTGTAACCAATCAGACAGCAATGGCGCTTGGTAACATCACAGAGGAACTTCAAATTGCGAGAATTGTGGCCCTCCAAAATAGGATGGTTCTTGATGTTATCCTCGCAGACCGTGGTGGTGCATGTCGCATCATCGGAAGTAGCTGCTGTGTTTACATGCCTGACCACGCCCCTTCGGTTTTTGATGCAATTTCCAAGATACACAAAATAGCCACTGAAATCCACCAGGATTCAGGGACATGGACTTTGACTGGATGGCTATGGAACATATTTACTGTATGGGGCTGGAAACTTATCAGCCCTATGTATTATTTTTGCGATTCTTTTCACTTGTTGCCTATGTATTCAATGTGGCCCAACGCTTTTTTCACTATGTGTTTCTACTTGCACCTCATGTATACTAACTAAACAGGATGTTAAGAATGTAAATGCCCGCCGAGCAATAAATCAGGAAATGAGTGAAATGATGAAGATTCAGGTCCACAATATTTTTCGTACTTCTTCAAAAGCATAGGAAGAAGTCTTCAGCATATGCTAAAAGGGTCGTATGTGGAAATCTGAAATAATTTCCGTTCGCATAAGCTGAGGCCATCTTGGTTGTGGCATCCATTTTGTCAGCTATGTAATTCTTCCGTCTTCACTGTTGCTTGCTCTTCTATTCTGCTTGTGTCATCAGCTTTAGTTAACTCCTTCTGTACTGAGCCAAAGCAATGTACGTGCTAGGAAAAGGCCTGTAGCTGCTAAAATGCACCTGGTTAAAGATGTGATTGTCAATCATTTGTGCTGTTGTAAACAGTTCTGTTCTCCCTCCCACTTTGCTGACTAAGTGATTACCCTTCTGTCCATGTCTGGCTGTAACTATTCCTGTGCAGGCTTGTACCTTCTATTTGTAACTACATGCTTACTCTGCAACAAACTCTGTGTATACCATGGTCTGTGTATTCAATGTACTACCTCAGGCAGCACTTGAGTGCTGTGTGGACGTAGTCCCACTCATGAGTGATTAATAAACTTGTTGTTTGAATTCCAGCTTCAGTGCCAATCTCTATTTTGTTGGTCTACAGACCCGTGGACAGAGAAGGGTGACCCCTGCACCGGTGTGCTCATTAAAAGGCACATTTCCACACCTCCTCAGACCATTTGGTCAGACATCTGGTAGTAACTATTTTGGACGGTGTAGGGATCCCTAGCAGTGGGATGTTAGGGGCACAGGGAGGCAGGCTATTAGTATATTCCAGTAGGAAATATCCACCCTCAGTAATGGCAGTGCTGTTCCCATGGGCCTTCCCCCTCCCCCGGCAACAGCAAAGTGTGGAGCATACCTACTCACCCGTTTCTAAACGCAGCTGGTTCGAATCTCCACTTGCATCTCAAAATGTGTATGATCATGTATCTAAAGATTTGCCATTTTTTATTTGCTTCTGTATTGCGATTCTAGCATTACCAGATTCCAACCTCACCTTTCCTGTATTAACCAGGACCCGTGTGTTTATCTTTCTTCCTCTCCCCCCCCCCCCCCCGGTCATAGGTACTATCCTTGATGAAGTCCATATAAGTAATATAGGAACTTCCACCTGTTTTTGGACACTATCCATATCTCACTTTGTTCTCACCTAAGGTCCTGAAGAAAGCCCCCTGACCTATCTGGGCAAATTAGGGGCTGAAACATGTCGACCGACCCCTCAGACTACAACTGCAGCGGATTCATTATACGTCCTTCCTGCAACTAGCTGTTCTTTTGATTTTTTCCCTGCACCTAACGGAATAAAAATTGATTATAGGTAGCTAGAGGAATTTTTTAACATAATTAGTCACCACACTTGAGCACTTCTCACTTTTTTGTATTTCTATTTTATTTTTTTCCCTGATCACTACTGGAACACCCAGTGGTTCCCTCCAGGACGGAGGAAGCATGGGAAAAACCCTAAGATGATGCTGTCACGTATTTAATATCAAGGCGGAGAACCAAGATATACCGCCCACGAACTGCTTTACGTGAATGAGGGTTTTTTACCAAATATCGGAAACAACTACCCAAACCCTGGTGCCAGCTACAAGTGATCCATTCCCTTTGATTACTATTGAGTAGAGCTTGCCCAGGACAGTAAGTCACTAGTTAGCCATCTTGATGCCAAACAATGTGCAATCGTGGTGCTCCAGCTCAGCTCGAGCTTTGGCTGGAAAATGAAGTCTCACACAAGCAAGAAAATTAAGAGCTGCTTTGTGCAGCTATGCGACGGATAGCGTGAGAAGCTCTTAACGGTTAGGTATTAGAAGCATGTATCAGTTCTTCATAAAAAAAAGGTGGGAGGAAGATTGAATAGTTTTGCAAATAAATGAGGAGAAATGACTAACAACCCTTTGGTCTTGAGGACCGTAAGTGGTTTCATAATGGAGTTTACAGAGTATCCAAAATGAAATAGAAAACCAGGTTCCCTAGTATAGTCAGAAGAAGAAATACATATAGTGGACTGAGAGGTGAAGGAAATGTTACAAAAAGGTGCAATAAAGGAAATTAGAGGAAAACAGGAAAAGGTTTAATATTACTTTGTTTGGTAAGGAAGAAAGACAAATGATGGAGTCCTTTGCTACATTTGCAGAACCTAAATTCCCACTTAGTATACAGACATTTGAAGATGGAAGGTTGGAGGACATCCTTCTAGAAGGTATAGGTTAGTGATGCTAGACTAGAAGGATGCTTATTTTACAATTGTCATTGATTGAGGGAGTCAAGGTTATCTCCAAATCAGGGGAGGGAATCATTTTTAACACTTTATTTGCCTAACATTCAGGAAGATATCTTTCCCAGCATGTTTCACAAATGTTTTGCACTGATCTGTGGCTTACATGAGGGAAGTCTGGTAGATCACTTACCTGGAACATATTCTTATGATTTGGGATTCAGTGGCATTTAATTATGGGCCATAGATTGTTGTAGAAATTGTTTTTTTCCGTCAATGTGGAAAAATCCGCTTAAGTACTGAGCAAAGTGTTTTGATACTGGGTCTAAGCAAGGTATGGGAACAACAGTCATCTGACACTGAAAGCAAAGGAAGAATTACTTTGGTGGTTTGAGAATCTGGAGGCTCGGAATGGTCGAGCAATATTTGGTATGTCATGGATTGTGCCCTGGAATCAGAGGAGTGTTCATCCAGATAAGTTGCCAGGTTGGGTGCATGGAGACAGGAGGATGCTGGGCTTTGCTGGAGATGCAGCAGCATATAAATTGTTAAAAGCTGAAGGTAGGCTTGTTTTCGCTAAAGGTTTCAAAAGAAGGTCTTTCTTTATTACGGGAATGGACAATGTTATGGCTGTGAACTATATCAATGGCCTGTGTGGTGCTCAGAGAAAGGGATTGGCAGAGCTGACATTACAGTTCAGGGAATTGTGTTTACAGCACAAGATCTTAGAGCAGAGTATCTTCCATGTATGGAGAACTGTGTGGCAGATTGGAATTTGCATCACATGAGGTATTCAAGCGACTGGAAGCTGAATTCAGTTGTTTTCAGGCAAATCTAGCTGGGATTGGGCCCTCTGCAGGTGGATTTATTTGCCTGCAGAGGACACACCAGCTGCCACTTTATTACAGTTGGCTACTAGATCCAGAGGCTGCAGCAGTGAATGCATTTCAGCAGAACAGTGGGGGGTGAAGGGTTATGCTTTTTTCCCCATTTAGGATGATTCAGAGGGCGATAATGATGGTAAGAAGGTAGAAAAGTCAGTTTGTTTTTATGACCCTTTTCTGGGTGTCCCAAACATGGTTTCAGTGAGTTTTGGATCTAGCTATAGAGGAAGCCTTTGTTATTCCAGTTATGGGGGACAGTTAGAAGGATGAGAAAGAGAGGTTGGTTATGGCAGCAATACTCAACCTTCTTGCCTGGAGGATATCAGGCAATCCGAGTCTCTCAGAGGAATTTCAGACAAGACTGCACAATTACTAAGGAGTCTTTTGCTCCATATCTTAAACATAGATGCAGGAGTGCTAGGAATGTATGGGTTAATTGGTGCGTGGAAAGGGGTCTGGACACTGCAAAGGCACTTGACAGGTACTGCAAATATTCTGGCAAACTGGTTGAAGGGAATTCTTCTGAGATGTTTGCCAAAGACTATATTATTATATGGAAACTTGGCTCAGTGTTCCGGCTATTCTAGGCTTGACCTTCAAATCGGTTCTTGGGGCTAAGGAAGTTGAGTGGGAAGTTGACGATGTTATTGTGTCTTGTAGATGTTAAAAAGGTTTCCAATGTGAAGGCTCTAAAGTTAGTTGTTACTTATCTGGAGGTGTGCATTTCGAGATTTGGAACTGAACAGAAACTATGGGTCTGATTTAAATGTTGGCAAAGAGGGTACTCTGTCGTAACAGCAATGGAGTTCCCCCCTCCCCCAATATAGTGGTGCCCCAGCCGCATTTACATGCAGGCAGACCTTAGGGTTAACCAAGGTAGAGACTACTCCAGATTGATTTTTTGATTTTCTAAGATGGGAGAAAGCAGTAATGTAGGAAGCTGGCATTGATTAGTCTATATTCAGGGCACGTTCTGTGAGTGAGCAATGGCACCTAAAGTTTTCTGGTCGGTGTTGGACTGCAGAAGTTCGGAGCGCAACTGGTTGATAAAATGCAGGTGTATCTGCAAGTTTTAATTTGAGTCCTGTGGTGTGTTGGTAGTACAGTGTTGAAGAGCTTTAAACATGTAAAATGGTAGCCTCTGGTCTCGTAATAAAATGGTAATTTTCATTATATAGGGTCTAGGGAATCTAGACTGTATTAAAGATTCAGAGGTTGGCATTATTGTGCCATCCACATCCTGTTTGGAAGTGTTTAAAAAAAAAAGGTGTGGGGGTAGTTAAATATTTTATGACAATATTTTGTAAATGCAAGAAGTTAAAATGTTCAGCAAAAGTGTTTAAGTTTAGAAATCCACGGTGTTCTTCATAGACTTAGAATATTCATTATTGTCTGTTTTCTGTTTAACAGGATAGGAGTGGACGTTCTGAAATTGAATTTGGGAGTTCAGCATCTTTCAAAGAGGAGGATTCGTTTATAGGATTAGCTTATATAATGGACAGAAAGCAGTCTGAATTTAATGTTGGATCTTTATGTGTAGTTGTGTTATTTTAAGTGCTGTAGACAGGTGGGATTAAAGTGTCTAATGCATAATGTTAGCCTCCGCATATTTAGCAAAATCTAGATTTGCTTGACACTACATTATGAGAATCACCTTTTTTCAGTAGAGTCATCTTAAATCGTTAGAGGATTGGAAGAAACAACTGGGGGGATTGTTATGTCTGTTAGCATTTACATATAATTATTTCACTTTCTAAAATTCCCTGTTGCTTAAGTACAAGATTAAGAAATATGTCTTGTTTCAAGCTTTCAGACAACTATGAATGGACAACATGATTATCTTGATAAATCGTCATGCATGCCATAATCTAAAATGTTTTCTTTGGTGCTTTCGCATATCAACTGTTTACAAATACCCAACCTGATAGTTTCTTCCATTTAAAAGCTAATTAAGTTTCAGCATTTTGGTAGCTTTGACTTGAAAAAGCATCAAAATATCTGGTCATGATAACATTGGTGTACAAAGTGACTGATTTTCACAGACAGGGTAAAAATAAGGAGAAATAGCCATGCTCATACTCACCTCTCGTAGTTTAGCATTGTTCTCTTTCCAGTGTTCATACAAAAGATCTTCAGCATCCTAAAAAACAAACCCATACAGATATTCAATCAAATTAGTTTATTACAACTCACTCTCCATGTAGCTCAAAATGTAAATGTACTTTTGATTTTAAGCAAAATAAACAAGGAGGAAGACTATACTCTTCTGTGATGCCAATTTTCTTTGCTCATTTCCATGAACAAAAAAACACAGTAACTCAGTTTCTAGCTACTTAAGCAGAACCAGTTTACCAGTACATTCAGGAAAGTAGTGCTATATTGATGTGGTTTCTAGAGTACATTTAGAGCGTTGATATTCTCCAAGTGATATATAAATATATATATATATATATTTTTTTTTAAATGGATTAGTAGACATGATAGGTTCTGAGAGATCCAGAAGGTAAAGTGTCTGGAGATAGGATAATAAGTAGCACGAGGGAGTTTGAGTGTTTTGAGACAGTACAGAAATATAGTAGCCTCTAAAGTGAATTTCTTTGAAATGCAGGAGACTTTCATTTTTCAATAAAGATTAGCTTTTCATCAAAGATATTTGTGTGGAGCGAGGGCAAGAATGTGTCTAAGATAAAAACAAGGTTGAGTCCGTAAAATGCCTGATGAGCAACACTGAATTCTTAAAGTGATATCCCAGAAAGGAAGCAAAAGGATTGACAGGCTTCTGAGGTACACACAAGCCATATAAATAGAACTTACAAATTTTGCTTCTGCTGCAGTTTGTAGATGTAATAGGATGAACATCTCGGGTACAGGGTTTACCCATAGTCAAGGGAAAATCAGACATGTCAACCAAAGAACGGAATGTAGGAAGAAGAAAAGCAAATCTATTTTTGTGCAGATTATAGAAGATAAAACAAATCAATCAATCAATCATGTAACTTGTAAAGCGCACTACATACCCGGGTGGGTTTCAAGGCGCTGGGGGAAGGGGGGGAGGGGGGAGGTGGCGGGGAGAAGATGTTACTGGTCGAAGAGCCAGGTCTTGAGTTGTCTCCTGAAGGTCAGCAGGTCTTGGGTTTGACGTAGGTGGAGAGGGAGGGTGTTCCAGGTCTTGGCGGCGCGATGGGAGAAGGATCTGCCTCCGGAAGTAGTTCTCCAGGTGCGTGGGACCGTGGCCAGGGCATGGTCAGCAGAGCGGAGTTTACTGTTGGGTACGTAGAAGGAGAGTCGACTGTTGAGATAGGCTGGGCCGGTTTTGTGGAGTGCCTAGTGTGCGTGGATCAGGAGCTTGAAGGAGATTCTTTTGTCGACGGGGAGCCAGTGCAGGTTCCTCAGGTGGGGGGTGATGTGGTCGCGGCGCGGGACGTCGAGGATCAGGCGTGCAGAGTGTTAGACCTGTCAGCCCTTTGGGTGGTCCCTCCTCATTATTATTTATTTTGTCCCACTTTTGCCTCAAACCCTGTTAGTATTTTTCCTTTTTGGGAACCACCAGACTTTTTCGTATTGATGCAGATTCAGGGAGCCATTTTATCTACCCCTGGAACTTCTGTCTGAGGGCCTGGAGCACAAAATGGTGGCCACCTGTGACATCATCAGAACCCACTGGAACCTACCAGCACCTTCAAGAACATTCCAGAACCCTGTGACAGTTGGAGGCGGTTTGGAATGTTGAGAAGCTAAAGCCAGAGTTGACAGTTGGAGCTGGCAGTTGGCACCTGACTAGTGAAGAGAGAGGACAGAGAAACAGAAGGAGGAAGGAGTGAGGCAGCAGGGGTGGAAACCAGTGCTTGGAGTGGGGTCCAGAAACCCACCCTTGATGCTAGTCCCTACTGACCAAGCCCAGCCTAGTGCCCTGTGTGGGATAAAGACCAGAAAATCATCTTAAGGACCTGAACAGCCGGAACAGGCCTTAAAGGAGAAGAACAGCAAGTTCCTAACCTGTTTGGTGGAATCCTCCTGGAGATCCGACGTCGAGTAGCCTGGAGACCTTGAGCCCGAGGTGGAGAAGCGGCGCTGACAGAAGGCAGACGTCGTACCCGGAGCCGCTAGAGGTCGAGTGAGGGCGCCGACGGAGGTCGTGTGGAGACACCGGAGGTCAAGTAGAAGTCACCTGAGGTCGAGGTGAGGCGTCGACGGGGGAGTGAAGTCCGCCCTCCGGAGTCGCCGGAAGCTGAAGTAAAGCGCGCAGGAGGTCGGGAGTGGAGATCGCACTCCGGAGTCGCCTGGAGTCGAGGTGAAGCGCGCAGGAGGTCGGGAGTGGAGATCGCACTCCGGAGTCGCCGGAACCCGAAGTGGAGCCGACGGAGGTCGGGTGTGGAGGTCGCACACCGGAGTCGCCCGGAAGGCCGTGACCCTGTGACGCCGGAACCCGACATAGAGCCGAGGCCGCCCAGCGTCATCGATCCGGAGCCGCCTCACGGCATCGTCCCGGCGTCAGGTAAAGCGGATCGACGCGACATCGAACCGAGGCCGCCCAGCGACATCGAACCGGAACCGGCCGACGGCATCGACACGGCGTCAAGTGGAACCGATCGACTCGTCATCGAACCGGAGCCGCCCATCGACGTCGACCCGGCGCCGAGTGGAGCCGAACACCGAGAAAAGGGCAGTAAGTGGTAGAAAGGGCATCTGAGGCCCTGTGGAGCCCTAAAAGACCATTCTAGGGGCTAGAGGGGTGTTAGGACCAAACTGAGAGTGCTAGGGGGGGTAAACTGAGACTGGTGCAGGAACCTGTGTGAGGGACTGTGTAGTTGGTGAGCCAGAACCTTAGGTTTCCCTCATTCTACCTCAGCTTAGGCCCCTGCCTTGACCATACTAGGTGGGACATTCCCAGGCCACCCCAGTGACCACAAGCTGTACTTGGGCATGGTAAAATCAATCTACCTCATAAATGTGATCTGATTTGCAATTGTTATTGATTGCTTATATTATTTATTGAAGGAGTGTTATTTATTGTCTGATTGTATTTATTCCTGCCTGGTATTTATTGTCTGACAGTATTTATTTGCCCTACGTATTTATCACACCTATATTTATTCCTTGTGTATTTATGACCTAATCCTATTTATTGCACCTGTAAAGCGTTATTATTTCATTGACCTGCTATTCCTGAAGAAAATCCTCTTGTATTGTATTTGTGACATAACCCTGCAACTAAGAGAAAATTAAGATAAACACAGAGATATTTTCATAATTTTTAAGGTGTAGTGTCGTTTTTGGAATGGATGCACGCATGGTTATTGTATGGGTATTGCGTATGCTTAACACGGTGCCTGACCCCTGACCACTCGAGCCAAGCTACCACTGTGTATGTCTGGAGAGACCCCGTTACCACCACCCTTTCCGGTGTGGGAGTGGGGTTTTTCTAACACAGAGGCATTCTGGATTCTCTGTAGTCTGCTGATGAGCTTGGACGAGGTTCCAGCGTAGAGGGCGTTTCCGTAGTCGAGCCTGCTGCTGACCAGGGCCTGGGTGACAGTTTTCCTCGTGTTTGTCGGGATCCATCTGAAGATCTTGCGGAGCATGCGGAGGGTGTTGAAACAGGTGGAGGAGACTGCGTTGACTTGTTTGGTCATGGAGAGTTTCGAGTCGAGGATGACTCCCAGGTTGCGTGCGTGGTCGGTGTGGGCCAGGGGAGACCCCAGTGACGTGGGCCACCAAGAGTCGTCCCATGCGGAGGGGTTGGACCCGAGGATGAGGATTTCTGTCTTGTCTGTGTTCAGTTTGAGGCAGCTGTCCTCCATCCAGTCGGCGACGGCCTTCATTCCCTGGTGGAGGTTGGATTTGGCGGTGAGGGGGTCCTTGGTGAGGGAGAGGATGAGCGGAGTTACGTCGGCGTAGGAGATTATGTTGAGGTCGTGTTGTCGGGCAATGCGTGCTAGTGGTGCCATGTAGACGTTGAACAGCGTCGGGCTGAGGGAGGATCCCTGTGGGACGCCGCAGATGATCTTGAAGACCTCGGAGCGGAACGGGGGGAGGCGGACTCTCTGAGTTCTGCCGGAGAGGAAGGAGGTGGTCCAGTCCAGTTGTTTCGGATCCCTGCGTCGTGGAGGCGCGTGCGTAGGGTGCGGTGGCAGACGGTGTCGAAGGCGGCGGAGTGGTCTAGGAGGATGAGAGCCGCTATCTCGCCGTTGTCTGGCAGGATCCTGATGTCGTCTGTGGCGGCGATGCGGGCGGTCTCGGTGCTGTGGTTGCTGTGGAATCCTGATTGTGATGGGTCTAGGATGTTGTTGTCTTCGAGGTGTCGCGTGAGCTGGGAGTTTACTATCTTCTCGATGACCTTAGCTGGGAACGGGAGCAAGGAGATGGGCCGGAAGTTTTTGAGGTTGCTCGGTGTGCTTTGGGTTTCTTCAGTAGGGCGTTGATCTCTGCATGCTTCCAGTTCTCAGGGAAGGTGGCGGTCTCGAAGGAGAGGTTGATGATTTTGTGCAGGTAGGGTGCGATGGACTTGCTGGCTTTGTTGAAGATGTGGTGTGGGAGGGGGTCTGAAGGGGAACCGAAGTGGATAGATCCCATGGTCTTGATTGTGTCCTCGATGCTCACGTTAGCCCAGGTTGTCAGGGTTTCGTGGGTGGTGGGGTGCGGTGGGTTAGGTGCGGTGTGGTCGGCAGGGGTCATCCGGGATCTGAAGCTGTCGTGGATGTCGGTGATTTTCCGGTGACAGAAGGTGGCGAGTGAGTCGCACAGGGCTTGTGATGGTGGGATGTCGTTGGCGTTGGAGCTGGGGTTTCAGAGTTCCTTCACGATGGTGAAGAGCTCCTTGCTGTTGTGTGCGTTGTTGTCAAGGCGGTCTGTGAAGGAGGTCCTTTTGGCGGTCCTGATGAGGTGGTGGTGGTTGCGGATGGCATCTTTGTAGGCAGTGTGGCTGTCTGGCGTCTTGTTCCTGTTCCGTGTGTTTTCCAGTTTCCGGCAGGTGCGTTTGGAGTCGAGGAGTTCCGGGGTGAACCAGCTGACTCTTCTGATGGTGCCTCTGTTGGTGGGGTTTTTCAGCGGCGCGATGGTGTTGGCGCAGTCGTTCATCCAGCGTTCGAGGGAGAGCGCACCATCATCCGGGTTGGTGGGTTTCAGCAGAGGGTTGAGTGCGAAGCTTGTCTGGAGTTGTTCTTCAGTGATTTTGCCCCAGCGGCGGCGGGGGTTCTGTAGGGTGCAGTGGGGTGCGAGTGGTTTTCGGAAGGAGAAATGGATGCAGTGGTGGTCGGTCCAGGTGAGTTCGGAGACGTGGCTGAAGGTGACGTGGGGGCTTGAGAAGTTGCGTCAAGTGTGTGGCCGGCGATGTGGGTCGGCGTTGTGACGAGCTGTTTGAGTCCGAGGTTGGCGAGATTGTCGATCATGGTGGAGGAGTTGCTGTCGTTGTTGTTCTCCAGGTGATAGTTCAGGTCTCCGAGGAGGATGTAGTTGGTGGAGGTCAGCGCGTGTGAGCTGATATGGTCGGCGATGGAGTCGCAGAATTGAGCCCGGGGTCCTGGTGATCTGTAGACGAGGGTGCCTCTTAGGGTGGTCTTGGGGTCCGTGTGGATCTGGAAGTGCATGTGTTCGGCGGTGCTGAGGGTGTCGTTGGTGTTTGTAGAGATTTTGATGGTGTTTTTGTGGACGATGGCGATACCTCCTCCGGCTCTGTTTACGCGGTCTCTGCGGGTGATCTTGTACCCGTCTGGGATGGCTATGGCGATGTCATGCACGGAGGTTTCGTTCATCCAGGTTTCGATCAGGAAGGCGATGTCCGGAGATGTAGTGTCGAGTAGGTCCCAGAGTTCGACGGGGTGTTTGTGTGCGGAGCGAGTGTTGATCAGGATGCATCTGAGCTGGTTGGTTTCCGTTGTGGTGGGTATCTTGGCGCTTTCGTGGCAGGAGAAGTTGCAGTTCCGGCAGGTGAAGGGGCCGTGGTTGTGCCTGGGGGCGACCTTGCAGCAGGTGTAGGTTCTTCCGGGGTTGAGAACGATGAAGGTCTTGGCGTCGTAGCGGAGGCGGTGCTCCTCGTGGCTGGCGCAGGGGCCAGGGGTTCTGGCACTGGGCGCAGTCCAGGCGCGGACGGGCGCAGACGGGATTGCCTTAGGCGCGCCTTCCGTTGCGCGGCCGCCATATATGGGGAGGTGGGGAGGGAGGCGCAGCTGGGGGAGGCGAGGGACGGGAGTGGCGAATGGGCGCCGAGGGGGCGGGGCCGCAGGGGAGGCAGCGGCAGGGACGGGGGACAGGAGACCGGCGAGGTGGTACAGAAGATAAACAGGGGACAAAACAGGGTCACAGGCACAAATTAAGCACGTGGACGGCGAGGTGGTACAGAAATAAAAAGGGGGCACAAAACAGGGTCACAGGCACAAATTAAGCACGCGGACGACGAGGTGGTACAGAAATAAAAAGGGGGCACAGAAGCGGAGCGGCGAGCGAGGGGCAGGGGGCACAGACAGTCACAGGCACAAAATCAGGGTCACAGCGGCAAAAAGCAAAGGAACAGGCTTTCTACCTTATAGGCACTGCAACACAAGGCACCTATGGAGGAGGAGATGAAGTGGGGGTATCACAAAAGGGAGTCAGTACGAATGATAAGTACTTCCATCTTGTAAGAGTTCACCTTTAAAAGGTCATTTTTCATCCAGAGTTGGATCACACATCTCCAAATGCTCAATTGTGTGATTTCACAGTTGGTCAAGTCCTAAAATATCCTGAGTGGGTACCAAACGGTTGAATTCCTACAAGGCTTTGGAGTGTCTTCCCTTTCTGGGTCACCCGGAAGTTTGGGATCAAAGACAGAAATTCTTGGTAGGCATGAGTAGGTGGCTCCTCAATGTTTGGTAGTGGTTGCCTGAAAATGATTACTGACCAGTAGGATACCCAAATGAATGTGCAACCTTCCTAGCAACAGCAGGAGATCCAAAATGGCATCTAGAGATTTCTAGCTGTTGGATACCCCAGGACGCTGAGACAGTGGCTGCATGTTGATGGCAGTAATAGTGGAGTAGGCATGCCTGGCTGCAGCAGTGGCACAGGTAGGCGCTGAGAGTCCTGGCCGAAATGGGAAAGAAGCCCTAATCAGATGAGCCCTTCCACCCTATGCACAAAGGAAGGGTTGTGTCCATGGTAGGGGCTTTCTATAGCTGGTGATGTGATTGAGGGCGTCTACAGTACCTGGTTAATACCCTGGTTCCGTACTTTGGCTCCAACTCTTCAGTAATATGAAAGGCTATTGCCATTTTCCCTACAACTAATAGGAAGAAAGGAAGGAATGAAGACACTTTTACTCGTAAGATGTCTAATGTGGGAACAGAACATAAAGGAGATTCTGAGGTGACAGAGGTATAGCAGGGTGAGCTTACACGAGGGAGCTCCAGGCTACTTCGAATGCAATTTGAAAGTAGCTCCCGAAAATGGGAAAATGGAGGCATTGCATTATGCATTATAGATTTGGAGGTTTTTTTGTAGAGTTTTATATAGCGCGAACAAGACCCGAAGATATCGGGTATAGGAGCGCCTTACATAGCACCAGTTTCATAACACAAGGAAACATTTATTTTTGTTAGGCACGGGGAGAATAAGTGATTTGCCCAGAATCACAGGATGTTGAGCGTCGTTGCTGGGACTCAAACCCGGTACCCCATCTTGGAGGTCGACCGCTCTAGCCGTAAGGCTACATCCAAACAGGCCACTGGTGATGAGGGAAGAACCTGGGTGCATTAAAACAGAGAGGCAGAAGAATGTGTTATTAAGCTGATCATACAGCTGGAAATACTTTGAAAACAATGTGTGAGTGGAAAGTCCACCTCCTCGGTTTCCTGGTGGTCAGAGGTCACAAACATCTGAGGGTGATGATACAGGCCTGTCTCAAGAAGGACTGGATCGCCAAGATCAACCCAACGGAGACAGCAGTGCGCAAAGCGTTTTGTTTTTCTACAAAGAGACCCAGAAGGTACAAATCTCGTAAACCACAGAATAACATTGTTTCACACGTCCACGCAAGACAAAACAGAAAACCCTACCAACGTAATTATGAGTCCCTAGTATCCCATATTATGATGCACAGATAAAAAAACATTACAACAGGAAAGACACGTACATTTTTTTTAGAATAGTCCAAAGTCACGACCTTTAGTGTCCATGGCCAGGCGATCCAGCCAGTGGATTTGAGGTAAACGAACAGGCATCGGTGCTCACCCTTAGTAAATAGGCATAAAATTGACCCCATATATTTTAGGTTCTGGAGGTTGAGGGCTGCAAATCGGCATATATTTCCATTTGCACATTACAGCACACTAAATCCGACAGCCAGCCACATTTCGTTTGGCGGTGCTCTTCCTCTGACCCAGTGTTTTGATATTAATCGGTTTGCTAACAGGAGGGCCAGTGACATCAATTTTATGTGCATTTTACTGACTTTGTGAACCCATCCCAATAATGCGATCTTCGGGTCTAATTGCAAATGTTCACTCACCATTTTAGAGAGAGCATCACCAACACTGCTTCAGAAGTTATATATATATACGAGGGCCATTTCAAGGTTATTGCAGAAAATAAGAATCTTTAACCCACATCTCAGTGTCACTGTGTGTGTATTCAGTGCCATCTTGTAAAGGGCTAGTGGTGTGTTTGATACAGTGCATGCAGGTATGGAAAGTCTATCATATGAAGCCTACTACTCTGAGTAGGCAAAGACGTCTGGGTGAAACAATATTGCTGGTCGATGTCCGATAGTGTGGTTTGTAATATGCTTGTAATTGCATTTATATAGCGTTTACTACCCCTGACGAGGCTTTGAATCGCTTTATGGCGGGTGACACACTACTCCAGAACCCAAGGTTAGTGGTAAATCCAGTTGTTAAATTTTAGTTATTGAGAGTAGTCATGTGCTCTCAAGAAAAAACATTGCCTTCATTTACCCCAGTTACTTAGTGATAAATTATATTAATAGCAGTTAGGTGTGATCATTGGTGGGGGCTATGTGGTTTCACATGAATGGTTGCAGGGATAGGGTTTTAAAGCCAGAGAAGTTGTGATCTATGGAATGATACGATAAGATAATATTTATTTTGCTTGATTAATTAAAATCTTTGCAAATACATAAAAAGATTCCCATTGTACACAGATAAATGCCATTAAAAGCAACATAGTATAAAAGAAGGATCATCAATTAAATATTCCTAATTTATACAATTAGCTGTTTTTAAAAGAAGTTCTCATAAGCTCATATCTCAGGTAGTACTGACTGAATGACTGCCATTAGTTCCCAGGCCGGATGACACAGCTTAACCAGGTCCATTGTCCAAGTTAGAGGCTTGGTAATTAAAGTGCGAGTGCAACTAAAACAAGATAGGGAATTAATTTTCCACATGAGAAGCATTTTAAGGTGTGGAATGAGGTGTCATCCTATTGCAGAATTACAACTATAGAGATGAACAAGTTACTTACCTCCAGGAACGCATTATCTGGTACAGACAATATCTAGCCGCAAATTCCTTACCTTTGAATTTCCCAGGCATCAGACTGGATCTGGAAGATATTTGAGTGAGCAGTGCCCCATGTGTGCCGGTAAGTGGCGCCAGTTGGCTCCGCACGCCGGTGATGATTGTACCGGAAAGTAACATCCGCGTCACCTATATAGGCACCACCACGGCGTACTGATGTCAGTTACTTTTCATGATTTTCCACACCGCAAGCGCGGAGCCATGAAAAGCACTTACAATGGTGCGTCCAAACTAGGCCCCTGAAAAGGATTAACCCTAACCCCAGAAATCTGTCCTCAGAGCAAGGTGGATGGGTGGGTCGGTAAGGAATCTGCAGCTAGATATTGTCTATACCAGATAATGTGTTACCGGAGGTAAGTAACTTGTTCATCAGATAGAGACATCTAGCCGCAGATTCCTTACCTTTGAATAGATACCCAAGCAATACCGTCCCTGGTGGTGGCTGCGGACAAATTCTAAACTAGAAAGTCCTGCAGAATCGAACAGGGGAAATGCTCATCCCTGCGGACCGGACAGTAATATTTGGTGAACGTGTGCAGGGACATTCCACGTTGCAACCTGGTAGATGTCCAGAACTGTGACTGTTGTGCCAACGCAGCAGTCACAGCTTCCGCACTGATGGAACGAGCCCTTAAGCTCTCAAGAGGCTGCTTCTTGGCCAGTGCTAGCAGATTCTAACACAGAGAATGACCCAGTGTGAAATCGTACGTTTCTGCACCGACTGAACCTTCTTTGCTCCAACACACCAAACGAAGTGTTGGTAGTCCACCCGGAAGTCTTGTGTGTGGTCAACGTAGAACAACAATGCTCTTTTTGGGTCCAGAAGGTGGAGTTGCTCCTCTTCGTTTGAGGGATGTGGAGGAGCGTAGAATGTTGGCAAGGTGATGGATTGGCCCACATGGAAAGGTGTTACCACTTTCGGCAAGAAAGAGGCTTTAGTGCAAAGCATCAGTTTTTCTGAAAAAACAGACAGGGAGTGGAGGATTGGATGATAAAGTCTGAAGCTCCCTCACCCTCATGGCAGATGTTATTGCCATGAGAAAGGCTGTTTTGATGATGAGCAGCCCGAGGGGACAATTATGAAGAGGCTTGAAAGGAGAACACATTACGAAAGTGAGACCTAAATTAACATCCCACTGAGGCATAATGAAAGAAGAAAGGGGGAACATATTTACAAGATCTTTAGGAAACCTATTTACAATAGGAGACTTAAATAAACAGGGTTGGTCAGGCAGCCACATAAAAGCAGACAGAGCAGTAAGGTAACCCTTTAGAGTACCAAGAGCAGAGCCCTGCTGCACAAGGGTGAGAATAAAAAAGGCAGCAGAAAGGGAAGAAGAAAGAGGGTCAATAGACATTTCTGTACAATATAATAGAAATTTGTTCCACCAGAAGGTGTATTCCATCTTGGCAGAGGAACGCCTGACTGCCAAAATAACTTTGCAAACTTCGGGAGAAAGGTTGAAAGCGTTCAACTGTTGTTGTTCAATCTTTACACAAGAAGGCATAAAGTTGTCACGTTCCGGTGGAGGACCCTCCCCTGCTGCTGTGACAGAAGATCCTCCCGAAGAGGCAGCCTGTTTGGAGGATCAATGCTTATGCTGAGAAGCTCTGGATGATGGAGGGTAGAAAGGCTATTAATGCCAGTCGGATTGCTCGGAGCTACAGTATGTGTATGTGCAGCCCGGATTCCGCTGGACACCAGAGTCCTCTGATTTCCATCTCTCCTAGATGGCTGCCCCATCCCAGGAGTGACACATCTGTCACTACTGTGAGATCTGGTTAGGGAAGGGAAAGGGGTTTGCCTCTGACCCAATCGTGATTTGTTAGCCACCACTGCAGGTCTTTTGCGGGTTCCCTCTGAGATCTGGACCATGCTGGAAAGATTCTCCTGGTGCTGTGCCCACTGGAACTTCAAGTCCTACTGCAGAGACCACATACGCCATCTGGCATGCGCCACAAGCAGGATGCAGGAGGCCAGGAAGCCCAGCAGCCTCAGAGTCATTCTCAGCGAAATTCAAGATAGAGGCTGAAACATCAGTATCATAGCCTAAATATCCCAGAATCGCTGCTCGGGAGGACTCTGGCATGTAGATAGTGAACCCAGGCACATGTAGGAGGTCTGTCGTAGTCTTGAGGTGAGAGATGACATCCTGGGGCACCCAGTTGTCGAGATAGGGGAAGACTGGCACCCCTGATCTGTGCAAATGAGCTACAACACCGCCATCAACTTGGTGAACATCCAAGGGGCGCTGTTAAGGCCAAAAGGGAGCAAGATAAATTGAAAGTGCTTTTGGCCTACAGTACATCGCAGGTAACGCCGCTGGGCAGGCAGCACAGGGATATGGAAACAGGCTTCCTACAAGTCCACCACTACCATCCAGTCTCCTGAGTCCAAGACAGACAAAATATGAGCCAATGTGAGCATCTTGAACTTCCCATTTTTGAGGAAGAGGTTGAGGGTTCTCAAATCTAAGTTAGGGCAAAGCCCTTTGTTCTTTTTGTGAATCAGAAAATAGCAGGAGTAGCAACCACTGCCTACTTCCGACACCAGAAACCTCTCTATGGCTCCCTTGGTTAAGAGAGCCGTGACTTCCTCGAGAGCAAGGACAAAAGATCCTCTGTCAGCCGGTCGGTAGATGGAGGCAAAAGGGGAGGTAAGGATTCGAAGGGAAGGGAGTAGTCCATCCAAATAATCTGTAAAACCCACCTGTCCAATTTTATGGACTGTCTATAGAGGAGATGATGGCTGATTCTGCCACCAACTGGATGCCAATGATCTTGTAGGGCAAGATTAGGATGACTTAGAGGTTGGCGCTGCAAGGAGAGTGTTGGTTGTGGCAGACCTCAGGCTACCTGACCCACAGGATCGGTATGAACCGCGTCTTCACCCCCACACAGTCTGGAAAGCTTGCGTCCAAGAACGTGGCTGTAGCCCGCGAGTCCTTAAAGAGCTCCAGCACAGAGTCTGCCGTGTCTCCGAAGACACAGTTGCCATAAAAGGGCATGTCCATGAGGGAAGCCTGGACATCCCTTAAAAAGCCAGATATTCTCAGCCAGGCATGGCATCTAAGTGCCACCGTTGACGAAACCACTCTGACGAGTGAGTTGGTCGTATCCCAACCACATCTAATGGTGAACTGCTGTGCGTCTCTCCCGTCCTTGACCGCTTAGGAGAGAATGGCCCGGGACTCCTCCAGGACCTGTGGCAGCACCTGTGAAACCGTGTCCCATAGAGTGTGGGAGTAGCGGTCCAAAGATGCATGCGGTGTTCACTGACGACAATGCAAGGCTGGTGGAAGAAAACATCTTCCCCAAGCTATCAAGCCTTTTAGATTCCCTGTCCGGTGGTGTAGCTTGGAACGCGCCATGGGATGTAGAGGCTTGGATACCAAGCTCTCAGGGAACGGGTATGGGGTGAGGAAGTTCGGGTCCCCAGGTGAGTGGCAGTGGCAGCAGGCAATTGTCCTGTTCACAGGAGCCCCTGTGCTGGGCTTGGACCAGGTCCTGGTAGGACATCGGTTAGTGCCTCATTAAAAGTGAGCAAGTGTTCAGAAGCGGAAGTTCCCAATTGTAGCACTTCCATCAAGATGTTAGTCTTGACTGCCACCAAGGGCAACTCGAGATCCAGGACCTTCACCACCATGGAATATGATGCTCCCTCCTCTGTAGCCACGGTAGGGGGTGAAAGCAGACCAGTCTCTGGGGATGCGTCTAGACTACTGGCATCACCGAGTTCCTCACACCTATCTTGACCTAACTGGTATTCTAAAGAGTCCAGTGATCGCTTCCATTCCTCCCCTAGGCCTAGCCCTTCAGAATAGGGTTCAGGCTTTGTACTAGGATGCGGGGGTCCTGCCGGCACCAGTAACAGCCCACATGGCTCCGGCTCAGGGTCGTCGGGTATCAGAATGGGACTGGCATTGCAGATGAAAGCTGGCGGAAGCATCGGCGTCAGGGCCGGCAAAGGTCGCAGTGGCATGACAGGCGCTGGTCCGGATCCATTGGGGCCCATTGGAGCCAAGGGCTGAGCAGTCAGCATGGAACCAGATGGGACCCCTCTGACCCCACGGGGCACAAAGGTGTGCCGGAGGGATATGGCTGCTCAAATACTCAGTGCATGGCCTCATAAAATTATTTGACCTCAGTGGGGGTCGCTCTGGTTCCTGGAAAAACTGGGAAGGTCGGAGTCGGCCCTGCCAACGATTCCAAAGAACAGTGCCACGAACGTTGATGTTCCTTTGTCGCGTCAGCCAACAGACGAGGGGAAGTTGAAGCACACTTCAACTTCTTATGCTTCTTCCCCTAATGTCGAGATGAACTGGAATCAGAAGAAGGCGACTTGGGGCTCCTTGAGCAGACCCGTGTCCTCCCTCTCGATCAGGACCGAGCTCTCTGGGGACTCGCATGACACAGCACCGCCTGCCAGGCCGCTAGCAGCTTCAGTGACTGCACCCTCAAAGTCTTCGGAGCATTGGTCCAGCAGTTTGAGAACAACTTGGAGTCGTGGTTGTGCTTGAGACAGTACAGACTCATGAAGTGCTGAAATGACACGTGCCACATGGTTTAAATCCTGTCTTTCTCAAAGACATCCTCAACAAACCCAAGAAGAAGAATTCGCCAAAATATCAAAAGAATTCTGTCAAAATCCAAGAGGGGTAGCTCTTTCTCCGGATCAGCGCTGACTGGTGCGGAACGAAAAGAACTGACGTCAGAGTGCCGAGGTGGCACCTATATAGGTGACGCGTATGTCACTTCGGATGTGGACGATGCCGACGCGTGGAGCAGATCTACGCCACTTATCGGCACGCAGATGTACTGCTCATATATCCAGTCTGATGCCTAGAACATCGAAAGGTAAGGAATCTGCGGCTAGAAGTCTATCAGATTAAGGCAGGCAGACATACGAATGAGAGGAAGCTTTACTCAAATAGAAAGCATGCAGAGGATGGGAGGTAGGTAGAAGGTCACTCTGTAGAAAGTAAGGAGAGTAATCAAGCTAAAAGCAATCAAGCCGAAGTAAGTCAAGTTAATTTTTTTCCATGCAGGGTTTTAGGAGTACAGTGGGAGGTGGCTTTCTGAGATAGTAAGCAATCTAAGGATGCAAGCTGTAAAAAGAAAAAAATATATACATAGAGCTCCATATGCGGGGCTCACAACTTAAAACATGCGAGTTCGAGTGCACAGATCACTTAAGCATAAATGGTCTTGTCTGTGGTATGTCAACCCTAAAATAGCCCTTATAAACATAGTCTGGTGTATGCCAACCTTGGTACAGGGCTGTACTCTGCACAAGAGAAGCTGGCTTAGAAGCAGAAAAGGTCTCCTTAAAGACCTTCCCTCACTATTCTGTATTAAAAGTTTTTTTTTTTTTAATCATTCATTAAAATTAGTTATTTGATATTGGCTGAGAGTGCCTCGTCAATGCGCAGACCGATATTGCACTTATTTTTTTAGCTACTCCCATTCTAGGCTGTTTTTATGGCATAGCAGAGTAACAGAAAGGTACTTCCAGCTAAACTAGGGGTGGGCGAAACTCATGGAATTTGAACCGTTTGGCCAAAATTTCCCCAATTCCACCAGCAAATCAGAAGCCGGAGGGAGGAGACCTAGTCACTGAAGTTGGGACAAAGGAGACATGGCACCTAGAGAAATTCGATTTGGTCATTTTGCTGAGAAGGTTTCCTGAGTAATCTTCCTGTAGCACTGCCAATTGATAGATAGGGGAAGGTGAGGGGGGATGCAGACTCTGTTGTTCAGTATGTGAAGGATCCTTTAGGTGAGAACAGCATTTTGCCTTTCCTGATCACGGTCTTCTTGGCTGTTCATAACCAGCAGCAGATAGGTCGGACCTCTTTGCAACTTTGTTGTCGGGTGCTCAAGGTTGTATAGACTACCCAGTTGTGATGAACAAAGGATATGTCTGCAGAACAGCCTGGAGAGGCACTTGAAAATGGAAGCCACCACAAACCAGTTCTGCATAGTCAGAGTGCCTTGCAGCAGCCCAGTGGATAAAATCCTGCTATTTAAAACATATTTACAAGATGTGCGTGGTGCGCTGTACTTAAAGGTCTTGTGAAACTGTGATACTGCACCCACAGTGTCCAACCCTGAAAGGCTTCGGTATTTAACGGGCATGCAATTACTGAACCATTACACATTTTGGGCATCAGAATGTGGGATAGCGCATTAATACTTTGTGTTTGCCGTGCTTTCCAGTAGACTAAT
Source organism: Triturus cristatus (assembly GCF_964204655.1). Classification (NCBI taxonomy): domain Eukaryota; kingdom Metazoa; phylum Chordata; class Amphibia; order Caudata; family Salamandridae; genus Triturus; species Triturus cristatus. The sequence continues at coordinate 224,308,754 of NC_140594.1, read as the reverse complement.
TTGCATGTGTCTTGGTCCAAACTGGAATGGCGAGATGAGCAAACAAGCATTTACAATGCAATGGTCTCGGCATTGTTAAAGTTAGAGCTATTGGCATTGCTCATGACATTATTTTTGTTTATGCTTTTGTTTTTAAAACATTTTAAAGAAACGGCATTGTTATTTACAATGTGAATAGCTTAAGCTGTCAAAAGCAGTCCCAATGCTGACAACACTGGGTACAGAAAAATATCTTGCGTAGAAAACACCAGTACCACCAAAGTCTCGCTATCCTTTATAAACCTTTTGCATTACAGCCTTACCTAGCGCCACTATCATACATATCTGTCTCATACTACAACATAATATTCTATAAGGATATAGAAGACCACTGACTTAGAATGAGCATCTTCAGGGCATCAAGCGGGTATATACAATTATGGAAACGTAGTCACAGCCTGTTCGAACAGCAACCCCAAAGTGAAAGTTGGTTAAGCAAATTTGTGTTCATCAGATCTAGTTTTCCAACTTTACCAATGAGGGACACCTGTTATAGATCTCTTATGCGTGTGGCCCAAATCACGGTTCCCTACTGTGGGTATAGGTTGAAGGCAGGTATTTAATTTTGCAATATTAGCTGTGAAACCGTGCTCATGACCAACATACTATTCTTTTGAAGTGAAAACCAGGTGTATGAACCCTTTGAAATTTCAAAAGATCAATGGAGAGCCACAAGTATCAGCTAGCCACTTTTGAGAAAGTGTGAAGTGTTGTTCTGAATACTACTAAGAACACATGTGATGTTTTTGGTTGAGCTGAAATTAAACTACACGAATGTACCAACGCCTCTACATTTTGTGAGGTAAGCTGACATACCAAGCGATTATTACCGTTCTTTTCAAAACAATGGAAAAACAAAATTACAACAAAACCTAGTCATGTGTTATAAAACTGAAGCGCGATTACTTACTAGCAATAACTACACAGAAGATGGTGCACACATTGATGGCCAAGGCAACTACCCATGTTTGATGAAACATTCATTTGTACTGCACACCAGCATTTATATGGCGCTTCAAATTCCTAATAAAGTAGTGAAGCGATGTTATTTATGAATTTCAGAAAACTGGGAACTTTTCTAGCTTTTTTGCAACAACTAGGGGCCCAGATTTACAAGCCCCTTGCAACACTTTTACACAACCGTTGCGTCACTTTTGTGAAGCAGCAGTGTCGTAAACAATGCGCCACATTCACAACGTGACACATCTATGGAGATGCATCGCGTTGTAAAGCCCTGCACCACATACCTGCTTGAGGTATAATATATCAGAGTGGGCGTTTCGACGCAAGAAAGCTACGTAAAAGCGACTCAGTGAAATCTATAAGATTTAACCAAGTCACTTTTACGACGCCACCGAGTCAAAACCTTACGCCTGCTTGAAGCAGGCGCAAGGAGGGACAGCATAATAGAAATAGGCATTCTGAAGCATTGCTGGAGTTGCGTCGTGCTTGCGACATGACTCCAGCAATGTGTTGCCTCTATACCAATGGATGCATCACGCATCTGTCAATCCTTGCGCCACGGTGCACGGCACTGCGAATGTGACGCATCCATGGTGGCGCAAGGGTTTTTTAAAGTGATGCAAATTAACTGACGCATCTCTGCTAATATGCAGATGCGTCAGTTCTTGTGAATCTCCCCTGGGTATTTAACAGGTGTAGACCACACTCGGTGGTTTGAGAGAAGAAAATAAAAACATCATGCACACGCATGGTCTGTTAAATTATTGGATTACTGATTATGTTCATTAATGGGCGGAAGCAGGGGGTTAGAAACAGTAAGCTGACAAGGCATCTCCGAGGTGTGAAGCACGTTGGGTAGCATGGCAAAATCATCGTAATGGGCAATAGGAATTGGTTTAACTCTGGCACAATCTAGAAATACATTATTTGGGAATACCCGATACACTACAGCTAGTGTTTTTCAGGGCGTTCTTTAACAGTTGCGTTTGCGCCTATATAGGGCGTTTCAGACACCGCTTTTTTATGTCCCATTTTAATACTAAGCTGTGCTAGAATAGTCAAATTATAGATGAAAGCAAGTACTTGAGTGAGTTTGATGACTCAACGAGCATGTGAATTAACTCAAACAGCATGCTATATATGATTTCTAGAGTGCCACGCACACTGTAGAGGCCTGAAATGTCAATATCTGTTTACAATGGCTTAAAGGCTGCGTTTGTGATGTCTAGAATGACAACATAAGGGGAGGTAATGGGCATCAAGCACACAACATAATTGGCCCTGTAGAAGGCAGTGTTTCAGGTGGAAGCATAATAATAGCTTCTACTGTAGCAAAGATGCGAGTGTCGTGTCTCATCCTGTGCCAGTCAATTATAAGGATACAAACACAAGGATGTGAACTTTCACACGAGGTTCTGGGAGCAGGTGGGGTGTTAGTGAGCCCTGTGGTATCCCAGACACTTGTTAGACAACTGGTAAGGTATCAAAATGCAAGGAGTGAGAAACTGGACTTTTGCCAGCACACCGACAGGTTGGGGCGTGTGTATTCGGTACCCCTTGCTTTGAAAAGAAAACATCGCTATCTCAATGTATCGACTACAGATGGCTAGGGTGTCAGCTTACACACAAGAGAAGAAATGGTATACACCTCTTATCAATTCATACGGTGGCAGGAGCTGGTGCCAGGACCATGGAACAATAAAATAAATAGGTGGATTTAGTAAGGTCCGTCATTACTCGTGCTATTTTCAGAGAACGTGGTTAGAATGCACGCTACCAACTCAGCCATATTTGGGGGTTTAAAGAAGTGCTGGTGAAAGGATGCTTTCTTTGAGCAGTACAGGCTTTCACACACCGCCAGCAAGCTCCAACTCAGTAGGTCAAGTAAGGAGATCGTCCACAATTCATGTTTTCTCAAAACTAGGCCTCCATGCAGGGACACCTTTCATCTAGATGTACCACTAGGAATGAACAATACAAGAGCCACATGATGTAGTAATCTCGGGCGCAAAGTGTTACGGGCCTGTCTGTACCTAAGAGGACAGAAGAGTGAACACGGCGTCCCCCAGCAAATACTCATATTTACATATATATATATATATATATATATATAAAAAAATTGCATCTCAAACACACGGTGTCAGCTTGTACATGAGAACTTGATTTGACATCCCCGTCCACTCAAGCACTAACCTAGACGTATACAGCAGGGTTTTAAGCCTATAATGTGAAATGTTCGTCCAGTTACTGAGGGGCATATTAACAAGCCAGGCCATAAAATTATCGCCGCTTTAGCGACAGTAAACTGCCGCTAAAACGGCAATAATGGGTTGATAATATGCTCTATGGAATTCCAATTCAAGCTCAGGTTAGATGTCCTTCACATTTAACTTGGGCTTCAATTGGAATTCCATAGGGCATATTATCAAGCCCATTATCGCCGTTTTAGCGGCAGTTTTCTGCCGCTAAAGCGGCAATAATTTTATCGCCTGGCTTGTTAATATGCCCCTTAGTTGTTCTTCATTGACCGGTTAGACCTCGAATCAAACTTGGGGATGCAAGAATTGCGTCAATAATCCCATTGATCCTCAAATTATCGTTGATCATATAAAGCATAGTCTGCTCTTTCCTGTATTTTGGAAATGACAGACCGGAACTAATACTGTGAGGGGCAGTAAACTATAGATACGAGAACAATACTGGATAAACTACTCACACATCACATACTGAGTTTACCTGTTAAGCAGTGCTAGGGAGGACGTACAATTATACTATAATACTGAGTGGAAGCGCCTTACAAGCCTCCTATCGCACTGCACAGTACACCCACAAGGCCCCCTAACCTCGGAGCTGCGGCAGTGGTGAGAGCTCCACCACACTGCCCTGACTGTGGAACTGCGACGAGCCTTAGGAGCGCTTCTGGCGCTGCACCTTGCGCAGGGATTTGCGCGTGAATCCGTCCACCTTCTCCGATGCAGAGATAGCCGACATGGCTGCGGCTATGCTGGCGGCTCAGTCACCGACAGGGGGCGGCACTCAAAAGCTGCTGTCCGCCCCGTTCTTTTGGTCACTTCTCGTCCCGCACATGCCCCGGGGTACGTTCATGTCCGCCCGAAGGCTGCTGGCTCTGGCCCCCTTGGGACCTCCTGAACCGGCACCACGTGTCAGTGCGGAGTGGCCCACTCCCCCGGGCGTCCACTCCTGCCCTCTCCCGTTAGTCTCCGACCCCTTGCCCAATTCGCAACCACCACAGACCGGGCCCAGCGCTCGAGCACACCCCCAACCGACAACACTTCGAGTAGAGCCCGCGATGTAGACATAGAGAGCGGACTAAAGCCCTGTCTGCAGCCACTGCTCTCCCCTGCGAAGTCGCCATCTTTAACGAGTCAATGATCGACAGCAGACACACACGAAACATTTTATTAAATTACAGATCAAATTAAATTGAAACATAGCTTCAATGAAATAGTTATATTCACGTATACAGCGATACGACATTTTTAAATGTTAAAAGGTTCCAACTTTTTAAAATAGATACCTGCCACTTATAAATGACTGCTGATGTGTGTAAATTGTATACATTCTGTTTGCTGAACGATGTCTTGTTTTTTCGCAACTACTGTTGCGCATTTCTCAGTCACCTTCTGACATGCACGCCTAGCATCCACAGTTCTGAAACCCCTCTACAGCAGACGCCTTTGATAATGGGTCCCTTTTCTAGATCGACGAATGAGACTCCGAAGTAGGCTGTACCATGTCCTTTTCGAGAGTGACGCGGCGGGCAGCCAATCCATTCAGCTCAGCCTGGAGGTTAACAGCATCAAAACAAGCCGAGGGCACCGGAAGACACCACCGCCTTTCTGCGAGGCAGAGCAGAAATGCCTCGGAGAAAGGCAGCGGCATTTTCGGATTCGGGGGCGTGTTTGTCTTTTCTCTCCTCCAGCCATTGGCTGGAGGAGAGAATGAGACTTCTTGCAAAAACACGCCCCCCGATCCGGAAAGGACGGGGCCTAATCGGAATGACTGACCTCTTCTCCAATGGCTGGCCAGCATTCAAGAGGCCAGCCAATGGAGAACAGGGGAGAAGAGGGGCGGGTTCAAGCCCCTCTTCTCCAAGTCATTAAATCTCGGAGCTAGACTGCGCAAGCGCAGCCTTCGCAGCCGAGACCTAAAAAACTATGGATTTAGGCCCAGATCTCTGAACTGGGGGTGAGTGTGACATTGTTTTTTTTTTAACTGTTTTTATTGATTTTGTTACAATAACATATCGCATGGATACATGAGTTGTGCGAAGCAGTGCTCAGCATTACAAAATTACATGTATTACAGGGTGAAGCAGCTTTAACACCAGATATTAACACATTCTGTTTAGGTAGAATAACAGTTCCATCAATGAGGAAAGGAACCTTAGATTGAAGGCCGGTCAGGAAGGGTCTGAACAAAAGGGGGGGGGGGTCCGATTTCTACCTGTCCTTGGGCCCCACTCTACTCTCTCTGTTGCGTCTTCTTGATCTCCTGCATCCAGCCCGTAAGAGTGTGACATTGTTCAACATTCCGTCCATCATTGTTCTTGTCACTCTAAATGACACGGTATGCCCAGACGTGCTCACCATGCCACCGGAGTCAAGCTATCCTGGCTATGAAGGGCACCCTGAAGCCGGTCCTAAGATGCTTCTTTCCAGTCTGGGGAGGGTCTGTCCTGGCATTCAGGCTGGACTGCTTCCATGAGGAGCAGGGTCAATACTGATTTGCATACAGCTGGGTCCAAACTGGAATGGTGTGGTGAGCAAACAAACGATGGATTTGGGCCCAGATATCTGTCCTGGGGGTGAGTGTTTGACATTGCTCAGCATTCCATCTATCGTTCTTTTTGCATTTGTCGACCCAGTAGCACAAGAGCAGTATACACAGCGCTTGGCGGAACAATTCACACCCATGTTTCCTACCACAAAGTGGGCAGACAAAAAACCGTGGGGTGGGTAATTTATATTCCTGATTCAGGGACAAACTCAAACATCCATAAGACTCTAGCTATTCAAAGGGATCGGAATTCTGCACAATGTCATGCTTGCGACAGCAGCTTTGGGGAGCCTGAGAGCTTGCTCAGGAGGAAGAAAAGAGGACGGAGTAAAGGCGACGGCCGTAACCAGATAAGTGATTTTTTTTAATCAACCCACGCCCTGTCGATTTCTTAGCAGCCGCCACTGCCTTAGGAGACTACAATGCTGGGGGTTACACCCCATGGGTGATGTCTATCCCGAAGAGAGATTTCTCGATTATGACCGGATTGCCTCCAACACGGAGAGCACAATCCTTGATTGGGCCATGTACCTTCGTTTAAAAGCAATGTGTAAATCACACAACCCGTTTTCTAGACGCATCACCAACATGTGGGGCCCTAGAGGTGCTGATCTCTCGTCCTTCCAGTAAACATCTGGTGACCACATTATACACAATAATGCAGGCAGAGGCCCTGTAGGGGGCACACAGGGCAAGAGTTGAATGGGAGGCATTCACAACCCTCACAAATATGGTGGACCTACCACTACCGCAGGCCACGCAGGTGGCGATCTTGGGAGTGCACACTGCTGATATTCAACGTGATGTCCGCCACTTTGTCAACACTACACTTTTGCAAGCAAAGAGACGGGTGGCATGTACCTGGGTTAAGGGTAAGCGCCCCCCCCACTGCCAGGCAATGGCTGCTTGACATGGGACACGGTCAAGAGCAACTGGAGATGTGTTATTCTACTCTGCCCCATGCCAGCCGACACAAGAATATTTGGGGTCCATTGTCCTGTCTGCTTACCACCGATGATCGGGAGGTCTGATGGGTTTTCTCCCTCTTCAGGCTAGGTCATTCACCAATGGCTGTGAAAGCAAGAGGGTGTCCAGTTCATTCCAGGAGGACCAAACAAGGAGGACCAAAAAAGGCCTTGGAAATGTCAGACAGGGAATGATCTGCCTTTTCGAAGTCTTCAATATACCCGTCACCTGTAATGCTGCACTATACTTCAAAAGATCCGGTAATGATGCCGTTATTATGCTGCACCTACGTGTGCTCAGTTGGTACAATCGTGTATATTGTTATGTTAGTTAATTTAAAAAAAAAAATTGTGTTGACTAATTTCTCCATGTTATCTAATGTCCGAATAAAGACAGATTCCCAGGAGAGCTGCAAAGTTCCGCATGCTATCGGTTAAAGTTAGGACTTCCTTTGAAGGAGTTATGGATTCTAAACTTTTCTGAATACTTAGCTGTAGTCAATATTTAAAAAACTATGCCAAGCATGCATTATACCAGAATACCACAGGAATGGCACAGGGCGGGCGATACTACAGCTGATATACCACAGTTATGATATCATTAAGATGTTACAGGACATTTCCGGCTGTAGGAGTATTCTATACAAATACTGGAATCATAGGAGAATGTGTTATGAAAACTGTCAGTGCCATAAATTAGGGTAAGGCTCATCGACCCACCAAAAGGTAAAATATTATACAGAAACAGCTTTCTATATAGTGTTTTTTAAAAAAAACCTTTTTATTATAACAATTAGAAAGGCACATACAATTCCAACAAATCTCGTTATAAGTGCATTCCAGCGACATACAGTTCTGCAGCATTTTGCCCGCATCACTATTTTGACCACAACCTTTGACAATATCTCACATATGAATCTTATATTATCCCATCATTCTCTCCCTCAGAAGCCTCGTCCGCCAGTTCCCTTGGAGGTTCACATATGTATCCCCGAAATTTATTCCAAGCCCCCCACACTTTGTTCCATTTCCGCGGACAGCTTCGGTTAATTACCGCTTTTTCGGTCACCATGGCTGTGTCCATGTCTGTACAGCACGCTTTGAGTGTTGGTATCTCCTCCGAGCCCCACTTTTGTGCGATGTTACGCTTTGCCACCATTATTCCTAAAGTAGACCATTCCTGTGCCGGGCGTGTTAGATCGTTTGGCTCCCACACATTCAATAAACACCTCTTGGGCTCCGGCACCAGTGACACTTCCTCTACTTGCGATATTGTCCTCATTACCTTAACCCAGTATTCCGCGATTCTCGGACACTGCCATAGTGTATGATAGAATGTCCCCTCCTCCCCACAGCGCCTCAAGCAATACAGGTGTAAAGCTTTCCCTATCCTGCAGAGGGTGAGTCTGGTATAATAAGTATGGTGTAATATTTTGAGCTGCACCAACCTAAGTCTTGAGGGTATGCCCACCTCCCGCGGGGATGCCGTTGCTTCCTGCCAATCGGTATCATCGAGTCCACCAACATTTCTAGACCACTTTCCCCGGAGTGCCCTAGTAGGGTCCGGTAAGTTATTAACCAGTTTTCGGTAGGTGAAGGAAGTGGCTCGCTTTTGCATATGATCTGGAAGTAATCTATCCTCCAAGGGGGTGGCTTCTGGAACTTCGGTACCCGCTGGCAAGGCCGCTCGCAGCGCATGTTTTACCTGCAGATATCAAAACATTTCCGAGGGCGCCAGCTCATATTGTTCCCTGAGACGTTCAAACATGATTATCTCCCCTCTGCACCACATGTCGCCCACCGTGGATATGCCCATTGCAACCCATTGGGCAAACCCCTTACTGTTCTTGAGCCATCTCATCCTTTTGATATCCCATAGTGGAGTAAGTTGGGTTATGACTCCCCGCCATCCCAATCTCGCGTGCGCCTTGTGCCACAAACTGATTGTGTGTTTTGTAGGTCCTAGTAATTTGGGGGGTCGTCTCATTATACAGTGCTGACATCATACCGTCTGCTCCTAGTTCATGTCTGTCTGCCTTAAATGCGGGGTCCGTTTGTGGGGCATGTATCCACTTATTGATAATCTTTAATTGTGCTGCCCAGTAGTATAACTGTATATTTGGAAGCGCTATTCCCCCGTCATACCACCCTCTAACCAATTTGTGCTGTGCAATACGTGCCGGTTTGTTCCCCCATAGCAGACTGGACACCCGTGCCTCTATCGCTTTGAAATAGCTTGGGGGTACCATGAAAGGTGTATTCTCCAGTGCGTATAGGGATCGAGGGAGCGCCATCATTTTAAAAAGTGCCGCCTTTCCTAGGAGCGTCAGCGGCAATGTGCCCCAGTGTAACGCATCCCGTCTGAGCCGTTCCAAAGGAGGCATGAGATTCCACGTATAAAATTCATCTGGGCTTGCGGTTATATAGATACCCAGATACATAAATGTGTCAACCACCACTTTCAGTGGACAGTCTCTGGGGAGCCAGGGGGGCAGGCCACATACTACAAATAAGACCGATTTGGACCAATTTATGGTGTACCCAGATGCCCGACCAAAAAGTTTGCATATGTTGAGGAGCAATAGAGCGACTGGGGGAAGCCATATATAACAGCACATCATCTGAATATAGGGAGTTGCAGTCCTCTCATTCTTCCGTCCATCTGATACCCCGAATCATCGGTTCCCATCTAATACATGCCGCCAGTGGCTCCACTGCGAGTGCAAATAGCAGTGGCGACATTAGGCATCCTTGGCGCGTGCCACGCGAGAGCGGGAAGTCATTGGAAATGTGACCATTGGCCGTCACACGTGCCACCGGGTTGGTGTACAGCAAACGTACCCATGCGCAAAAAAGCACGGCAAAAAGGAAGGGCCACTCCATCATATCAAACGCCATCCGAGCGTCCAGGGAGAGGATAACTGCTGGCTCTTTTATATATGACCTGCGGGCCATCACGCCGTGTATGCGTCTTAAGTTTAATGCCGTACTTCTGCCCGGCATGAAGCCGGACTGGTCTGGGTTTATCAGGGTCCCCGAGTGCGGTGTCAGCCGTAACACCAGGAGTTTCGCAAGGATTTTTGCCTCTGCATTAATTAAAGATATGGGGCGATACGAGGTACAATCTTCGGGGGGCTTACCAAGTTTTGGGATCGCTACTATAGTATCTAATCGTTGATCCAATGGGAGTTCACCAACCTCTAGACTATCACAATACATCTGCAATAGGTGTGGGGCAATTGTTTCAGCTGTTTTTTTTACATAAATCAACTGGCATACCGTTAGGTCCCACCGCCTTCCCCGATTGCAGCTCATCGATCGTAAGATCAGCCTCGAGTGCAGAAGCCGCCTCTGGTGTGAGTGTGGGCATAGCAATGTCTTTAAGATAAGACTGCGCCTCTTTCATGGTCATAGTGGATGGCGATGTGTATACTTGTTGGAAATGTCACGCCAATGGGTGTACTATTGTACGTGGGTTAGTGACCATCCGACCATCAAACGTACAGAGTCTAGCTATACATTTCTTCCCTAGCTCCCGTTTATAGAGCCATGCCAGGAGTTTCCCGGCCTTATCCCCGGATTCATAAATCCTATACTGCGTGGCTGACATACGTGACCTAACCACTTCTTTACGATATTCCCTGTATTCTAGTTGTTTAAGGCACAAGCGCTGGGTCGTAGCTGGGGTGGGGTCGTGGGTGCATTGGGCTTCTGCCTCGTGTAACTCTAGTTCCAATTAATTTAGCTCCCGTTGTTGTTCGCGCTTGTGACCTGTGATAGCAGCAACGGCCTGTCCTCTTAGCACGGTTTTGTAGGCTTCCCACAAAATGGTCGGGGAGTTGACCGAGGAAGCATTTTCTTGAAAGTAATGTTGCGTGGTAGTAGTGAAAGCTTTCTTGATCTTAGGGACATGTAGATATCCAGGGTGTATAGGGTAGATACGCTGTTGTATCTTGTGGCTGCTCGTGTATGTTAAGAGCATTGGGGAGTGATCAGAAATACCTTTCGGTCTAATCTCAACAGCCGCTACGTTTCTCAAACACTCAGCTGAGGCAAAGAAATAGTCTATCCTGGAGAGACTATTGTGGAACCCGGAATGAAAAGTGAATTGTCGTGTGTCGGGGTGTCGGTACCTCCATGTGTCAGTGAGTCCCAGTGCCTCTACAGAGCTCCCGATATAAGAAGCGCCACTTGTGCGTGGCCTGCCTGGGTATCGGTCAAGGGCCCCATCAATGGTTTCGTTAAAGTCCCCCCACAATCAAAAGTTCCCCCTCTGGAAGATTGAGCAAGAAGTCACCAAGTGCTGGGAGCGTTATCTTATGGAGGGCTGGAGGAATGTAAACCAACACTATATTGATAGGTCTCCCCTCCCATTGACCAGCTATTGCCGCAAAGCGACCGTATTTGTCTGTTTTTGTTTGCTGTATTATTAATTTCGACTGTTTTCTAACTAGGATACCTATCCCTCTTGAACCAGAGGTGAACTCTGAGTGTGAAACCATTTTAAACCCCCAGCGGTCTAGCGCTTTGCAAGTGGTACCTGTTAGATGCGTCTCCTGCAGAAAAACCACAGTTGTCGCATACCGTTTTAAACATTGCAAGACCAAGCCTCGTTTTATTTTGTCCCCCAGGCCGCGTACGTTCCATGTAACTAGCGTTAAGGGAGCCACCTGCGACATAGGGTGCGTCTGCGACTCCGAGTTGGTTGGGCTATGTGTAGTCATAGTGGACATGATAGTTAAGCATTGTCATGGTGTCGCATCCATAATGCACTTTTTGGCTAAAGTGTATAATTATCTCAGATGTAAGCGCCTGACTAAGAACAACAAACCAAAAAAAACCTAACCATAGGAACATTCCCACTCCCTCCTCCCCCCTCCCCCATCCCTGCCTCCCTGCTAGACGGAATCGAAACTGCCCGCCACCCCAACTGTGCAGAGCGCTTGGTACCCTTCCCCGTTACCATAACTTGGGGGGAGAGTGAGCCTCCGCTGTCCAATAGAACTCCCCTAGAACATCTTCAACCTGTGCACTTCTTGTCAATCCGGTGCACTGGGCCTGGTTTCACAGTTACCTCTACAAGAGTCTGTAAGTATTCGATACATTCCGTCTGCAGTGTACGACAAGCCCCTCGGTGCAAAGCAAAGTTCCGGTCAGCAGACCACAGGGCGCCCCACGCAGTGGAGAGCCAGGAGGGATCCTTTAAGTGTCTGTCCTGAGAACATAGCGCCGCTGTTGAACTGTCACTTCAAACTTTAACCAACCGGGTCTCCTACTCTTGTTCTTCATTCCTCACTGGTTCTCTGCAGTGCGTGCCGTTTGCTCCTGACCTTCTGGATCGTGGGGCCTTGCGCCATCCCTCCAGCCATTCCTGCACGTCTTCTGGTGACAGAAAAAAACACGTTTTCCCTTCTGCTTCCACCCGTAACTTTGCCGGAAATATCACTGAATATTTGATCCCACGATCACGTAAAGTTTTCTTTACGTCGAGGACTCCGCGACGCTGTCGCCGTAAAGTCCAGGAAGATGGTGATTGTGACGTTATCGATCCGTATCGGAGGTGCTGCGCGTGCAGCCTGCAGTATGACGTCCCTGTCCCTAAAGTTAAATATACGGGCTAGGATGGGACGCGGTGGTGCGACCGGTTTCGGCCTGCCCCCAGGGACTCGGTGTGTTCTCTCAACTGAAAAGTAGTTGGATAGACCACGTGGTTGAAGGTGAGCGGTGATAAGCTCTTCAACGAAGAGGTCCAGGGATGGGCCACCCGTTCGTTCTGGTATGCCAATAAGGCGTATATTGTTCCTCCGCGAACGCCCTTCCTGGTCCTCCAGCTTTGCTGCCATCTGTTTATTGTCTGCCATGAGTTGACTCACTTGCTTCTTAGGAGCAGCCGTGTCGGTCACCAGATTTGTTGTAGTTCCTTCTACCGCCGTAATTCTGGTGGGCAATTTGTTAAAGTCAGCTCGGATCAGGGAGACCTCCACCGACATCGCCCCAATGCGTGTGTCCACCTTATTCAGTGCAGCCATAATGTCTTGCAGAGTTATTTCTTGCAGCACTGCAGAGTGCTCACTGGAGGCCGCCTGCGTCTCCTTTTCTGCAGGGTCCGTCTGTGGTTTGGTATATCTATGTAGTGTTTTAATGACATTCACAACACTGTAAATAATGTGATTATTCCCATCTTAACAGATCTCCTATTATCAACTTCAGAAGAATGAAAGGCTGAGACAGCCGCACCACGATTTGAGCCCACAAACTGCAAGACATACAGAGCTGTTGGCTGTGCCAAACTCCCGGAGTTATTTATTGAGTATGTGCTTTTTATGTATGTATTATGTGTGCAGCCGAAAGAGATTGCTTTACACCACACCACTGTTTTCACTCCTGTCCTAAGTATTCACATATAAAGATTGTTTTACTTATGCAAGCACCATAAAAGGACCAAGATGATATGTGGTGCTAGTGGTGAACAAGGGAACCATGTAAACAAACGTTATAAATTACACATGTGCTGTCGTCAAATTAATGAACTGCCATACGCTTATGCCATTTTTTGGAGACTGGTACTTAAATGATTAGCATCATAGCCTGGTATCTCTGTGGGTTGGCGCACCTACGGCATGCATCTGTACATGAACTGCATATCCTTCAGAACAGATGGACTGAACTTTTAATCTTTCAAAGATCAATAAAATGGCTTACATTGGCGAGCAATGTTGCCGGGCAACTGGAACAAAAAGTTATTACTGTACAGAAAATAAAAGTGCACGTTTTATTGTGTGCTTTTACATTTCAGGCGGATTTACGGTCTACTTTGTTGAATTGAGGATATTGCATTGATAGGACAGAATGGAATCCCGGCTCCAACACTGGCCAAGCTGTGTAAATCACTTCATTACCCGGTTCCTTGAGTTACATTCCAGCTGGGACGGATACATTTCTAAGGTTCACTGCAACAACCTCAATCAAATGATTTAGCGTTTGATTAATTAAATCATCAACAATACAAAGAGCAGAAACCAAAATAGAGAAATAAAATATTACATTAAAAGATCAAAACTGCTGTCTTAAAACCACGTAAAATACACAATTATTTTGCTGAAAGAGGCACTCAGAGAAGACCTGTGTAAACTCCAGGACATAAACAAAAACATGTCTGTATTTGCAATCAGCCTGTTTGTACAGTCTGGTAGGCGAGACTCGAAAAGTATTGTCACTTTTTAGCCTTTTGCAAAACTTAGCATATACCCTTTAGTGCGGGTGTCAGATACTCGCACCCGCTCCACAGTGTGACTGTCAGCCATTGGCCAACACTGGGGATGGCTGAAAAAGATCTTCCAGTGCAAGGAGGATTCCTTTTTTTGAAGTAAGCATTGGAAATGCAAAAGGTCTCGCATTTGTTTGAGTTAGAGCTATTGGCATAGTAAATGGCAATGCTTTTTCCCCATGTGTGATGGAATGTGTGTATGTGGTGTGTAGTGGAATGATATGGGTTTTATTGTTTTAGTTTTGTGGTATTGTGTGGTGTGGAGTGGATTTGTGCAGTGGAATTATGATGTGCTGTGGAAATATGTGGAAGAGCTCCTGGTCAGTCGGCCATCTTGCAACATTAAGAATGCATTAAAAGAATGTAAGTCTATGGAATATAGTGTTGCTGGTGACATGGAATGATCTAAATATCTTATTACAGAGAAAGGGCATTATCTAGAAATCGCATGGTGTGATATTTCCAGTACAGACGTGGTGCAACAAGTGCCTGCTTTCAATCCAATTGAAAGTATAAGAATGATAACTACATTTTGGTATTCGTTATAAAGCTGCATGATAGCACAGTCAATCAAGTCTTGTAACTACCTCGCTCAACTTCACCGCATTGTAGCTATAACAAAACATAGCACAAAGACATTTTCCTCCATTGTTTGCACTAATGAAAAGCTTTTGTTTGGGGGAAAACATGCTTGAAATATTCCCAAGAATGGCAACAGAAAAAATTGTGCTAATAACTCGATTTGTTTTCTTTTTTGATCCTGGTGAAAACCTTACGAAAGCAGTAAGCATGGAGCAAACTAAACTTAACTTTACTCACTAATGCAAAGCTTCACAGAATATGAGTTTTCAAGTTACGCTGCTGAGGCTTTTGTGCTACCCATCTTGTTCACTTTGTTGGGCACGCTCTGTATACGTAAATGTTAAAATAAGTATTCACATTTGCGGTTTTAATTTGGACAGCTCTAAAAAAAAATCAAAAAAATATGAAATTTAGTGCATTTGCTGAAGAATTTGCTCACTGTAACGTTGATTGTTAAACAGGCCATCCTTTTCTAAATTGCTTGACAACTGTAAGTAATATAGAACTAATAGATTTATCATTAAACTGACCAGTAACAAAACTGCACACTGTGACATTACTTGTAGGATATTACCTAAAATAAATTCTTAACGTTAATATATTAGCACTAACGTCAACCCAACATGAATAAAGACACAAGGACATCAGCATAGCATGGTCAACAAATGTTAGAGAGAGGCCCTGAATCGCATAATTACTTGTTTTGCTAACTGGAGGTTTAGTGCACATAAAACTGCAGTCATGATAGTTTAATTCAATGACCTGATTCCAGTTGTGGATTTTAAAATCACAAATTAGGCTGGCAACAGTGAAACATCTACAGTATGGTGGCTTTTACACTATTGTTGAGAAAGGGTTAGGGGGACTTGGCAAAATGAAGTAATCACCCGCAAACTTGCATATTTGTAGGTATCCATGAATATTTTGAACACGTCTTACACCTTGGATGCACCCTTACAGTTGCTCCTGCTCTAAAAAAGTGCTTATCAAGGGTGTGGAAAGCCCCAAATGGCAGCTCCCCTAAATGCGGGGTTATAAAGGAAAGGATTTCTCCACAGGCAAAAATACAACCCAATTGAGAAAAGTTACATGGTCAAATGCGTAAGTCAGCACGAGTTACTTGAGCGGATTAGTTGGCACGAGCGCATTTTGGTTAGTAGGAGTACTCCTTTTAAACTTGCAGGAGTGGTAACTATCCAGTCCTTTGATTCTTTATGGCTGATTCACAAAGCTTTTTCTGTAGTGGTGTCTAATTGCAGGCGTAAACATAACTTGCGCATTTCAAAACAAATGCATGTTTTGCTAGGGATAAAAAGATTTGTGATCACAAACCTTTGTTTTACATGAATACCGTGGGGTCTGACTTACAAGGCCTTTTGCTCACCTAAAATAGTTCACAAGTGCCAGCGGAAGATTTTACAATTGGTGGACTTTCATTAAAGGAAACCTAATAATTGTAAATTTAGTTACTCTTGCCTAATGAGTTCTCCACATATTCACATTCCTATATAGGGAGTAAATCCCAAACAAGGTGTGGCGACTGAGCATTTTTAGGCCTGTTCAGATAGGTAAGTTAGTGAACGCTCACAAATGTTTTTTTCCAACCATATCCTGCCCCGGAAATAGTTGAAGACGTATTCCTAGCAAGGGCCGGAGTAAATCTGTTCCCATGATGGGGAAGAGAGGAAAACACCCCCAGACATTATGGAGTGGGAGGGGAAGGAGCTTTTCAATAGGACAGGGGGAGGTGGGAAAAGAAGGAAAATAATAAAATATGTTAGTGCACAGAGGCACTTCCTTTCACTTATGTGAGCTGAATCTTATGGGCACAGGTCTGCAATGGTGAAATTCCAATGCGAAAATGGTCACCAAAGTACGTTTACAAACTGTAAATAGTGCTACTTTGTTCCTGTTCATTAGGAAATGTTTGTGATTGCAAAATGTTGTACATCTGTACCCATGTTGAAAAGTTACTCTGTGGGTGCACTGTTACAACGTTTTTATGCATCAGGCTCTTTTTTTCCTGCATATTTGACAGCAAGAGACTCCAAAACCTGGAGTAAGAAACAACTTCTAATATAAACAGCGTTGTAAATTAGGGTAACACATAGGTTTAAAGTGCATCCAAAGCAGGATTAAGATACTATTATATACAGAAAACGTTTTATGAATCAGACTGGTTGTGAAGCCAGAAATCAACAGAAGTGTGCTCCAAATGTAGGAGTAAATATATGAGAGTAAAGCTACAACTACTGCCAGCTGCATTATATATCAGGCATGTATATTCTAGAACAGTTTCTAGAATATACATGCCTGATTTAGGGTGGGCTTAAGAACCTATCTAGTCGTACATGTAAACTGTGCGGCACCTAGTGTAATGAATATATCCTCTCCATAGGATTACGATGCCTCCGTACATCAACCAGGTCCCACCCACGCACCCATTCACACAGTGTCGTAGAATTAGTTGTGGCAGCTGCACATCGTAGGGGGGAATGGATCGATCGAAACCAGTGTCCATGACGCTATTAAAATCCTCTCCAATCAGCCATGGGATGTCACACCATTTTGTTAATATTTGCTAGAGAGATCTAAGACATTGTCCTTGGTCCGTGTTAGAAGCATATACATTATTCAGCAAAATAAAGCACCCATTCAGCCTGCCCTTTAAAAATACATATCAGCCATCTTTATCAGTGAGGACCTCCTCTACCACAAAAGGTGTACCTGGATGGACCCAAATTAGCGCCCCACGTGCAAACAATAATTTATCGCACAAGTTACTTCTTGTGTAGCGATATATCTGTAAGAGACATTAGTTAGCGATAGATTCCTTACCTTAGAATAATCCCCAGGCGTCAGACTGGATCCAGAAAGTTTTGCTAGCAGTACCCCTGCGTGTCAGTAAGTGGCGTTGTGCGGCTCAGCGTCCGTCGCTGGCGTCGTAAGCGCCGAGATGACGTCACGGAGACTACTTAAGCGCCACCCATGTGCGCTGAAGTCAGTTCTGTACACTACTTTCCGCGTCAGGAACACAGAGCCATGCAAGAAACTGACCACTGGTGCCAAGAAACTAGGGCCCTGAAAGGGATGACCTCAACCCTAGAAATCAGTTCGCAGAACGGGTAGGATGGGTGGGGCAGTAAGGAATCTATCACTAACTAAGGTCTCTTACAGATATATCGTTACACAAGTAGTAACTTCTGCATCTGAAAAAGACACGTTAGTGATAGGTCCCTTACCTTAGAATAGATACCCCAGCAATACCAACCCCGGTGGTGGGTCTGCAAACAGGATTACACCAGAAAGTCACGGAGAACAGAACGGCCAAAGAAGCCGTCTCTCCGGACTTGACGGTCAAGGCAGTAATGCTTGGTACACGTGTGCAGTGAGGCCCACGTAGCTGCCTGACAAATGTCCTGCAAGGGAACGCCGCATCCCAAGGCAGTAGTGGCTGCCATTGCCATGGTAGAATGGGCACGCAGCCCCACAGGAGGCTCCTTCTTAGCCAACGAGTAACAGGCCTTGATGCAGAGAATGACCCACCGAGAGATGGTCCGCTTGTGCACAGCCCGACCTCTTTTGGCGCCCACGTAGCTGATCATCAGAGCTGGTCATCCACCCGGAACTGTCGTGTGCGCTGCAGGTAGAATGACAGCGTCCGTTTAGGGTCCAGATGGTGGAGCCTCTTCCTCTTTCGAAGGATGCGGAGACGGAAAGAAGGTGGCCAAAGTGATAGTTTGCCTGATGTGGAAGGGCGTGACAACCTTTGGCAGAAAAGAAGGACGGGTCCTTAAAATCACCTTGTCCGGATGAACAGAAAGGAAAGGAGGTTTGGAAAAAAGACCCTGGCGCTCACTCACTCTTCTGTCAGAGGTGATAGCAACCAGGAAGGCCCTCTTGAGAGTGAGAAGACGCAAAGGTTAGGTATGAAGGGTCTCGAAGGGAGCGCACATCAGATATGTCAAGACACGGTGTAAGTCGCATTCTCAGGTACACCTTTGAAGCCACGCTTCTGTAAGAGTTGCTTTTATTCGTGTCCACATTTATAGCACGTTTCACCTATCGACACCAATGCATGAACATATCGTGAACTGAACGGCTCACTTAGGCACTCAAATCACAGCTTCGCGAGCACTCTTCCTTTTTACGTTATCGTTTGCATTATACTTTCGCCCGTATGTGCACAAAAGTACCACGACTACGCGTTACAGTTCGACGAATGATTTCAAAACTATATCACTGTAGGATTCACGCATGCAGCACCGCCATGGCCATTTACTACTATATTTTTGGATACCTTTGATGATGTTTACATCGGGGTACACTCATCATTTTTCTACTGCTATTCACTATTTTGCATGTGGTCATTAATTTGTTTTTGTCTTGATATCTATCAATAGACATACGGGGCTTGTCCAGTGTATAAGACTTTGTTTTGGTTGCATTTACAGATGTGGCCCCTGACGAAGGGCATGATGTTGCCCAAAATTCATCGGGAATGATGTACTTTTACGTTCAATTTTGAATAGATGACCTTCCCTTTCAAAACCTTTGAAGAAGTTCAAACTTGATGGACTGATGTGAATAAAGGTCACTTCGTAACTTACACCATCACCTATTGGTCCTAATTTCTAACCCATTAAATGGGACACAGAGCTATGCAGAGGGGGACATCTTCTAATCAGGAGATGCAACTTGATTAGTTTCATTCTATGAACACTTAGAGCAGTGGTTCCCAAACTTTTGACTCCTGAGGACCCCCATTGAGTCACCACTGAAAGCCGGGGACCCCCAAGCAATTTGTAGGATTTAAATTTCAAGCATTTAAAACAGTAATAAAAAAATAAAAAAACACGTGTGCACACAAAACAAATACTCTAATTACTAAGGATTTCAGGGGCATATTTACAAGTCCCTATCGCCATGGGAACGTCACTTTTAGCGATGTTCCTGTGGCAATAGGGGCTTCACCTTATTTACAAGGCAGCGTTAAGCCACTTATTGTGGCTTAACGCTGCCTTGTAAATAAGGCCCCCTTTCACGCAATGCTTAGCGTGAAAAAGGTGGGCAGTGGGAGTTGCAGTGGGCGTTTCACTCCGACACCCATTGATTTTAACGCTGCCCTTTATTTACAAGGTCAGCTTAAATAGGAGACAGCACCAGAATTAATACCATGAAAAACCTGGTCTTAACTTTGCAAAATGAGGAGAAATGCCTTAATTCTCCTCGTTTTTGCTTTTTCCAACGGAAAAAGCAAACCACCTTTGATTGTTTATGTTCAGGAAGGCGACCCTTCCTGCACATAAACAATCTTTACTAAAAATGAAGTTTTGTAACTTCCATGTGTGCTGCATTAGGCAGCACACATAGAAGTGACAAAACAGCATTACAAAATTGTTCATGTACAGGAAGTGGGAACATAGCTGCATCAGGATAATGATAGACTGGGAATAAACATATGTTACTAACTTTTACCATGCAGTTTGCAAGCATCTCTTTGATGACAGCTTATAGGACACTGCTAGATTACGATTGTCCCTTATGAATTGCACAGTGACGAAAGAATCTCTGTGACAAAATCAGTAACCCATTGACCTATGCACATAAAATACTGTTTTTTAAAATGCATGGTACGCGTTCTTTGCAGTAGGCATATTAACTCTCTTTGTCACATTAGATAAGTCAAAGTTGCCACTGGACAAAACTCTGATCTCTCTCCAGCAGGTACATTAATCACTGGCATTTTCCTGACACTTTTTTAGTCGCTCGAAAACTGCTAATTTCACAAAGAACTTTGACGTGCTTTTAAAATTGTTGCCTTCGGACCCCCTGGGAATGTGCCACGGACCCCTGGGGGTCCTCGGACCCCAGTTTGGGAAACACTGACTTAGAGGATTGGAAAGTGGATCCCCAGTAGCAGGCAAGAAAACAACTTCTTGGAATACTCGGTAGTGCATGGCCTAAACTATTTTGCAAAGTCCCATTGAGGCATTATGAACGGTACAGGAGGAAACGTGTGCGTAATGCCTTTCAGGAAACGGTTAACAACCGGGGACTTAAAAAGAGAAGGCTGATCTGGAAGCCGTAAAAAGGCGGAGATAGCCGAAAGATAACCTTTGATAGTGCCCAGAGCAGAGCCCTGCTGGGCAAAAGAAAGAAGGAACAGAAGGACCTCAGAAAGAGGGACAGAAAGGGGATCCACAGCCGTATCAGTGCACCATGCCACAAACTTGTTCCACCGGCAGGCGTATACCATCTTAGTGGAGGGACACCTGGCTGCCAGACTGATATCACAGACTTCGGGAGGAAGATCGAAAGCTGTCAATTGTCGCCGCTCAATCTCCACGCATGGAGGTGGAGGCTGGACAGGTTCGGATGGAGGACCGTCCCCTGCTGCTGCGACAGAAGATCCTCCCGAAGAGGCAGTCGGATCGGGGGATCGATCGCCATGCTGAGTAGGTCGGGATACCAGTACCTTCGTGCCCAATCCGGAGCCACAAGAATGACCTGGATCCGGTCACGCTGAATCTTCTTCAGCACTCTGGGCAGAAGTGGTATAGGCGGAAGGGCGTACGATAGACCGCAACTCCACTCGCGACGAAAAGCGTCGCCTAGCGAGTGCCGCCTTGGAAATTCCAGCGCGCAGAGCTGAAGACATTGCGCGTTCTCTTCGGTGGCGAATAGATCTAACCAAGGCTCTCCCCACTGCTGAAAGAGACCTTGCACCACGTCCGAGCTCAGACATCATTTCTCATCCATCAAACACCGGCGGCTGAGTTCGTCCGCCCTGGCGTTCAACTAAATCAATTAGAGGTTGCTGAAAATAATTTTTTTAAATCATTTCTAAACTTACCAACTAACACACCATTATTACCAATATGCCATGATCTTGGTCTAAAGTCTATCACTCATTCTGCTGTTTTGAAGGATCTTGTGTTTTGGGTGACACTTTGTACTACCAATTCCCAGATCCTGGTTAAAGAAGCAGTGGAAGAATTATTAACCCTTGAAAGAAAGGCCGGGCCTCTGGGTTGGTTTAAAAAGGTCAGGCAGTGTTTTTTCAAACTGCGGAAGGTGGTCCTCTGTGGGATGACCTAAAGACCATTACTAAAAAAATGCTCTCCCAGCTCAAAAAAAGAGATACTGGGACTATATTGAGTTTACATGTACTAATGTCACGGCACCAGACACTTTAACCAATAGATTCTTAAATGTTTTTAATTGTTTTCAGTTTGATAATTACATGGTTGAAGTTGAACCTCCTCAGGCACGAGCACTGTATATACAATTTAGGACTAGTGCCCTTCCCCTGAATACTATGAAAAGTAGCTAGGCAAATGCTATTGTAACCCCACTGTGCCTGGTGTGTGGGCCAAGTCCTGAAACCATAGAACATTTTTTGTTTACTTGTCCTCACTATGTTCACATTAGGAAAGGTGGATCGTCCCTGCTTGTCGATTGCTGTCATTTATGCAAAATGTAGATGCACTATGCGTGTTTAAATCCAACACAACTAGGTGGTTTGTGTTTACATTATATAGATACTTGTTGTATGCTTGGTGATACAGGTCCAAGACGTGAGTTATCTAGTTGGTCATGTGTATGAATAATGTAGAGAGGTATGATCCAACGTCTAAATCTTCGGAATTCTTGTAAATATCGATATAACTGAACTGACTAGGTGCTTCCCTTGGAGGACTCTAAATGATCATTTTTAAATATTTTGGGAGGTCTTAATGAATTTTAGTCAGACAAACATTACATATATTACTTTTTAATGATGTTCAGAATTGCAAAGTTTTTTATGACGGAAATATTATTGTTTCATTTAAATGTTTTAAATTTATGATGTAAACTGGTTTTATATGTGAATGATCATTATTGATCGAATAAACTACCTCTATAATCAATGTATATTCATTGAAAACACCAAAGGTTAACACTTAGTTATAGTTAGGCAAACATATTTTCCCTATACAAACCAAGTTTAAGCTACACAAACTTTGAAAATTATAAAGTTATAGTTAGAACTTTCCATGACAATTTATTCACCATCTTCAAATTATTAAGTAGCAGACCTTGTTACACATGCTTTTCAGCTCGCTAACCAGACAACACTAACTATAACTCACCACTCTACCATACACTGTGTTCTCACAAATAATGATACTCCACTGTACAACACAACACTAAAATTCCGTGAAAGTATAGTGGTGACAGATATCGCTATGTTTAAATGCTCGTTTCTGGTCCAGGGAAGACCTGGCTTGGCAGTTCGGGCTGGACTGTTCCCATGAGGATGATGGATTCAAACCAGGTCTGTGACTGGGGGTGAGTGTCTGAAAGGTTTCAGCGCCCCGTCCATCATCTCCTTGTGTTTGCTTTGTTCTCACTAAGTTGGCAGGGTATGTCCAGACGTGGGTCCCTTGCTCACTTTGCCACTGGATTCAAGCAAGTCTGGCTAATGAGAGGTGTTACCCCAAAACTGGTCCCAGGAAGCTTGTTTAAGGTCCAGGGAAAACCTGGCTTGGCAGTTCGGGCTGAACTGTTCACATGAGAAACAGGATCAAGACTAATTTGCAAACGGCTGAGTCTGAACTGGGGTGGCAAAATGAGCTAAAGAACGATGATGGATTCAACCCTGATCTGTGACTGGGGGTGAGTGTCTGAAAAGTTTCAGCGCTCCGTCCATAATCTCCTTGTGTTTGCTTGATTCTTATCAAAGCCAAAAGCAACCATCCCACCTCTCCATACAGGACAACATGCATTATTTGTGTCCCTTGTACCCAGATCCCTCTTGCTCAATAAAAATTAAATGCCCTGTCACCTTTGAGGCATAACTAGACACAGAAAGAAAGATGCGGCCCTTAAAAGTCAATGTGCCAATTGTTACTCTCATTTGTGTAGCAGCTTATCTGCTAGCATTGCCATTCATACCCATTGTTTTTCCTTTAAAACATTTTTTTAGAATAAAGGTCTTCTTTCACATTTTGTTAATGTAGTGACTATTTGGTTAAACTGGCTTTTTTTTTTTTTTTAAATGAAAAATAATTATACATTTTTAGACAACTAATTAATAGACTAAAAAGACAGTTACTTTTTTATTTAAGTGCTCTTTTCTACTGAAAGGTTTTCACACATATTATTTATAAAGTGTTCCTGGATCCTGACCGTATGTAGGACAACTCAATGTTTATGATTATTGATGAGGATCCACTAGAAGAGAACACTATGTCCAACGGTAAATTCCCTACCGTCCTGAGTTCCCAATCTCCTCCTAATAAAAACATTATTGATGAGCTTACAGCCTGCCAAAGGAATTTGCCTGTAATGCAGGTATGAATATTGATTATGAGGGGCAATTTCTTTTTACAGTAATATGTCTAGTAGATTGGTTGCAGTTATTTACACTTGGGTTGCCTGACGCTTATCAGCCTTACACAGTTTCGAAAAAGTTGAGACCCGAGAGAATCAAGTGTGGCGTTACCTGCTGCATGGATTGTATCACTTGTTCTTACCCATACTGCCATGCAAACGTCAACTATTTCTAAAATTGTACGGCAAAATTTGCTTACAGTGCAAACTGTCTTTTCATCCTTGATTTCCACATTGCTTGATAAAAACGGTGTAACACGTTTATGGATGGGCAAATATGATGACAGTCTGATAACAGGCAGCTAAAAGTGACAGAATGGACTTTAAAGCAACCTATAATCTATTTGGAAAAATATTAAGTCAGTGATGGATTACTTCATTCCTATACCACATATTTGCATTCCAATTATAGCAAACCAGTAGGTTGGGCACAAGGCCCTATCTGCTGAAAAGAGGTCCCATTTAAAAAAAACAAATGCTGTGAAATAAGTGTCCATCGATCTCATTTGTTTCAGGAATTTCAGGTTGTTTACTCAACTGACCACACTGCTTTTCTTGCTATCAACAAGAGTAGTTTTTAATCAGGTAATTCCTTTGCCACATTGGATTTGATGCTTTTGTCTGCTACAGCTGAAAAGTGTCTGGCATTTCCATTTGCACCTGTCCTGTGCTTTTACTTTTCTCTTGCATACTTTCTTCGTGCTCATTTTCACTGTCAAGGAAAGATGTTTCTCTCTGCTCTTTTACTGCTCTCCTTTGGGCTATTGAAAGGGCCCAATAGGTCTCAGTATTAGTTCTAGCGCAGCCTTAAAACATTGTTAGGCACAGCTGATTCACACACCAAGAACTCAGAGAACAGTCCAGCACAGGACTACATAACCTACCAACCTCTTTCTAACTCCACTAAATACTACACCTTTTCATTAGGCCTGTAACATCTAAACATGGCTGAGATTAAATATGCCCTAAACCACTGTTACTTGATTCCTAGCCACAACCAGAGACCACATTATCCGCACTGTCTACTTGAAGTGCAGGAGACAGGCAATCCATTGTGCATCAGGTGTACACTTCTGCCCACAGGCAGTAAACACTTTATACTTATTAATTCTGTTTGCACGAGTTTTAAGAATGCTAATGACATTTTTAGCAGTGGCAGATGTTTTACACGTCAATAGTTTTTATTTTACAGTTACAAAGTATAAAGAGTTGTGAAAAGAGCCCAAGAGAAAATGGCAAAGTGTTTCACCATTCGTATGGATTTTGTACCCCAAGATATTGTGACATGTTAAACATTAATGCTTAAAAATTATATTAGGGTGGTAATATACACCATTCCGACTCCGTACCATCTATCACACCACATCGGACCTCTTCTGGCGCTGCGGCTCCAGGCAATTTACAACACAGTGGTCATGTTCTGTCATCTCTACCTATTGGAAGGACATTTTGGGACATATGAAGGGTGTCCTGGGCTTTCCCCTTCCTCCCTTCTACAGCAACACTATCCAGGGGTTTCGGCCAATGGAACTGGAGGCCATGACTCACAAAGATTAGCGTATTATGTGCCACATGCTGGGCTCTGCTTAACAGCTCGTAGCACTTCACTGGCAGCAGATCTCAAACCTCCCCACCCGACACACACCCCCCAGTGGCTCTGTGGTTCACCCGTTATTGGCATGTCATGGCCATGGAGCTTTTGACACATAGAATTGCTCACACTGACTTCAAGTTGGCCCACATCTGACAACCCTTGATTAATTACTTCACATGCTTGGAATATACTTGCTTTAATCCACCGAAACCTATGGGGCTACTACTTTTCGATTGAACTAATCCTGAATAGACAAAACACAATGCCGATAAGCGGACTCGTCCCCTACTTTCCCCTGGCATGCCCTCTCCTCTCGTCACATGTCCCTATCCTGCAAACCCCTATCTTACTTAGTGAACACGGGGCCTCCCTAGGCAAGGACAATCACAAATCAACCTGCTCAACTATTTAGATGCTGTTGTTTGTTTTTTAATACCATGCTCTAACTGCAATTCTAAGTCGGATCATTGAACTGGTCAGCTACTTGATAGCTTCCTTTTGTAATATCCATGGGGTATATTGTTACACATTTTTTGGCCCACTACAGAACCTATACCACTCTGTATGTGCATCTAACTACAATGCGATCAATGCCACCCGGTCCGTATGGAGCTAATGTCTTGACTGCTTTGTTGATCTGTGACATTTTCTTTCAATAGAATTCAAGTAAAAAAAAAAACAAAAAAAAAACAAAACAAAAAAAAAAAATATATATATATATCTCCTCAGTTTTTTCAGTCTGGATTGTATACCAAAAGATATCAGAGGTGGAGAAAGGGAAAAAGCTCTGAGACGCCTGGAATCCAGGTATATTATTGAACTCCAGACGAAAACACCTGAGGGACTGAATTCAGGGGAGGAATTAATTACTCACCTATGAGAAACCATTTTGTCACTGTGTTCCTAAATTTGAGCTGAATAGAAACTAAGGAAAAAATGTGAAACTTGTATAAATGTGATTAATGTAGTAATGAGATGTCTCATTTGAAGTGCACTAATGATATTGTGAAAATACAATCTCAAGGTATGCCCATCCAGGGCTTTATACTTACAGAATATGATGGAAATGGGATGCCTCATCGCGAAGGAATTTATGAATTGTGAAACATGCAATTTAAAGTTAAGAAATTGAATGAATTGTGAGTTTAATTTGATTACAAAGAACATATATCATGAATGAAATGTAATTTTGCATGTTCAAAGATGGCGACCAAAGTCACATAGAACTGGTCCCTCATTTATGTTTATAGAATAAGATAAAAATCAATTTCCGTTTTGAACGCGAGCCGACACTGACGAAAGCTACGGCTGAAACGCGTCTGTTTGCACCAATAAATCCGAATTGGGATTAAAAATCTAACCGGAGTGCTGGTCCTTTGTTCACTTTGTGGGACTTTGGAGCGTTATATATATATATATATATATATATATATTAATATTAGATGATCAGCATTTCTGCTTAATGAGCAGTTATTTCCATATGCATGGAAGTAACTGATCAAATACCCACTAGTTATGTGATGCAAACTGTATCCCAATTTTACCAACTACAGCATAACTTTAGATTTCTGAGACAGCATTGAAAACATTACCTGCTTTCTCCTTGCTTCTCGAGCAGATTTCAGTTCATTTGTCCGCTCTCGGATAGTATCCAAATAGGTCTCTTTGTTCTGTTTTAGTTCCTTTAGTTCAGATTCAAGCAAATCCCTTTCCTCTTGCAAAAGATTTTGAAGTCGGAGGCGTCGTTGTTCCAAACTCTTTTTCTTCTCCTCCTTCACTTTCTGGCGATGATAAGCACTCATGCTATTAATGGATAACATAAGTAAATATGACGAATCAGCAGTTAATAATCAATATTTAATCTACATAAATTATATCAGTGCTTACATTTGTTGATAACTGTCAACACAAATCTTCATCAGAATTGTCAAAAACAAACACTTGCGATACTTTATCCTTAAGTGGTGTTTCTGATTTAAAGAAATAGTTTTGATTACCTGCTATTTTGAAGGACCTTTGTAGCAAAATTCTAAATGTGTTTGATCGTGTTTAGTTCATACCATGCTACTTCCATGGAGTTATGGAACTCTATTATAAACAAACAGTCAAATCACTATTCTTACTTAAACTGGCACCAGCCACTTTTCAACCCCAAAGTCACTTTGATGTAATTTCTGAGGTGAAAGAAGTAATCGCCAGTAAAAGCCAGAACTTGTGGCTAAACATAGGTGTAAACAATTTCATCATCTTCTTTATTAAACTGTTAATGTAGTTAAAGTGTAAAATATTAAATCAGTAAATCTTCAAGGCCAGTCTTGCCAATCTTCTGCCAGGCATAGTGTCACACGCCAAAAGCCAAACAAGAAAGCCCACCAGCAGCTCCATTTTCTCAAAAGAATCAAACTTTTGTGCTTACTGATGACATCACAATCAGTTGTCAAGATGTGAACATATTCTGCTAGACTTCCCAAGTCGCCTCCTGCCTCTCACCTCTCTCAAAGCGGTTCTTCGCTCTGAAGATGAAAAATTAATGGAGATTAGGTCCCCTTCTTTTCAGGTCACTGATGACTTACACAGCCTGACCTCATTAAGCAATGTTTGGCTGCAATTTTCTCCTGGATGCCTCAGAATCAGCTTATGTGTAATAAAGATAAGGCAGAACAACTCCTCTTTGGCCTGAACTTCCTTTTGATTGGTCTACTTGCTGGGCTTAGAGTGCGCCTCCTTGCTCCCTCAATCGGAGGTGGTTAAGAACTTGGGGGTTAATATCCATCAACAAGACTTCATTTTTAGACCCCCCCCACCAGGGATCGCCGCCCTTCTAACATGGCCTTGACCATTGTGCCATGGATCAATCGCTCCAGGAAAGGTAGCCACTCTTTTTACTTTCAAGGGCCCTCTGCCTGGAATAATCTTCCCCTTGACCGTCGCTTTGTAGCATCTGAACAGATTTTTAAGAAAAGGTCTGAAACGCCTTTTTGCTCAGACTTAACTTCTCACCCATGATTAGTAGTGCAGGGACACTCCTCTCAATATCTGTCGCGCTGTATAAATCTATACTCATCATCACCATTGAACCTATATGAAAGTGTCCAACTACTGCATCACCAATAAGAGTATAAACTTCCTACCCAAACATAAAACTTTATTTAAGATGGCTCTCACTCAATTAGTAGCAAATCAAGTATGCCTGAAAAGTCAAATTGAAGCAATGAAACAAGCTCATATTTGCTTCTGGAACTTTTACCCTGACAACATGTGTCTGGTGGCTTCCTTCCCTTCTTTTTAAGAGCACACATGAGGTACCTTTTAACATCCCACCTTACAAACAAGTAGTAGGGCTTTCATATCCTCCCATACACTGCGACCACCCCACCTCAAAGACTCTATTGTTGATACTAGATCCACTCCCTTCAGTTGTCACTGCTAACATTATAAGTTCTTACTTGGTTTTTATGTTCATTGCATCACTACAGCAAAATTGGAGTTCTAAAACATATGAAATAAATTATCTATACCAACAGGGCCCTTAAGGTGCAAACAATACTTTTATTTCCATGTACTATTAGCCTTATTAAAAAAAATATGATACACCAAAATACCAGTACTATAAATTTAAAATATATTTGCAGATCAATGTTACAAATTTACAAGGAGGTGGAAAATACTGCTAATTCAGAAGTAATCTGAAGAACTTCATGTATGACTCATTGACAGCTAAAGGAAGATCATCATCCAAGGAATGTTTCAACAGAATGCTAATCCTGAGGAAAGGCAGCATAGAAGGTTCTCCAAGACAGCAAATATTTCACTGGCCCACTGTGACATTAAATAAGTAATGGAACTTGAAAACCAACACTTCAGCTGCGCTCTCATCGGATAACGCCGTGCCGCTATGCTGCCGATTTAACTGTATCCAGCGGACACCAGCGGGTTAAGCGACAGGCTCTTCTTACCCACGGATGCATGAATCACTATTATTATGTGACAGCCTCAACTCTAACGAAACTTCTACAGGTCCCATTGTCTTATTCTCGATTAAGATCTCAATGTGCCCTGAAGACGGTGATACCTAGAGAAGGAGGACGAGTGCATGCAGGAATGCCAGCTGAGCCGAAGTAGAGTTTGGGCATCGCCGCAATGAGCGGCAGAAGGAGAGGGCAACGCCGCAAGGGAAGCGGGCGGCGCTCCGAGAGACCGGCACAATCAAGGCCGGAGACCAAAGGATAACCGAAGACGCCGCAGAGGGGAGCCTGGCAGCACGCCGGTGACCAGAGCGACGGGAAGAGTGGTAGGTGCGCGCCGATTGCAGAGCACTGCGTGAGGCCGCTAGGGAGACACATAGCGGGGCCCAGTCGCAGAATAGACCACAGTGCTGCCCGCAGGGGAGACCAGCAGGCAGAGAGTGGCGTGCACCACCAGTGTACCCAACCGCAGGCTGGAATAAGGGCAATCCTCACTTAATAGTCAAGGAGAGAAAGAGAACTGACTGAAATCACAACCCACCGCTGAAATGTGTCATTGTTGAACTGTGGCAACACGAAAACAAGCATAAGCAGAGGCAGTGGCAGTGGCAAAAGATAACGACATACAGACAAAGTGGCAATAAGTATTAGTGCGTATGAGGCCCATCGTCACAACTGCTTGCTGCCTTGATCACGTGGGACGAGCTAGGAGCGAGGAGCAGGACCAGGAGCCAGGGGGCACAGAGCAGAGCAGGTGGGCGTTTCGTTGACAGACTGCAGGGGGGGCCAGTGTGAGCAAACAGCAGGCAGGCGAACAGGTTGAGCCCCCCCCAGAGTCTCCCTAAAGACCTGTTGGGGAGCCACTTTGCTGTGTTGGAGGAGGTTGGAGGAGGTTGCTTGAACTCTGGTGGGAACTGCAAGTTGCCTCTAAAGCGCCGCACCTGTGCTGGGGAAAGCCTACATCACCCCTTGCGGCACCTGCTTCGCGGGATGCGCGCCAAGGGTGGGCCCGTCTGAGCCCGTCAGTGACCGGAGGAGACCCCCTCTGAGGGCCCCACCTACGCAAGGTCAGTTTTTCCATTAACTCGGTATTCGTCTTTGCCAAAGCCTGTTATCAATTAGGAAGCTTGAACTGACTTTACCTGCATCACAAGATGAACAAGCGTGAGGGGAAGGGGAGAAGCGCGCTACCGAGTGGAAGTGTGGTGGGGACACTGGATCAATTCTTAATTAGAGCAAGCTCTCTACTCAAGCACGAGATAGCAATCACGGAACGCCGTCTATCGCTTGAACCCCTCATGTCCAAAAGATCATCTTTGGGAGGCTTGGCCTCTGCTCGTACACCCGATAATTGCCCCGCTACAGCCATTGATATTTCTGATAAGGCGAGCGACACTATTCAGTCTGTAAGTGGGCCAATGGAAGTACCCATCATAATGGAAGCACCTGCTGTGCCTGTGCAAGAGTGTGCAGTAAGTAGCCCACTTCAACGAATATCTACAAGGTCTGCGCCCCAAAATAAAATCCTTGAGGTTGTCCCAGAAGCCACAACAAAAAGGAAAAGGGGAGGGGGTCAACAGAGACCAAAAATCGAAAAAATTCCAAGAACAACTAAAAATGGAGGAGCTGTCTCACTACCACCTTCTACACCAGTAGATAGTGTCCCTGTTACCACTGGAGCTTTGGATTTAGATGGAGTAGGCGATTTCCCCCCCGTAGCTAATGAAGCCATGTGGAAGAAACTGGAGAATCTACTCCTAACATCTTTTCATTCCATCATTGACAGACTGAGCATGATTGAGGAAAGATTAAACACGTTTGAATCTCAGGCTAAGTCTAATTTTTGTGCTCTGGAGGGTCTACTTGTTCATACTAAATCGCCATCTGTGCCTATACCTAACAAATCGAGTAATACTGCGCTAGCTAAATCTAAACCCTCTAAATTACCAGTATCTAGACCTTTACCCCACAGGAAATCCGTCACCGTATCTACCAACTCGGATGTTGTGACGGCCCCTTTGATCGAAAACATTGATGTGCCAGGGAACATGTCGAGTGAATTCGCTCAATCGATCATGAGCCCCCCAGGGGAGGAACGATCATGTGCAGCGGCGGGAGTCGATACCGTGCAACCGGCCATCACCAACATTAACTGTGCTATAGTAAATCAGACCAAATCTGTACCAAGGTCACATTGCCCAGGACTCTTGACGAAGGGAGGGAAACCGGAACACAGTATAGCTCTTGATGGCTCCCTGTCCCTACATCTTACCCCTGCAGCTGCTTCATTGGTTGTGGTCCTGAAGAACGTCCCAGCATTGCGAGAAGGACAGATTGAATCCACCGAACAATTACTGACTAAAGCCATGCATTGGTTTAATACACAATTGAAGGGCGTTGGGATCTGGGATGGAGATATCCACAACCAGATGATCATGGCTAGACGATGTGCATGGATAGGACCATCCAAAAAGGAAGGGAGGGGTGACTGTGTAGCTGTGTAGTTGTGAACTTTAACAATGAGTATGTTGTTAGATTTCTCTTGGATCACTTGGGTAGTAGCAATCTAGGGAACCACTCTGATAAAATCTTTGTCTTGCCTTTAGGATTCTTTTACAGATCTTACCACAACCCTTCAATAGGGAGGGATACATTTAGTGTAGCAACACAATCCTGGGCACCTCCAAGAACCATACATAGATCCCTAGATATAGACCTCGTCAATAGATTTGCTCCCTTGGTTGATCTAGATGCATGCGATTGACTACAACCAGCCGTTTCATCTCAGGCAGAGAACACCGATAATCAGCTCATTCTCTCCCCCGTGATTGATATGAGCCCACAGATATTAAATTCCAACCATCCTGAGAATACAGAGATCCCGTCACCCCTAGTCTTGGGAGGTAGTACGGCTTCTTCCACACGAACACTAATATCGTGGAATATTGCCGGCCTACAATCCAGGATTATGTCTTCTGATTGGTAGGGGAGTTTTGGGTAGTTAGTATTAATATTGTAGAAATATGCTCGTAACAAATGTACACCTTCTTTTAGTTCACTATTAGACAATGCATCAGCCGTATTAAGATGTTGTATGTAACTGGACTGTGGAGGAAGGATGCACAGGAATAATGTGTACTAAACTGGACATATCAGAGATGTACATTGTAATGATGCAAAGGTAAATAAGAAATGCAATAAAATATGTTTAAAAAAAAAAATGTCTTCTGATTGGTCATGTTTCATTGAGAACTATGACATTATCGCTTTTCAGGAGACTTGGTCACTGAGCATGATTTTTCGTCCCGGTTACCTGGTCTTTGGTAAATTGGCTACCGCAGGACACAAAGGGAGACCCTGTGGGGGATTGATTATCTAGGTTAGACAGCAGATAGGCTATCAGGTGGAAGAGATAATGATTGACAGTCCCAACATTCTAGCTATTAGAATCTGTTATGAACACGAGCCAGACCTCATATTGATAAATGTGTATGCGAGAGGGATAGTGGGTGGGAAAGCATCTCCAACTGTTTCCAAACTGGACACATTCATTGATTTTTGAAAGGGGTAAATCACCTGATAATTGCAGGTGATTTTAACTGCACATTTGAGCCCCTTGGCCCCGAAGGCGGCTGTCTTAGTAGTGATGAGGGCCTGACTTGGGGGGATACCACTTTTAACATTGCCCCCAATTACTAAATGGACAGAGGCGGCGCTCCAGCTAAAAAGTTTATCTCTGGAGAAGGGCCTCAGGGCCGTCAATGGGAGGTCGATGTCAGATAGTGAAGGCACACACACTTAACAATGGGATAAGAAGTAGTAAGATCGACTACTTCTTTATTAATCTAGAACTATGGCCGAGAGTTCAGGACATGAAGATTCTAAGTAGAACGGAGAGCGATCACGATCCGCTATTGCTAACTCTAGAGATAAAGGGCCAATATATGGCGAGGGCAAGAACTGAAATAACGATGGCTGATGTAATTATGTCCCAAGACTGTCGTCGGCTAAAATGGGCAGTGGCCTCACAAGATGAAAGCACTCTAGATCTGATCAAGCTAACCCTTGAGGACACGCTAATAGCTCTTGCCACTCTAGATATGCACGAGGACTCTCTCCCTGCCTTTTTGAAGGTCTATGACGACCTCTTTGTTAAGCTGAAAGCTTTTTTCACTAAAACTAACAGATCTACCAAGCAGATCATCCAAAAATCAGCAAAATGGTATGATGGGGCATGCAGGTCTGTATTTAGGCACCTCTCCCAAGCTATTAGGTTGGGAGTACCACAGGAGGTCAGGAAAGCAAGGTCTGAATATAAGAAAACACAATATAGGGCAAAGCAAAACTTTGATGAAAACAGATGGAAGGATCTGTTATATGCAAGTAATGGGAACAACTGGCGGCGATTCTGGCAAACAGTTAAATGGGATAGTGGAGATATAGGGCCTGTACCAGTGAATGATGTGTCACCAGAAGAGTGGGTCCTGCACCACCAGGCCCAATTAGCTTCCACCACAGGTAGACCTATACACCACCCCCAACTAACATTTGATACCGTCCTAAGCTTTGACATAGGGGAGATTGAAAGAGTTTTAGCGGTGTCCCAGCAGGCAGGGCCCCCGGTCCGGATTGTATCCCGGCCGATATATTTAAATATGACGACAGGAAGAACTGGATCAAATACATCCATACTATATCTAACGCCCTAGCTAGAGGTGCTTCTATTCCAGAATCCTGGCGCAGGCCGAAATAATTCAGATTTACAAAAAAGGGGACATGCAACTATAGGCCTATAAGCCTAATAGACGCTTTACAAAAGATTGTGACCAGACTTGTGTTAAGTAGGGTAAATACTTGGATTGATGATCACGACATTCTATCCACCTTTCAAGCGGGTTTCCGTCCTCATGTCAGTACCATCGACCAAGTTTTTAGATTCATGATGATTTATTGGAATACTGTGATCCTAGCCGGGGGGACTCTATTTGCTGCATTTATTGATCTAAAATCAGCTTTTGATCTGGTGCCCCGATACAAGTTATGGGATACACTAAAGGAAGCAGGGATTCCTCCAGAGTTGCTATGCTTCATCATTAAACTTCATGAGTCTAATTATGCCCAGGTACGGTGGGGACAACAGGGTGAATTAACAGATCGTTTCCCAGTAAACAAGGGTTTACGGTAGGGGTGTGTTCTCGCCCCCACCCTCTTCGCTCTGTTTATAAACAAGGTTGTTTTATATTACACTACCTAGCAAACCGATGCCCCCACTCTTGCTGGTATGAAGGTTCCACTGCTAATGTTTGCAGACGATACCTTAATCTTGTCTAAAACTCAATTTGGTCTGCAACGCGCACTCAATATATTCACTGTTTTTTGCAACAATCATGAGCTAGCAGTTAACGTTGATAAGACCAAGTTCATGGTGCTGCACAAACATAAAATAGTGAAAGGCAGGGTGGAAATGAATAATGCATCCCTGGAGCAAATTGATACCTTTACGTACCTGGGCATTACAATGGGCAAGAGGATGAACTGGGAACCCCAGATAGATTTATTGGTCCTCAGGCATAATCAATTAGCAGGTGCCCTACTAAAAGAACACCAGTTATCCTACCCAAAAACAAGTAGGGCCAGCACTGACAATCTATAAAGGGAAAATCAGGGCATCGATAATTTACGTACAGAGCTCTGGGGTTTTGAAAATCTAGGTCCCCTAGTTCTTGCCCAGAATAAGTTCTTGAGATCATTGACTGGTCTCCCTCAATCGACTCCTCTTAAACCCCTATTATTAGATCTGGGTTGCACTCCATTTGAGGAGGCAGCGGGGTTTAGACCCCTTGCTTATTGGAGACGGATATGGACAACCCCAGAGTTAGCACCATATGCCAATGCAGTTAAGCATATCAGAGAAACAGACCTGTCTTTCCAAATTAAATGGCTACAAAAGATTAAGGGCACCTTATCTGATATGGGGCTTAGCCATCTATGGGAGGACCCAGTAGGGAATCTTTTCCCAACAAAAAATGATTTTAAAGCACTCTATAGGGACATGGTCTGTAATAAATCCATGTCATTGACGAGCAGAACATCCCTGACAGGCATCTTCCATGAATAAAAGCATGAATATAAGCCTGAGGCATACTGGGATTTTATTGTGCGACCTGACGACAGGAAATTATACCACCAATTTAGAGTGGGTACCCTTCCCATAAAATCTTTTACGGCTAAGTGGCATGAAGTCTTAGACACCAAATGCCCCATGTGTTTAATTATGGATGAGTCTATAACACATGTATTGTTTGTGTGCCCAGCATATAAGGGTCCTCGTCATAAATGGCTCAAGCCGATCTGTTTAAATCTTGGCACAAGATCATGTCAAGCTGCACTGCGTATTTTGAAAACAGACACACGTGAAGATGTAGCTATAGCTATGGCGAAATTTTTGAGCTGGTCATGGGCCCTTAGAAGGAAAGGTATGGATGCTACTGCAGTCGTTACCCTGCATTAATGAACCTGTTTATTTATTTGGTGCGGTATGATCTCTATTTACTGCATTTCTTGGATAAACAGTTTTCTCTTATTGTGTTTTATATTTTTAAATTAATTTTTTAAAGCAAGGATATTAATCTTACTCACTATTTTATTACTATTTTCAAATCCTATTCTATAGTACTGTATGTTTTATTGGAGAAAAAAAATGCAATGATATTTTTAGGAATCTCAATCTGCTATGACTATATCATCTTTTAAAAATATTGATTGTTGTTTTATGATCTTGTATGTATTGTACTTGTGTCTTTTATGATTGAAAATATCAAATAAAGACTAATTTGATTTGATTTGAAAACCAAAACACTGATATGGAAGTGTAAATTGTTCTCTGGTGAAAGCTCCATTAGGATAATCAATACCAAACAAACTAATAACAGAAATCTTGCCTATCCTCCCCTGAAAATTAAGAGGACTGATTGAGGCTCAATGCAGAAAACAAAGCAATCACCCAGAAGATTATACAACAAGGATAATTCTACAATGATGCTTCAAATATATTTACAAAGAAAAGCAAGTCCAAAACAATTCAATAGGCTAAGGTAAGCAGGGAATGTAGTATTCTGTAGAATGCTGATATGCAATACACTTAATCCTATATGGAAGTGTCAGAATCACCTAATAGTGCCCAACCACCACAGCAGGCACTTATCAATAATTACAAGCCCAGCTATCCCTACATCATTTGACCATGTTGAAACAAAACTACCACTGACTTTGTCTGATGGCAAACAAGTGGCTCCCTTCCATAGTAGGGAAGATGCATTTTTCCATTTAGTACACAAAACTGTGGGGGGTAATTAAAGAACGATATATTTATCCTCAATGTTTGAAGAAGAAAGGCTGATGCTCTGAAACCTCAACGAGGGAATCACAATCCCTGATCAAAAGGGAGCACCCCAGAAAAGGAAAAGAACTGAAACAGCTAGCCCTAAATCAAATGAAAAGAGTGGAACCACCAAACAGGTCACTCTCAATGACCACAGAACAAATGGCAGAGAATCGGATCTGGTTTTATATAGCCACCTATATACAGCTAAATAGATTTTTTTAATGGATCCCAAAGTTTAATCATCTTGGTATTTTGTGTCAAATAAAATAGATCTTCTAAAATGCAGTAAATCTTTTTAGTGGATTACAGTTGAAATCTAACCTCAAACCTGCATGTCCTTTTGATTCAGCCTTCGTTTACAGCTCCTTGATGGGAGTGGGGTACATCCTGTTTTCCATATTGTCACAGAGGGTTGAGCTCTACTAAGTCTAAGAACTACAGACTGGCTTTTAATAGTAAAAACATGATGTCATATTATTGTTTGACCACAGGTTGGCAGCAATAAGAACAATAGTTACTTACCTGTAATCTGTGGTTCTCCAGTATGGGTATCTTTCATAGATTCACATGCCTGAATCATTCACCGTCGTCAGAGTGGGAGTCCCACAGTACATAAAAAAGCAATAATTATGCACATAATAACCATAACATTGTTAACCTAGAACCAGGAAGTAAAGTAGCCATAAACTACAAGGAAAAATACTTCCACATATATGACTTGTCCAAGTCATTATATACAGTCCAAACTGTAGCCAATCAGGCAACAGCACCCTCCAGAATGTTCTCCTCAGAGGCTGAGGCTTCAGATTTTCTCGCACAAGAGTGAATCAAGTGATCCCGCTTTCAATTAGTCCATTATTATGTGCTCCATAGAGCATATTTGACCCCGGTGAAAATCAGGCGATATTTTGCTACGGCATCGGCGGAGTGCCCCAGGTGCCCGGCCCAGGAGGCGGACCTTCTCCACATGCTGTGGGCCTGCCCGGGACTGTCGGCCTATTGGGAGGAAGTGGGGAAGACCCTGGAGGAGACGACGGGGCGATCCCTTTCGTTGGATGCGGCGGTGGGTCTCCTGCACTGGTTCCCTCATACCCCCAAGAATAAAATATCTAGTAAATTCATTGATTTGGGGCTGCTCCTTGCTAAACGGGAGGTGACCAGGAACTGGAAGGCACGGGCCGGCCCGACGGGGAGCCGGTGGCACAGCGAATTTTTGAAGTGGGCAGCAGGGGAGAGCACGCTTAGATACCAGCTAGCTTGGAGGCAGCGTAACGAGAAGGCCGAGGAGACAGCGCTGGAGTGGGAGATGCTAGTGCAGGCCCTTAGGGATTATTGCGCCCCCGGCGACGCCGAACGTGAGGAAGCGGCGCGCCCCGAGTCCCATTAGATGGTTGCACTTCCCAGCTTTATTGTTTTCCCTATGGGTCCTCTAGAAGATCCGGTTGCGGTGGATGCCGCGCGCTGATGGCGGGGGGGGGGGGGAGGGATTTTCCTGGGATTGGGGTGTTTTGAGGGTGGGGGTTCTTTTGGAGTTATAGGCTTGTTTAGAAAAGCAGATGAAGGACAATGGATCTTCCGGGCCAACCCCGACATCCTCCGGAGCCCCCATCGAATTTCGCCGCCCGACCCCAGGGTTGTGGGCTGAATGGCTGTGTAAGCAACATCCGGAGGGGGATGGAGGGTTGTGTTTCAATGCTTTGGTCTGGGATATAATGTTGGCCGATCATGTAACGATTTACTGATTCCTGCAATAAAAATAATTAAAAAAAAAAAAAAAAGAGTGAATCAAGTGATAAGAGCACAAACCAGCCTCTGAGGGGAGGTGGGAGGGCTGCATGTGAATCTATGAGAGATACCAATACTGGAGAACCACAGATTACTGGAAAGTAACTATTGTTCTTCTCCAGTATTGGGGTATCTTTCATAGATTCACATGCCTGAATCAGAGTAGAAAGCAGTACGCCAATAATGCTCGTAAGACGCTATTTGTAACATAAACATATGTACAAAAGACATTATGCAATAACATACCTAGAATGCTATACTATGCATAAATACATGTATATATGTATATACAGGGCAATGCTATGATATATAATAATCATGTCTGAAATGCGTCTGAGAAACAGTACAGAGGTGGAGGGAAGAACAGAGGTTCACCCTATTTAAAAAGATTACGGAGAACCGCTTGTCCCACGGACGTATCTGCATCACTGGCAGCTTCCAAACAGTAGTGCTTGGTAAAAGAGTGTCTGCTGGACCAAGTTGCATCTCTGCAAATTTGATGAAGAGGCACACCCGTAAAGAGAGCAGTAGAAGAGGAGATTGCTCTTGTAGAATGTGCTCTCGGAGTTGTTTGCAATGGTCTTCCTGCTTGCTGATGGCAGAGGCAAATTGCGGCAGAAATCCAACAAGCTATAGTCTGCTTGGATACTGAATGTCCCTGCTGCATCCTTCCGTAGGCCACAAATAGCTGGTTAGATTTACGGATTGTAGAAGTCCATTGTAAATAGAACTTGAGACATCTTCTAATGTCAAGGGAATGCAAAGTTCTTTCCGCATGTGATTGAGGATTAGGAAAGAAAGTTTTTAAACTGATAGGCTAGTTGAGATGGAAGTCAGAAGGTACTTTAGGCAGAAAACTGGGGTTAGTGCGTAGTACTACTGAGTTCGAGGTGAATTGGAGAAAAGGTGGAGTAACAGTAAAAGCTTGAATGTCACCGACTCTCCTAGCTGATGTTAAAGCCAATAGCAGAGACACTTTCCATGATAGAAATTTCAAATCCACTTTATGGATAGGCTCAAAGGGGTGCCACATGAGTTGTGCAAGCACCACATTAAGATGCCAGGATGGAGGTGGGCACCGGATAGGAGGAAACATCTGAAACAATCCTTTGAAGAACTGCTGAATGATCCTAGCTGAATAGAGAGAATTGGAACCGTTTTGCCAAAACCTTGAAATAGCTGCCAAAAATACTTTCAGAGTAGAATGGGACAGGCCTGATCTTGCCAAGTGTAAAAAGAACGGTAAAATCTGTTCCGGTTTTGCATGAATTGGATGAATATTGGCAGATTTACACCATATGCAAAGCCTCTTCCATTTAAGCCTGTACGTTTTAACAGTGGCAGGTGCTCCAGTGTTGGCTAACACTTCCTTACAATCCGTAGGAATGTTCAGATGTGCGAATTCAAGGTGTTCAGGTGCCAGGCTGCTAATCTCAGAGAGGCAGGGTCCGGGTGGCAGATCTGTCCGTTCTGGATGGATAGGAGGTTCGGTATTGGTCGAAACTGAATGGGAACGCATTCTGAAAGAAGGAGAAGTTCGGTAAACCAGAACTGGCGAGGCCATCTGGGAGCGATGAGAATTAGGAGACAAGGTTCTCTCTTCATCTTCCGGAGAACTCTGGAAACCAACGGTATCGGAGGAAAGGCGTACGCATATATCTGCGACCAATTCATCGAAAACGCATTCCCGCGTGACCCCTTGTAGGGAAGCCAACTTGTAAAGAATGGACATTTGCGGTTCTGATTGGTCGCAAACAG
Source organism: Triturus cristatus (assembly GCF_964204655.1). Lineage (NCBI taxonomy): Eukaryota > Metazoa > Chordata > Amphibia > Caudata > Salamandridae > Triturus > Triturus cristatus. Next base: position 224,268,274 of record NC_140594.1, on the reverse strand, counting down.
GTCCAGGTCGGGACGACCCCACTCCTGAAAGACCCGATTCAATGTTGGTTGATGTAACTCCCACTCGTGATTGGATACTGTCGATCTGCTGAGGGAATCCGCTAGGACATTGGAGACTCCTGGAACATGGATCGCTGATAGGCTGATGATTGTGTCGTATCGCCCAGTCCGAGATTTCTTGGGCTAGAAGAGAGAGTAGGGCAGACTTTGTTCCTCCTTGTTTGTTCGAAGAGTGCATACTTGTAGTGTTGTCTGTCCGAATTAGTACTGAAGCTCCCAGGATGATGATTCGAAAGGATTTTAGGGCTAAAAAGATGGCTCGTAATTCTAGAAGGTTGATATGCCACGTCCTTTGCTGGACGTTCCACTTGCCGTTGACCGTCATCCCTTGAAGGTGTGCCCCCCATCCCTTGAGGGATACATCTGTGGTGATGGTGAAATTTGGAACTTCTACCAGGAATGCACACTCTTTTTTCACGTTCTTTCTTAGAGTCCACCAGAGTAAGGCTTCTCGCATCCGAGGAGTGATGCGAATGATGTCGTCGAACGACCCCGAAATCTGCAACCATTGGTGGTTGAGCTTCTCTTGCAGGGGCCTCATTCTGAGACGGCAGTTGGGTATCAAAGGGATGCAGGAAGAGATCATCCCTAAAAAAGACTTGAACAGCCAGACTGAAACGCACCTTTTTGATTGTAAAAGGCGAGCTAGCTTGCAGATTTTTTTGTTGTCTTTCGTTTGAGACAAATGCCTGGGCAAGCGGAGTGTCTAACGTGGCTCCCAAGAAGGTCTTTCTTTGTGATGGAACAAGATGAGACTTGTCAAGGTTGATGGAGAGACCTAGAGATTGGAAAAGTGACAGACATCTTTGAATGCGTGCGCTTGCGGGTGGAAAAGAATTCGCCTTGATAAGGCAGTCGTCCAGGTATGGAAAGATTTGAATCCCTTCCAGACGAAGGTGTGTGGCCACTGGTGCCAGAACCTTGGAAAATACACGGGGTGCTGAACGTAGTCCGAAAGGAACGACTTTGAACTGAAAGTCCCTGCCAGCCACTCTGAACCGCAAGAATTTTCTGTGTCTGGCTAGGATTGGTATTGCAAAAATTAGGGGACCCCCTCTATATAATAATTCTCAGGCTAGGGAAAAGAGGGGAAAAGGTAGCAAAGAGTTAAATAAGTTCCCTCATAGCCTTTTTATAACTCCCAATATGACTTTGTTCTCACCAATTTAAATTCCCAATTCACTCACAATAGTGACAACAAAATATCATTTGTATCATTATTTTATTATTACAATTTCTTTGAATAAATTTCATTTCTCTTAACGTATGTCATTTTTTTCTTTTTTCTAAATAGATATCAAACTAACAATAACAATTTATATCCCAGAACATAAACACATACAATAAATACAAATAGTTTCAAATCCGTAATTCCTTTCAAAGATAGAAAACCGTCCCTATATAAGGTTAAAAAAGCTACACAAACATACTGCATTTATTCCAACACATTCATACTCTCCCACAAAATCATACAAAGAACAACTGAACATAGGATTAGATTGTATTGTGATGAATAACACCTCTACGACCAAAGAGATTTTCTATTTAGAGGGCAGGCGGCTCAGTATACGGTCAGTATACGGTCGACGCGCGTTTCGGTGGTGTAGAAATGCAAATTAGACCACCTTCATCAGGACCTATACAGTAGTCACTTTCATCCGTACCATAGAAATCAAGGGACTCGATCACTAGTTAAGTAATATCTCCAGAGTTTATCCGTCTGTGTTTGTTAAAGTTGTCATACGTTTTACGGTGGTGCACTTCACTGTGTTCGGCCTCGAAAGCCTCTGTCGGGAAAGAACTCTATTCCAAGATTGTACTGTTTTATTCTCTTTTCTCTTTTTGGTCCAAGTTACCAATCAGACGAGGTCCACATTGCTCCCAAACGAATCAGAAAGAGATATACGTTGCCAACTTCCCTTTGAAAGTTCTTAACCATCAACTCTCGCTCTACTTCGACGGCATATCGTAGTTTAGTTGCACTCTCTGTTCCTTTTTTGTCCAGGCGTTTAGTCACCTCCGCACACCAACGTTTTTGTTTCTCTAGGTCAATTACCAGGTAACCGTCGACCGTATACTGACCGTATACTGAGCCGCCTGCCCTCTAAATAGAAAATCTCTTTGGGCGTAGAGGTGTTATTCATCACAATACAATCTAATCCTATGTTCAGTTGTTCTTTGTATGATTTTGTGGGAGAGTATGAATGTGTTGGAATAAATGCAGTATGTTTGTGTAGCTTATATAGGGACGGTTTTCTATCTTTGAAAGGAATTACGGATTTGAAACTATTTGTATTTATTGTATGTGTTTATGTTCTGGGATATAAATTGTTATTGTTAGTTTGATATCTATTCAAAAAAAAGAAAAAAGAAAAAAATGACATACGTTAAGAAAAATGAAATGAAATTTATTCAAAGAAATTGTAATAATAAAATAATGATACAAATGATATTTTGTTGTCACTATTGTGAGTGAATTGGGAATTTAAATTGGTGAGAACAAAGTCATATTGGGAGTTATAAAAAGGCTATGAGGGAACTTATTTAACTTCTGGCTAGGATTGGCACATGGAAATAGGCGTCTTGGAGGTTGAGGGTGGCCATGTGAACCCCCGCCGAGAGGAGCTGAAGGATTTCTTGAAGCGTTAACATCCGTAACGATAATTTCTTCAGGTATTTGTTGAGGGAGCGAAGATCGAGGATGGGGCGCCATTCTCCCGTCTTTTTCATTATTATGAAAAATCTCAAATAAAATCCTGTTCCTCTTTGTAATTGAGGGACGCCTTCGATCGCTCCCTTTCGAATCATCAAATTTATTTGGGAAAAAAAGCTCCTTGAGATGAGCAGGAGGTGGGCCCTTGGGAGGCGAGTTTGGAGGAATCTTTATGAACTCTAGAACATGGCCTCTGGCCACGATGTCCAGGACCCACTTGTCTGATGTGATAGCGGACCAGTTCGAGTAAAATTGGGAGATTCTTCCTCCAACTTTTAAAGGGGAAGGCAGTAGAAGTGGTGGCGGTTCTCATTGCTTTTTAGCTGAATCCCGTCCACGGTAGGAGGGCTTTCTTTTATTTTGCGAATAGGAGGTATTTCGCTGTCCGTATGACTGCTGTCTTTGGGACTGATATCGCTGATTGCCTTGAAAGGACTGGTATGACCTTTGTTGGTTGTAGCCTCCTCTATTAGAAAAGGATCCACGTCCTTTAGCACCCCGAAAGGGCGGCTTGCGAAATTGAAGAGTACTGAGAGATCTTGCTGTCTCTGTGTCTTTTTTAATGGCCTGAAGGGCCTCTCCGACATGCTCGCCAAATAGTGATTCTCCATCAAACGGCATGTCATTAATCTCTGCCTGAACCTCCTGGCGAAAAGATGTCGATTTCAGCCAGCCTTGCCTTCGCAGTACTGCGGCACCCGCTAGCTGCCTAAATCCTGTGGATGCGACATCCACGGCCAAATCTATTATCTCAGCAGAGATACGCTCCCCTTCATGTAAGATCTTTAAGGCCTCAGACTTTGATGGTTCCGGCAACATGTTGATGTAGGGAGAGATGTCCGACCACATCTGCTTGTCGTATCGCCCTAATATGGCGAGTGGATTAGCAGCACGGAAGGTCATCGCTGCCATGGTGGAAACCTTCTTCCCAATAGCATCCAGTCGTCTGCCATCCCTATCAGGAGGAGCTGTGATTGGAGAGGAGGAGTTTCTAGCTCGTCTTTGTGCCGCTTGGGCAATAAGAGAGTCAGCTTTCGGCTGGCCTATGAGGCATGCAGGTGAGTTATCTGGTGCCTTATATTTTTTGTCTAGTCGAGGCAAGACCGCAGGAATAGAAGCAGGCGCTGTCATGACCTTCAATCCTTCCTTCCACATGAAATCAATAATGGGAATGGTCCGTATCCGTTCCTTGGCTGATCCTTAAAATCGTAGAGGAAGCACTCATCCTTCTTTGTTTCCATCGGTAGAAGGAACCTTTGTGTTGCCCTTTCCATAACGAGATGAAAGCCTCCGATATTGACTGGAGGAGAGTCAATGGGAGCTGGAGTTGAAGGGGCCGGAGTTTGAATCTGGTAGTCAGCCCACTCCGTAAGAAGAGATCCATCGTTCACTTCTCCTTCTTCGCTATCATCGTCAGTGGTGTTAGCATCATGGGAATGATGAGACGGTACTGGAGAAGGTGGTCTGGGAGACCTTAAAGAAGAGTCAGAAGCTTGAGGCATAGGTGTCGATGGAATGGACGCTGCCGATTCAGATGGAGGAAAACAGCGACAATAATCGTCCAACATGTATTTCAGATTGTTTAGCAGAGCTAAAGGCATCTGTGCTGTAGGTATCGTGTCAGGAGCTGGAGCTACAGACTCCGGGAAAGGATTTTCATCCTGGTCATCCCCCTGATATTTAATAAGCAATTCCGAAGGGCTCCTGGCAGTGCGAAATCTGTCATCCTTTTCGGACTCCTCATCATCCTCCCCAGAGTCCAGAAAGGGGGTCAACACTATAGGAAGCATACGACACAAATGTATCCCAAAGGCAGAAGTATATTGACTTGGTGAAGGGACGCCTGGCTGCCAGAATAACTTTACACACTTCAGGAGGAAGGTCGAAAACCGTTAATTGTTAACCCTCAATCTCCACGCATGAAAGTGGAGGGTGATCAGGTTCGGGTGCAGGACCCTCCCCTGTTCCTGCGACTCAAGATCCTCTCGAAGAGGCAGCCTGTCTGGAGGACCGATGGTCATGCTCAACAGCTCGGGATACCAGGCTCTCCCAATCCAGAGCCACAAGGATTACTTGGACCCGTTGTTCCTGATCTTCCCGAGAACTCTGGGTGATATTGGCCTGAAAGGTGTAGAGGAAGCCGGAGCTCCACTAGAGATGAAAAGCGTTTCCGAGCAAGAGTCGCCTTGGAAACTCCAGCATGCAAAACTGTTGACAATGCACACTCTCTACGGTGCCGAACAAATTTAACCATGGCTCTCCCCACTGCTGAAAGAGACCCTGCACCACCCCGGATGCCATTTGTGATCGGCTAGCCATCTTCAGATTAGTTTGTCCGCTCTAGCATTCAGAGAATCCGCCAAGTGGTGAACCACAAGGCCAACCATGTCCAGAGATGCAGGGCCTCGTGACAGAGGGTCCACAAACCTACACTGCACTGTTTATTGCAGTATCACATGGCGGTGGTGTTGTCAGTAAACAACTGCCCCAGCCTTCCACTAATCAAAGGAACAAAGGCTTTCAATGCCAAATGAATCGCCCAAAGCTCCAACAGGGTGATGTGAAGCTTGGACTCTGCTAGAGACCAGAGTCCTCTGATCTCTACCTCTCCCAGATGGCCACACCATCCCAAGAGTGACGCATCCGTCACTACAGTCAGCTTTGGTTGGAGAAGGGGGCGGAGGGCCTGCCACTGCCCCGATCACGGTTTGTTAGCCCCCACTGCTGATCTTTTGCAGTCCCCTCCAAGATCTGGACTATGTCGGAGATATTCCCCCGATGCTGCGCAGACTGGGCCTTCAGGTCCCACTGCAGAGCCCACATATGCCAACAGGCATGAATAACAAGCAGAATGCAGGAGGCCGTGAGACCCAACAGCCTCAGATTCAGACTCACCGAAATCCAAGATGGAGGCTGAACATTTTGTATATTTTCTACAAGACATAATTAGATGTGCTGCCAAAATGTTCTGTTTATGGTACCATGCCGAGGCGTTCTTGTGATGCCTGTTTTCCACATTCCATAGACGCAACTATCTGCAAAGGCGATGTGTTTATGGTACCAGGCTGAGCCAGAAATACCTGCGAGGTTGAACTGACCTCAGTCGTGCCAGGGACTAGCTGGAGGCCCTGGAATATTAATTGATTGGTACCAGGGAAGGGAAGGTGCATGATCCTTCTGGTATGAGTAAGAAGAAGCCAATGTGAGCAAAAAACACTGATAACGCCACAACAGCAACAGGTACGAGGAAGAACATCATTTTGTGTAAGCCACTTTTAATGTATAAAAAGCGTGGGGTGCAGATCCTTCAGTGGAGTCGTGCAGAGCTGCCATCTGTGGCCTCCCCAGTTGTGCCATTCCCAGGGAGAGTGTTAGAGAGGTTGGAGCAGACTTCCCATTGCTGTGCAAAGTTAAGTTCCAAGGGGGGGAAAGGGCCTGATTTAACTGCTCTATCTTGACATATCACTTTATTATTACTGTACCTTTGATTAACTGCATTGCTATTGATTCCAGACTGTATGTTTCACCATCACTGTGCTAGCACTGTACCGTCTAACATGGTTAGTTGATAGATTACATTCTCTAGTGCTACAGAAGTAATCTTGTGCTTTTGGTTTACTGCATTGTGACCTGTTCCTTATGTCAACCACACAAGCAACTATTTTGCTATTGACTTGAGCACCAGAGGTTGGGAGGCTAGACTTTCCTGTGCTACTCATGATTACAAAATGACTAATGTGCATTGACCCACTGCATTGTGAGTGATCCCATTTGTTTCCTTCATGCTCTATTATCATATCAGTGTTGCATTATAAATACATATAACAATTCTGCCAATGTACAACTATCATTGCTTATTATGTATCAATATTAATACTTTAGTAAAGCTAAATTGTATCTGCTATTTTTATTTATTTCTCCTTAATGAGTATGCTTTTTGATGTGTACTTGATTTACTTTGCTTGGGTTGGTTGCCAGCAGCCAGTACAACACACCGCCTTCAACATGCAATTGTTGAAGTAGGGGAAGATTGGAACACCTGATCTTGGCAGATGAGCTGCAATCACCGCCATCACTTTCGTGAACACCTGAGGGGCATTGGCAAGATCGAAAGTGAGCAAGGCAAACTGAAATTGCTGTTGGTCCACCGTGAACCACAGGTAATGCCTGTGGGCAGGCAGAACGGGGATGTGAAAATATGCATCCTGCAAGTACAACACAACCATCCAGCCTCCCAAGTCTGGAGCAGACAGAACTTTGGCCAGCTTAGGCATCTTGAACTTCTCCTTTTTCAAGAAGAAGTTGAGAAGGTGCAGGTCTAGGACAGGACGAAGTCCTTCGTCCTTTTTTTGGGACCAGAAAGTAGCAGGAATAACAAACACAACCTACTTCTGATGCAGGCACCCTCTCTATGGCTCCCTTGGCCTAGAGAGTCTGCACTTCTTGACGGGGCAAGGAGAGCTGGTCCTCCGTCAGACAGATGTAAGTGGGTGGATGGGTCGTGGAGTAGTTACAAAGGGGAGGGAGTAGCATCTTTAGATGATTTGTAGGACCCAGCCGTCTGATGTTGATGCCACAGTCTACCAGTGGAGCAGGTGGTAGTGTATCCTGTCTCCCACTGGATGCCCATGATGGTCAGAGGGCAAACCAGGGGTGGCTCCTCTGCTAAGGTGGAGGAGCGTTGCCCCACTGCTTTAAAGCAGTGCGAATGAAAAATAAAATGATAACAGAATTTTATTATCATTTTATTTTTAGTATTGCAGTTGCAGTGCAGCCAGGTTGTTAGTGCGGCCGGGATCCCCCGACATCGAGGAAGGAAGACCGACAGCTGCACCTTAAGTGCGCATGACAGCTTGACCGGCCAAACTGTCATGCGTACTTTGCATGTTCTCAACAGACTGTATTGTGCAGCCTGGGTGGAGAACACTGTTCCCTACCATCTACCACTGGGGCAAACTTAAGAGGCTTGGAAGAAGTGGCTGTCAGGGTAACGGTAGACTGACCCGAACTCTGGCCACCTGTCCCACACGGTCTATGAGATCCGCGCCCTCGACCACAAAAATGCTTAGAAGCCCGTTGGACCATGGTGACTGGGAGGGTATTGGAGCGGCTGGAGACCTCTTCCGTGGCCACAAAAGGGGCAGAAGGCAGATGAGGGTTGGAGAGAGGCCATTGACAAGTCCAAGGAACTGGTCATAACTCTGCAGTCCTTAAAGGGCTACAACACTGAATCAACCTTCTCTCCAAAGAGGCAAGAGCCATTAAAGGGCATGCCAATGAGGGAAGACGAACATCCCCTGAAAGACTAGTCATTCTCAGCCAAGCCTGGCACAGCAAGGCCACCAACGATGAAATCTCTCAGCCCAGCAAGTCGGTTATGTTCAGCCCACACCTTATGGTGAACTTTGCTGCATCTCAGCAATAGCCTGGGTAAGTATGGCTCGGGCCTCCTCCAAGATCATAGGCAGCACTTGCGCAACCAAGACCCATATCTTATGGGAATAACAACCCAACAGGCAGTGCTAGGCTGGAGGAAGAAAAAATGCTCGTCAAAATTATAAGTATTCTGCATCATTCAGAAACTCTGTCCATCACCACCCCCTTTTCCAAAATCGATTTTATCCACACTTAGTGTGGGAGGGTATACTCAGACGTGAGTCCCTTGCTCATTGCACCATCAGGATTCAAGCAAGCCGGGCCGACGAAGGCTGTGATGCCAGAAACCGGTCCCCGGAAGCTTGTTTCCTTCCCAGTATAAGAATTGGCTTGGTAGTTTGGTTTTCCCTGTTCCCATCATGCACTGGGACAGGAACAGACTAATTTGCATGTAGCCAGGTTCTGAGCTGGGATGGTGCAGTGAGCTAAAAAACGGTGATGGATTAAAACCATGATCTCTTGACTTGGTAAGAGTATTCTGCATCATTCAGAAACTCTGTCCATCACCACCCCCTTTTCCAAAATCGATTTTATCCACACTTAGTGTGGGAGGGTATACTCAGACGTGAGTCCCTTGCTCATTGCACCATCAGGATTCAAGCAAGCCAGGCCGACGAAGGCTGTGATGCCAGAAACCGGTCCCCGGAAGCTTGTTTCCTTCCCAGTATAAGAATTGGCTTGGTAGTTTGGTTTGCCCTGTTCCCATCATGCACTGGGACAGGAACAGACTAATTTGCATGTAGCCAGGTTCTGAGCTGGGATGGTGCAGTGAGCTAAAAAACGGTGATGGATTAAAACCATGATCTCTTGACTTGGTAAGAGTATTCTGCATCATTCAGAAACTCTGTTCATCACCACCCCCTTTTCCAAAATCGATTTTATCCACACTTAGTGTGGGAGGGTATACTCAGACGTGAGTCCCTTGCTCATTGCACCATCAGGATTCAAGCAAGCCGGGCCGACGAAGGCTGTGATGCCAGAAACCGGTCCCCGGAAGCTTGTTTCCTTCCCAGTATAAGAATTGGCTTGGTAGTTTGGTTTGCCCTGTTCCCATCATGCACTGGGACAGGAACAGACTAATTTGCATGTAGCCAGGTTCTGAGCTGGGATGGTGCAGTGAGCTAAAAAACGGTGATGGATTAAAACCATGATCTCTTGACTTGGTAAGAGTATTCTGCATTATTCAGAAACTCTGTCCATCACCACCCCCTTTTCCAAAATCGATTTTATCCACACTTAGTGTGGGAGGGTATACTCAGACGTGAGTCCCTTGCTCATTGCACCATCAGGATTCAAGCAAGCCGGGCCGACGAAGTCTGTGATGCCAGAAACCGGTCCCCGGAAGCTTGTTTCCTTCCCAGTATAAGAATTGGCTTGGTAGTTTGGTTTGCCCTGTTCCCATCATGCACTGGGACAGGAACAGACTAATTTGCATGTAGCCAGGTTCTGAGCTGGGATGGTGCAGTGAGCTAAAAAACGGTGATGGATTAAAACCATGATCTCTTGACTTGGTAAGAGTATTCTGCATCATTCAGAAACTCTGTCCATCACCACCCCCTTTTCCAAAATCGTCAAAATTATCTAGGCACTTGGATCCTTTATCCGGTGGAGTAGTAGTAAATGCGCCGTTATTAATTCTGGATGAGGAGACTCAGACCACAAAGCTTTCCGGGGTGGGTTGCTGGGTAAGGATAATGGTGTCCCCAGGAGGAAGGGCGAAGGAGACAGGCAATTGCCCTATTCACAGGAGCCTCTGTGTAGGGCTTGGACCAGACCCAGAGTAGGACGTCTGGAAGGGCTTCATTGAAGGGGACTAGGAGCTTGGAAGAGGAGACTCCTGGCTGAAGCACCTCCGTCAAGACATTTGTCTTGCCTGTCATGGAGGGTAGCATAAGGTCCAGGAATTCAGTCGCCCCATGCACCACCATTGGAAGAGTGGCTCCCTCATCCATAGCCATGGTATGAGGAGAGGCTAGGCCAGTGTCAGGTGAGTTGTCCAACTCACTGGCCTCTGCCAGTTCCTTTTATCAGTTTTTTGGGTGTCGCCTGGCGTTAGCAGCGCATGCGCTGCACTCGCCATGCGAGGGCTTCTTGGAATCAATACGGTTCCAGAAGTCGTGTCTGAGCTCCACCTGCAATTGTCATTGGCGTGTGTCGGTTTCCGTCACTAATTATGCTGAACATGCTTCCTTGATTGCACTGGAGGGTTTTCAGTCCCTCCTGGTTGCCACCCTGTCCGCTTTAGGCCACGCCCACCAGGATTGTATGTTTTACTGGCGGTATGAGACGGCGGCTTTAATATTTACTCGTAGCACTTTTTTTACTATTCCATGCGTCTGCGTGTGGGGTGCATTTACCACTATTGGGTAATGTTTAACTGAATGTTTTGTTATAATCTGCTCCAAGCGCGAGCAGTTGTCCGTGTTGCCTTTGCTCCCGTCCCCTCCCTCGCCCCTCCTCCTCTCCCTTTCCTGGGGTGTGCGTGATAAGAACTCTTCAGAAAACTCGGGGGCGGAGCTTGGCTCGCGACGAGAATGGCGGCTTGAGCCTCAGGCTCCGGCACACAGAGGCTTTTATCCTGCATTTATCCTGCCCACACCGTGTTTAATGAACGTAACTGACCTGCCACGAGTGGCGAACAGCGCGGAGTTGAGACGGGGCGAGCCTTGCAGGAGCGGGGAGTGCCGGGCGCCTGATGAGCAGCACTGGCAAGCGGAGACGAGGAGGCCCCCGATCCCCGATCTTGGGTGCGGAGCAGGTCCGGTGACGTCGCTCTGCGTGCGGCGCCGCAAACTGGAGGTGCCGGAGTGCTGGAAGTGCGGCTCCTAAACTGCGATCGCAGCTGCGGCGGGGGGCCGCCACGTTGGAGTACCACCGCGGGGGGGTGTAGTGAAGCCCCCTGGCACGGCGGAGAGCGGGAGGCTCTGATTACTGAGGTCTGGGCGGCGGCTCGATATGGCGGCCTGATTGCAGCGAAGGAGGCTGTGGAGCGGAGGGTGCCAGCAGCGGTGACCCCCTGGGACCGACTTCAGTAGCGGTATCGGGGGCGAGACGCACGACGGCGGTAGGCGGCTGCGGAGTGCTAGCCCTGCGCAGCGGTCGCGGTGCCGACGGCCGCATCCTTGGGGACTGCACGAGAATCTCTTCAGGAAGCGGACAGCAGTTACAGAAAACTCCAGCCACTTACTTAATGCGGTGTTTGAAGTGGACAGAGACCTACAAAAGGGTGTGTTATCCGAATTCACAGCTGAGCTCGCCTGGCCTTTCATACTCACCTCATCACGTCCTATTACAAATATCGACAGCCCAGCAGAAGACGAAATATTATTGGAAAATCCAGCAGATGTTTCTGTCTTTGTTCAGTTCCTTCCAGCAGGCTTTTACGCTAACTCTTCCTCATTGTTGGATAAGCTTATAACAAGGTTCGGCTTGAGTAAACCTGTAATGTAGACCTACCCTGCTGCTCCGGGTGATCGCGGTCCCGACAAGAACTGGGACGCGCGGCGGGCTGCACCGGGTGTTTCCCTGCGGCGGGGGCAGCCCCTGGGAGGCATGCGGGGCTCGCTGCTGGATTGAGACGCTTTGCAATACCGCGGGGCTGATTTGATGGCGGTGTGACGGCTGGGCGCTGGTCCGGTCGCGGGGCACGGACGCTGGTGCGCTGAGCGCAGGGGTCCACAGTTGGCCGTTGGGGGAAAAGGTGCATAGGAGGAGCTGCTTAGCGAGGGAGCTGCATGAGGGTCTGCAGTGCCTACTGGGGACGGTGTTGGGGATCGCCTACCAGCGTGGTTCTTCTTGGCTTGCCAGAGCTTGTATGAGTGCCCCTGCGGCGGATTGCTTGTGTCCTGCGGCCGCCCGGGCCCTTGGGTGGATGGAGCAGCGCTGGGAGAAGTGACGCGGGAGGCGCCCCGCAGCTGGAGACACTGGTGCCTACGACACGCAGGTTGAGGACCGCGATTTGAGCAGCGGCGCTCCCGGATAACGCGCTCAGAACGCCATCGTTACGCTCTCGGTCACTGGGGCGCAGTGGTGTGATAGGCGGGCGGCGCCCGAGGAAGGGGGGTGACACGATGGGCAAGTCAGATAAAACGCAGGCGAAACTCTCGTTTGAGCAGCGGCGCCCTAGGTCCCAGGAAGCGGGAGAGGGGGCAGCGGGTGGCGCGACTGCCCCCCCTGACGACGCCCAGGACATCTGCGGTCTGCTGCTTTCAATGGAGAAGGGCCTTCAGTCGGGCATCACCTCCCTGGGGGCAAAGATCGATGCTCTCTCCTATCGCATGGACCGCATGGGGGAGCGACTCGATAAACAAGCGGAGCGCCTGGATCAAACTGAGGAGAGACTGGCAGGGGTGGAAGCCGCGCAGACCTCGATCGACACTGAACACAAACAACTGGGGCGTATCATGCAGGTACTGCAGGATAAAACCGAGGACCTGGAGGCCCGCGCACGACGCTGTAATCTGCGCATCACGGGCCTGCCGGAGACGACGCCTACGGGCAAAATGGAGTTGTTTGTGGAAAAAATGTTGATGGAGCTGCTTGGCCCGGAAACCTTCTCGACTATGTTTGTGGTGGAGAGAGCGCATAGATCCCTGGGACCTAGGCCGGCGCCGGGGGCGCCGCTGCGGCCGATCATCGCCAAGCTGTTGAACTACAGGGACAGAGATGCCACGCTCCGGGTGGCGAGGGAAAAGCAGTCGCTCCAGTATGAGGGGTCCTCCATCTCGCTGTACCCGGACTTTACTGCGAGGGTCCAGGAAGCCAGGCGGCAGTTTGTCCCGCTTAAAAAACAACTGCGTGAGCAGGGCCTGGACTATGCGATGCTCTACCCCGCAAAATTGCGTGTTAACCGGCAGGGGAAGTCTCACATCTTCCTTGATCCCAAGGCCTTACAGAGGGCACTGAAGGACTGGAGCAGGGAGAAGAGGGGCGGCCCTGCGCGGCACTCAGGGGAGGAGGAGGCTGGGAGCGCCTTGGAGCAGTAGGACTAACATACGTAGGTGATGGGTGCGCACTGGGCATGCGGCATGCTGAGGAGGTGATGCATTGGGGGCAAGATGATGAGAGAGACTCTAGGGCGCCGCAACATAGCCCGGAACATTAGGGGGAATGCAGGGGCCACCTGTTTGATGTGCGTTGGGTGTGGCTGGGTGGTGCCCTGCGTAAACAGTGCCGATCTAGCGGGGTAGATCCTGCGAGCGGGGCTGCGACCCGGTAAACTGTGGCACTGGCGGAGGGATTGCGAAGGACACCGGGACTCTGTGTTTTGGTAGCCAAAGATGCAGGGAGGCGGATACTTGCTCATGTCTCCCCTCGCGGTGGGGGAAAGTGCTTTTGCTCTGTGTGCGGAGGGGAGGGCTCGGTATTGAGGGTATTTTGTACATATTCCTTTGTACGGAGCTACCTCCGCCTCCGAGTGCATTACACATCTTTTGCGGGGATTTTTGTTTCCAGGGTGGGCAGAGGGAGATGGGAGTAATCTCTAAATGAGATCCAGCGAGGCTGAGTTGGGGGAGGTCAGCTGTGGGAGGGGGGAGGGGACGGGGGTTTGATTGTTTGTTCAGAGGTTAGTCTGACGGATAGGAGAGGGGACAGGGCGGATGCCTGGAGACTCCTTACACACTATGAGACCGAAGCCACTTAATCGTAGCTATGATGCCCAAGGTTAGAACTACTGTCCCGCTAGGGTCACCCAGCCCTCTACGAGTCTTGACTTGGAATGTCAGAGGATTGAACGATCATCGTAAAATGTGCAAAGTCCTGCAATACCTAAGCAGACATGACGTAGATGTAGCCTTCCTGCAGGAGACGCACCTACCGAACCTCAGTCCCATGTTACGAACCGGGGGGCTTAGAGGAAACGGGCATGCGGCTGGGTTCACAACACACGCTAGAGGGGTCCTCACCTGGTTAAACCCAAAGTCCGACCTTGCAGCGCAGATACTTGTCGCAGATGGAGGGGGTAGGTACGTGATCTCACGCTGCCAGGGCATGGGACTAGACCTACTGTTAGTTAATGTCTACGGCCCTCCGCATAGATTATTGGCTTGCGTCGTCGACGCTTATCCCGCGGGTCGGCCTGTGCCAGGTGCTGCCGCGGACTTTGTCCGACCATTCCCCTATTTTACTGACTATAGACACGCCTAGGAAAGCTATACCACCATTCACGTGGCGGTTTCCCCCCTACTCTCTACTGGACCCCCTATTTAAGGAGGAATTGGCGAAAGCTATAACCACCTTTTTCGACTCTAACGTGGGTTCAGTTGACAGCTTCCAGACGGTCTGGGAAACGTTCAAAGTCTGCATTAGAGGGGTGGCTATGGCTAAGTATTCAGGGGTGTTGCGCGATATCCGCAGGAGACTGGCGACTCTGGAGCGTCGGCTGAGGGAGGTAGAGGCCAGACAGTTGGGGGGTGAGGGAGGCGGGGCTACTGAGGAATTGAAGACTCTATTGGAGGAGTATCACGAAGCCGCGGATGCGGAGGTCAAACATTTGGGGAAGTATGCTACGGCTAGGGTTTAAGGAGAAGGGGAGAGGCCGGGCTCGGTCTTAGCGAGAAGGAGTAAAGCTAACATAACTGCGGTCCGCTCGGAAGCTGGGGAGATGCTGACGGGGGAGGCGGAGATCGCAGCCTGCTTTAGGGCATACTATGCGGCATTATATGCTTCTCGGCAGTCGGGGATGGATGAAGAAATTCTGGAATACTTGGACCACATTAAAGTGCCCTTTCTTTCCAATGCCCGTAGGGAATTTCTGGCTCTCCCCATACAGCGGGATGAAATCCTTGAAGCTCTGGCGGGCATGCGTGCGAACAGTGCACCCGGGGCGGACGGCTTGACGGCAGCCTTCTATAAAAACTATGCGGATATTCTCCTTCCACATCTTTCGCAGCTGTTTGATGACATATGCAACACAGGACACATGCCAAAATCCATGAGTGAGGCACTATTGGTCGCCATACCGAAGCCTGGGAAGCCCCCGGAGGAGTGTAGCTCCTATAGGCCACTGTCGTTACTGAATATCGACACTAAGATCTATGCGAAAATATTGGCTACGCGCCTTGCGCTGCTGACACCGGAGCTTGTGGCTCCGGAGCAGGCGGGCTTCATGCCAGGTAGGAGTTTAACCTATAATCTTCGAACGGTGTTCGGCACTATGCAGCATGTCCGCAGGGACACTAGAGCACTTGCGGTATTCCTAGACATGGAGAAGGCGTTCGATTCAGTTGAATGGCCTTTCATGAGTCAGGTGTTGACTAAAATGGGCCTGGGCTCGGTATTCCTACGCATGGTGGGGGTCCTGTACACGGCGCCAAGCGCAAGGATACGACTATGGGGCGCGTTACGGAGGCTATTCACATCTCTAGGGGAACGCGTCAGGGCTGCCCGCTGTCGCCGATACTATACGCTCTGGTGGCCGAACCGTTAGCCTGTGCTTTGCGTGAATATCATGGCCTGAGGGGGGTGAATTTCCCCACCTACAAAATAGTAGTTTCTACGTATGCAGATGACACCCTGCTGTACGTGCGCGACCCAGAGAGTAATTTAGCTTCGGTGCTGCGAGAAGTGGTGCACTTCGGTGCCCTCTCGGGCCTGCAGGTGAATTGGAATAAGTCCATTGCCTTCCCGCTGACCCCCTCCACGACCCTTTTTGCGATGGAGTACCCGTTGCAATGGTCGGATGAGGCGGTCAGATATTTGGGTATACGGCTCCACACGGACCCTGAAATATTAATGAGGGAAAATTATGGCAGGGTTATAGATAAACTTGAGGACGACGTGGAGATTTGGATTGGCCTCCCACTCTCCTTGGTTGGCAGGATATCCATTATGAAAATGGTCGTGCTACCTCGCTTCCTTTTCCTTTTCATTAATATCCCCATGGTGTTGCCGCGGGTATTTTTTGATAGGCTACGTAGGTCCCTATTGAAGTTGGCATGGGCGGGCAAACAGGCTAGAGTCAGCTGGCAGGTGCTCACATTGCCGTACCATATGGGAGGACTTAGTGCGCCGGATATGGAACTGTACTATCGGGTGGCTCAGGGTGCGCATGCACACAGCTGGATTCACGGGGAGGAATCGGTACCGTATCTTATACTGGAGAGGTTGTTTGCGGACCCCCTCCCGTTGCCAGCGATTCTCTTTGAGCCACCCGACCGACACACAGGTTATTTGGACTCCCTGAACTCCACGAGGCACGCTTGGGATAGTATACTACGGAACACGGCGGGGGCATTATTGTATTCCCCGGCAATGCCAGTGGAATGGGCGCGATGGCTGCCTCCCTGCCGGGATAAGGGCGTGGTGCGGGCCATGCAGGAACTCTGCCTGCACGTGATGGGAGACCTGTTTGTGGATGACACAGTGATAACGTGGGATGAGGTGGCTGCAGGGGCGGACGCCCCGTCGGCGCTGCAGCGTTTCCAATTTCATAGAGTGAGGGGGGCGTTGCGGCGGCAACTGGGGGACGATATGGCGGGGCTCCCGGAGGTGCCGGAATTAACGTATATCATCAAGAACAAAAGCCCTTGCAGGCTAATATCTAGACTCTATAAGATAACTATGGAGCAACGCATACATTGGTACCCCAAGGCACGGCTGGCCTGGCAACAGGACCTGGGGATGGTGATAGACGACGCCATGTGGCTATATTGCTGCGCTGGCACACGTAGGATATCGCTACATGGGAGGCACAGGTTACTTCATTTTAAGTACATAAATAGAGTATATTATACGCCGGCCAGACTACACCGTTATGGTCTGCGAGATGAGGCTGCGTGTGAGCGATGCGGACACGCCACGGCAGACTTTATCCATTTGGCCTGGGAATGCCCGGAGGTCTATAGGTTCTGGCTCGCAATTTTCCACAAACTGGGGGAACTGATGGAACTAGATATTACCCCGGACCCGGCAGTAGCTCTGCTGGGCTATTCGAAGAGGCTGCCTAGAGCTGTGCGCAAGATGGTCGACATAGGGCTGCTGATGGCTAAGAGACGGGTGGCAATGTGTTGGATGAGGGGGCCATTGCCCACAGCAGCGCAGTGGGCCCGGGACGTGTTGTATTGCTGCACGCAGACTGAGGTATTTAGTGAGCTGCTCCCGCCGCGTAGTCGACCGAAAAATTTCTGGGGACTATACACAGAATGCCTCAGGGGGAAGGAGGGACCATCGGAGAGGGGCACGGAGTCGGGAGCCGAGGGGGAACAGGGGGCGGTAGTGCAGTAGGTTACCTGGGGGGTGAACGTTGGTCAACGGGAGAGCCGACTTGTGAGCAGATAGCCAGGAAATGCACTTGCTAGCTGGGGCCAGTGGGACGTGAGGGGCGGGGAGATTGGAGATAACGATGCAGGGGTGACCTGGGACTGGCAGGTAGCATAGGGTGGAGTACGGGAAGACCGCTTAAGCTGGTAAACACCGGGATTGGCATTATTGGAGAAGATCTGTTCGGACGCCTAAATGTTGGGGGGGGGGGTGGGGGGATGGGGAGGGTGTTGGGGGAGTTTGATTAAATTAGTGGTAAAAACTGTTGTTCCCCGGTGGGGAAGTGTACACGGGCTGAGACATACTGCTATCATACTGTAAGACCTCACACAACGGGACTAACTTGGGGTGCAGCGATGCCCGGCCTCCGGGATGTGGGATAAGCTGTCGGGCTGCTGTGGCGTGATGTGGTATAACAGCCGGCCTCAGGGTTGTAGGCGTACTACGATGTATGTCAGTTCAAGCAATTTGATAATAAAGAAATTAATTAATTTTTAAAAAAATAATACTTTCCTTTCGCTCCAGCGGGGAAAAAAAAAAAACTCTACAGAAAACTCAAAAGACTTCTAGAAGCTTGCCCCATCTACCGTCGCACTCCCCCCCCCCCCCCCCCCCCAACCCTCTGTCAAATTACTGCTGTGTCGCCTTACAGGGCTCCAGCTAAAAGGAGCTCTGTGCAGGTTTCATTTATGCACTTTTTGATTTAAATCGTGGCTGGGTAATCAGTAATAAAGTGTGCATAGGCAGCGAATGTGCTTGCAGAGCTTGAATTTAATATGTGCGTTTCATAAATTTTGTTTTTATTGCCTGGGAAGCAGACATGGGAGGTGTGAGATGCTTCTGCTCCCCAGCCCTTCCAATCCCAACTCTCCCCCATCCCCACCACACAATTCAGCAGCGCACCACTCCTCTACAGAAGACCAGCACCGCGCCGACACCCTGAGCAGTGCATGCCCAAAGCACCAAACGAGATTTTTTTTGTCACGAAATGCTGTTCGCCCTAGTACACTCCATTTTAGTAGGAGGAAATACCCCAGAGACGCGCCTGCAAACAGTAACAGAAAGTTGACGAAATGCAGCCCTTTTTGCCCCCTCCACCATGTGAGCTCTACCACCTAGCGTAGCTGACGAGCCAACTCCCCCACTGTATCAGGGCCGTACCTACAGCCATGTGCTATCAGTGTGCATTTCCACATCACGGGACTGCACCGTGCCATCTGCCTGCACCTTAACGCTCATGGTTGTAGTTTTGTCGGGCATACATTTCTTTCGTTATTTCTTAGGATCCCTACCAATGGTTAATTGCCATTAACATTCAAGCTCTGCAGTCTGCATGTCAGGAAACTCGACTGTCTCCCCGATGTTTGGATAGGGCGCTCTTGAACTTTCACTTTTTAAGCCTCCTGCCCAATTGATCTGCTTTTAACTCTACATTTCGGATCCCATGTGCCTGGCGTGCACCATTCAAGGTTCAATAAGCAGATGGCCATCTTTAAAGTGCCTGTAAAACTGCACAAGGGGTGTGCTCTGCTGACTCTCCTTTATGTTGACTTTGTGCGCAGCGCGGGCCTGGCGGTAGCTGCGCGCAATAATGGAGACCACACTCGGATCTTAGGTCGGTGCGCGAATGCCCCACATGGGCACGCCCCCTTTATTTATAATCTACGCGTACGCCACCGTCTTGTCACCAGTGACAAGAGCGCTCTAGCGGGAACCGCTAGAGCGCTGACTGCAACATCCCTATCCAACTTTGGCTAAATGAACCTTGGACCAAAAGTCCCTTTTATCAGTCACTTACTTGACAGGCAAAGTCTTTGAGACGGCTGCTTGGCGGGGGGTTCCGTCGCAGTTCATACCTGGCCGTCGCTCGGGTGTTGGTAACCGCCGGGTCGTCACGTGCCACTTCCTCCGCTTCGAAGCTGGGCCCGTCCCGGGCTGCCGTCTCTTCAGGCTGGTCGGGCGGCGGTGACTGCTCTCTCACGGGGCCCCGGGCGCCCCCCTCGTCCTCTCCCTCCGACCCTGGCCGGTGTCTTGTGGCTGTGGGAATGCGTTTGAACCACGAGATGTTTCGGGTGGCTGACTCATTTCCCCGGCGAACTGTGACCATTGTCCCCCGGCGTCGTTCTACCGTCCAACTTCCCGGCTCATATCGTGGCTTGAATTTTCCCCCCGGTCGTCGGTCCTTGATGAGGACATTGTCTCCCGGCTCGAGAACGCGCTCCCGACACCCTCTCGCCCGGCTCACCTGCTGGTTTCGGTGCGCTCGTCGTCGTAGCGCTTGTTCCGCATCAAACGGTGGAGGAGCCCATCCTGAGACTGTGGGTAGACCATCCCGGCGGGTCCCCTTAAGCATGAGGGCCCAGGGAGTTTGCTTGGTGGAGCAGTGGGGTGTGCTTCGATATTCTCCAAGGAAACGCTGAATTTCTCGCTCGGGGTCCAGCTGTTCGGCGCTGGCAATGCGGAGGGTTTTGTTCAGTGTCCTCATAAAGCGTTCGACCTCGCCGTTTGCCTGAGGCCACTGCGGGGTGATCCGCCGGTGTCGTATTCCTCGGATGGCGAGGAACTCCTTAAACTCGTGGCCTTGGAACGGCGGCCCATTGTCACTTTTTAGTTCCGACGGGCGTCCGAACATGTGGAATATCTTCTCCAGCGCTGGCCCTACAAATGTGAACGCGGTGGATGGCAGCGCCTCCACCAGTGGATACTTGGAGAAGTTGTCCATCACTACCAGCGTGACTCTGCCATCAGGGAGGGTCCCAAAATCAACGCTGATTTTATCCCAGGGGTGCCCTCCGGGTTCTTCAGTTGTGATGGGGGCCGGACGTTCTGGTCCGCTGGTCATCTGGCACGCTGGACAGCTCTTTACGATATCACCCACCAGGGCATCTAGTCCTGGGAACCACACCTTCTCTCGCATCCTGGCTTTCATTTTCTCTGTCCCTTGATGTCCATTGTGGGCCAGAAGGGTGGCCTGGCGTCGCAAGGTTGTTGGCACGACAATCCTAGCCCTTCGTAGGACTATTCCGTCTCTGGTGACGCTGAGCTCGTTTCGTACTCTCCAGATCTGCTGCAAATCCGCTCTTTCTTCCGGTGTCCACGTGTTGGCGGACTGTAGGAAATTGGCCCATGATCCTTGCAGGAGGGCTTCTTTGGTTCTGGTCATCACGGGGTCTTGTTCCGCTGCTTGCATTATCTCCTGTATTGTCAGCACTTGTGGGCATGTTAGGGCCGCGATGAAAGCGAGGTGCGCTTCGGCGTCGCCTTCCTCTGTTGTCCCTTCCGGGATGTGCTCGCGAGGGCCTGGGTGCCTGGACAAGAAATCGGCTGGGTTCTTGGCTCCAGGCCGGTACGTTATGTCCATGTGGTACTGTTGCAGCCCGATGGCCCACCGTTCTATCCGTGGCGGGGGGTGCGGAGCCGTTCGTCTGAACAGGGGTACCAGCGGTTGATGGTCCGTCACGACCGTGAACGGATGTCCACAGACGTATAGGTGGAAGTGTCGACAGCCCCATCGTATAGCCAGTGCCTCTCGCTCAATCTGGGAATATCTCCGTTCGGTCGCTGTGAGGGCCTTGCTTGCGTAAGCCAGCGTGGCCCACCGGCCTGGTTCTTGCTCTTGGGTGAGGACTGCACCAAGTCCCACTGGGCTGGCGTCGACTATCAGCTCTGTCTTCTTTTCCGGGTCGAAGTATACCAACGTGGCCTGGTCAAGGAGCATCGTTTTGACGGACTGGAACGCCGAGTCTTCTTGGGGCCCCCATTGCCATGGGGCGTCCTTTTTCGTGAGCTGTCGGAGCGGCTCTGCAATCGTTGCTAGGTTCCGAATGAACCTTCCACAGTATGTGGCCATCCGCAGAAAACTGCGCACCTCTGCGGCAGACGTGGGTGCAGGAGCGTCCTTGATGGCTTGTGACTTGCGAGGGTCCACTTGAATGCCGTTGTTTGTGAATGTGTATCCGAAAAACTCTATCCGCTGCTGAAACAGCTGGCATTTGTCTTTGTGGAGAGTGACTCCGTATTCTCTGAGGCGTGTCAGCGTGGCTCTGACCCGCCAATAGTGTTCGTCTACGGTCGTAGAGTGAATCAGGATATCGTCGCTCACATTCATGACCCCAGGCAGGCCTTGTAGGATGTCTCTGATAGTGTTCTGGAATATTTCCGCTGCCGATGATATCCCGAAGTTGAGTCGCCGGTACCGTCTCAGCCCTAGGTGCGTACTGAAGGTGGTGATGTACCTACTCTCCTTGGCTAGTGTTAGCTGGTGATAACCTGCGTTGAGGTCCAGTCTGGAGAACCACCGTGCGCCATTCAGGTCTGCGATGATGTCATCCATGGTGGGCGTGATGTGCCTCTCCCTCTTGATGGCTTTGTTGGGGAGCCTCATGTCGATGCACACCCAGATCTTGCCTGGTTTGCGAGGTTTTTCCGCGATTACCATTGGGGACACCCACGGAGTGGGGCCGGTGACTGTCTCTATGACCCCCTGTTCTTCGAGTTTCCGGAGTTCTTCCTCTACCAGAGGTCGTAGACAGAACGGGATTCGCCTGTGCTTCAGGGCCGTGGGCGCGACGGAGCGGTCGATGTGGAGTTTGACCGGTGGACGTTTGATGTTCCCCAGGCCATTGAACAGTTCGGGGAATTGATCCAGAAGGTCGGCTGTTTGCGTGTCCTGGACTTTCCGGAGGAACATCAGGAGCCCCAGGTCCTCAGCGGCATGCCCACTCAGGAGGGTGTCTACCTCTTGGTTGATGATGTGCACTTCAATGGTGATCTCGGCATCCTCCGTCCCCACCGGCACTGTCATCTTCCCCAGGAGGGGCAAAGGAACATCGCTGCCGTAGGCATAGATCCGGGCCTTCGAGGTTCTGAGCTCTGGCTTGGGTCGAAGGCGGTTGTACTGCTGCACTCCCATGATGGTGACAGACGCCCCTGTGTCAATCACGGCGTTCACCTTCGATCCAGCGACCATGATGTCGCACCGAGGCTGGGGACGTCTCGTACTTTTTAGTGCCCTGGTGAACGAGACCACGTATGTCTCTTCGTCGTCATCGGACTCCGAGTCGTCTTCTTGTAGGGCTTGTGCGTGTCGCTGCCCTGTGTCTGTTTTAGAGGAGAGGGACAGGTGGGACAGTTGTCTCACCATGCCTCTTGTGGGCCTCTTCCCTCGAGCATCCTTCCTTGTGGCGCGCTTCCTGCAGACGGAGGAGAAATGGTTCAGCGTGCCACAGTTCGTGCACGTCTTCCCTTTTGCTGGGCAGGTTTTCCCTTGGTGTTCTTCATACCCGCAGTAGTCGCACTGCGTCGGGGTTGACTGTCTGGCTGCTGGTCTGCGTTTCTTCTCGTGTGTCCGCACTGCGTCTGCGCGCTCAGTTTTGATGGTCGCGCTCGGCCCTGGGCCTCGCGTAAGTGCTTGTTCCATCTCTTCCGCCCGTGCGTCGGATAGGTCGTGGGAGCGGGCTAGCACTAGGATGTCGGCCATGGGAATGTTCGGTTGGCGGAGGATGAGGGTCCGCAACTTCTTACTGCGGATGCCGTAGATAAGCTGTGCTCTAATTTCCTCCTTTGCGCGGTCGCCGACCAGGTGGGTGTCCGCCAGCACCCTCAGTCGCGCATGAAATGCGTCCACCGACTCCCCCTCCTTTTGCTTGGCCTGGCGCATTTTGAACATTTCGAAGTCCGGATTCGTCTGGGGGTCAAAATGCGTGTTAAGGGCCGTCACAGCTGCATCGTAGTCGTCTGCACCACCAGTGTTCGGGAGGTGCTTGAATAACAGGTAGACCTCCTCCCCTGCGTAGTGAAGAAGGAGGGACCTCTTCACCGCGCCATCCGTCTCCCGGGAGCCGATAAAATAGTTGTTCAAACGCCCAATCCACGTGTGCCAGCGCGGTGCGGCGGTCGCCGGGTCAGCCGTCTCACTAAAAGGAGGCAGGACACCTGTGGGCGGGAGGAACGGGTGGGCAGGAGGCGGAGCGTTGTCATCCACCATGGCACTGCAGCGGGGGGGTGACTCCGGGTGGTGGGGTGCACAGAAAGTGGACTAAAGGCAGCACAGCCGGGGCCTCGGGCAGTGGGTGGCACGTGGGCCTTGTCAGCAGCCAGGGCAGATGCAGGCTCGGTGCAGGGCCAGAGGGCGGGAATCTTCGTCCGCTCAGTCGCGTGGTTTGTGGTTGGTGCACACGTGCTCACCTCGCAGGGCAGGCCTGTAGCGTGGAGGTCGCTGGAGCAGGGCAAGCTCGAGGGCATCAGGTGCGCGATCGCGGGTCTGCCGCGATGCGCTCAGCAGGGGGCGCTGTCGAAGGTGTACGCGGCGGGTCCAGCCGCCTCGTCGCCAGTGTTGACTTTGTGCGCAGCGCGGGCCTGGCGGTAGCTGCGCGCAATAATGGAGACCACACTCGGATCTTAGGTCGGTGCGCGAATGCCCCACATGGGCACGCCCCCTTTATTTATAATCTACGCGTACGCCACCGTCGTGGCGTACGCACGTCACCAGTGACAAGAGCGCTCTAGCGGGAACCGCTAGAGCGCTGACTGCAACACTTTACACCCCATCAAAAGAAACAGATGCAGCTGGCCCCCTTGTTACACCGTATTCATAATGCGCACTGCTCCGTTTCATGTGCACTGCATGAGTGCCCGGCAGTCAGCTGATGGAAACACAAACATGAGATCAAAATATTTCAATTACTTTTTGTATGGTTCAGGAAAAAAAAGCCATTTTATTATAAGAAAGTGTTTGTAGGAGCTAGTCGTGCAGTAAAGACGAACATTAATCTTTTAATCTTAGTTTAATTTAATCACTCCCTGATCACCTATCGCTATAGCGCCGGGACACCTGTTAGGAGGTAGCTGTTCGCGCTTAATAAATGGCAGAATTATTATTATTAGTTGCCAGGGATCGTAGGCCAATGTGAAGGGTTTTCGGTAAGCACATTGCCGCCCCATGCTAGACTTGCCGATGCTGTAAATGCTGTGGAGTTCACTGCAACTTGAATGAGCACAGTTTCGGTTGGGTTTGCCCGAGCGCAGTCGGCTGTTAAGGTGGAGCTCGCGCCTTCCCAGTTCACTCGTCATCAAAAAGAGACAGAGCTCATCTTGGACTGTGCGTTTTGCATTCTGTGACATTTTCATAATCGGTGTAATTATGAGACTGAGTGACACTTTCTTTCAAACAAAATCAAGCAATGAAGACGAGGTAAACATATAATCCTTCTGGAGAGTGAGTATGAGGCACACATAGCTCACAGCCAGGCTGTATTATTTCAAAAGACTTTAGCTTGCTCAACCCTATAAAAATCATTAGCTGAGAGGTCGGCCCCGGTCTGGCGCGTTGTCCGCTACCTGCCTATGCCCGCTTCTGGCACCAGATTACACTAGCATGCCACAGACATACACTACAGGCTTTGCTTACTTGGTGACTTGTGCGCTCTGGTCTATGTACTATGCAGGAGAGGCTTTAGTGAAACACCCTTCGCCTGATGCGTGGTACTTGCCAGGGCAGGTAACACGAGAATCTATACCCCACCGCTTTCATATCAGTTTTTTTTTTTTTGACTGGAAAGCAAATCAATGTTCCTTTTCTACAATGCCTCCATAGACAGTGCAATAGTGACTGGGATTCCCTGTGAAGACCGTACAGTGCATCCACAAGGGCAGGTAAGTGAACAAGTACTAACATGCAACACAGAATGGAAGGATATAATGCCTGGCTGCCAAGGACAATAGCCAAAGTTACTTGTGTTTATTTGTTTAAATAACATGAAAAAGCGTTACTACATTGCCTCTAAGCATTTTCAGAAAGAGATCAGGGGGTGAGCGGGTTAAAGTTGCTCTAAAGTTTGATGTTGGCTGATGGGGTTACATTTAGCCAGATGTTGCATTTTACTTGTGTGGTATATGTATAGAGTCACCATAAATCATTATTATGACAGTGCCTAGTTTTGGTGCACAAGGCATTTGAAGCCTGTTGGCAAAAGTAAGGGTGCTTCATTTGGTTCCGGCATTTAGGATCATTTCTTTGGGCATTCACTACTTGTCTGCTGGGCCTAGGGTAGCTGAGCTACAATGCTATGGAGTTCACCATGTGGAGACTTGGCTGCCTGAAAAAGGCAGGTTATTTGATTTGTCCTGAAAGAGCTGGGGCATTGTGAATGCGCTGGGGGAGTTTATGCCCATCACTGAGAAGTCAGTCTCCTCTTTACTTTTAGTGAGTTCTGTAAATGTATATGTGTGTGGTATGTACATCGCGCAAGATGAGCGTATGTTGAAATCCAAAAAGGAAAATATAGCCATTAATAAGTCACTGGTTACTAACTCCCATGAGGGAGACTTCCTCCTTCGCCGAGAAGAGCAGCCCTGCAATCAGGCGTACGATCCCACTCCGGTGTTGTTAAATATTTCCACACTAACACACACGCACTAGTGCCATATGTGTTCATCTGATTGACCCACGCCGTCGTTTGAGACTGTGCATGATATGTTCTCCAAGGTAGTGCAATACTGTGCTGCATACATGTATGGACTCAGCTGCAAACCAGCTAGGGCTTAGAATGCTACCTTCTATAGGGATATGACAGCCTGGACTTGCCTGAGAACCTTCATCTACTGACATTATAATTGCTATTTAGCTGCCCTTCTAGCATCTTTGACCCTCATTGTACCACACTAGCACCAACAGGTTGTTGACAGTTTTAGACAGCTTTTTCTTTATGAAGACTGATTAGATTTTAAGTTGACCCATGTCTGATGATGTGCTTCTTCCAGTTCTGTTATTTGTAACCCACAAGAGTAGACCTGGTCTGTTCACTTTACTTTCTTTTAAGATTGGCCCTACTGGTCCCAGTGTGCTATGTGTTGTTGGAATGTGTGGGCATATGAGTGGGGATAATGTGCTGCATGCAGGGTTGGATTGGGATTAAAAAAATCGGCCCGGGCATGCTAAAAAATGGCCCAAATTTGCATATTGCCTTTCCGCAAAACACTGCTTCGGAGAAATTTTATTTACAAAAAGAGTTTAAAAAAAAAAAAATGTTTAGAAAGATGCACGGATTAGTTTACACTGGTGAAACACACCTGAAAACAAGTGAGGAGTGTCTCTCTCTCCCCGTCTCTCGCTCTCCTCTCCCCCTCACGTCACCTATTACATCACTCATGACATGGTCAGTGACATCACTGATGACATCTCAAATGACATCCCTGAGACATCACTGATGACATCATCCAGTGACTGTGTGTTTCTGTAAAGTTTAAATATGTTTAATATATATAGGGAAAGGCGTATTGAAGAATTAGTGGGTGTATAAGTGTGTGAATGGATGATTTAGTAGGTGGTGCGTGACTGACTCTATAAGTGAGTGATTAAACGTATCTTATTGAATGCAAGGGTTAGTGACTAAACTGTGTGAATGTCTGTATCTGTCTGTCTGTTGCTGTGTAAGCGGTTGCATGGGTTTGTGAATAGCTACATGAGTGTCTATATGGGTTATTGATTGGTTGTCTGAGTATCTGTATGGGTGCCCGAGTGTTTGTGTGGGTGGGGTGTGTGTGACTCTGTGCATAGATGTGTGAGTGGGCGATTCACTGGGTGCATGGTTTCAAGAGTGCATCTGTGATGGACTGTATGGGTGGGTGAGTGTGTGTATGGGTGTGTTAGTGAGTGAATGTATATCTCAGTGGTACATGTGTGAGTAACTACATATGTTAAAGGCAGTATATATGTGTGTTGGAGTATATAAATGGCTATAAGTGAGAGTGTGTGATTGTGAGAGTGGCTGTATGGAGGAGTGTGTGCTTGTATCAGTGACTATAAGAGCGTAAGAATGTGCTAGTATTTGTATGAGTGATTGAACTGTTGTGTGTATAACTGTATAGGTGAGTAAATGACAGTGTGATTAATTATTTGCATGACTGACTAGGTGTGTGAGTATCTTTATGGATGAGTGGTGGTGTGTCAGTGTTTATATAGGTGTATGAGGCATATGATAGTCCTGTACTGAGTGACCATAAGTGTGATTGACTGTACAGGTGAGTGAGTGGATGTGTGTGTAAACCTAAGAATCAGTGAGTGTGTATGTAGTTATTGCTGTTGGAGTGTCTATGGTTGTGAGAATGGCAGTCTGTAATTTAGAGTGGGTGTATCAAAGGTTATATTAGGGTGTGAGAAGATGCATGAAATTTTCACATGGATGATGTCATCAGTGATGTCATTTGAGATGTCATCCGTGATGTCACTAACCATGTCATGAGTGTTGGAATATGTGGGGTCATCAGCAGTGCATTGCGGGGGCGCGAGTTATAGTTAGCTGAACTAACTATAACGGGGGATTTTCACTGGTTTTGTACGAGTGAAATGTCCAACTAACTAGAACGCCCCTGAAACCTATGGTTTATTCAGTGAATTTCTAAGGTTTATTAAATGCTAATTCCTAACTATAACGTGCCTGAAACCTATGGTTTTTTCAGTGAATTTCAAAAGGGTTTTCAAATGCTAGTTTCTAACTATGCCTACAGAGGTAGGACATGTGAAGAAAGAAGAAAAAACGTACAGAAAGAAGCAAAAGAAAAGCAGAAAGAAGCAGCAGAAGTCCACAAAGACGAAGAAAAGAGCAGGAAGAAGCAAGACATGTGCAGAAAGAACCAACAAAGGAGCAGAAAGAGGCCTTGTTCCAAAATCATCCTGTGCCCAAAACTTTTTCAGACGGGTACTGGTGGTAACTGACTCGGACTACCCAGGCCTACAGCCAGTGCTATGCTAAAAGACACTTAGAATACCGAGAAAACACCTACATACACTAGGGAACACTATGTGTTGGGGTACCCCTGTGATTAGCATGATCTCCTCTGTAAGTCCCTAGTACATAATAGGGCAGGGGAATTAAAACTACCTCTTAAAACGCGCTACGGGGCGCGTTGGCACAGTAGTGAAGGGGGGGGGGCCTGAGGTAACATGTATGCAAACACGCCCTGTGGCCGTTTTAATTTGGGAGATTAACTCCCCTTGAATCCTGACGGTCCCTGGGGTCCAACTAGCCAACCAGGTACCTCCAGTTAGCACCACAGAGCTGCGTTGCAGAGAGGTGTAAAAAGGGGCATGGCCTGGACCACCTTTCTTCAATCTCAGGATTGAAGGGGAATTAATTCCCCACCTTAAAACGCGCCACAGGGCCTGTTTGCACACGTCGCATCAGGCCCAGCCCCCTCCAGCAACACTTAGCTCCAGTAAGCGCCACAGAGCTGCGTTGCAGAGAGGTGTAAAAGTAGGCGTGGCATGGACCACCTCTCTGCAACGCAGCCCTGTGGAGCTTACTGGAGGTTCCTGGTGGGCTAGTTGGCCCCCAGGGACCCCCAGTATTAAAGGGGAATTAATTCCCCAACTTCTAACGTGCCACAGGGCGCGTTTGCAGAGTGTTGCTGGAGGGGGCGGGGCCTCTGGCACGATCGAGTGTATATTTATTTATTTATTTATTAGAAGGGGGGCTGTGTGGCCCCCCTTCCTTTTCTATTTTATGGGCCCTGGGGACCCCATCCCCCAGGGCCTGACCCCTTTTTTTATTTATTTTTTACAACAGAAGGGGGCCGCGTGGCCCCCCTCCCGAGGCCATATTTGGCCCTGGGGACCCCATCCCCAGGGGCATGGCCATTGTTTATTATTATTATTTTTAAATTATTTGGAGAGGGACTGCGTGGCCCCCCTCCCGAGGCCATATTTGGCCCGGGGAACCCATCCTCCGGGGCATGGCCATTGTTTATTTTTTTTATTATTATTTGGAGAGGGGCTGCGTGGCCCCCCCTCCTCAGGCCATATTTGGCCCGGGGAACCCATCCCCCGGGGCATGCCCATTGTTTATTTTTTTTATTATTATTTGGAGAGGGGCTGCGTGGCCCCCCCTCCTCAGGCCATTTATGGTCCCGGGGACCCCATCCCCCGGGGCCTGGCCACATCGTTGGGGACCATGGGGGGGTCCCCAATTCCCCCACGGTCCCGCCAACTCCCCGCCTCCTGCGGGAGCCGGCATTGCTTTTCCACATGGGAGCTGCTAAGATGCAGCTCCCCGTGTGGAAAAGCAATCTGGTTTGGTTTTTGGAAGAGAGAGCAGGTTCCCTGCTCTCTCTTCCAAAAACCAAACCAGGGTTTGCTATGACAGGGCGGGATCCCCGAGGCTCCCGCCCTGTCATAGCAAACTGCAGTGGCCCAGGGGTGCGCACCCTAGGACACTGCAGGAGGCGGCCCTGGGGGGCGGCGGTCCCCAGGGCCATCATTGGCTCCAGGAGGGGGGCCACGCGGCCCCCCTCCCAACATTGGGGGGGTGGTGGTCCCCGGGGCTCGGGGGTCCATTACGGACCCACGCATTTAAAAATGAGTGCCCCGGCGAGGTGGCGGTCCCCGGAACAGCGTGGCAGTGTGCCCCGCTAATTAATAAATAAAAGCCCCGGGGGGTGGCAGTCGCCGGGGGGGCCTCCAAGGCCCCCTCCCACAGGTTTAAAATCAAGCCCCGGGGAGTGGCGGTTCCCGGGGCTGCGGGGGGGGCCATGTGGGGGGATTGAGGCCCCCCACACATTTTTTCGCATGCCCCCGGGACCTGGCCCACCAGGGGGCTTTAATTAAACAAAGCTTCGTTTTTTTAATTTTTCGTCCGGATTCGTGCACCCAGCGCGAATTCGGACGATTTAAACAAAAAACAAAATGCTTTTTTTTGGCCCTGGGGGTCCTTGTGGGACCCCCTGACCAGGCCTAGGAGGTCAGGGTGTTTCTACCCTGCCCCGTTTTCTTGTTTTTCGCGTTTCTTTTTCTCTTTTCTTGTGCCTCGGCTGCCAACACTTCCTGGTTTGGAGTGTTGACAGCCAATTAGCATGAAGCTCGTGATCGGGAGGGTGCGCGGATCCACCGCGGTCATAGATATCACTATCTTTATTTATTAATTCCTCAAAAAATACTGAACAGATTTACACCATTTTTAAAAAGGTCGCTTTCTGAGCCAAGCAGTACCTTTTTGCCAAATTTGGTGTAATTCCGTTCAGCAGTGTTTGCTATAACAGTGTCTAAAGTTTCCAATGTCAAATTGATTTTTTTACCTCTATTTTTTTAATTTCTCAGGAACTACTGAACGGATTTACACCATTCAAAAATAAAAAGGGCGCTTTCTGAACCAAGGGATACCTTTTGCTAAATTTGGTGTAATTCCGTTCAGCAGTAGCTGTGTCAAAAATTTCCTATGGGGAAAACGCGCTTAGGGTCCCCCCTTTTTTCTCGGCCCCCGCTTGACGATTCACCCCCAACCTTTCAGGATAGGAGCAGACCGGAGCGCCCCACCAGTTTTGACATTTTCACGATATATATATATATATATATATCCCAGCAAGAGTAAGGAAGGGCCACCTCTGCCATTGATCAAAGGGAGGTAATAGACGCCCATCTACCTCAAGAAAGGCCACTCAGGCATCCACTGGGCCGCTGGTGGCATCGAACAACACAGAAACCGCTCAAATTGGTCCCCCAGGCTGCTCAAAAAACAAGCTCACAGCTGGAACAAGGATGCCAGCCTCTTGGGCATTGCCCGAGTGCCCGTGTTACCAATCCGACGCTGGCTGCATGGCTAAACACTTATAAGGTCCCAAGGTCGAGACCTATTGGCTAACTCACTGGTCTCCGCCAGTTCCTTTTATCAGTTTTTCATTTCCTGTTCCTCTTCTGGGAGCTAGTAATGATAAGGGTCTAAAGACCCCTCCCGTCCGTCCACCTTTCGAGGCCTATCAAACAAATAAGGCATTGGCTCAGTTACAAGATGCATGGAGCGGGTCGGCACCGGAGTTAGCATTGGACGACACCCATCCGGTTCAGTGGTAGAGTAGGGAATAACAATGGGAGAAGCACTGCCCAGGGGTGTCAGCACTAGAGTGGGAGCCGAGGATGGTCTCCCTGGCAGGTCTGCCCTAGATCCAGCAAGGATCCATGGGGCCTGTGTGTCGCCGAGGGTGAACCCGTTCGCATGGGTCTAGTAGGGGCCACTACTGCACCCATGGAGCACAAATGTGCTCGAAAAGAGCTGTGTCACTCAAATATGAGGCGCTTGGCCTCACAGAACTCCTTCAGCTGGACGTAGTTGCCTTGGTTTCAGGAAAATTGGGGAAGCATGTGGGATCATGGTTCAGGTTCCGCCGACTCACGGGGCCTGGAGTGCTGGCACTCTCGTGTCTTGTCAGACAACTTCGACAGATGCAGCAGAGTCAAAGACCTCTTCGACTTCTTATGCTTTTTAGCAAGTAACATAAGAATACGATTTACCTCCAACGCACTAGAAAATTTACATTCGGATGCTGTCTTTGATTACACCGATCACTTCCCCAGGCTTGCACTGGAACCGTATGCGCTCAACCCTGAGAGGAGAAAAACAGCGGCCGCGATAATCACATTCCATGGGTGAGCTGGCAGAGTCACCACCTGTCGACCAAGCCCTGAGAATGCCAGAGGAAGTAGCGAACATTGGTGAACCACCCACACGCATACCCCCTAGGGGAGGCCAACAGAATTTAATTACAGTATGGGGTACGGAAGTTAAATCAAATGCAAGAGACTGCTGATGTTTCCCAGATACACAGTGAGGTTTCATAATTAGCTCTAGCGGCACAAATAATTACAGAGGCACTGAAGGTACTAGAAGCAAATATGAGTCTGAAGTTTCCAAGTGTTTCAACACCAATAACACCCAAAACCTAGGTGTTAAATCCAGTTCAGTACTATGCAGGAAAACAGGTGTACCTAAGCTAACTTACACCACTTCCTGAGCAGCGAGTTACATATCCCTGCGAAGAAAGATAGTCGTTGCTCTCACCAGTGACTAACGGGTCACTCTTGGTTGAGGGGTGTCCCCAAAAGGTGCTACACGCAAGTAAGGCTTCTAACCGGAGGAGGAAAGTTTGTAGTTGACCAGATTTACCCAGGTGACCCGTCAATAAAAGTAAGGAGTCTACCTGTATAGATGCAAATAAAAGGCAGATTCCTTCTTATAAAACACATTTTTTAAAGTAGGGGAAGCAGAGCAGAAAGAAGCTAAAACATGTTGATTCAACTACCAAGAGGGCCTGTAGCACAACTGGCATACCCTACACAGATGGAACAGACTCAGAGTGCAGGAGGGAAGGAGAACCCCCCAATGAGGAAAGGTGGACTAAACCTTAGATTTGCCTACTGCTAATAGGCTTGAACCACCAATTAATCTTATAGAACAGAGGTCCCTCAGGACATTAGTAGAAACACCTTAAGTGGCACCTGGGTCTGAAAAAGGACCTCCTCAGGCAAAACCCTTAGTGGAAGCACCCCTATTTAAAGCTCACCTAGAAATGCACTCCCTGGGTTTGATCCTCCTGGATTTAAAGACAAAATCAGAACCAGATTTGAGACCTCAGAAAGCAATCCGAAGGAAATTCGAAGGTCATGTCAGGTCCTTGAAGCTAAAATTGGACGACCTGGCAGTAAGAATGAATGCCTTGGAGGAAAATATGGAAAGAGCAAGTGTAAAGATACAAGAAAATACACTGGAAATAGAGAATCTTAAACAACAAAACAAAACTCTGACAGAAGGAATAGAGAGCTTATAGATTTATTCATGTTGAAATAGCTTGAGACTTTTAAATGTACTGGGAGGGAACGGGAGGAAAGAATCTGAAAGGGTTTGCGATAAAGCTCCTGCAGGAAAAAGTTCAGAAGAATAATTTCACTGTCCAGATTATCATCAGTATTTAAGGGTACACAGAGACCCTTTCAAACCTAATCTAAACCTCCAAATCCCCAGGAAAATATTGATCAATTTTTTTGACCTACAGTCTCATTGAGCAGATCTTAAGCAATGCTTTAAAGACAAAACAACTTGCATGAAAACCTTTTCTACATAACAAGGTCTGAGAATGGTAGGGCGACTGCACAAAGACACTGAGAACTAGGCAAAAGAATGGATGAGTTAAAGAGTTTAGGAGCAACAGTTCAAATAAAATTCCCAGCGACTAATAATTATGTGAAGAAATGAGGTGCTTAACTTTAGATGGGGAGAGGAAGAGCATGAATTAATAAAGAAAATGATGGGGACACTGCAAGATAAAATAAGAAGGTAAAATTGCAAGTCAAAAGAGGGGGTGGCAGACATCACAACTCTATACAAGTAGGGAGAAATAGAGAGGTCCTTATCACACATATAAAGGTAAAGAGCGAAAATATCCTAATAGCAAGCAGTCACCTAAGGATAGACCTAAGCCAGAGAAGATATCACCATCCCTTCCTCTTTAGAAGGACAGCATCTCTATCCAAGCTGTGTCTTTTACCAACATCATTTGCTTCATCAACTCGGTATGCTTGTAGCACCTTAAAACAAACCACTCACAAAGAGACTGCTATTTCCTAGCAATGCTGAGGGTCTCACTCTGACCAGGTTCTCATCTATCTTAAGCAATCAAATTCAGAAATTGGAGGCACTTCTCCACCAATACAAAGAGTCACCTACGAGTAGACAAAGTTTTTTTTCACGTTACCTATTGTCTTTAATACCTTGATGCAGACTTCATTGTCTCTCTCAGAGACCAAAGCCTCTCATTTCACTTATGTGGTTATGACACTCGTCTCTACTTCAAAGTCCATGATCATGAAGACAATACCATCAGGCTGTGCATCAGTAGTAAAAGCCTGAAAATTATCACAGTAATAACACACGTCCCCCTCCACAGTCCCTCCAGCATGATACACTCCTCCACACAACTCTGTCATATCAATTAACCCTTCTTCCAAGAACCAAGATACTTTCCTTGAAATGAGACTTAACTCAAACAATGACAATAGTTCAGCACCAACATGCCTTCCACAAGCTTTCTCTTTTGAGAAAAACAGTCCTGAACTTTTACTCCAAATTCAATACACACTTCATCACCACCATTGTGAACTCTAACATGGACTATGCAAACAATATGAACGATGGTCTTTCAACAACCAGATAGACTCACTAAAGAAAGTGAAAATGCTACCACTAGATTAGCATAGTGAGGATACCATAATGCCCAGACAGGCTCCACTCACCCTCCATTTGGGTGAGAAGTCCTCTGCCTCACACACAAGTGACTAGCTGGAACTGGCCTTCTGTACCTCAGTACATATCCTAATCAGCAAAAAGTCCTTGCTGCTTAGCTAACCACATTCTTCTCAACACCCTAAATCCTGTTACACAAAAAGAAGAGATAGCCTCTTCTTAGTAAAGCCTCCGAATTCTGCAACAAAACACCCCCCATATTAGAGACAGCCTCTGCATGCTATCCTAGAGATAGGCCATTCAAACCCAGAACAGAATGGGGAATCACAAAAGACTGCTTGTCAAATGCAAATACATTACCTCTGTTGGTACGACTGCCGTGAACTCCATTGTGCTTGTTTGTCACTATAGACATCTGACTGCTTAAAATATCGACTGGCCTGGTCCCACTGCTGTCGAAATCGAGCTTCCTGTTCTCTCTGGCGAACAATCTGCTGCTCAAGAGCTTTATTTCGGCTATGCCAATACGTGGGAAGCGTAGGTAGTGCCATCTGTGCATACAAACAGATTGTGTTCAGTGCAAGTGAGCCATGTAATAAGTAACAATCAAAACAAGCAGCAGCATATGAAACAAGCAATTAGAAATGTAATTGAAGGTTTTGATTTTTATAGTCCATACACTTAAGAATGGTCACCATTATGCTAATCTTAAAACAACGCCGGGCGCCATCATGTAATGGATTCCCACACTATGCCAAGGGACAGCATTGTGCCAATGGGTGGATGCCCTGCTGCCAAGGACCTCCACTATATGACTAGATTGATGCCATTATGTCAAGTAAAGTTATGTTATGTTATTGGAGCTTTTAAAGCGCACTTATACCCAAAGGTGCCCTGGCGCTGAGCACTGTCTCACTGATTCCATAGGTAAAATGTCTTATACAGAGAATAGCCATGTCTTCAGCCCCTTCCTAAAAGGAAGGAGCTCAGTGGCATTCCTAAGATGCACTGGCAGGCTGTTCCAGGCTTTCGCGGCACAAAAGGAAAAGCTGCTGTCGCCCCAGTTGGCTTTTTCCACTCGGGGGACAATTACTAGTTTTCCTTTCAAGGAGCGCAGCGCTCTACCAGGGACATACCATTTGAAGCTGGCAATGAAAGAACAGACGGCAGACCAAGGTCTAGCACATTCAATCCATATGTACAATGAAATCAAAAAATGGTGCAATCACTTCTTGCATTCGCCGTCCAGAGGTGCCACTGATAGCCACATTTTCAAAAAAGATGGAAGGTGCACTCGTTATGAAGTCAGTAAACAGTTTTTAAGAATCATTGGAATAAAAGAAGTACTGTTGAAAAAAAGAGTGCACCTTCCATCTTCTTTGAAAACATACCATTTGAAGCGTCTGCTCAGATATTCAGGGCGACTACCCATCAACGACTTAAAAACAGTACACAATGCTTTGAATTGTGCTCGTTTTGTTACTGGGAGCCAGTGCAATTGCCGAAGTCCATCTCTGACTGAGACAAACCTTGGTATGCCCGTTAGCAGCCGTGCTGCCGCATTTTGCACTAGCTGGAGTCTGTACAGATGTTTTTTTTTAAATATTCAGGTACAGACTGTTGCAATAATCCAGCCGTGACAAAATGAGGGCTGAGATTGCTGACCTTAAGCTATCCTCTGGTAGGAAAAATGTAATTTTCCTCAGGATTTTAAGGAGGAAAAAGCTTGTCGAGATAACTCCGCTGACCTGATCTCCAAAGTCGAGTTTATTATCCATGATCACTCCCAGGTTCTTAGCTTTAACTGTGGGGGCTGGAGGCTTGCCCATTTCTTCAGGCCACAGGTCGGGTGTCCAGAGATTAGGATTGTTCCCAAATATAATGACCTCGGTTTTGCCTGCATTAAGTTTCAGGCAATTGTAAATGTAAATGTAGATGTACTTGTATAGCGCACGACTACCCGGAGGCATCTCGGCGCTTGTACGAATACCGCTGAGGAACCCTTCCTGGCCTTTCCCTGTGAAGTGTCCACTCCTGGACACCCCCAAGGTGAGGCCAGGCATCCTAGTGTTGTTGGGGCCGTTGTGGAGATTAAGCAAGCTATTGCCCAGAGTTGCAGAGTGGGACTCATGATTAGGATAGGCACCGAGGCGAGAATTATCAGGTCCGAGGAAATTGAGCCCAAGACCCGCCGAGGCGGGAATTGAACCCTGGTCCCGGGC
Organism: Triturus cristatus; assembly: GCF_964204655.1. NCBI lineage: Eukaryota > Metazoa > Chordata > Amphibia > Caudata > Salamandridae > Triturus > Triturus cristatus. Next base: position 224,231,579 of record NC_140594.1, on the reverse strand, counting down.
CAGACTTCTGCATCAGGGTCTGCCGCTCTAACCATTGAGCCACACTTCTCCACTTGGCAATTGGAGGCCATCCAGCCAGAGATGTCTTTCAGGCAGTCATGACATCTTGAGGCCACCTCCGCTTCTTTCCCTCGTTGTACGGACAACACAATTTGTGTGTCATCCGCATAGGATGTTAGTTGAAGCCCGAAGGATCTTATCAATGCTGCCAGCGGACTAACATATATATTGAAAAGCGTGGGACTAAGGGAGGACCCCTGAGACACCCCACACGGGAGGGAGAAAGGCTTAGATCTATCCCGCCCCAAATCCACTGTTTGTGTTCTCTCGGCCAGAAAAGATGAGGCTCCAGGCCCTACTCTGAACCCCCGCCAACGATAATCGGTCCATCAAAACATCGTGATGGACCGTATCGAAGGCCGCGGACAGGTTCAGCAGAATCAAGATCGCCACACCTCCCTGATAGACCGCTTCTCTAACCTCCTCAGAGGCTTTGATAAGAGCTAGCTCCGTGCTGTGTCCTGCACGAAAGCCGTACTGCGTGGGATCAAGCGCTTTGGTACTCTGAAAAAACGTGCTGAGTTGCCCATTGATGGCCTTCTCTATCATCTTCGCTGGCAGCGGCAGTCGTGATATGGGTATGTAATTGTTGGGATCATTTTTATCCAGATTCGCGGATTTCCAGGACCTGAGTCAATGATAGTATTAAACAATGGTGTAAGGGTGGCCACGATAACCTCAGGGATGTTTTTGATCACCACCACTGGACAAGGGTCCAGGGGAGACCCGGACCGAGATGCCAACAAAAGTTTTATGACCTCCGTACTCTCCAAAGGTTTAAAACCCTCTAGCCTATATGATGAAGACGTGGCCACCGGCATACGACTGACTGCCGCATCACCCACCTCTCCTTGAGAGTTGGTAAAGGAGGAAAAGATAGCTTTAACCTTGTTAAGAAGGAAGGAGGCTAGGGATTCACACCGTGCTGGGCTACTATGAGAGTTAGGTTTGGAGGGATTCGTTAGGTTGGTGATGGTCATAAACACTTCTTTAGAAGAGGATTTGGCCTTTTTTATCTGCTCCGCGAAATACGCTTTTTTTGTTTCTAGGAGTAATTTTTTATAGGTGATAAGGCTTTCTTTATACGCTTCTTTGTATTTATTGTTGTACCCTTTCCTCCATGCCCTCTCAAGCCTCTTGCAGTCTGTGTTGTGCTTTTGTAAATTTGCGGAGAACCAAGCTGCTGAGGGCTGGGCTCGCTTAGGTGTATACAACTTAACCGGGGCACATTTGTCACAAGCGGGCTCGATCCACCTCGAGAACACTGCCACGGCCTCATCTACACTTGTTGGGAGATTTAGAGTAGTTAACGTCAGAAAAGTCCCCATGTCAGTGCTATCTATGTTTTTCCAAGCCCGTATAACTATGTTCTCCTTGGGCTTGGATTTGGACTGATTGTGAGGCGTCTGCGAAAGAATAAAAATGATGGCGGCATGATCCGTCCAGGGGAGTGGCAGTATTTCCGACAGAGAGAGACCAGTGTTGTTAGAAAATATGCCATCCAAGGTATGCCCCGCAACATGTGTAGGGCCATCTACCCGTTGCTCAAGATCACCTCCGCTCATTAATTGCTTCAGTCTCATATTGTCCAAATCTGAGGAGTCCTCCAGATAGAAATTGAAGTCTCCGATGTTAGTGAAGGAGTTCGCACACAGCACCTCCTCCAAAAGAGTACTAATTGAGTCAAGAAATGTACCTCTGGGACATGGAGGAAGGTAGATAAGCACAGCTTTGAAAGTGTCCTGGGGAGAGAATCGTACGCTAAGTGACAGAGCTTCACAGGATGGATTAGAAGCTGTCGAGAATGTGGGTTCCAGGCTGCTATGATAGATAACAGCCAGCCCTCCACCTCTTCTTAAAGGTCTGTCCAGCGTGTGGCACAGAAAGTCAGTGGGCAGGGCTTTGACGATGTCAGGTCCTGAGGTATAATCCGTCCATGCCTCCATTATAAATGCCATCATGATCTTTGATCTTCGATAAAAAGGCAGCATTCCATGCTGTGTTTAATCAAAGACCTGGCATTTAAAAGCAGACATTTAATGCGGGCGGCTTCACAGAGCTTCTTTGAGCCACCTACCTATTTAAAGGCAAAATTACTAGTACGGGCCAAAATGCGTGGGAGGGGTCGATGACAGTTAGTACAGGCCGCTGCCAAGACTCCCAGCATGATACTGCGCATGAACCTAGGACAGCATGCCTTCCCACCCTCCGGGTCCAGACTCCTAAGGAAGTTTCTGGAATATGTCAGTAAATCTGCCCTTCTTATTGGTGATGAAGGTGCACTCAATTCTACTGTGTTTCTGGTATAAATACACTAGAACACGGGTGCTGCACTACTAAGCTGTGTTGACGGCAGACGCTAGTTAAACTGAATAACATACAGGAAAAGAACCTGGTTGTAGTGTGCACTGTTCCAAATGAACATAAAGTTCTAAATCTTGCTTTTTACAGTTGTTTGTAACAAAAATGAATAAACCAACATTTTTCACATGTGTTTGCTATCAAACCATTTCACAAAAACATAACATATTAGTTCAAATCAACATCTTTTTTGCAGTAACCAGATCACCTTAATGGTTGCTAAAAACATAACAAGTTTATGGATTAAATCACATTATCTTGTACATTCCAAATTATTGTGATGGAGTACACAGTTTGTTCTTGTATGACATTTCACATATTGCTCGTTGCGTGGCTAGCAGTAAGCCCAATGCATTTCGGGACTCACAGGTCCCTTCTTCAGGGGCCGATTTCTGTGAACAAGAAATGTGTACATGCTTATTACTATTATTAGAAAATGGCGAGTAGTTGAAAAGCAGAGTCCCTTGTCCAAAAATAACATGCGTTTGATCAAAAGGTAGTGCTATCAGGCGCACTGGAAGAACGGTGAGAGTTGAGGTTCTGTGTCATAAGTGCTTATCGAAATTACGATATGTGCCAAAATAAAAAGGAGTTGTGTTAGTAAATTTTGGTGTTGTATGAAAGAAGAAATCGATGGGTGATTATTAAAATGTAACGGTTGCGTAATGTTTGATTCGTACCTGTGAGATGTTAATGTACCTCTGGGTATGAGTCAGCAGTGAGCAATTGAAGAACAAAAAAACCTGTGGGAAAATTGAAATGCGCATGGATGCAGTTGCAGAAAGATAACCGCTCTCATGCTCACACGGTATCTGTTGTTGCCCTGTCTAGCTGGGCGAAGTTTTACGGTAAATATACATTGTAATGAGTCCCGTTTTGCTAATATTACTTAATGAACCAGTTGAATAGCAATGAGCGAAGAAATTAAAAAAAAAAAAAATCACACTCACCAGAGGTGCCGGTAGCGGTTAGTTTGTGTAATCGAGACTTCCTGGATTCATCTTAAGTTTGAAAATGTCGTTACGTGTTCGCAAGTGGCAAATCTGTTTGCAAGAAAGTTGCATAAGGTCCAGTTCTACACTGATCGGTACATGCACCTATGACACTGAACCATTGGGAAGGTAGAGCGCATTGGAATTGACTGTCATTGGTTGTCTGCCTGGAGGTATAAATTACGTCAGTAGCAAAGCACTAATTGATTGAACTGCCATTTACCTCATGAATAAGATGAGGATATCGAAACGCGTTGGGGAGGCATACCTGTGTTTGTGTCCTGGATTGAAATAAAAATGTGCTTGCAGTAGCGTGCGTCTCACTCCCTATCTGCGAGTATTGGAGAGACCTTTCTAGTGTTTATTTAAGGCGTAGCCGGACGCCGCCAAGAGACTGCACCACCTCATCAAAAATGGCACTGATGCCGCCTGGAGCAATTGTGGACGGGTGGAGCCATAGCAGACTGTCTGCGTAGAGGGCCCGGCAGCTTTTGGGATATCGCTGCATTCGGGACAGCAAGATTGAGAAATTCATATGGACATTGACAAGGTGATGAATTAACACGTGCTATGTGACTTGCTCGAGGGACTATAATGACCACAATGCGCTGGGAAGGTAGCGCGCATTGGAATTGACTTTCATTGGTTGTCTGCCTGGACGTATAAATTACGTCAGTCGCAATGCACTAATTGATTGAACTGCCATTTACCCTATGAATAAGATGAGGATATCGAAACGCGTTGGGGAGGCATACCTGCGTTTGTGTCCTGGATTGAAATAAAAATGTGCTTGCAGTAGCGTGAGTCTCATTCCCTCTCTGTGGGTATTGGAGAGACCTTTCTAATAGATATATATATATGTATATGTATATGTACATGTATATGTATATCATACTTCCAGAAAGTAGTTATAGTTCGATCACAGATGAGTGTTTTTGAGATTACTAATAACTTTGGCCCCATTTGACGAATTTCTACAACATTTTCCAAAAGAAAAGTTCATCCACCTCAGTTCCTTCCTGAAAAGCATCAAGCGAAGGCCGTGAAAAACGGGGGTCCCAAAACATAAAATCCACATGCATTTTCCATATACTTCTTTAGACACGACTATAGCAACAAGCATTGGCATAGCCAATAGGTCTCAGCAATACGAGAGCTATTGGCATTGTGAATGACTTTTATCTACGTATTATGGAGCAGAGTGGATGTATGTGGTGGAATTAATTATGTGGGTTGGATTGTATGGTTTATTGTGGAATTGTGTGGTGTTGAGTGGAGTTATGCTTAGGGGAATTATGTTGCATGGTGTGCAGCGGAAATATGTGGATGGCAATTATATATATGGATTGTACTGGGATTATGTGGAGTGGGATTGCGTGTCATACAGTGTAATTATGTGGATAGCTATTTTGTGGAGTGGTATGTAGTGGAGTTTAATTATGTAGTGTGCTGTTAAATTTTGTGGTATGATATGGAATTATGTGATGTGGATTGGATATATGTGGTGTGTTGTGCAATTGTGCTGGTGAGTTTAATTATGTGGTTTGTTGTCAAAATATGTGGTTGGATTGGAAACGTGTGGAGTTGAATTGTGTGGCGTGGAGCTATGTGGCATTTAGTGAAATGAAAGAAACCAACACCTGCTGTGAGATCCTATCCTTCAGAGACATTAAGAGTATATTCGGTTTGACGTGCGTAAAGATCTAACAAACCGGTAGACACATGTACAGATATACAGGCTGATAAGAGGGACAGGGCAGGTAAGCGGAGGAGGGAGGGAACGTGGCCTACCAGCTAAGGCAGTCAACCTCAGAGCTGGGGAACCGGGTTCGAGTCCCAACACGGACGCTCAACATTCTGTGATTATTGCCAAATCGCTTAATCTCCCCGTCCCTAACAAAAACGAATGTGTCTGTCTGTAACGTAACTGGTGCACATGTAAAGCGCTCTGATACGTTTGGATACTAGTTCGCGCTATATAAAAATCCACACGAAAAAAAAGAATATATGAGGGAGCGAGGGGAAAGGAAACAAGCATTTACAATGCAATGGTCTCGGCAATATTATAGGTAGATTTATTGGTATTGCTCATTATTTTTTTATCATTTTTGTATCCCTAAATAAATGGCAGTGTCATTTCTATTGGCATTAGCTTTTTTTGCATATGTGATACCTATTGCATTAGCAGAGAGAGAGTGAGGTATTGAAATAGAGAGTGCGGTAGTGAGAGAGAGTGAGTGAGTGAGATAGAGAGTGAGGTAGATAGAGAGTGAGGTAGTGAGATAGAGAGAGTGAGGTAGTGAAAGAGTGAGGTAGTGAGGGAGAGGGATGTTGTGAGGTAACAACAAACAACAAAATCAGAGTAAAGCTAAAGGCATCACACCTGCCATGGGTATTTTGACTACTATCTATGATTGACGCAAGAGTCCAGAAATCCTGTATGGTCATATGTGGCAGAACATATAAGATGGACGCCAACATTTTATTGGAGAAACTTGCAATACTACTTTTTCGTTTCTGCGCAAAACGTGCCAACTGGAACAAATACATGGTGAAAAAAGCGAAGGGTGCCTTTCTCTGGCCATAGCTGCCGGATTGCTCCCATGCAGGGACACATATAACCGGCCATGTTTTTAAATCAACAGGACTTTGAAAGCATATCCGTGCTTACAATAAAAAAACAAGCATTACAAGTCTTAGCAGTACTGCTGGCTCTAAAGTCAGAATTCGCTTAAAGGCGATGTGTGACATTTAGCCTTGCTGTCTGGGGCCTGCGTGAAACTTCTGGAATAGGAGAAAAAAAATCTTACTATGTTAGCACAGCAGAAATATTAAGTTTGTACCATGATTGCCCATATACTGTTTTCTTCGTTTCATATTACTCAAGCACCAGAAACGCTGCATAAGTGTTTGCACCAGTGCAAAGTGTTTTTGTAATCGAACCCTAGTATTGTACATTTAACGGCCATTGTAACCAGGGGCCAAATTAGGGACCTGACACTGCTGGTCTGTTTTGCGTGTGTACCTTGCAAAGACCGTGACGGTGCGTCAGATTGTTTGGGGAAATATGCGTGTTCCAGAAGCACACTCAAGTAGTCTGCCTTGAGGGCAGTGACGCAATACCATGAGGAGGGGTGACTTCATACTATAGCGGCAGATCCAAAGTGAAGTGTGTGACAGCAGCGGCAGGCAAGGAATTCATTTCAGGGACCACAGAGACCCCCACACACGCCCACACTTCCGCCGCCCTCTAAAATGCACCTCCTGGGTGAAGGGCAACGCCAGAGGTGTGCATACAGCGCACTAGCTGCCAAACAATGCTTGCACTCCCACAATGTTGGTTTATACATGCACGTGTGTTAGTAAAACTGCAAAGGAGCAAAGGAATCCCCCCACCTGTAGGGGTGTTTCCTCACTCGCATGAGGATATGACCTCCGCAAAATGAGGAAAGAACCCTTTGAAATTGTGCTGCGCAAAATGTGCATCATCGCTGGCTACATCCCAATCTGCCATACGAACATGGCCGGGGGGGTTGGGGGTTCTGGTTCAAACGCTTCCGCGACACTGTAAGGCGACTCTGGCCGTGTTATTGCAACTCATTCAGTAGGACCTGAAATGAAGGCTTGCAAAGTATACATACACACTGTGAAAAGAGAGTCCAGGACCAGCAATAAATATGGCTTTTGGTGCCATGTGGTCACTCTACTGTGTGCAGAGGTCAAAGTGGACAGGATCTGTGGGGCAGGACTTGCCCATATTTATTTTTTTCCTTTAACAAAAACAGCTCCCCTTCTTTTTGTAAAGGACAACGATCCCGGGGGCAGTTAGCTTAAACAGCTGGAAGTGAAAAGGGGTGGTGGGGGGGGGGGGGGGGGTAGAGTCTCCGGTGTTATGAAGGCGCGAGAGATGTACGACCCTGAACAAGAAACAAGACTTTTTGCTAGGGTGCCTGCTGAAAGAAATGTAAATATGTGCGACTGATTGATCTGCGAATGTAAAGGTTGCTCGGGGGCCGGTGGTGGAGCCCTTTGAAGCTTGTTGGTTACAAAGCTTAATTCTTTTTCAGAGGTATGCTGAGGTTGTTACCAACGTGTGCTTTTAATGGACAGTTAAAAAAATGTTTGGACTAGGTGCAGTTTGTGTATTAATAAAATGTATATTTTAGAAGAGCTTTTTTAATCGTGAAACTAAATCTTCTGCACACTTGTGGCAGCCATTCTCATACTGTGCAATGCTAGTTTAAAATAATGTAATCACAGGGCTTTCTGCCACAGGGTAGACCTCGTAGTACTAAAAATACACAAGTCATTGTTCCCCACCACACCAACCCGGATTCAGATCTCGTTACACCGACAGATCTCCGCAGTGATCGCATTAATCAATAGAGTCGTCGTCATAACGTCAAATAGCATATGTCCCCCTCACTAGTTTCCCTTGCGTTTATTTTTCATTTAAGGTGTGCGTTATGTTGTATGCCGTTACCTAAAGGTGATACACCAACATGATTAAGATTATTTAGTTCTCTTCAGCCAGGCCTTTCACTCTGTTCCCACGCCCTCTCCCCTTCTCCCCCCCCCCCTTCTCTCCCCCCTTCTCCCCCCCCCACAATTAACCCAGGATCACAATTCCCGTACTTTTTTTCATGCACTTTGATCGCTGGTTGTGTGAAGCACTACTCACTTGAGTATCCGAAGGAGTATTTGGCCAAGTTATAAACTCTTATGTGTTTGCGCAGTCAATTACTGAACAGAACATACTTTTTTTCCAAAATGAAATGTTCGCAAAATGCAGCCTCGTTGTATAATAGGCGAATGCTTTAGTTATCCATGGATCTACTGGTGTCACAGGAAGTCCCTGCAGCTCCGTGCACAATACATTGCTCTGCACCGTGGTGCTAAAAAGAGCCCAGTCAATAAAAAAAAAAAGCTCGGCGCCTTTTTGTCCTAGAGTAGATGACGCAGGGCTCGAGTCGGGATACCACGCGGGTGGATGGCGTCCCCCCACTTATTTTACTGGGTTGTTACCGGGTGGACGCCGTCCCCCCTGCCCAAAAGATGTAGCCGGTATCCGAGTCTGCACCTACGTGCGAATGAATGCCTTTCAAATGCACCCGAGGCTCAGAATAATCTCCCCTTCCACCTCGCGCCCTCCCCTTGCCAGCCTTTCTCAGAGCCAAGCCGAGGCGCCAAGGCTTCAAGGAGCTGCGCTATCAACACGCCGAGCATGTCACTTCTAGGGACCCCGACAGATGCCCGTACTGCCTACGGCCCGAGTCTGTAATAACCGTGTAGTCCGACGAATGGGTCCTGTGTATAGTGTGTTCTTGTGTTTTGAGTGACTGCCACTTATTGAAGTATTATACCTCTACTTGTATCTTGTATGTATTCACGCATTTCAGACGGAGACCAGCAAATTTTGTGACAATTCCTGTTGTGACGTCACTTCCGTTGACACAACCTAACTCGAGCGTCCCCCCACTTCTTTTTTAGGACTTGTGCCCTGAGATGACGTAAATACAGTGGCGTTGCTAGACACTTTACCGCATGTGTCGGTTGTCTCCCCACGGCAAACGCATGTAAGGGGGGAGGCCGCCGCCCCCCCCAAACTCGGGACGCACCGGGCAGACGCCCCCACCCTTGCTACGCCACTGCGTAAATAATACAGAACAGGAAACTTCGCGGAGCTTCCCCCTCCTTCCGCCCATACATGTTACAATTTCATACAAGTTCATTTAACGCATAACAAATAGGAAAATGTTTGTACTGTGCATAAATGTGCTGTAATTATAAAGGGCTATTTTCGTCTGGAACATACTCCAGTCGGATATACATAGCTACGATTTAGCGTGCACTTTACGGACATGTTAGGAATGGGTTGGTCTACAAAATGCGACTTTTTTGAAAATTTCAGATTATTGTGAGATTACAGTAATCCACACTGCACACTTAGAAAAGGGCAGGGGTCCTTTGCAATCGATTCATTAGGCAGGGTATGTTCTAACAAAGCGCCCCGCTGTTTCAGACGCTGAGGTCAAACTAAGTAAACAAGCATTAACAAGCTCACCACTGCCTTTCTCTGCGGCGAAGCAGAAATGCCTCGGAGAAAGGCAGCGGTGCTTTCGGATTCGGGGGCGTGTTCTCCTCTTGCCATTGGCTGGAGGAGATAATTAGAAAAGTAACGAAAAAACACGCCCCCGAATCCGAAAAGGACGGGGCCTGTTCGGAGTGACAAAGCCTCTTCTCCAATGGCTGGCCAGCATTCAAGAGGCCAGCCAATGGAGAAGAGGGGAGAAGAAGGGCGGGTTCAAGCCCCTCTTCTCCAAAACATTAAATCTCCGACTTCCGGTTCTGCCTTCGGCAGACCGGACGGTCCTCGACCTAAAAAGGAAAGGAGAAATTTCCAATTAATTTGAGGCACTAGTAATTAATTTGTGCTTAGAGAGATGACAAAGAGGCCGACAGAAAAGCACCAGCCAGGTAACCTTTGCCTCAGCATCCTCTGATGAAATAGGTGCAGGGACACCTCCGGGGACCCTTGCTTGGCCCAAGGACTGTTCATTTGTGTAAGTCAGCCAGCCCAAATGGATTTTAGGGGGCACCCACCAATTACAGGAGCGATACCATTTTGTATTATGTCATTGGATGGATGGATATGCAAGCACCAGGGCCAGCATACTAAAAGCAAGACATATAACTGTTGGTAACTATCTGTACAGGGACACTGATCTTGCACAATGATGTAAAGTGCATTATTAACAAAAAACTCTAGAAATCGCAAGACGATAGGAAAAACTGAATAGCTCGTCAGAAATCGTTTCTTTTTTCCAATCTCACTGTTCAATAGCAATATTAGTCAGTTGGTAACAGGACACTTGTAAGTCTGTGCTTGTGAGCCTACGTTCTGCCCACGCACAGTGGACACTACATCATAGGCCTTACGTATTGCATTAAATGTCACGTTAGGTATAAAAAACAAGCATTTGCAATGCAATAGGTCTCGCATTTACGCGAATTTAAGATGTTGGCATCGTAAATGACAATACCTTTTATTTATGTATTAAAAACCAAAACATAAATAAAAGGAATTGTCATTTACAATGCCAATAGCTTAACCGCTGTTCGAATTCCGCCACGGTGCGGCGGTTTAATTAGTTGGGCGGGCCCGCATCGGCCAACGGATGTGCGCAGCACTACATAGGTAGTGCTCGCGACGCCCGTTGACCGACAAAAGCAGAGAAGGGGTTAAACTCAAGTAAATGCGAGACCTTTTGCATTGCAAATGCTTGTTAACTCAGACTGTATTGATTACATGCATTTACAGTGGGGAAAATTTTGATCGCACTCCGACTTCAGGGCTACGCTTGCTGCCACCCGTAGGAGCCGCCGGACCTCTGCTGGGCCTTTGATGGAGGACCGGAGGAGGAGAAGAACGCTGACCTAGCTAGGTCTACCGTCAGGTCTCCCGCCAGGTTTCCTGTCACTCGCCTCCCGCCACCCCGCCACCGAGCGGAACCAGCCTGCTCGCCTCTCCCTTTTCGTTCTACTGAGGTCATTAGGGCTGTTAGCGTTGCAACCTCGAGGCAACGGCCGCAGTGGGGGTGATTGGCGGGTGTGGCCGTGCGTTTGAGGCAGGGACATCCAGGGACCTTCAGGACTGGGTGGAGTGGTGCCACGCTGTGAACGGTGGAGGCGACAGGGGTGCCAGGCAGGCAGGGACAGCAGGGAGCTGCCACCCGATTTCCACACCCATCAAAGGCACCATAAGGAGCATCATAAAGAGCCTATTTCCATGCTTGGGGTTGTGACTGCTGCGAGTGCAGAGAGTAGCCCCGAGTGACCCACGAAGGCGGCCCGTATAGGACCGGGTGCAGCTTACGGGTCGCTCGATGTGCTCCACTCACCATCAAGGAGCCATTAAGAGAAGCATAAAGTGGACAGCAGATTCCACCTCGAGGGTGTCATTCCGACATTTTCAGCCGTGTTCCACCTGCACTATAAAGCAAAACAGAAGGTACCAGGAAGATATCTGGCTGATAGCAAGGACAGCCAAGATGTGTGCAGCACATACGCCATGAAGTTAGTGATATCTGATGAGTTTAGCGCTCTGTGTCAGTTGAACTGCGCCGATCTGAGTTGTACTGTGTTGGACTGAATTGTCCCTTTACTGTTGGCAGAACTGCGCTGCACCTGATTACACTGTGCTAGTGGTGATGAGAGCGCTGAAGAAAAATGGAGGCACACACCAGGAAACGAGTAAAGGAAAGATGTGATCGGGTAAGGCAAGCACATTCTCCACAAATACCTCACCAATATAAATAAGCGCGGCCGCAAAGGAATGTCAGGAATACAGCTGGCATACGGCCGCGCTGCTGCTCACTCCCGAGCTCCCTAGGCAAGGGGAGAGAGAAGGCGGGACATGCACCCACCTTCGGCCAATTGCGTGCTGTCTTTCTTAGAAAGATACACGCAAAGGCCAATAGCGTGTGCGCAAAAAAAAAAAAAGTCCTTACTAAAAGCCTCGCAGAGCAGCGCATGCGCGCTGGCTCAGGCGAGACCTAAATACAGACAAGCAGCCAAAATGGCATCAGCAACTTTCCTGACAGGAGCGTTACGCTGGCCCCTGCGTCGCCCTAACCAATGTGCATAATTAACCTTTAAAGTGACCTTCCCACAAAAGCAACTAAGCCGACCAAAAGTCAAGAATACTTACTGTGAGGTGGTTAAATCCTTTGAACTTTATTGACAAAACAGAGCGGTGCTAGTAACGGGCTTTTGTGTGTGGGCTGTCGACGCCGTGTGTGTTGCTGCGGAGGCCTCTGGCTCCTTACAGTGTACACGCAGTGTATTAGTATACATTTCAATGCATGCTGGGGGATGGGACTGCTTGCTAGGCTTTGTGAAGAGTGAGTGGTTTGCTGGTATCCGCAGTGTAAAATTATTAGGCCCTGTTAAAACACCAAATTGGTGAAAAAGCCCTTTAAAAAGTGTACGTTTTCTGTTGTGGGTACACTGTAAAAGTTGTCTTCAGTTTTGGCATCGGATGCAGAAACAGGCAAAAATCCAGGCATGAAATGCCTTGTGTTGCTACAATAATAAAATATCACAAATGAATGATACATTGACTTGAAAGGCATTGGGGGCACCCTGTAAAGGTTTTTAGCCTGTTGACATGGGATGCTGAAATAATAAAACTACACGCATAAAATGAGCACTGCTACAACACTAATTTGTCATCAAATGTATGTTTGATTGTTAAAGGAATGCAAATCAACAGGAAGGCACAATAAATGGGATGCTGCGTGAAAAATTACTTGAAAGGCATCGCGCCGGGACTGTAAAAACTGTTAATGCTGTTGGTATCTGATGGCAACATAGTTATAAGTAAATAGTTAAAAATACACGCTGAAAATGTGTGCTGCTGCAACACACATTTTTTGCTAAATGTAAGATCAAGATTGTTACGTGGCCGCACTTTAAAATAGGCATGGGCGTAGTTCGCAGTTGAAGACCTTGGTAGCGAATGGGGTGGGAGTCTCTGGCTTTCAGCAATATGCGCTCCTTCAGTTGGAAATCTTAAGACACAAGCAAAAAATATCCGCGGGGGGGCAGGCGAAGGTCTCTTCGGGCCTACTCTGTGTACATGATCCAGCTTGATCGCCATATCATCGGGGAATTCCAATAAGGTTCTATAGAGACGCTCGATGAAGAGAGCGATATTCTGGCCTTCTGATCCAAGCATGGCTCCTCGGACAAGGAGGTTGTTGCCCCGGGAGAGGTTCTCCGGGTCCTCAGCGTGCGCTTGAAGGTCGAGATGTTAATCCCGGAGGCGGATGACTTCCCGTTGAAGCAGCTCGAGCTCTTCACCCCTGTTTGCGCTTTGCGACTCGAGTGTGTCAACTGTCTCCCAATGCGTCCACATCCTTTCACACCTCACCCAGCTCCTGGGATATTTCTGTTTTCATAGATTAAAAATATTCTCGTAGCATGGTTAACAGTGATTCAATGAAAGAACGTGTGAGTGGAGCCTCTGAGTCATTCAGTTCCGCCGCACTTTGCGCCTCTGATGATCCTGCATTGGTTGATTTAAGCAACAGATCTTTTACCTGATCGATCCTTTTTGCCCTTTAGCGGGGCCATGTTGGGGGTACACTGGCGGGGCCCCTCAAGCCACCTTGGGAGACTGTTCTCTCCCAGACAACAGTGTCTCCCCCACCCCCACCCCCGGGGCTACGGGCACGTGTCCAAGGGCCTGGACCACTCAACGGGGGCCCACCTGCAATGCACGAGGATGCTCAAGCCCCAGTCCCAAGCTTATCCCTTCCTGGAGCAATCCAAGGGGCAGTGGGACTCTGATCACGGAAATCCAACGAGCTGCCAGACCAGCGCCTCCACCATCCCCGGGTCTCTTTGATTTCAAGGGGGTCGAGAAGCAGGCTCGGTATGCCTTGTTGTTTGATTCGATTCTCCCTCCCTCCCTCTCAAGGCTGATTCTCCTGGTCCTCTGCTCAATGTGGTAGGACAGCCTGCCCTCCCGCACTCCTGGTCGGCGGGGGGGGGGGGGGGGGGGGTCTGCAGCAGGTCAGTATCTGCACTAGGGGCCATCTGAGGGCAGCATGGGTCCCTGCCCCGCAACAAAGTCAAAGCTATCCTTGGGGGAGGAGGGGTGGGCTCTCCGGCTCCCCCAAACCACTGTGTCCTCCCAAGACAATCCCGTTCGCTAGAAGAATGTTCAGTTCCCACTGTTTTCTGGGCTTGTGTTGCGGGGAGCGTGTGGGCATTAAGTTACAGCACTGCCTCGGTGTAGCAGGTCCAAGTCGCAGACTGCCTGTCTTGACAGTTTCGCAGCCGCCTCTGTCCGCTTTTGGGTCTCCCTGGCGATAGCCGCCTCCTCACCTGGGGCCGGAACCCTTGCGACGCTCGCCAGGCTCCGCGAGCTGCCCGTCAGGCCCGCCTCGCTGAGTTTTCACCGCAGCTCAGGCCCCGCTCCTGCCTGGCGTTAGGCACTTGCTCGAGCCTCTCTGTGCCTCGTGGTCGGAAGAAGCAGTCGCCCTCGGTGCTGCCTCCGTTAGGTTCTGCAATCTTGGGTGGCGCTCTCCCTCTGGATACCAGTAGAATTCCTCGGGCCATCTGCTCTGGCCCTTCTCTGGAGTTCCACGGCCCGGTCTCGCTATGCCATTTCTCTCCCTAGTGTCGGGGGCAGGCACTGGTCTCTTCTCTACTTCCCACTGCGCCCAGTGGAATGGCCGTCGACTCAGGCCACCGCACGAGGGCTATTACCGGACCCCGCGGCCCTGCTTCTCAAGGCTATGTCCATGGGCCCAGTCAGCAAGACATAGCGATGAGCAGGCACGTCCTACTCGGTCGCCATCTTGGCCACACCCCCATACTGTCTTTAGTTTAGAACGCATGGGAGAAAGAATCAAGGGTCAGAAGTAAAATTAAGCAAGTTGCAAATAGTGGTTGAAAACTGTGAACCTACATTTTACAGGTATGCCTAGTTTTTGCTATGGTCAAGACAAAACGCGGTCAGTCGCAGGGGGTTGTAGAACAACTTGACTAATGAATATTAATTAGGCAGCTCTCTATTTGCAATCCCCTGCTACTGCCGACCAATGCAAAGATAGTGGCCTACAAGGAGCAGGAGACGAAATCCATGAATTCACATTCTTGTGGTAGACATCAGGTGGTGTTGGCAGTGGTCCCCTGGACCTTTGCATACCCTCCACTGCTTCGAGGCAGCATTATGTAGTTTCTAAAGAGGAAGCTGTCCTATGAGGACAGATTACTCTTTGCAAATGAGTTATCAACTCATTTGAGGTGCTGGTAACCTCTCAATGTATTCTAATTCTAATACCCCTTTTCTAATGTTTTTTTGATGCGAGACACAAAACCCTTTTGCAATTTGGAAAGCCGTTTCCAAAACACAAAAGGGCCTTAGTACATAGCAAAACGCAAATGTGCACTTGAAAACTCTGACTGTGTGAGTCGCATCATTTGCAATCTCAAAATGGCTTAGTTCATAAGGCACTAAATCTCTAACTAGATGAAGAGCAGTAGAAAGGTACTTTGACCACAGAAATAAGTGCCTGTAAGAAATTAGATTATTATTTAGGGGGGACTACCTACCTCAAGGAAATATCACAACCCATGTCAGAGTAAACCCACAAAATTACTAAATTAACCTGAGCTCAACCCCCTGGTAGCTATAGAACAGAGCAGCCAGGATTAAAGCAGGGTAAAGTGTGAAGTATTTATGAAGTATTTATGCAGTAATACAGTAAAAAACCAAATATCACAAATCAAATTAGAAAACTAGAGTAAAATGTAATGAACAAAGTGACACCAAAATGACAACAACCAATAAGGGGAACCGGAGCTATGATTTTTAATACTTTAAGTATGATTAGCGCCAAGAAGCATGAAGTGCCAATAATAGTTGTAGGAAAATGCCTCTTTTTGCATGATTACCCACATTGTTTTGAACTGATGCTGCAGGTTTGTTAATTGTTCCCAGGAACACTGTTATTCATACTGCAGTGAATGTGCTGTGACCTCCTCAAACATGTAGAAATTGGATGTAGTCCTAGCTGGCATATTTAACGTACCTATAAGTCCCAAGTATAGGTAGCAATGTGTACAAAGCCTATAGGTTAAATGTCGCTAATGAACTGTAGCACCCATTGTTTCACCACTGGAGTGACAGTACAAAACATGACTGACTGTAGGCCTACTACTGTAGTCTATCTGTGCAGTTTTAAACCAGCAAATTAGGCCTGCCAAAATAACAAATTTTGGCAGGCCTAAACACTCCTTTTAAGAAATCAATAAGTCACAACTAAGTAGGCCTTAATGCTATAAGGCAGGGTGCATGGTATGACACTGAAAAGGTTAATGTTAACGATGTCCTGACAGTGACAAGGCCCTCAAAAGCAATATTTACTATAGAAAGGTTAGCCGTTCTGGAGTAAAGCACTGGGATACAATATAAAAAATAATTGTATCCCTGCCTAAGAAACAGCTACACAGTTGATTCTGGGACTTTTTAAAATACTTATTACAAGCCTCATTCAATGATAAATTTGGATTTGTAATTTTTTTTTTAAGTCACCTTTTACCTGCCTACATCCTCTAGAAACCCATCTGTAGGAGTTTCCAACTATCACCGATGAGTTAAATAGCCCTTTTGATGCACTTACGAACTTGCTTCCAGAGCTGAGGCAAAGGCCTTGGGTGTGGGGAACTTATTTGACTTCAAATGACTATCCCATCACAGGTAGATGTACCAAACACCTGAGTTTGCACCCTCGTTTACCCTTCTAGTCAGGCACCAGTCCTAGTGGTATAGGAGCTGCACCCAGAACCAGTTTTGAGTGACCACAGAGGATGAGCTACTCATTTGCCTGGTCACAGCAAGTCTGCACATGGGAAGAAAGGTTCTGCCATGATGGACTTGGGTAGAGAGATGCACTGTGGGATTGTTTGCAGTAGGGCACACAGGAACTGCTGCAAAAGTGGGGCGGGTTACCCCTGGAAACCTTTTTTTGATTAGTTAGGAAGGGGCCAGGAGCCACACCCGTCCACAGTCTAGTGCCAGGCATAAATATGGTACCCCTGGACACCCTCTTGAGAAAACTACCGGACCTTTGGAAGATAGGACTGCACCGGCTGTTGAGACCTAAAAGGCTGGATCTGCTCCTTCTTGTACCGAGGACAAAGAAGTGAACTATAAGGGTCAATTGGCTGACCTTCTGTTAAGCTACAGGCAGAAAACATGAAGCCCTTTCCCTGAAGAGCCCAGCTGACCAGTTCTAACTCGACCTTCCCTGGACCCTGCAGATGGCTTCTGCTGGAGCGGTCTTGACCCCAAAATGCTCTCCTCGAGGTCCTAGGACCTGTGGCTGTGTCAAACTGTGTTCCTCCTGACAAAACCCTGGTACTTAGAAACATTTTTGCTCCAAAGACCTCCAGAGTTCCAGGACAAACCTTCCTAATCTATCTCATAAAGGTGCATTGCCATTGGGCCAAACATTTTGGTTCCTTCTCCTTGCAGCTTTGCAGCAGTAGCAAATTAATTTCAGTGGAATCTCACAAAGAAGGTGGCTGGCTTCATGGAACCCTGTTCAGTAACAGCTTGCAGCCTTGCACCACTGGAGAAATCTGAGCTCCAAAAAAGTGAATAGGACCGAACAGAGGAATCTGCACTGGGCTATTTCGCCCAAAGATAATGGTCAGTGAGGGACCTTCTTTAGGGGCAAATTTTGAATTTCTCCTGCTAAGAGTTTCCAGCCAAAAGTCCTCGGCTTCACAAGGAAATTGTCCGACAGCTATTTGGCTTCGCGGGGCGCTTCTCAGCCAGAGCATTGACCCCTCTGAGGAGATTTGACTTCCATTTCAAAGCCTAAGTCAGAAAGTAAAACTTAGTTTCTGTAAACGAACCATGCTCTATCGCGGTCAGTCTTAAACCGCGTCTAGGTCCCAGTCAAGCGCAACCAGTGGTCCACAGTTGGTGCTTAACACTCTTTGATGCTATTTTCATTACAAACTTTAAAAATTCATATCTCTGGGTCACCCAATTAGATTTTTGTATCATTTTGATAGTTAAATTATTATATTTTTAAAAACTTAAGTGGGATTTTAATTGGGTTGTATTTTACTTTTTAACTGTTTTAGTACTTCTAAATGCTTTCCACATTTTCTTAAGTTAAGCCGGTCTGCTCTATGCCATAGCTACCAGCAGTTGGGCTCAGGTTTAAATTACTGAAACCGTTGCTGGACCTAACAAGAATAGTGACATTATCACTTGTGGTGGACTACCATCCGCCCAAAGTAATAATCCACTTTCCCACAATAGTAAATGGCAATGGTAGACCTGGACCTAGGAACAATCGGAGGTTGCTGGCAAGGGAGCCTGGTTTGGATACACCACCAGTATTGTCCAGCTCAAATGTTTTACCTTCTGGCTTTAATCCTTTACTTCCCACTCCCCTACAGCCCACAGCTCTAAAGCACCGAAGAACATCAGGGTAGGTATGTAATAAAAGCACAGGTTGTCAGGCAAACGCCAAGTAGCAGGGTTCAGTCCAGGTCTATTTGCTATTGGTCAGCTGGGCAGTTACAGGAAAACTGCCTCTAGTAGCTTGTATGGACCTGTAATTTTAAAAGGCAGTAAGCCTTGTGACCCTTGATGTCCACTTCTTTGTCCTGGGTGCACGAGAGAGCAGGTGCAGTTCTTCAAGGCTCTTCTCAGGTTGCAGACAGCAAGTTCAGGTCTCTTTTAATCGTCCTCAGGTCCAAGGGTGTTCGGAAGCAGGTGCCTGGAGGTGCCACATTTATGCCTGGCACAAATTAGTGAGTGAGAATAACTTCTGGCCACGTCCTAACCAATTCCCAGGGCCAACCCTATTCTTTTTGGGCATTTTCCATATGGTGCAATTCTTTGGCCACACTAAACGTGGGCTCTGAGAGCTAGGGGTGTATGCGTGGAGTGTACTATGGTAATCCTTGTGTCCAACCATATCTAACACTAAAATCCAGTTTGGGGCAGTCACTGTACACCCAATAATCCCAGAGACAGAAGTCTAATGGAACACAGCAGGTTTTTTCCGGCAACCAGATAGGGAATACACAAAAACCAAATTTGACATGCTTTTTCCGTTCCCTTCGAATATGCCCCCAGTATTATATGTAAGAAGCAAGCAGAACTGTCAAGCAGGATTTAACTTTCAAGCAGAATTTGACACCGTATTGTCAAATATGATACTCCTAGCCACACCCTGCATATTCTGTCAGGTTCAGAGGAGTCATCTCTGCCAATTCAGGTCAGCCTATTGTTTGCTCCTGGGAAGCACTTCGCACCATTTCCGCACCTATTCAAATGCTAATTTCTTGGCTGGCAGAAATGGCAGAGCAAATTAAAATTTAGCCTCCAGGAACTTCAGCTAGGGAAAGGTAACTATCTAAAAGTTACGTTTTCTTAACACTTAATAAAAATCCACCTTCACCATTGAATTGGATTTTTAATAGCTATAAAGAATAGTTTAATATGTCCGATATTTATAATAAATACAGACGTGAAGGTGTGGTGATACAGGAGGACCAGTGTGGGTTTATCCCCTCCCGGACCACACTCATGAACAACTGTAGACACATGCATGTTATGTCCTCCGTTTGATACTACGATGCAGATGTGACATTGATAGCATTGGACACTGAAAAGGCTTTCGACACAGTTAGGTTGCCTATATGCGGGCAGTATTTCTAAAATTTGGGTTCGGCCAGACATTTTTAAGCTCAGTATCACTGCTTTATTTGAAACAAGTGGCCCAGTTTATATTGGGTGAATACATCTTGGAGCAATGGGATATTGAGAGCAGAATCAGGCAGGGCTGCCCCCTCTAACCTCTCCTGTTTGTCTGGCCATGGGGTCTTTGGCAGAACATTTGCACACCGCGTTACAGAGACTGGGGAGTTGGGTGGGTGCCATGGTGCATACAATCTCATTGTACGCAGATGACCTGCTTCTATATTTATAGTAGCCAGAGGTAGCAGTGCCACAGATGTTATGCAATCTGCAGAAACTCAAGAGGTCTCGGGCCTAGAGGTGAACCCTAACAAATCCCTTGCGTCCCCACTGGATGGACTAGCCAGAAGGTCGCAAGAGGTACTGCCAAATATAGGACTACGATGGGAAATTGATAAGTTTTGCTATCAGGGGATACAATTAGCAGAGATACAATACACATATAAAATGGGGAAGTTGCTAATAGGCTGACAGAATACGGTGTACTTCTGGAATAAACTGCCGCTGTTGGTTGGATCATGATCGCAAAAACTACATTTCTGCTTATGTGCCTTTAAGCACTGCAAAATATGCAGTCTATCCAGTTTTAGGTCCAACGCTATAATAATCGATAAACCCCAATGAAAGGGAAACATCCTTTATCAGTGTAAACATATAAACACTGATAAACACCCGAATAACCACAAACTAAAATGCCATTAAAAAAAAACAGAAAGTGAGCGAGAATGGGCCATTTTGGGTCGAGCCTAGAGTCAGCATGCATGCGCTGCTTTGCGAGACCGGTTGTCTGTACTGTATGAAATTTGGGCCCACCTCACATGCCCTTCACTTTTCATTGGTTCCTTTCAGTGCTTATCTAAATCCATTTTTGTTATGGCTAATAGGTCCCATTAGTCCCTTCTTTCCCTGTTTGGTTCAGGCCCATGATGACTGGCAATCTTACGCGTCTCATCTCTCTAAGGGGCATTTTGGTTAGTTTGTTTGGCTGGACTATTTTCTTCCTTTGCCTCTAGATTTTGGCTGGTTGACTTGGGTGGGGAAAACTACTCTCAGTGTGACATCCAATTCCTGCTCGCTGGTACCTGTGTGCAGGGATTGCAACACCCCATGTCTGTGCATCATAAGCTAGCATCCTAAAACCCACAGACTGCCTCAGACCCACACCCAACCCCTGTGCGTTCGTTGTGATTGTGCACCTCAAAATGATTGTACTCATTGGGACCACTTTAGCGTCACATGTGCGTGCCTCTCAGACACTGAAGTGCAGTCAGCGCCATCTGCTTTCTTCTTGTTGGGCAAGCATATCAGTGTGTTCGTGCAGGCTATGCTTCCGGGTAAGGCTGTTACACAGGCCGTCCGTTGCAAGGGACACTGCGTCTTTTCACCCTTTGTAACTAACAAGTTATTGCACATTTAGTAGAGTGGTGCTGCCCACCATTGTGGATGTATGCAGGCCTCTTCTTTAGATCATGGAAAGGGGGAGGGGTGTCTGTGCCTCGTTAACAGGACAAATTTTCTTCTTTCTTTGAAGTCATGAGAGACCAGTCAAACAGGATACCGCCATTTACAGGTCAGGCGCCTTTGTCCATGCCCCTGCAGCGTTTAGATGTAAATCGCGTGCGGGTTAATTAATGTGAAAATCTAGATGCAATTGCTTTCTCTAAATGACAGCCACTGCCCTGCACATCCAGTGCTTATGTATGTTTGTAGCTCTAGGGGAGTAGGCTGGTGCATTCTGGAGGCATTAGCAGAACTTTTAAGCCTCTTCCAAAAACGAAAGCACTCCCACAGGTTAACTCCTTGTTCCTCGTTACTAAACATTAACCTTTCGAGAGAATTCTAACTTCTACCACAACAGTTAGTCATGGCCAGGGCTGCGGCCCAGGAGCAGCAGCAAATGGCACAGATATCCGAACGTACAGGGACTTTGGCATTATTCAAAGTAGGTCAGAAGGTTATACACCCTTTTTTGTGGCTTGCCCACTCAGCATAGTATTAGAACAGTGGTCCTTAAATGCAACAGTTGAGTAAATAGGATAAATATAGACTTGAATCAGTACTATAATGCGAGTGTCCAGCGGACAATCAATTTAATAGATCAAAAATGTCAAACAACAAAAATACAAACGTAGCAATTACGTGGGACACAATCCTGCATCCTACATGAACACATGGCAAATACATTTAGAACACAAACATATCAGGCAAGACGGGGTAGATTGTGGAATATTGAGCACAATTTCTAACAAGCTTAGAGAAACAGTACCTGCACTTTTTTTATCATGTGCGATTAACGTGCAAACTGTTTACATTAGTCGACGATGTTTCAATCCTTTAAAAACAATAATAGGATCATCATCAGGACAATTAAGGTGCAAGCCTGAATCAATGAAAATAGCCTGTGGAAAATGAGGAAAAGGGAAGGAGATTGGGGAATTTATTGATTGCCAGCTGCAGAGTCCGTATTGTTTTCGGGGGGGAAGGGGGGGGGGGGGGCAAGGGTAATGTCTGGAAAATATACAAAATCCGCGGCAATACTGCCATTTTCACTGCCGCGATGCGTCCGAACCAGGGTAATTTAAGCTTAGTACGGCCATCTAGGGCCCATTTCATTTGCTCTACAAGGGCCAAGTAGTTCAGTTCCAGCGTCTGTGGGAGAGTGGGGGCCAACAGAATGCCCAGGTAGGTTATTGGTTGCGTGGCCCATTGAAGGGGAACTGCTCACGCAAGATCTCCACGTGCGCCCGGGGGAGAAAAGGTTAAGCACCTGAGATTTGCTGAGATTGACCTTAAATCCCGAGATCTCCCCAAAGGCTTCCAACTCCAGCAAGAGAGCGGGCAAAGACTGGAGAGGCTCCGCAAGCGACAAAATCACATCATCAGCGTAGAGGCTTATCTTGTGGGTTTCGCCACCGAATCGAAGTCCCTTGAGCTGCGGGTGGTCTCGGACCCGCTGTGCGAAAGGCTCCATATAGAGTGCAAAAAGGAAGTGAAACAGCGGGCACCCCTGTCTCATTCCCCTTTCGATCGGGAAAGGCGTCGAAGACAACCCATTGATTCTGATGAAGGCTTTAGGTGACTGATAGACACACCCTATCCATTTTATGAAGCGCTTGCCGAAGCCAAAGCTCCGCAGGGTGGCAGATAAATACCTCCAGCTCACTCTATCGAACGACTTGGCTGGGGGTTACCTCCGGAAGACTGCTGTGTCTGGGTGACCCGCGGGGGGCCCCCCGGGCTCCGCTGCTCGCCCACAGGAGGATGCGGCTGCTGGGTGCCCCCTGGTGGTAATGGAGGTCTCCGGGGCGAGACACCTGCCGGGTGACGACTGGCTGCGGTGGGGACTGCCGTAGCGGTCCTAGAACCCGTGGGTAGACACCCGCTTGGAGGACTATGCTGTTCTGCGTATCTGAGTGGTGCTGCTGTGGGAAGTAGCGCGTGGAGATGGCACCAGCGGCGGCAGGCCTCGAGCCGACAGCTTTCGTCGCGCCACGTACCGGTGGCGGACCGGTATTGGTGAGCTGTTTGCTGGGGCGGTTGTCTGTGGCTGTGGTTGCCGCCTGGAACCCTGCCTGTGGGAGAGCAGTGTCGGTCGTGCCATAGTGGAGCCCTAATAACATTAAGACTTTGGGACCCTGGATGGACTAGCTTTATGCTGAGAGGCTCCTTCCTTACATTACCTTACGTGCCAGAATACCGTGTCTGCGTGTTAGCCTGCTCGCCTTGCGGGGACTTGTGCCTGATCCGGGGGTGGATACAGAGGTGCGCATCGGGGCCCGGAGTGTTGCTCTTCCCTCTGCCTATCGCGGGGCATAGTTCCTGGGGCGGGAATCCTCACGAATATGCCAGGCCTTTCCGGATTGTTGCCTCCCTTTCACCTTGGCGCCGAAATGGGTAAGGGCAGGCCCAAGATGCCTGTGCGGCCGTCTGGTGAGAGCACTATGTCACAACCCCCGGACCGTGCAGACGGACGCCGGGGCCCATCAGCAGGAGTGGGGTCACCGACTCCGTCCCCGGACAAACTGGATGTGATCCTCAAAGAGATCAGAGACACTCGTTCGGCGTTGGAAGGCCAGCTAGGAGTGATCTCTGTAGACCTGAACCTCCTGAAAGATGATCACAGGAAGCTGGCAGACAAGGTGCGGCACACGAGCCAGACGGTGGAGCCTTTGATATCCCAGGTGGCGACTCATAACGAACAGCTTACCCTCATGCGCCAGCAGATCGTGGAGGGCCCGAATCCCACGACTCACAATGAAAACTGTCTGCGAATGGTGGTGGCCCCTACTGGTCTCTCCCCCCACTTTACTGTGGAAAGGGCGCACTGCGTCCCTGCGAGACGACCTCCGCCGGGAGCCAACCCCCGCCCTATTTTAGCACGAATCCTCAATTATAGGGATCGTGATCACCTACTACAAGCTGCCCGTGACAGTGGTCCACTACTTGTGAACAACGCCACCGTCCTCATCTTCCCGGACTATACGCAGGCAGTCCAGCGAAAGCGCTTCTCCTTCATGGAGGTGAAGGTACGGGTCCGAGCTGCGGGCCTCCCCTTTGCGCTGCTTTTCTCGGCCAAATTGAGGGTGGTCCATCAAAACCGGGCTATCTTTTTCGACACGCCAGACAGTGCATGGGACTGGCTGGACAGACACTTCCCGGAGGTTCTTTAGGCCGCTGGATTCTTCACAACCGCAATCGCAGCGACTCCCATGAAGGTGGAAAAAGACTATGCTAACGCAGAGCACGACCTCCAGCGTTCCGCGGCAGCAACAAATCCGAGAGGGCCAACGTGAGGCACTGTGCTCGGCCTCATCCTTTCGCTCCACCCGGCCACCGATCAGCACTAGTCCATCCTTGGGAAATTCCTTAGACTCGGACACTGATGGAAGCGTGGCACTATTCCCGTCGGATTCCACTCACCTGAGCAAGGACCCCCTGGAGAGCCTCCCGGACTGACATTCAAACTTCTTCTCTTTATTGCGGGGTTTGTTCTCCGGAGGTGCGCTTGGGAGTGAACACCCCCTCCCTGTTTGTTTGAGGCATCTCATATGCATTTTGCTCACCTCAGTGGGCCATTGGACTATGTTGTATAATCCAGGCATGTATGGGTAGTTCCCCGGCCTGCCCTGTCTTGGGCACTTCCACGATTTGTACACGCTTCTGATAACTCAGTGTGAAGTTTACCTTCTCCCCCACTAGGCGATAGCACTAGTTCAGGTTCTGTAGCTATGATTCGTTTACAGTTTGGTTGGACGCGGTTGGGGCGTTGGACCCAGTATTGGGAAACAAAGGTTTTTGTTTATAGGTTTGCCGCGCAGTCTGAGAGGAGGGGGGGGTGGGGCAGGGGGATGGGGGTGGGGCGGGGGCGATTTTCTCCTGATACGATGAAAGTCCCAAGGTCGTATGTCCTCATCTCCTGGAATGTAAGGGCAATGGGCTCCATTCAGAAACGCCACCAGGTAGTAGCCCAGTTGCACCGCCGTAAGGCTCAAATAGTATGTTTTCAAGAAACTCACCTGATCAATGCCGAGTCCCTGAAATTGCAAAAACGTTGGAGGGGTCAATTCTATGGCACTTCATACTCCGCCTTTTCTAGAGGGGCTGCAATATGGCTCCGGGCAGGAGTCCCCTTTTCCTTGTTAGAGAGCCGGATGATCTGGGTAGGTATATGTTGTTGCGGGGCCTATTGGATGGCTCGCCCGTAGTGCTGGGCTCCTTGTACGCCCCTAATGTAGATCATGTCCAATTCCTCTCCCGGGTTTCCGTAGCCTTGTCTGACTGGAGTGATTGTCCATGGTTGCTTGGTGGAGATTTGAATGCTGTGTTTGATGTTGAGCTAGATCGATCTCACCCTCCACTGGCTGGTACTGCTGCGCGAACCCGTGCCGCGGCCTTGGGTCAGTGGGCACAGGGTTGGAATTTGCTAGATCTTTGGAGATCACAACACCCGACTGCTAGGGAGTACTCCTTTTATTCTTATCCTCATCACTTGCATACACGCCTGGATTACTTCTTGGGCTCGCCGACTTTGCCCTTTGCGGTCTCCCACTGCACTTACTTGGACAAAACCCTATCCGATCACAACCCTATCGAATTGTGCCTTCAGTGGGGCTGGTCCCCAGCGCCGATACAGACTTGGAGGATGCAACCCCTTCAATTAGAAGACCAGGTCTTCCTCGATACCTTACAAAAGGCGATCAACACATACTTTACTGTTAACGAAGGCACTGCCTCGACACGTTCCATAGAATGGGAAGCCTTTAAAGTCTCTATACGGGGGGTGTCCCTGAGCTCCTTGGTGGGGGCCCGTAGGGAAGTGATCCGGGACCTAACTGAACTGGAGGCAGCGTTGCAGGAACAAGAAGTAGCGGCTCAACTGAACGAGCAGGCTGAGGAATCCTTACAGACGGCCAGAGTTAAGTATGCGGAGGCTCTAGAGCGTCTTCGCTTAGCAGATTACAGGGCGTACACTCCGCGCATGCACTCGGAGGCTGACAGAGCGGGCACGTTATTAGCGCGGCTAATTGCCCCCCAACCTGCCCTACTCCCATCCTGGTTATTAACACCGCACAACACGGACAAGTCCAGACTCAATTGGGGATAAACTTGGCGTTTCGGACCCATTATGAGACACTCTATGGGGCGCATCCAGCGCCTAGCGCAGATGCTGTGTCTGAGTTTTTGGCGCAGGCGAACTTGCCAGTGCTATCTGCAGCAGAAATCCACGACTTAAAAGCACCGATTACTCCGGCCGAGATCAGAGTAGTTACTCATCGAATTTTACTCCGCTTTCTCTCCTCTATTAATCCCCAAACTACTTCAACTCTATATGACATCACTCGCAGAGGGGAGGCTGCCCCCTACCACTCGGGAGGCGATCGTCACATCCCTCTTAAAGCCAGATAAAGATCCCTTAGATATGTCATCCTACCGGCCTCTATCGATCCTGAATACAGAATATAAGATTCTTAGTAAACTCCTTGCTAACCGCCTTCGCCCGCTTCTTTCGCGGCTGATCCATACAGACCAATGCGGCTTTGTCCCACGGCGGAGTACGTCGCTGAATCTTCGGCGCTTTCACGCCATCCTGCATGCCTCCGGGCTCCGACCAGCGGGGGCAGGGTGTCTATCCTTGGACATATCGCAGGCCTTCGACACTCTAAGTTGGTCTTATATGCTGGCAGTGTTGGCCAAAATGGGCGCTCCCTCCGAACTATGTGCCTGGATTCGGCTACTCTACACCACCCCCACGGCCAGGGCGAAGACAGGTTCGATAATCTCCTTGGCCTACCCTATTTTTCGGGGTACGCGCCAGGGCTGCCCATTATCGCCTATATTGTTTGTTTTGGCGCTTGAGCCTTTGGCCCAGAACCTTAGGCGGGCCATGGTCCCCCATGGCATTCAGATGGAGGGTGTCCTGCATTCAGTCTCGCTTTACGCAGACGACATGCTGCTGTATTTTCGTGATCTTCAGGCCGACATGAGGGAAGTGGCGGATCGGTTTCTTCACTTCGGGGAGGTTTCTGGATTGCACTTCAATGCTTCTAAGTCTGTAGGCTATTCCTTCAGTGGCACGCTCATGGCTCCGGAGCTCCGTTTTGGGCCCTTGTTCTTCAGGGTGGCACCAGTCACTTTTAAGTACTTGGGGATTAATATCTTTCGGTCCGTGCCGGATGTCATAGAAGGCAATCTGGTACGCACAATCTCCTCCATATGTTCCCAAATTACATTTTGGAATACATTGCCTCTTACCATCACGGGACGAGTAGCGATATCCAAGATGGTGATGCTGCCTCGCCTGCTTTACCATTTCGTCAACATCCCGGTGGTATACTCCGCTTGGATCTTTCGAGAGTTGGATGTACTGCTGACGTCACTGGTCTGGGGCCCAGGGAGGCGCAGGGTGGCATTAGCTAGGCTGCGGCTCCCGAGCGGCGCCGGTGGTATGGGAGCACCCGACTTTAGGGCATATTGCATTGCTGGTCAGCTGCAGTGGTTGGCCTACTGGCTGGCCGGGAAAAACCTGTTTGAACTCGGCTACACCCCGACCCAACTAGCGCGTGGTACCTTGCAGTCACTGTTGTGCCCCGGTGCCCCTAGGCCATCGGATTCCCCGGCCCTACTGAAGGTAGCGCTTCACTATTGGACAAGGGCATGTAAATATGCTAAAATCCAAAATCCATATTCTCCCAATATGCCGCTGTGTGGCCTCCCCATGAGGCAGGGAATTCTGAGTGCCGGGCGATTACGGAATTCGACACAACAGGGGGTGGAGACAATAGGAGCCTTTTTTCAGGAAGGCAGTTTGATGCCCCACGTGGACTTTGTGAGGGTAAATGGGGTACCCGATACCCAGTTTCTGCTCCATGCGGCGATCTCCCGGTATATCCGGGCACAGTGGCAGGCGACACCTGTAGAACCCTCAACATTCCGCCTCCTGCGCTCCCTTCACATAATGGGTCATGGGCGGTTTCTGGTTCGTTGGCTGTACCGGGGCCTCCGGGAACACACACAGATCTCCTTGGCTCCTCTCAGGTTGCGGTGGGAAACAGATTTATCCCGGGTTGAAAACTATTCAATTGTTTGTTCTCCACAAGGCTTACCTTACACCCCACGCACTAAGTAAGATGTACAATACAGCGGTTGTGGCCTGTCCTCGTTGCCCGCCCGGTGGGATTGGGAGTTGGGGGATTGTTGGGCGGGCACCGCTCCCCGTGGGTAAAGTATCTTGAAGGATGGGTATGTAATACATAGCAATGTACATGGTTGGAGGCCTTCAGGCCGTCCGGAGGCATTTTAGGAATGTATTGACAAATATACTACATTATTTACAGGTTTGCATAAGATGCCTGCATTGTCTCCTCTTCCCTATATATACTTAATGTGATTCATGCAGTTTGTAACTCATTGCTCATTCCTCCTTCTCATGGAGCGGTCCATAACGTTGTCCATTACCAGATTGAGGTCCCCACCCACCAGAATCGCAGTGGCTGACGATGCCAGGCCTTTCGAGAGGTGCCAGATAAGAAAGGGCTCTTGGTGTGTGTTTGATGAGTAAATGTTAATCAGCGTGAGAAGAGTGGCACCCCATTGAAGCCTAAGGGCGAGAACTCTCCCTTTCACTTCATACAGAGTCGAGAGGACCTTCCCTTCAAACTTTGCCACCAACAAAATGGCTACTCCATTTTCTTTTTTAACATTACCTGAGGACCAATATTGATGGGGAAGTCGGCGGGATCGCATACGAACCGTATCCCTGGACAATAGGTAGGTCTCCTGGAGCATGCAGACATCCCCTTCAGAGTTTTCTAACAAGGAGAGGATGGCGGAGCGTTTAACCGGGTGCTTGAGGCCTCTCACATAGAGGCTAACATCTTTGAGATCCCTCCCCATGTGCTGTAGCTGGTGGTAAGGAATGCAAAGCTGCAGCCTCCGTGTCTAGGGGGCCCGGGAGGGGCTGCGTGAAGGTGTAAACAGGTGACCATCGCGTGCAAGGGACTTGAAGAGCGGTGCAGGATACACCAAAATAAATAAACCCCACAAACATGAACATTATCGATTTTCTCAACAACAAGAGAGAACCAGTGCAAGGGTGCGTAAATGACAAAAGTTCCTCCTGTGAATGTATATACAGGGGCGGTCGCCCAAAGCAGACCTCGAAAAACAAGGAAGGGCGGCCCCCGACTCAGCTGCCGAGCTATGCCTGGCGTGAAAATCACCTTACTTTCAGGCGGGGGACGAGTGGACTGGGCTGGTGGTCAGTGAGGAGAGAACCGCTTCTCTTTCTTTTGCCATGGTTGCCGTATCTGGCTTGTGGGAAGAGGACGGCCTTCCTACTGACTGCCAACGGTCTGGTCTGCTTCTGTGACTGTCAGGGGACTTGTGCTGAACCTCCTGAGAGGCTGGTGCCTTTATACCCGGTACTTCCCTGGCCTCTTGAAGCGATCTGATCTGTCTCAGCTTGCCCTCGTGTCTAAAAATGATGCAAAAAGGGTGTCCGCATGCGTAAGCAATTCCCTTCTCCCTCAGGTGAAGGGTCCCTTCTTTTGAACAGTGTAGCGGCAGCAAGATCCTGGTGGAGCGCTGGGGCGTGTCCCCTGATTTGCAAAGGGTGCATGTCTCTTGCTTTCTTAATGATAAGTTCCTTTATCTGGAAGTTGTGCACACATGCCAAAATATCACAGCAGTCCCACTCGGTGGACTCGGTTGAGCTGGATCTCTGCTGTGTGTTCTGGACCCAGTACCTGTCAAAAGAGTGCCTGGACGAATTTCTTGATGTCTTCTCCTTCGGCCCCTGATTTCACTCTGCGGATACGCACGTTATTGCGGCAGGAACGATTTTCCAGATCTTCTGTGTGCCCCTGGACCTCTATGTAGCATCATCTCTTTTTCCTCAACGCGTCAGTTTTCATGTTTCTCGAGTGTCACCACTCGGTCTCCGGTCTCTGCTACATCACGTCACACTTCTTTGAGGTCTGCTGCCAGTTGCCCCTTAAGCTCCTGCAGGTCTTCGCGTAGGGTGTTGAAGTGGGCCGTCATGAAGGCCTTCGTCGCTAGGGTATCAGTCCCATCTTGTGTCCCAGTGGACCCATCTTCCTCTCGGCTTGTAGGGCAGGCGGACCCTTGTGAGGGTTGTTTCAAGAGCATTTCTTTCACTGAACGCTCTTTCTGAGCCTGGCACTTGCCATCTTGTTGGCTCCGTCGGCTTTGGCGCGGCTCTGTGCGCAGGGCTTTGTGCACCGGGTCAACCACGTGCTAGCCCCTCTAATCAGAGATGGTTGGGCCTGGATAGCCCCCTTTGCCGTTGTGTCAGGCGCTTGTTTCCAGGGCTTCCTCTCGCAGCGACTGTCTCG
Organism: Triturus cristatus; assembly: GCF_964204655.1. Taxonomy (NCBI): domain Eukaryota; kingdom Metazoa; phylum Chordata; class Amphibia; order Caudata; family Salamandridae; genus Triturus; species Triturus cristatus. The sequence goes on along the minus strand of NC_140594.1, from coordinate 224,201,013 downwards.
CCTCCGCAGGAGCTCCGGGCAGACTCACGCCCCCTTTCGTGGGCCTCACTGACCATCTGTCCGAATGTCCTGTGCAGTCAGGTAGGCTCTGTTTCCAGGGGAAGAGGCCTAGGCCGAGCCGTAGATCATCTACGTGGGGCAGTGTGCGAGTCAGGCCGCCGACGCTTTACCTAATAGCCAGGGCCCAGGGGCTCCTCTCACACTCTTATACCCAGGAGCACTGCCGGCAGACACTCTGTGCTAAGCACCACAGGTGCCTCCAAGTCCGGGGCCACTCCAATAGCACCTGCCCCTGCACTTCTTGGCAGACCCTCAAGGCCAGCAGGCAATTGTCCGCCGTCGGGGGGTCCTCTGCCAAGCCTCAGCTCCCCCCGATCTCCGCGACCGGAGCCTGGATTCCTCCTCTGGCCCCCGGTCTCTGCCGCTTCGCGATCAGCTTCTCGTGCTCCCTGCCCACTCTGGGACGCACAGCGCAGCGTTACCGGGCGGGGACCGGGCCTACTCGCTAACGCTGCTAGCTCATCACGCCACAGGAGCTGGGGTCACTCCACTGCACACGCCTCGCTCCGCGGCTGAGCACCCCCTTATTAGGCCTGCTTCCGCTGCGGGCCGGGTGCACCTTACCGGTAGACCCCTGTACTGCTCGATTTTCCCGGCCTTCCGGTGTTGCAGAGCAATCCATATGACTTCAGTCTCTTTCCATCCGAGTCTAAGGACTGGAGTAGTGAGTAGGGCCTATCTATTAGACACTTGTGACACCATCCCGTGCTCCTACCCTTAGCTCAGGGCCTATATACATAGCCTAGGGAATAGATTCGTTAGCCTCGAGGATAATTTGCCCTATAGTGAGGTTGTTTCATGGAGCTGTGTTGAATTCAGGCCTGGTAGGCCTCAAACGGGAGAGACTCCATCTTTCTTTCTGCTCCGGCAGCCCGGGACCTTTCCAGAGGGAGGGGGATGTTTTAGTTATGAGGTGTTATTCGCTTGGAGAGAACCGGTTCAGGCCGGCCCTTATCGAAGGATTGTATTTTTCTTCATGCCGAAGACACTACATCAGGCCGGCCGGCTGGGAAAGTGTCCTTGGTACGGGGAGGTACAGGAATTTGGTGGGCGGCAGGTTTCGAGCTGGAAATTTCCATGAGGGAATGCACTTCTATATTAGTGAAAGTCTGAGTGAGATAAGAGCACTTGCTTCTAGACCATAGGCGGCATCTGGCCGTTAGCAGAAGAGCTATTACTTATTCCAGGGAAGACTGATGATGAACTTGAATCCAAAGAGGAGAGAGTAGCCGATAAGGACGAGGTTCCAGTGACTCGGAGAGGGAGAAGGGAGCAGACCCACAACTGCAGAGGGGTGACTTCCAGGCTAAGCCGAGGCATAGACGAGAAGGGAACCTAGATGACCATTGAGTACAGGCGACGTACCCTCAAGGTGAAGTCGATCCCTTTTTCTTTGAAGTGTATAACTTAATCTTTTACTTTCCTTGCAGGTTATATATGTATGATGTGTTTCGTAAATGTGCATGTGGCATTTAAATAAAGTATTTAGCTTATTGTACGTTAGCATGTGTTGTGTACTTTTGTATAGGAGGATAGCCTATTCTTTAGTCAGAGTTGCCTTAAGAATGAACAGAGGTTAATCCTGGTCAGGTAAGTGGTAACTGGATGAGGGGGAAAACAAGCCCCTCGAACTAGAGAACAGGTTGTGCTCAACTAATAGTCTTTGTGTGATCTGATATATAGTCCCAATTCCCCTGTCGTGTACTAATAGGATGAGCTCGTGCTAAGGCTGCCGTGTAGGTAGGAGATTCTGGGTCTGACTGAGGCCGCGAGATCGTGTGTGTGTCGCTGCCGAATGGGTAGGAGATTCTGGACCTGACCCAGGTCGCGAGACTTTGTGTGTTGCTACCGGATGGGTAGGAGATTCTGGGTCTGACTGAGGCCGCGAGATCGTGAGTGTGTCGCTGCCGAATGGGTAGGAGATTCTGGACCTGACCCAGGTCGCGAGACTTTGTGTGTTGCTACCGGATGGGTAGGAGATTCTGGGTCTGACTGAGGCCGCGAGATCGTGAGTGTGTCGCTGCCGAATGGGTAGGAGATTCTGGACCTGACCCAGGTCGCGAGACTTTGTGTGTTGCTACCGAATGGGTAGGAGATTCTGGACCTGACCCAGGTCGCGAGACTTTGTGTGTCGCTGCCGAATGGGTAGGAGATTCTGGACCTGACTGAGGTCGCGAGATCGTGTGTGTCGCTGCCGAATGGGTAGGAGATTCTGGACCTGACTGAGGTCGCGAGATCGTGTGTGTGTCGCTGCCGAATGGGTAGGAGATTCTGGGTCTGCCTAAGGCCGCGAGACTGTGGTTGCTGAGATTGTGAGGCTGTGAGGTCTTGATATATATATATATATATATATAATAGGAATTCCCTGTCCTTAGGTGGTACGTATATATGTGGTTATTTGGGTGTAAAAAGACCCTAGGGAGGGGGTAACGTTCTGTTTTGGGTCAGAAGGGCTCTGTAGAGCGGGTTCCACCCGATCCGAAAACCCAAGCAGAACAACCCCGCATTGGCGGCCTCCTCGTCGCTCTTGCTGGGCTCCTCGTACTCCGGTCTGCAGCGCCGTGGAGAGGAGTCGAAGCACCGCACCAGCGCCTCCAGGGATCTAAATGGCCCAGCAAAAACCACCCCTCTCGCCTGCCCAGGCAGTAGGCTACAGCTCCTTGGTCCTCGACGGGGTTTACAGCGTCAGCTCGCAGCTCTGCGGATCGAAACACCTACCAAATGAGTCCGGGAGCATTACGGGAGCCGAGCCTCATTCCCACAGCCCAGGATGAAGCTATAGGATATGCAATAACAACACGATTATCGTGGCGAGGCCAGAGGAACCGCAAACCACATCCTATACAGCCGCCATCTTGGTCACACCCCGGAGATTCACTTTTAATGGGCTTTCAGGCATCTAATTTTATGTTGCATATCTTCACTGTGGATTACATTTCCATTGATTGCATTGTTGCCACAGGCCAAGCCAGCACAAAAAGTTGAATGGTTTATAGACCGAGCCTCGTGACCAGCACTCACTTTAATGAACCCCAATTACGAATTACTGCAATGCGCTACCCTCAGTATTAATCACAGTATAAATCAAGTAGCGATGTAAAGTGCAGTAAGCCCTCCTGTACAACTATTGGGGCAAAAAGAAGTGACCACATCACACCCATACTTTTTTCTCTTCGATGGCTTCCCATTGAAGCAACATCAATCTACAAGCTTGCCTGTATCACCCACAAAGCCCTGCACACTTCCTCCCCTCGATACCTGGCAAATAAAATTAAAATTTCTGCCAGCTCTAGACCTTCACGCAATGCGGAAAAATTACTGCTTGAGCCCCACACCTTCAAAAGGGAAAGATCAATGGCTCAATCCTTCTCAGGCAATGCGGTCAGAATCTGGAACTCGCTTCCTCCACTACTCTGTACCACCACCTCTACCTGGATTTTCAAAGCTGAACTCAAATCTCTTCTCTTCCAAAGATACTTACAGAATTAATGCATCCCTTTTCATGCCCGTCATGGAAGTTATTACAATGTTGTAAATATGTAACCTATGTCTGTACGATCTCAATCCTATTGTGTTTTTGATTTTTGTGTGACTGCCATCTATTGTTTTATTCTACTTTTTCATCTATCTCCTCTGTATTTGTAACGTGTAAATATGTAAATTTCCTCATGTAACGGTGTTGGTTCTATTGTGAAGCGCTCTGACACCTTTGGGTAAAGTCTGCGCTATATAAAATTGCATTAAATAAAATAAACTATATTTACTGTAAAGATCCCTTGTCTGCTGTCAGTTATGAACCACGGAATCTAGTTTAATAAATGTAAAACAGTTAAAATGTAGCACTGTTATAGGGCTGCATAATTACAAACACACGGTTTAACGCATGACTTCAGTGAAGAGTAGTGATCTATAAAAACTGCCACTAGATTATCCCTTCCAGCTCGTTTTTAATTATTATTTTTTTAAATACCACATCGAACTTTGGTTATAAAGGGGAAAACCGAAGTCAGTGTTTTCTTGGACTTCTCGAATACGGGGTGGCAAAACCTATGTCAAGAAAGAGTTGACTACTTACCAGTGTATGATAATATACCTTGCTTTTTCAGGTTATATGACAGTGACGAACAATGCATATCATATCAGTGCAAAGCTTCTTTGTTAAAGAAATACTTTTTTGATTTGTTCTTTAAACACCCAAACATCCAGATCTGGAGCTTAGCTCCTACTTTGTGTTTTTTTACAACCAAAAAGGCAAAGCTCTTCAGTTCCATTCCACACAATTCTACTACTCAACACACCACATACATCCAATCTACAACAAAGAATTCCACATCATGCCACAAAATTAAACATTACACCACATAATTAAGTAAACACCACTACATATCACTCCACAACACAAAATACCATTCCACATAATTACACTACATAACACACAACCCCACTCCACTTAATTCCACTACACTCAATACCACATAATTACTATACATATATTTCCACTGCAAACCATGCCACATAATTCAACTTCACAATTCCATGCCACACAATTCCACAACTAACAATTCCAATCCAACCCAAATAATTTCACTACACACCACATACATACACTCCATAACACATAGTTACAAACATTGTCATTTACAACACCAATAAATCTAACTCAAGCAATTGCGAAACCCATTGCATTTGCAATAGGATTGTTCAGTTGTACATATTGTCTTCTTGGTTATATAAAAGGTAATAAAAATGCTTATAACATTTTTTTATTATAACTTTTCAACATGCTGCACAGCAGGCGCATTGATCTACAATATAGCTTAAAGACATTGGCGAAGCCAATAATTGCTCTGGCTAAACACTTACAAGGTCTCAAAGGCAAGACCGATTGGCTATGCCAATGCTTTTTATTTCTTACTGAAGGCACCAACACAAAGTAACTTTGCTACAGAGAGTACTATGGAGTGTGATTGGGGGTGCATTGGACACACTTTCTATGCTTAAAATAGTCTAACATTGGGCCCATTGGATACACTGCAAATGGAAAGACAATACATACCCTGCATTACTTCAACTTTGGATTAAATATGTGCTTCATAATAAATCACACACAAAAAAACATGCTTTGTAAACGCTTGCCTGTTTTGGAGGTTAGGCAGCTGAATAAACACCTCCTATTTCAAAAGGTTTGGAAAACACTGAGAAAACACCACTGAAACCCACAAACAAACACTAAAAACAGGACAGCCTACAAATATGCAGATACCATGGGACATGTTTAAGCAGCTAGACAACCTGCTAATCAATCCCATATGGGCCGGTAAAAGATGTAGGTATGGACTGAACATCTTATGGAGGGCATGGGACCTGGACTTCTGTACCTGGAAATCTATTATCTGAAAGCACAACTAGACATTCAGCCAGCTGATGCGCAGAGGGTGACAAGCGAGAGAAACAATTATTGGCGCATACCCAGAAAATGGAGCATTTGCTGAAGTGTCTGATGGCACCCTTGTAACTAGACAATTGAAGCCCGAATGTGGCCCATTTGATGGCGTGGGAGAGGGTGATAAAAGTGTTTTTATCACCATGCCACTACCACTAGTTTATCATAAATTTGGGGGACCAGAACGCAAAACTGGTAAAGCCGCTCACAACTAATAGGCAATGGTGTGAGAGCAAGGCCTACCCCCTCAAAGGGGAGGAAGGGGCCCCCCTATGATTAGGAAGGCCAAAAATAAAGTAAATCACCGTTGGCGGGCTCTAAAAAGGTCACCCTCCGATTCAGCTATCCTGAACGACCTCAGGGCCACGAGGAGACAACTGTATTGTACCTGTTTTTTTTTTATTCCATACTTGATCCGCTGTGCCGCTGTTTTTCCTGCCATTTGCCCTCCGACGTTGACCCCCCCTTCCGCCCCGCTCCCGCCTCCCAGCTGCTCGCCCTACCCCACAAATGTAGACCGCTGCGCCCGTCCGCGCCTGGACCGCGCCCAACGCCAGACCCCCTGGCCCTCACGACCTCCACAGGACCCGACGCCGCTACGATGCAAACACCCTCCACGCACTCAACGACAGCCAAAACTCCACCTGCTTCAAGGCTTCCCCGAAGATCACCCACGGTTCCTTCACCTGCCGTATCTGCAGCTTCTCCAGCCAACGCACTCCAGCATGCCTTGCCCATTCCAACACTGCAGGCCACAACCATCTCAGCTGCATACTGCTCAACACCCGCTCAGTCCTCAAGCACGCCGTCTAACTCTCGGACCTGCTCGACTCCCCCGCCCAGGACGTCGCCTTCCTGACGGAAACCTGAATGAACACCTCCTCGGCACCGGACATAGTCATAGCCATCCCCAACGGCTACAAGATCATGCGCAGAGACCGGAACTACAACAAACCAGGAGGAGGAATCGCCCTTAATCCACAGGGACACCATCAGAGTATCAACCAGCACCGAAGACTCCTTCAATATGGCTGAAAACCTACACTTCCAGATCCACGTCAACTACAACACCACCACCCTCAAAGAAACCCTCGTCTACAGACCTCCGGACCCCCGACCACAGTTCAGCGAATCCATTGCCGACCTCATCAGCACGCACGCCATCACCTCCACAGACTACATCCTCCTCGGAGACCTGAACTTCCACCTAGAGAACACCAACCACAACAACTCCACAACACTGATCGACAACCTCGGACTCAAACAACTCGTCACAACACCCACCCACTCCACTGGACACACGCTCGACGCCATCTTCTCCGCCAGCGACCACGTCACCTTCCGCCACACCACAGAACTCCACTGGACCGGACTCAAACAACTCGTCACAACTCCCACCCACTCCACTGGACACACGCTCGACCCCATCTTCTCCGCCAGCGACCACGTCACCTTCCGCCACACCACCGAACTCCACTGGACTGACCACCACTGCATCCACTTCTCCTTCGAGAATCACACCACACACAACCAACCACAACGTATCCCACATCGCAACTGGAAAAAAGTCACCAAACACCAGCTCATCACCGCACTCGCCAGAGAACCTCCTCCCGAGCCCTCTGGGACCAACGCAGCAGCACACAACTTCAGACTATGGATCGACACTCTCGCCCCAATCAGGAAACCCTCCAACAGACACACCGACACTAGAGCCATCTGGTTCAACTACGACCTCCAGAACTCCAAGCATACCTGCAGAAACCTCGAGAAGCAATGTCTCAAGGACTAAACACCAGACAACCACGCAGCATACTTGAACGCCAGACGCAGACACCACCAGCTCACCAGATCCACCAAAAGAACCTCTTTCAAGGAACGCATAGACAACAACGCACACAACAGCAAAGAGATCTTCAACATCGTGAAAGAACTCGCCACCCCCAGCTCCAGCTCCAATGACATACCACCGTCAGAAGAACTCTGCGACTCCTTGGCTACCTTCTGCCACCGCAAGATCACAGACATCTACAACAGCTTCAATACCCAGACGCAAACGGCAGACACCGACACCCCAGAATCAACACCCACCGAACGCACCGACCTTCTGCTCTCCTGGAACAACGTCAACGGCGAAGAGACCGCCAAAATCGTGAACACCATCCACTTCGACTCACCTTCCGACCCCTGCTCCCACCACATCTTCACAAGGCAAGCCCCATCACCGCACCCCAACTTTGAAAGATCATCAACAACTCCTTCGTGAACTCCACCTTCCCAGAGAGCTGGAAACACGCCGAAATCAATGCCCTCCTCAAGAAACCCAAAGCGGACCCAAAGGACCTCGAGAACTTCCAACCCATCTCCCTGCTCCCGTTCCCCGCTAAAGTCATTGAGAAGCTCGCCAACAGACAACTGACCCTCTTCCTGGAGGAGAACATCGTCCTGGACTCATCCCAATCCGGCTCCCGCAGCAACCACAGCACCGAGACCGCCCTCATCGCCGCCACTGATGACATCAGGGTCATACTGGACAAGGGATATACCACGGCCCTCATCCTCCTGGACCTCTCGGCCGCCTTCAACACCGTCTGCCAACACACCCATCCCACACGCCTCCACGACGCAGAGATCCGAGGCGAAGCTCTGGACTGGATCACCTCCTTCCTCACCAGCAGAACCCAGAGAGTCCGCCTCCCCCCATACCGATCTGAAGCCACCACGATCACCAGCGGCGTACCCCAAGGATCATCCCTCAGCCCAACCCTTTTTAACATCTACATGGCACCACTCACAAACATCATCTGAGCACACCACCTCAACATCTTCTCGTACGCCGACGGCACACAGCTGATCCTCTCCCTCACCAAAGACCCGGCCATCGCCAAATCCAACCTCCACATGGGAATGAAGGCCATCGCAGAATGGATGAAGACCAGCCGCCTGAAACTGAACTCGGACAAGACGGAGGTCCTCATTCTCGGCTCCACTCCCTCTGCATGGGACGACTCCTGGTGGCCGACCGCGCTGGGAGCTGCCCCGACACCCACAAACCATGCACGCAATCTGGGGTTCATTCTGGACTCAACGCACGCCATGACTCAGCAAGTCAATGCCTTCTCCTCCTCCTTCTTCAACAGCCTCCGAATGCGCCGCAAGATCTACAGATGGATCCCCAACGAAACCAGTAGAACGGTCATCCAGGCACTCGTCAGCAGCAGGCTGGACTACGGCAATGCCCTCACAGGAGGAGGAGTCTTCTGAAGGTCAGTAGGTCTTGGGTCTGCCGTAGGTGGATGGGGAGGGTGTTCCAGGTCTTGGCGGCGAGGTGGGAGAAAGACCTGCCACCGGCAGTCGTTCTTTTGATGCGGGGGACTGCGGCGAGGGCGAGGCCGGTGGAGCGGAGCTGGCGGGTGGGGCTGTGGAAGCTGAGTCTTCTGTTGAGGTATGCTGGTCCGGTGTTGTGGAGTGCTTTGTGTGCGTGGGTGAGGAGCTTGAAGGTTATCCTCTTGTTGACGGGGAGCCAGTGCAGGTCTCTCAGGTGTGGTGTGATGTGGCTGCGACGGGGGATTTCAAGGATCAGACGTGCAGAGGCGTTCTGGATGCGTTGCAGCCGTCTCAGGAGTTTGACCGAAGTTCCTCCGTAGAGGGCGTTTCCGTATTCCAACCTGCTGCTTACGAGGGCCTGGGTGACCGTTCTTCTCGCTTCATCGGGGATCCACTTGTAGATCCTGCGGAGCATGCGGAGGATGTTGAAGCAGGAGGAGGAGACGGCGTTGACCTGCTTAGTTATGGAAAGGGTGGAGTCGAGGATGACCCCTAGATTGCGTGCGTGGTCGGTGGGTGTTGGAGCTGATCCCAGTGTGGTCGGCCACCAGGAGTCGTGCCAGGCTGAAGGGGTGGAACCGAGGAGGAGGACCTCCGTCTTGTCCGAGTTCAGCTTCAGTCGGCTGTTCCTCATCCATTCGGCGACGGCTTTCATTCCTTTGTGGAGGTTGGTTTTGGCGGTGTGAGGGTCTTTGGTGAGGGAGAGGATTAGCTGGGTGCCATCGGCATAGGAGAGGATGTTGTGCTGTCGGGCAACGTGGGCGAGAGGTGCCGTGTAGATGCCGAACAGCGTTGGGCTGAGGGATGAGCCCTGGGGTACGCTGCAGATGATCTCGGTGGTATTAGAGCGGGGGGGGTGGGGGGGGGGGGGGGGAGGCGGACGCTCTGTGTTCTGCCAGAGAGGAAGAATGTGGTCCAGTCCAGGGCCTTCTCTTGGATCCCGGTGTCGCGTAGGCGTGTTCGTATCCAGGGATGAGAAGGTACAACCTAGGAGCCATTCAGAAGATTCGGATTTAGTAAGACCACCACAATCACTACACAGGGAGAGGGTCCAGATACTATATTGGGGCTCTATTAGTTCATGCTCCGTTCCGAGGCAAATAGCAAGGGGGTGCAGGGCCCAAATGGCATTCCCTCAGTCATCTACATGGAGGATCTACCCTTCTGGGCAGCAGAACTAGTCCTGGTCTTTAACATGGTTATTCAGCTCCACAGCATCCCTTCCTCACGGAGAGGCTTGATTCTCGCCCCAGTTTATGAGAGAGGGGGAAAAGGGCGATGCTATAAATTATCGACAAGTAGCCCTAATTGACAATGATGCAAAATACTTTGCAGGAGTTCTTTTGGAGGAATTACAGCATTGGCTACAGAAGCACTCCATCATTCTTTCCAATCAAACTGGCTTCACAAAACAAACATGGACCACTGTAAACATCATGGCACTTTCGCTGCTGACCTATTCCGCCAACACAAACAAGAACTCGGTTCACTTAGGGTTCATCAACTATAAATCAGCATTTGATAGGGTAGACAGGGGAAAGCTCTGGAAGAAACTGCTAGATGTACTTTCGGATATGGGATCTCCTAAACAATTGATTCCCACTTGTACATGACCCTTAAACAAGATAAACAATGGATAGAACTCCCTGCGAGACAGGTGCGATGAGGATCTCACAAAACGGTTGACGGACAGGGAATGTGGTACGGCATGTGCACTGGCTCAAGGAGTTTCTAGAAATGCCTTCTTCAAATTAGCACACCTCAATATATTGCACCATGCATACATCTCAACAGCTGCATATGTCCAGGTAGATCTGACGCATGTCTCAGGTGCGAAATGAGGGGGCAGATTTCATACACATACAGAATTATACTGGAGGGGGGTAGTGATCGTCTCCGGAGAGCCACTCACAGACAGCTTGAACTCAGTCTTGGGCCCTGTCTCCTAAATATCTTTGCATGCCCCAAGAATCGTAAAATGCAGGACAAGGTAGATGACGCTTTTGATGGCTATACAATGGCTGCTCCCTGTGGGTCCCACTCTGCACCAGTAGACTAGAGATGTTGCAGAGATGGCTCTTGTAGAGGCAAGGCACATGTGGGAGGTTAGGACTGATGAAAAGGCAGAGGAGAATTATAAAATGTGTGCTAAAATGTTGCACAAACTGACTGGGCCGGGTGATGACCAGCCCTCATCAGCCGCAACCTCAGTTATATTTGCAGAAAACACTGGGAACTAGTATGGACAGACTGAAGGGAGCAGGGTACGCTGGGGGGTTAGCCTTCACAAGCCATAAGACTTTGCAATGTATCTGTCAGAAATGCAAATAAGCCTAATGAGCATTTGGATGCAGTTTTATTGCTGCTAATTAAAAAAGCAAAATAAGGATGTTCAAAAACATTTTTTAGAAAGGTTTGACCCATTAAAGGGGTTGTTTTGACAGGTCGATATTGCAGTCTTTACCCTCCTACACTGGTAGGCCGGATGTCATGTTTTACACTGTCACTGTAATGGATGGCACAATAGAGGCTGCAGTCCACTAGTGACAATTAACTTACAGGCCTTGGGTTAATTTTGTACCATGTATTAGGTAAGTTAAATATACTAATTAGGAATATGTCAATCTGACCATTTTTAAAGGGGGAGCATTGTCCCTTTATCATGGGTTAGCAAGGTTAAAGTGCACAGAGTTCTAGTACAAGCAAAAATATAGGGTCCAGGAAAGGCAAAAATACAGGGTGATCACACACAAAAGGCAGACTTCCTACAGTGTGCAAGGATAGAAAACAATGTATAAAATTCTTTACAGATGGCATGTCACTTAAGAATGCTTACACTCCATCAGCACCCCCACAGATTAAGGAATGGAAACGTGATCTTGACTGGTGCCAGAGGGTGAAGGAAACAGTATACAAGAGTGGGGGCTGTGCTAAGAAATGGGAGAAGGTGTGGCTGCCCTGGAGAAGGTTCAGAGGGCTGTGGGGCGCAGATTAGTATGGTTAAGAAGGGCAATGTGGGAACCTGCTTAACCCGAGAATGTATTACTTATGATCATTTGTACATGGCATTTCAGGTACCCACGACGTTGTCACTGTGTGATGTGGTCTTTCGAGCTTTGTTAATAAAAAGATTTTTTTTTTTTTTTTAAAAAGAAGCATGCTTACACTCCCAAATCGTGAACAGACAGACTTTGAGGGGGTGAAGAAACACAGGTTTCATGTATAATATGTTATGCAGTTTCACGCACCTCACTATGATCTGTGGTGAAATGTCAGCGGCCATCGGGGACAGAAAGGAACCTGCCTTAGGAGGCTGCATGGAAGTGATATTGGTGGGTACCCTTTTGGTAGCCAATTACAATATGACTGAAAAGGGTAAATTGTGCCACATGTGTTACTGACAGAGAAGGAGACTGTCCTAGCACTATATGGTCAATCTCAGTCTTCCATGTTGGAAATGTAGATGCAGAGGATACGGTCCCTACCACTAATGATACAATAACTAACTGGTTTCCAGTGCACAAGCACATGGCAAGTGATTCAGGAAAATGGAGGGTCCTATCCAGAGATATTTCACACTTAATTTCTGACACCTGAGTTGCCACGGACACCTATTTGCAATCCAAATACTCTGTAGAGAACATCTTTGCTTCAACTGGAAAGGGCATGCTTCACAAGAAGCAAAGATGATGGGATTGAAGAAGTATTAAATTGGTCAATAGCAGTGGAATGGACAGGTAGGGTGGAATGGTACAGATGTCTGAAGGGTGTTGAGGGGTTGTATGTGAGGGGAGGAGGTAGGAGTTCAGACTATTTGCAGTTACATGTGTTTGGACACACACACACTTTTGAAACCGGATAAGCATGCATTATCTAAAATGATATAGGTTACAAAAAATACAACTTTTTAAGAAACTACAATTAGTTTGTTATACAAAATATCAACAGAAATGACAAATGCATGTGGTTACTATAAGGAAATACTTGTACAAATATTAAAACATTTATTCGAATTGTTAAATGTTATGAAACCTTTAATCTTATGAAAATAATCATTGAGCTGAGAGGGGTTACGGAGCATATACATTAGTCATGGCCAAGATGAGAGTAATGGGAATGATTCTGCGAGGAATTGGGCTGTTGATTGACTGGGGTATGAGCCCTGGTCAAGCAACAGCCATATTCCCTGGAAGGGTAAACCGCAAAAGTCACCAAATTAACCTGTACTTAACCCTGGGTAGCTTAGTACAAACAGCAATAGGACTTAACTGAGAGGCAATATGTAAAGTGTTTATGCAGCATGCAAACAGTAATAAAGTGAAAACACAACACAAGTAAAAGCCCACACTAATTTAGAAAAATAGCAGGCCTCGAGAAGTCTACTCGCCCACTCGCTCATTATGGCGAGTGAGATTTTATCAGGCGAGCTATTTTCGGGGCCTACTGACCTAGTCTGGTGGGAGAGCTTCAGCTGAGAAAGAACAGGTCTTCTGTTCATTAGGAAAGTGAATGAGGCATAAAGACACCTTTAAATCTTATTTATCTTGTGACATTTGCTGTTCATGCATGACAGAGGTCAAATGTCAGTTTATGTCTTCTTATAAATTGCTACTTACTTTAATCAAGGAGATTGGTGTTTTCTTTTCTTTCTTGAACAGTAAAATTAGTTTTGTAGAGTGAACTGTTTTTGACAACCCGGCAGGCACACAACATTTATATAACTTGTAAATGATATGTAGAAATATTTCAAAATATATTTCAGTAATTAGCAAAGCACTTTTAATTCTGAAGTGAGATGGAAACAAAGATTTTAACTGGCTCAAACCAAATTGGAATACTTTACTTGGTGATGTGCAAATATTAAATATTTGCTGAAACCTGATGTCCATCCACATATTATATTTGTATGTTATGTTGTTTTATAAGTAAAACTGCATGTCAGAGGGAAAGTTTGTGGAAGACATGCTGAACTCACACATTTTGAGGTGCTCTTGTATGTCATAATTAAGAAAAAGGAGACTGGGTGGATAAAATATTTGCCTAGGATCACACAATTTGAGACAAGTTTATGGATCAAGCTTATTACAGATAGGTCGAGTTCAATATTCAAGTCACTACACCTGCAGGTCTGATAACGTTTTGCTGATTTTTTTAGACATAAATAGAGTACTTTTAATAAATTATTTGAGCCCAAAACAACAAAAATCCAATCAATAGAACCAAAGTTATTCATTTTTACATTTGTATTAAAACCTAGCGCCCCAAAGATCAAAGCACCAACTGCTGACATCTTGTCATGTGAGACCGTGTCAAAGTGGAAAAATATGGCCTACCGTAAAGGAGTGCAGGTCGGATACAAGAAGTGGATTGGGCTTGGTCAGCGCTTACCTTCGGACATAGAAGACATTTTTAAGAAAATATTCTGAAACAGTAAAGTTCAGCAGGGCAAGGCTGCATGGGATGTCTGAGGAGGGAGCATCGTCGTCGGGGAGCCGCTGGATGAAGACGTGGTGAAGATGTCTACATTCTGACGTAGTCCCTTTTTTTGGAAATCGAAAATCTTCAGAGGGGTGAGGCAGAAGGCTGTAGCAGAAGACAGTTCCAGGAGGTCAGCTACCCCTTTGGCAAAGGACTGTTGAGTGGAGAAGAACGTAGCGGGAGCATTTGTGAAGTCAGGCCGACAGGTGACGCACATTGGGCGGATCGACAAGCAAGTTGGTCTCAGTCTTTTCTCTGTTCTAAGTCCCAAGTTTTTAATTTTGGTATGGTTTTGCCAACTAATACAAACGTATTGGACAGTCGTCCTACAACAACTTAATAGAATAACAGGGGGGGCAATAGCCTTAGAGATAAAAACCGGTCTCCTTGGTTTGATCCCCAAGAGTAAAAAGAGTAGATGATTTCTAATTCTGGGGCTCACGATAGCTAAGAGGCGAATAGAAATACACTGGCTGGCCCCGCAAGGGTCACAGGTGGATAAATGGAGAAAAGATTTAAAAGAATGGGCATTGGCTGAGGAAGAACATATGAGGAAAACTAGGACAGATGATAAACTCCTGGATGTATTGTTGGCGTGGAGGGCAATGGTACGAGAGATAAAAAAGCATGTCCTGCAATCAACAGGTGAATCACAGGACGGGGAACATCACAATAGAAGGGCTACTCAAAGTCAAGCAATAGGAGAGGGGAGGGGACACCCAAAGACCACTACACTGACAGAATGTAATATCGATCTGGTAGGAACCGGTAAGGTGGGGGAGGGAGTTAGATGGGGTGTTAAGTGGGTACTCAATATATTTATCCTAAAAAAACTGAAGCTCCATGGGGGAAACATGTAACAGAAATATCCTTTTCTTTGTATTGAAATAATGAACCTACAGTGTACATGTGTGGTATAAGCCTGTATATGAACATTGACTATGTTTTTGAAATAATAAAGAAACCTTTAAAACAAAAAAAATTAGATACCATTTGCCACATAATTTGGTCCTCCGTGCCATATAATGTTAGGATCCGCTCTGAAAAGTGGTTTGGGGTTGTCATTATCATGATGAAATCGATATTTCAAAGGAAAGATTAACATATTTCCATATTCCATGGTAGCCCGTAAAATATACGAATTTTATACCCCTGCATTTTGTGCAATAAGTGTATCTTAACTTTATATACGTGAGCTCTTTTTTTATAACGAATGCGTAATTAGGCTACAAGAGTTTCATTGCATTACAATCTTTGCTAACTTACTTAATTAACCCTTACTCCAAATCAATCAACGGACAGCTAAGAAGGATTTAGTGAGCTTGAGCATTTCATACCCTAAAAATATATACATATCATCACTGAAAACCTGCCCTATCAAAAGGAGCTCATTCTGCTTCACGCAGCAGGGCGCATGTATTATCACTCACATTAATTTCTCCAACAGAGAGTACCTTCAATTAGAGTACCCACTTCATCTCACCCCAAAGTGATGTACCCTACTTACCCTGCGCTTCCTCTGACATCTGACCAGTTAAATTTCCTAGCTACAGCGTTTCTAAATCAGGTAACTGTTTACATACGCTAACGCCGTACATCAACTAGACTTCCGGTGTACGTAAGTAACCACAGCAACCTTTTCCAGCTAGAAAGGACGGCGGCCCGCGGAGGACAAATTAGTTGATTTCATTCAGTAAAAGACGTTGAAATCAATGAAGGAAACGCTTTCAGTCAGTCTAGTGGATATTCAGGCAGTTTTTCCGCAAAGTCACTGACATCTGAAGCACATCCCCATACAAGGTGGTAGGTTAGGCAGATTTAGAAACTACGCGAACGCTTAAGGGTTTGCCTGCATAAAAGACCCTTTTTGCAGTAACAGACACTAATCACTTAGTTGTATTTCCTCCAAATTCAAAGTGTCCGACTCCGCGCCGACTTGATATTAACCGCTGCCTTCACGTAACTGGCGGAACATGTCCACTAGGCAAGACCGTCTCATGTGGGAAACGGAAACTGGCTCCCTCGGGATAGTGTAGGTCACCGGTTGGAAAAGTAAATCTGGTAAGGAAAAATAAAATAAAAGTCTTGTTTTAATGCTTGTCATTGTCACCACTCCACCGCCATCAAAGTGAAAGCGCTCCTCTTCCAATATGGCCGACTCCCACTATAATCCAACGTCTTTAACGATACTTGCTATTATAGTCCTATTTCTGTGCTACTGTTTCTAATAGTTGTTTTTTGAACCTTTAGCCATTCCCGAGTCCCGCCACAAATGCCGCTTACCCGTAGCTCTTAACACAGAGGGCATATAGTACAGTTTCCGAGGCTCAGCTTTCTGTTTAACTGGTTTAACGAGTTCTTATTATTAAATCCTTTAGTTGCTGTCAGTGGCGGTTATTTGTCAGTTCGTTCGAAGTAAACGCGCCTTAGCAAATTATTTTAAGAGAACGTACTTTCTCATTGATTGTCGAGTTTATGCTGGTGAGTGGATGTGACAATGAATCAACAGTGGGATGGGGGCAGCTTTTCAATACCAACAAGCATTGGCAATGCCAATAGCTCTGGCCTCTAATTTAACTTGACACTTCAGTCACTAATTTCTATAGGGACTCAAGAAGACCTAATCAATGCACCATGTCACTCATCCTTGCACTCATACATCTATTTCCCACAATCTTGTTTTCACCTTCGTACTTAAATGCAATAAAATAAACTCAATAAGCACATAGAAGATTAAAAAAATAAAAGTAGAAAAAAATGACAACACTAAACTTGGCAACTCCAACATAGTTGCTACTGTTAGAAACAACGTACTGACCATCCATGAGTGGTAAAACAATGATGCATTATGCACAACACCATTCCGAGATTGCTACTCCAGTGCTTTCAATGGGCCAATACTGAGTACAAGCACTTCTCAGTGTTCTCCCATTGAGTAGTAGGACTTCTTGTGTTAAGAGAGTACCGCTACTCTTAGTGGCATGCTGGGTTTGGGCCCCGGGATATGGGCTTGTGACAGTTAACGGGGAATGTATTCCAGAGAGAGCTTGCTCCTGCAGCCTTACACTCTTGACAGTGCAACAGTTGTAACAAGCATTGGCATAGCCAATAGGTCTCGCTTTTGGGACCTTATAAGTATTTAGTTATGCAGCACATTATCCTTGGTGCAAGAACAACTGTTGCATGGCTAAACACGTATAAGGTCCCAAAGGCGAGACCTATTGGCTATGCCAATGCCTGTTTAAAGATGGCCTCGAAACGGGCTCTGTTTTGTGCCCTGGCACAGACCGTCCGTTTTTTCCCGGATTGCATTGACAGCAGGGACATCCATGTGTGCGTGCTCACACTGCTCACTTCTGCTAGTGGAGAAGTTACGGCATGACGCCATGCCAAGTGAGTGTTGTAGGGGAAGGGAAATCCTTGCTTCTTAATCCCCCATGTGCCTGCTTTTTAAAACATAAGACTCCGAGCGTTGTTGCGAGTGAGGAGGCCCTATTGAATAGCGCACACTGCAAATTGCCACTTCTCTTTTTGAAACTCAGGAGCGGCAACATTGTCGTGGTGTCACCAGGGTTTTAAGTGGAAGCTTTTTCAATAATATGTACAAGCCATAGTTGCTTCTTATTTATCTTATGCAGTACAAAAGGGGGTGGTGATGGACGGAGCATCAAAACCAATCAAACACTCACAACCAGTCAACAGATCTGGGTTTGATCCATCACCGTTCTTTAGCCCACTCTGCCACCCCAGTTCAGACATGGCCATATGCAAATCAGTCTGACCCTGTGCCTCATGGGAACAGTCCAGCCCGAACTGCCAAGCCATGCCTTCCCTGGACCGGAAACAAGCTTCCTAGGACCGGTTTCTGGCATTTCAGCCGTCTTCAGCCAGGCTAGCTTGAATCCAGTGGCAAAGAGAGCAAGGGACTCACGTCTGAGCATACTCTGCCAACTTATAGCGAACAAAGCAGTACAAAAGGGGGTGGTGATGGACGGAGCATCAGAACCAATCAAACACTCACACCCAGTCAACAGATCTGGGTTTGATCCATCACGTTCTTTAGCCCACTCTGCCACCCCAGTTCAGACATGGCCATATGCAAATCAGTCTGACCCTGTGCCTCATGGGAACAGTCCAGCCCGAACTGCCAAGCCATGCCTTCCCTGGACCGGAAACAAGCTTCCTAGGACCGGTTTCTGGCATTTCAGCCGTCTTCAGCCAGGCTAGCTTGAGTCCAGTGGCAAAGTGAGCAAGGGACTCACGTCTGAGCATACCCTGCCAACTTATGGCGAACAAAGCAGTACAAAAGGGGGTGGTGATGGACGGAGCATCAGAACCAATCAAACACTCACACCCAGTCAACAGATATGGGTTTGATCCATCACCGTTCTTTAGCCCACTCTGCCACCCCAGTTCAGACATGGCCATATGCAAATCAGTCTGACCCTGTGCCTCATGGGAACAGTCCAGCCCGAACTGCCAAGCCATGCCTTCCCTGGACCGCAAACAAGCTTCCTAGGACCGGTTTCTGACATTTCAGCCGTCTTCAGCCAGGCTTGCTTGAATCCAGTGGCAAAGTGAGCAAGGGACTCACGTCTGAGCATACCATGCCAACTTATGGCGAACAAAGCAGTACAAAAGGGGGTGGTGATGGACGGAGCATCAGAATCAATCAAACACTCACACCCAGTCAACAGATCTGGGTTTGATCCATCACCGTTCTTTAGCCCACTCTGCCACCCCAGTTCAGACATGGCCATATGCAAATCAGTCTGACCCTGTGCCTCATGGGCACAGTCCAGCCCGAACTGCCAAGCCATGCCTTCCCTGGACCGGAAACAAGCTTCCTAGGACTGGTTTCTGACATTTCAGCCGTCTTCAGCCAGGCTTGCTTGAATCCAGTGGCAAAGTGAGCAAGGGACTCACGTCTGAGCATACCCTGCCAATTTATGGCAAACAAAGCAGTACAAAAGGGGGTGGTGATGGACGGAGCATCAGAACCAATCAAACACTCACACCCAGACAACAGATCTGGGTTTGATCCATCACCACCCCCTTTTGTACCGCTATTTATCTCATGCAGCTAACAACCATTGACAAAGCCAATAGTCCTGACTTCTTGTAGCTGTGATGTTACTTGTGTCATATGTCTGGATGCAATGACAGAAACAGCAAAATACAAGTCTATGGCACACTATGCTAAGCACAGATTTTTTGCCTATGCGTTTTAAGCCACACCCTTAATTACATTGGCCACGCTCCTTGGAGAGACCCCCCAGTTTTTTCATCCCACTTAAAGCCCTGGCTCCACCACTGCAGCTCTCGAAAGCAGTCTCACAGCTGTGAAGTTCTTGTTTTCAGGCCTTAAAGAGGCAATACAAAATTGTCTAAAAGCAGCAATCAAAAGGTTTGTTTAGTGTCTGCTTTAGGTAAGCAGTGCCCCAAACAAAGTCACTAGAGAGGATGGGCCCTCGTGGAGCCTGGTACGCCTGAGATGAAGTCAGTTAGCTTATCTGACGCACTACTTTCCGTCGGTGATGCAGACTTTCCTGTGCGTTATTCAGATAGATTTGTGAAAAGACCCCGTCAGCAAAGCGTTGGATTGTGAGGCGATAAAATCAGCATAAGGTAGTCAATTCACGATCCACTTTCAGTAATGCGATTGCATTGCAAATGTTTTTTTTCTATGTATTCATTTTTTAAGCAATAAGTTGGGTGCTGTGATAGCTTAAAAACAAAAAAATAGAAAAAAAAATGTTTTCTATTTATTTACTTTTTTAAGCAATAAGCACAGGTGCCGCAATTGCTTAAAAAGTAAATAAA
This sequence comes from Triturus cristatus, assembly GCF_964204655.1. NCBI lineage: Eukaryota > Metazoa > Chordata > Amphibia > Caudata > Salamandridae > Triturus > Triturus cristatus. Next base: position 224,180,882 of record NC_140594.1, on the reverse strand, counting down.
TAGAAAAACAACATTTGCAATGCAATAGCTCTCGCATTGCTGAAAGTTTGAGGTATTGGTGTTGCATTATTATTAGCATTGCCAATAGCTCAGACTTTCGGTAATGTGAGACCTATTGCATTGCAAATGCTTGTTGACTCAATGTGAGCGAAAGGTTGCTTCTCTACATCATCAGAACTATCTATGCAGCGGCACTGAATAACATTAACATAGGGTGATTACAGGACCCCAGGACGGGCGCAGCTGTCACACACAATCATACTTATGGTGACAATCGACAGACATAAGGACGTGCACGTAGTAGGCATGTGGTGGATTAATGGATAAGTTATGGATGCATGGATATAGTTGAATGGGTGTAAACTTTCATGAATATATAGTTGGATGGGTGTACCTGCATGCAGCGGTGGATGGGTGAGCACTGGGCAGGGGTGGCAGCACACGTGGATGGATGCAAGTGAATGGGTGGATGAATGCTTGGGCGTGGGCGAATGGATGCATGATTGGGCACGGGTGGATGCTAAATGATGGATGTCGGAAGCAGCTCATCACCAGTTGAGGGAGTTCTGTAAAATAAAAATAATCACCAAGTGGCCCCCGTGCGTGTCACTTGGAGCAAATCTTGTGTATTCAGATCACGCTCAGAGCATCAGATCTTTGAAACTGACACAAATCACAGGGTGAAGTTGACACTCTGGAAAGAAAGTAATGCGCGCTAAAAAAAGAGTGGGCATGCTGACGAAAGGACGGGACTTTGGCAGAATGGTAGGCAAGGTTTGCTAAATTGAAATGAACCCCCAGGCTGCGGCACCTCCATGGGGAAGGGGCGAATAGTCACGTCACTGCAGGTTTCTTGCGTGTAGATGTGTTTAATTGTACGTTTATATGGAGGGGCCTGCACAGCGCTCCTACAGCTGATGGCGGTGCAACGTTGCTGTGTTTTATGCAGGACTTAATAGAAATTGGATCAGTTCTGATATAATTAATAATTAGACGTGCTTTGCAGAGCTAGCAACATTGCGCCTCTCTAAATGTCACGCTAAGCGTGCTGAAACTATGGGAATGTCACACCTAGGTGAAATGACTGAGAAAACCCTTCTGTGGACCAGCAATGTAGGTTCCCGACTACCTGCAGTTTATTCAAAGTCGGAGAGGAACATTAGGCAGTGAAAAACATTTAATTAATAAAACAGAATTCGAATCAAGCCATGCAGCTATGAAAATCGGAAATTGTTACACAATAATGTTATTGTTTTGAACGTTTGGCATTGAAGCAAATACCAAGCAGAGGGAGTTGTGGGGAGAATAGTTTCTCCATTTTCTATGTTCCGATAATGTTTTCTAAATGATTGCATTTAGATGCGTTTCTGAAATTGCCAAATAAAGACATAGCCAAATGTGCCCTGGGCTAGCTGTTCTGACGTCATGGAACACTTGCATTATAATTGTAGACAAACAGTGGTCGTCTGCTTCCGCCTATTACATACACCATGTTGGGCAAGCACATTTAAATTGGCAGTAGGACATGTACACAGCCGTATGCTGTTCATCTGGTAAGAGCCCTGATTGGACAGAACACAAATGAGCTAAAAAGTAGTTGTGGCGGAAGGCGTTACAGAAAATAAAGGTGAAAAAAGTGCTTAGTTTTTAAAAACACACGGTTATTCTATCAGTGGTTAGGGAGAAGCTATGAAGCAGCACAAATCAAAGAAAAAAAAACAACTTGCAGATGAGAGAACATTGCATGGTAAGAACGATAAACAATAGATCTCGCATTACTGTCAGTTTGAGCTATTGGCGTTGCTAGTAATAATGCAACCCCGCTAGCTCAAACTTTCAGTAATGCAAGAGCTATTGCATTGCATTGCAAAGCCATCGCGGCACCCGCGCTTTACCTTTAAACATCTTAAGCTAAAGTGCAGTTGCCGTGATGGCTTCAAAAGTAAAAAAATTGAAAACAATTACTTTTTCTATGTCTTTACTTTTGAAGCAATGGCAGCACCCGCACTTTAGCTTAGGAAGTTTAAAGCTGAAGTACGGGTGCTGCCATTGTAGACAAAAGTCAAATAAACATAAAAAGAAAGGCATGCAGCCACGTTCGGTGCCACACATAATAAAAGAAAGTCGATGCCGCCATCATTCCTGCCAAGGTGTGCGGTGCTGCCTACATTTAAAACAAGCATTGATCGCGGGGGAATGCAAAGATGGGGGCTGCAGCGGGAGAGAGAGGCGGAGGCTCTCGAGCGCGCCGGCAAACGCGAGTTGTGCGCGCGAAGCAGCGCCCAAAGTGAAAGTAATTGCACGTTCACGCGAGCGTGAACGCAAGCATTAGGCCAGCAAATGCCGGTGGGAAGCACTTTTAAATCCCACTTACAAAAGTCGAGCAACAGCGCATGCGCTGCTGTAGGCTCGACCTAAAAATGGCCTGTTTTAGGGCCCACTGATGCAGCTATAAATTGCAATAAAGAGTTGCTCTTATTTGTAAAATAGGTTTTAAATGTTTGTTAGTTAGGAATTATAAATGGAAAGTTTTAATGTGTTGTATATATAACGTGATAATACTTACATATTGATATATTTCTTGTCCTTTAAACAGGCATTTTTGACAATGTGCCTATTACAAGAGTGACAGCAGAAATAGAAAGTCCTGAAGAAGGTGGTTCAAAACCGCTTAATCCACCGAAACGTGTCGACGCCCTGGCCTTTTTATTGTTAAATTCGAGGAACATTTGAGTCTAATCACGCAAGGACGGATAGACCTCTATGGAATTGATTCAATCGAATTAACACATTTTATGATGATTTATATGCTGTCACTCGCTTTTGTCACTTGTACATATTGAATTAACTTTTTTTCTTTCTTTTTTGTCATGGAAGAAATTTGGTGATATACACGCATATATTTGTTGGACTGTTTTTCATCAATTTTAACTGAATTTTTAAATTAAATGAATGTATTCAAGATTTATATTTTTCTTTTGTTGAATTTATAACTGATTTATGGGTTCATTTGAATGCTTTACTATATAGTTGAATAGAGTGAAGTGTGAATGATTGTGGAGCATTAACCAAGAGAAATTTTTATTTTTACATATTCTGTGCCAGGGACCCTGTCTCTTGGTAAGCGGGGCCACTCCCTTCTTGTTCTAGACAACAGGAATAAGGACATGTGGCTTGACGGCTAGAGATTCCAACAGTGGAACTGTCACACTGTCAGTTATAGAGTAAGGTTGCAGCGCTGGAATACGTTCACCATTGTCAGAGCGTCTAAAGCCCTTCAGCTAAGTTCAGTTTGTGTGTGCAAGGCACAATTGATACTTTTTTGCCGTTCTATATAGTGCAAACTTGACAGGAGGAAATTCAAGCGCTTTACATGAAAAGCAGAAGTTTTACTTAAAAGCATACTTTTTTGTTTTTATGGCATAGGAAGGTTAAATCCTAGCGTTGGTTCAATATCCATAAAAACAAAAAAGTATGCTTTCACGTAATACTTCTGCTTCTCATGTCAAACGCTTTAATGCCATCTAAGATGACAAAATATACCAATTACACTCTGCACCTATGAGCTGAAATTGGCAAACGGGCACTAGGGCACTTTACATTGAAGACGAAAAGGCTGCTATTGTATGTGCTTGCCTCAAAGCCACGCCCCAGACATGCCCCTTACAGATCCACCCTAATGAATTTGGTGAGTACAAGCCCTTCTCTTTTTCCATTTGAAGCACTGGGCTACTCAGTACAGTGCCATCTTGTTATGCTTATGTGTATACTGTATTACTGTACTGATCAACGGTAGGCAACATAATGCTTCTAAACCAGGTGGCCATCTTGCAACAGTAAAACAATAATACAGTGGGGAAGGTATAATTCCAAGTTGGCTACTCCGTTTAGAAATTGTGGCAACACAGCGTGCAACAGACTTCAAAAGAAATGAGCGGCAGGTCAGCTTCCAAGTAGGACTGTCTGGGTTGTTGGAAAATGCTTTAAAACAAAAAAAGAAAGAAGGAAATAAAAGAAGACCTATCAAATGGAAAATGTAATAACTGTCCATGGGTCCAGACACTGAAGCACACCCATTTCCAGGTAGATATAAACATATGATCAAGCACAGGACAGTGCTGTCAGTGGTAGCAATGGGGTAGCACATTGCCTGAAGCAGTATGCTGTTATGGGGCGAAGCAGAACGTGAACAACACTTGAACAGACCAAAGAGTAATGGCCCAAGGATTGTATAGTTAAGTAGATTATTCTACCTGACAGACCAACTACACCTACCAGATCCTGCTAGGATGGTCTAACAATGATTATCACAATGCATATCTTCCATCCCTAATCTCTGTCAAAGGAAGTAACCAACACAAAATCTGCCCTTACTGTAGTAATATCTGAGAATCCATTTAACAAAAAGCATGTTTGCAGGCATTAACATAGTGTAAATGTAATCCACCCTTAAAGGTCAATTGGCTTCAACATATGATTTTCACAATAAAGAAGTCAGTCCTACTGCCTTTGTTTTAATTTTTCATAATAAACAAATCAGTTCTATGGCGCTGGCAATAACTTGTCCTAATGAACCAGTCAGGGTTATACCCTTACTGGGCTGGAGAAATCTACTTGTCCACTCTCTCTGGCGAGTCAGAAAAGAACAGGTGTTACTTGAATATCCTTCTCAGAATGTCGTAGCTTTTACCACAAGTAGCCTTCAGATATTCTTGCATAGAAAGGAAGATATCTACAATGATCCCGAGATTATTAGCCAATTCTTTAGTGGTAGCATATCCCCCAGAGTCTGGACACCAGGAGGCAGCCCAAACAAAGTGAGCCCCACCGAATAAAGGATGTCGGTTTTGTCTGCATTTAATTTTAAGCAGTCATCCAACCTGCTACTTCGATTAGGCACTCATGTAACGTGTCACGGGTTTCATCTTGATTCTCACCCAGTGATATAATCAGCTGGGTGCCCTTGGCATGAGAGCAGACATCAAAGGCCCATCTCCTTGCAATTTTTGCTAATGGAGCCACATATATATTAAAAAGGGTAGGGCTTAACGATGAGCCTTGTGGAACTCCACATAAAGATTTGTGGGAATGGGAACTAAAAGTGCCACGCTGATCTGCATACGATCTCTATTGTAGAAAAGAGCAAAGCCATTGAAGAGCTTTAGAATGTAAGCTAATATCATAGAGTTTATTAATTAGCAAGCTATGAGAGACCTGGTCAAAAACCCTCGGAAATGTCAAGTAGGGTCACCGCAGCGACCTTGCCCTGATCAACTACTAACCTGATGTCATTAAGCACAGCTAGCAACGTAGTCTCTATACTGTTATTGGCTCAAAACCCAGTCTGTGTTATTTTCTAACAAATTCAAAAATTGCTAGGTTTTCCAAGATTTCTTACTTATATGGAAGTACTGATATCGGCTGGTAGTTAGACAGGCAGGAGGCATCAACTCCAGGTTATTTAGCTAAGTACAACAATATCGCTTCCTTCAAAGCTTCTGGGTAAGTTACCTCAGCAAGGGGTTGATTAAAAATATGTGTACTGTAGGGGCAAAGCATTGGCGCTAACCGAGAATAGAAAAAGTGCAAGCTGAGGTCAGAAGGGGAGCCTGATTTGCCCTCTGTCGTCAACTTTAAGACCTGTTCTTCTGTGAACTGATCAAAAACTCCCAGGTGGATAATGGCATCTGGGTGGGGGCTCATGGAAAACCAAGGGAATTCCTCTGGTGATGGTTGGGCCTTAAAGGATGAATATATATTTTTAAATTTTATCTATAAAAATAATCCATTCAGATTTACAAATCGGCTGAGCAAGCTCATTCACAATTTTAAATAATTCTTTTGAGGAGCTACTATTTTCTTCAGTTTGTCTATTGAAATAGGACTTCTTGGCTCTCCTCATAGCTTTGTGATGTTGTTTTAGTTCCTTTTTATATTTTAAATGATCTGTTTCATTTCTAGTGAACCTCCACTTTTATTCAAAGCTTTTACATTTCCTTTTGATTATTCTTAATTCCACTGAGTACCATTTTTCGGAAGGGTGATCGAAGGTCTCTTCGGAATTGGAGCGGGATCTGTAGGACAAATGTTATTACTAAGGAGTGTAACTGAAAACCTGATAAGAAAATGATCCGTCCAGTTGAGTGGAATAAATCCAGAATTTTGTGGCTTCAATATTGGAGAAAACAAGATCTAATGTATGCCTGCTCTGTGAGTTGGGCCAATCATTGTTTGAGTTCGGAGTATGTTCATATTGCTCTCCAATTACTTACAAAGCTCTTCCTCATCTTTTTTTTCAAAGTGCACGTTAAAGTCTCCAATAAATAGGTAGTTTTGATGCTTAACACATAGCGAAGCTAGTTGTGTTAGAAAATTATTAGTCAAATGTGGGTCATAGCCTGGTGGTCTATAAAGGACTGAACATCCAAACAGCTTACAGTCTTTGTGGGCATGCTGAAAGGCTAAAATCTACCAGCCCGTAGATATAGATTTAAGTTCCACCGTACATGATAGGGAATCTTTATAAATAGCAGAAATTCCCTTCCTGTGCGGTCCTTCCTGTCGCCACTGAAAATCTTAATAGCCTCTTGGTATGGTAGCTGAAATTTCGGGTAGGGTGGAGTCTTTCAGCCAGTTTTTGGTAATAAATACCAGATCTGGCTTTGAATCAGAGACCAAATTCCAGTTCTTGATGCGGTGTTTTACCACTGACCTGGTGTTGAAGTACAGGCAATTACGAGTAGTCTCGGCGACAAGCTTAAATGCGCATTTGAATGGCTCCTTTAATGGCCAGTGTTAGACCTGGGACCTTGGCGTGGGTCTCCCTTCCATTTTTTGCTGTTGCCTCATGTGTTTTTGCTGGTTATAGATGCTTTGGGCACTGTGCCACTGCTTTCCAGTGCCACAGTGAAAGTGCTCCCTATGGTAAATTGATGTATGGATTAGTGATTCCATGATTGGCTGGTTTGGTTTACTTGTCAGACCCTAGTACAGTGCACTGAGTGTGCCCAGGGATTGTAAACCGAATGCTGCTGGTGGGCTTGCAGCACTGGTTGTGCCCCCCACAGATGCAGCCTGTAAAAGTGTGTCTCAGGTCTGCCATTGCAGAGCCTGTGTGCATTCTGATACTGCCATGTTGACTGGGCAAGTGCACCCACTTGCCAGTCCCTAAACCTTCCCTTTTCTTCATATCATACACCCCTATGGTAGGCCCAAGGGCAGGGTGCATTGTAAGTATAAGGTAGGACATGCCCTGGTGTGTGTGGCATGTCCTAATAATGAATTACAGCCAGTTTCGTTTTTCACTATTGCAAGGCTACCTGTTCCCCATAGGCCAGAATGGGCAGTTTGATTATTACATCTTATAATCCTACCTGACTCAGGGAACTAGGTAGAAATTCGAGTTTAGTATGCCTGAACTCAGAATGATAAAATGCATCTTTTAGTGAAGTTGGTTTTAACATTCTGTGTTTGAAAATACCACTTTTAGAAAGTAGGTATTCTCGTGTCTAACCATCCAAGCCTCCCTCTGCTAGGTTGTGTATTCCTTGTCTGGAGTTTGAGTGACAGGGGCTGGGGGATTCCAGGAGACAGGGTGAGTCAGCACAGGGCTGACTAGAGAAATCTGCATGTAGATGGGTGGAAGGAGTTGCACCTGGGACCAGATTAGGGCTGTGCCTTCCCTCCATAATGTTGGCTCCACCTCCTGTGGTGCGTCTGATGTTCTTGGCCTGCACTGTGAAAGGAAAGAAGGAGTCTTATCAACAAAGTGCTCCAGGACTGACCAGAACTTATTTCGACTAGGCAAAGGCCTCTCCGCCTTCAGAGAACAACGAAAAACTGTGTATAAAAAGGGGGACCCAGACCCCAGAACTTTAGATCACTTTTGGGAAACAAAAAGAAACCTTTGCTGACGAGCGGAACCAGAGAAACTAAGGAAGGACTATCCCTAAGCTGAGTGCTGTTTGGGGGATTGGCCTGCAGTGGTTGCCTGACTGCCAAAGAAAGGAGAGATGAACTTTGTGTGTACTTTCATCAACTTGTGAAGGATCTCCAAGGGCTTGAGAAAGAGCTTGCCTCCTGCTGAAGTCTCAGGGACAACAGACTTCACCCACCAGCTCCCCAAGAGTTCTTTGGAAGTGCCTGCAGTTGTGTTGGGCTTTCTGAGGGACTGCGTGTCACAAGGAGCTGGAAGCGCGAAGCATGAAGGAGAAGCCTGCCGCAGAACTGCAGCTGTCGCTTCACAACGCGAAAGCGCCTCGCATCGCCGGAGAAGAGGATCTACGTAGCATCAGACGCTGCCGCATCATCGAAGAAGCGTGCCGCAGCCGCTGTCATCGCGTCGCTGGGAAAGCATGTCGCCACTGCAGTTTTCGCATCGTTGCCGAAGTGCCTCGCATCGCCGAAGAAGAGAATCGACGTCGCATCAGACGCCGCCACATCACCGGGAAGCGTGTCGCAAGGCCTGTCGCAGCTCAGAAGCATCGTGTCGCATCAAGAAGAAGACGCCATCTTTGTTTCATCGCACCGGATCTTCATCGCATCACAGCATTGCTGGTCGCATCGCCACGAAAGTGCAGTAAGAAACCGACGCATCACCTCCCCTACGCATCAGTAGGGACCCGACACATCACCGTTCTTGCGTGTAAGAAACCGACGCACCACATTCGTTGTATAGCGTTATGCATCCCAAGGTACATTGAACTCAAAGTGTTGCATTTTACATCTTAAGAGAACTAAGCTATTTCTACAATTTTTAAAGTACAGTATTGTGGATATTTGCCGTTTATGGTCTTGTGTTAAGTCTATATAAAAATACTTATTTTTATACTACAACTTGTGTGGTGTCCATCTGTAGTGTTGTCACTGGGTTCCTGTATGTGTTCACAAATGCTTTACACACTGCCTCTGAGATAAGCCTGTCTGCTCGTGCCAAGCTACAAAGGGGGTGAGCAGGGGTTATTTTAGGAGCGTACCCCCTTACCCTGACTAGAAACAAGGGTCCCTATTTGGTCAAAGGTACCTACCTCTGCCAACTAGAGACCCCAGTTCTAACAGCCAGCCATTCCATTTGCATTTAAAACAGAAAAAAGGTCCCTTTAACATACATTCAGAGCCTTTTTTTACATCTCATACAGTTGTTATACCTACTGGTTTTATTAAGTTGTAAAAGTGGCTTACGTGAATAGTTAATTACCTGCATATCTCTACTGCAACCAACAGGGCTTGCCTTTGGCGCACCTTCGATGCACCAGCGGCGCGGTCGTGCAGCCCCCTTGTATTTATGACCCCTTGTCATGAGGCCTAGACTGATAACCTGAAAAATGCAGTCTGCTAACTAGCCTTTAAGTTTGGCGTGGTTTCAAAAGCCTACTACTGTCTCAAACTATCACTCACAGTAAAAACACTTAAAAGCAATGCCTCCAACGTTATTATACCTTTCCTTAATTTATATCCCACCATTTTTGAGAAGACTCAGCTGTGTGCTTGGCAGCATCGGCTTCTGACCTACCTTTAATTTTTGGCCTATTAGCCCTGGGTCCCAAACTATCTCCACCTATAGATGTATAGGTTTCCGAAATTATTTTAGGTAGCTCACATTCCTGATCTACAGTGGGAACTAAAGCGACATGTTGGCATATCGCCAAAGAAGCTGCCTTCCCCAGAATAGTACTTAAAATAATTGAGGACACAATGGCAAAGTGCCAATGAGTTTCATCCCCAAATCTAGGGCAGGCGCTGCTCTAAATTAAGTTTGTACCTGTTTTAGGACTTCAGGCAAAAAAGCAATTAAAGGAGTACAATGACTAATGGTGGTGAGAGAATCAAATACAGTGTCCCGTGTATTACATTCCTCAAATGGGGGAACCAAACAAAGTAGAAGCCTTGTAATGAGAATTCTAAACTTATCTTCGGTCCCCATATGGGGAAAAACTGCCTGAAGCTGATTTGTTTTTTGTGCTTTCCAAATCGTAATCTCATCACGTTTGGCTGGGATCTTATCCATTATGGCATTAATTGTAACAGGACTTATTGTAGGCACAGCTAACTGCACTTGTCCAGTTCGAGGAACCCTTGCTGGGACCGTAATTAAGGTATGCATTATAAACCGCATCAGACGGCAATAATCTAACTAAATGGTTCAAGAGAGCAAGTGCCTCGACCAGCCAGGTCCTCCCACGTTAGTGAGAAGTCCTAGTCTTACATTACCATGAGTACGTGGGAGGGCGCCTTGGAAAGAGTTGTGATGGTCCTAGTAAGTTAATGCGATTTCTAAATACTCATAAGGCCTATATGCAGCTGAAACTGCATCCTCAGTATTTGTGTGAAATGTCTGTGAATTTGCATCAACTGTACAAAGGTAACATCTCCACTGCCATTGGTGAGCCCATTTCTAGTTAACTGGTTAGTTACTGCTTGTCTATGATTAATAGCAATAATCACTTGTTGCACTGCCATATTAATGAATGGAATTCAAAGAAAGGGCACTTTCCTTTTAAAAGACCAAGCTTGATCAACCTACAGAAATAAATAGGTACTTCCTTTTGAACCTGAGGAGGATAAACCCTTATCATCACAGACATCTCCGTATAAAGGTAATAAAGGACCCTTGGGCACATGCAAAAAACTACTCAGGAGACCCATTAAATAGGTAACAAACCTAGGACGTTGGTGGCACCATGTTATTTAGTAGGACTATGTATTAGATCAAGAAAACATCTTAATACAGGCCCTGAGTCTTTTTATATCATCAGTAAATTTTGGTTTGGCTAGCCGCAGGCTTTATACACCTGGCCTGGCTTTGCCCAGGAATTGCTAACTTCTGGGTTGAGGTTTTTAAGGAACTAGGAGAAATCACAGACTCAAAGCTGTCACCTGACCTGCTTTTGGCCTTGCTGGGGTACTCTAAGCCTATAAAAAAGGCAGTTAGAAGACTTGTGGATATGGAGCTGCTTATAGCAAGGCGCAGGGTGGCGATGCACTGGGCTGGAGGCCCTCCCCCCAAGACTGCTAACTGGGTAAAAGACATGATGTACTGCAGCACACAAACTGAGAACTACAGCGAACTGCTCCCACCACGCAGCCGACCTAAAAACATTTGGGCACTATATAAGACTTACCTCCAGGCTAAACAAACAGCTGCCGAGGGGGAGGATATCCCCACACCTGCAGTGGTGAACTAGTGTGGGCAAGAGAAATAGGTATTGCGCAGGGGGGTTGGGCAGAGATATGGAGACTAGGGTGCCTGAGTGCCGCTGCTGACTGCAGGAGTGGTCCAAGGAGGGGGAAACAGATGCCGATCCAAAAGAGAGGATGCTTGTTATAACCTGTGTGACTACGTTGTGATGTAACGGAGCTACAACTGTGGGGTGTAAACAAATTGGATCCTTTACCTGTCAGAACAGACGTTACACTCTGAAATGCGAATTATTGATGGTAATTACTACTTATGTACCGTATGATTTGATGTCTCTTTGTATTATGATAACAATGTTAATAAATACATTTTAAATAAATGTTGGTTTGGCTAGCTCACAGTACCGTATCTAAGCTCCTAAACCTCCAGTAAATAAATTTGTACATTACATTTTCTCGTGTTAGTGAAAAACATGTTGAAACCACTATCTTAAAAAGATGCTGAGTTAAAAAGGAGAACTAAAATGGAGACCAAATGTGGTTGCTATAACAATATAAGCATGCTGGTGTGAAGTATACTCTCTGGAAATATTTAAGTTGGACGAGACGAAGCTTCACCAGTATCACTAGCTCCCATGCAATCATTTTCCTTTAACTCAGTCCTCTTCCTGCAACACGCATAGATCACTCTCCCAGTGCTCCCTGAGTGTCAGTATCAGGGCAGGCATGTTGACCATGAGCGCCTTGTAGACAGAAGATATGACTCTACCCCTTGCCACTTGAGCAGCAGCTTGGATTCCAGCGTGTTGTAGTCCAGGATGTCCTGGAGGTGTTGGGAGGATTTCTACAGAGCATGTCGGATCTGAAGATATTAAAAAAAACTGCATCCCATGAAGCATAAATTCTTTTTGCAGTTGCCCAAAAGATTTAGTGTGTTGATTACCATGCATCTCCTAAGGTGAATAACCCTATAATGTCCCACCCAGCAAATCCGTTGAGCTGAGGAGCCTCTGGCAGCCATGTCCCATGCCAGAGGGGCGTTTGTTTAGTGGGCCTTCTGCACCATATCACGGCCCGCTATGCTTATGGCAACAATCATTTGTGACTGGTGACCTCAGGCAGCTCCTTGGAGACCTGGTGGCTGTATAATTGTGTAAAGAGTGTCAGAACGTGACTAGGATACCTCCAGCTGAGTGGAGGAGTCCTCCCTATTTGCATAGATCCAATCACTGATAGACAACATTGTGAGGCTGTCAGGAGACCGAAGATGAACAGCTGACTGTGATGCCTTACGGCCCTATTGGCCCCGTAACTGAGGTACTGTCGCTCCATACACAGGCTATGGAGGAGCCCTTTAAGAATCTACTCAGCGCCCACGAGGAGGAGCACCGCGGGACGTGCCAGATGGCGCTGGCTATGTCAGCCCTATCAGAGGAGACCTGCGACAGGAGAGGCGCGCCGGACACCTTGAAGAGACAGGAAGTAGAGGCGAAGAAGGCAGAAGAGGAACAGAAGACGCCCACGCCGATCGTTGGAGCAAGCCCCTGGAAGGAGGCGAAAGACGAAGCCAGGAACACCGTCCTTGAAGAGACCGACACGCCAGGAGGCCAACGAGACTGCGCATTGCCCTGCCACTCTCCAAGAGGGGGGTGGCTAGACAAGGTACGATCTAGGCTGCGGGGCTTCTCAGGGCACTGGGAGGGGAAGTGAACGCTATAGAGGGAGGGCACCGTAACTCCATAACGACTTCACACAAAGTGCTGGAATTGGGTGATACTTTCCTCCCGTCCCCTACCCTGACCGTAAGGAAGGTTTCTAGTCCTTCCCACTGACCCTGTTTTTTTTTTTTTGTTTTCTTATGTCTCGGGACGACGCTGGAAGTAAGTGAACCCGGCCTACCTCTTGGGGATCCTCGGTGACTTCGGGAGCGACCCTTTAACCGTGACTTATGGGATACCTCAACTGACTGTTGTGCCATTGTATACCCAAAATAAAAACAGTGCATAACATATGTATGAAATTGGTCTCTATAGCCTCGTATGCTGCCGCATTATAGCTATTCGAGGAGGTCTCCTGACAAAGGCATAGTAATATAGACTGATATCCGTCAGTCCTAGCCCCCATCACATGGCTTTTGTATGCATTTGTAAAATGCCACATTAGAGGTCATGCCGCCCCATATATAATGGGTAAGGATGGACTGCAGGGAGGTGAGGAAGTCTCCAGAGAGGGCATGTGAGTAGTTCTGGAGGAGGTACAACCATTGGGGCAAAGCAGTCATTTTGAAGAGGGCCCATGGCCCATTATCGAAAGCTGGAGCTTACCCCAGGCACCAAGGTGGGAATGAAGCTAAGATAGCATTGGTTTGATGTTAAGATCCCTGCAGCACCTCGAGTCTAAAGTGTCATACACCACTAAATATTTAAAGGAGGAGGTCCACCCCAGGGGACCAATCTCTGTGGTATCTGGCGAGCAGTTTATTGGATGCACCACAGATTAATTCCAGTTGACCTTGAGCCTAGTGTTCCCTGTGTACAGTAATTATCCTCATGAGACAAGGTGTAGTAAGCTTTGGGCGGCAAATGTAACAGAGAGCATCATCAGCATATAACGCATTGCGAGCCTCGTGATCCCAATGTTTATGCATTCCCCATATGTGGGTGTCCAATCGTATCTACTCTGCTAGCGGTTCAACTGCCAGCGTGAAGAGGAGAGGTTAAAGAGGGCAGCCTTGTCATGTACCCTGCCGTATCAAAAAGGTGAAAGAGATTGCTCCATTTACCCACACCAAGGGCCTCAGAATTTCATACAAGAACCAAACAAGGGCACGAAATCTTGGTCCGAAATTCAGATTTTCAAGGACTTCAAACAAGAAAGGCCATTCAACTGTCTCAAATGCCTACTCAAAGTCTATAGAAATCACTGCCTATGACTCCGTCTATCTTTGTGCCAGATCCAGTGTAACATGTAGGTGGCGTATACAGTGCCTTGACCCCCTCTTGGGCATGAAGCTATTTTAGTCCTAGTCCACCACAGTGCAGATCACCTCTGCAAAGCGGTTGGCCAATAACTTGGCTATGATTTCAGATTCAGTATTGATCAGAGATATTGGTCGATAAGAGGCACATTTAGTTGTAGTCGTACCATGTTTATGTAGAATGACCACATGGACCTCACATAGGTCATAAAGCGGAACCCCCATATGCAGGGCCTCCTAACACTGCAGGGATAATTGTGGGACCAGTTGATATGCATATCTTTTAAAGAATTAGACCGGGAAGCTGAGGGACCCGGGGTCTTTATCGGCAGGATTTCCTTTTCTGAGACTACCTGTTCCAGTGCCTCTCTGTCTCTCAGTCCGAGTCTGAGGAGGGGCAGGTCCTAGATAATAAAATTGTGTACCGCAGCCGGTCCGTTGCCCGGTACAGCAACCCATAATATCTTGTAAAGGCTGAGGCAATTCCCTTGGGTTTAGTGACTATGGTCTTCTCCTCAATGTGGACACTTGGGACAAACCTTGAGTATGCCTCACTATTCGCTAGCCAATATATCAATGAACTGGCTTTGTCCCCTGCTTTGTATATTCTTTATTTAGTGCCCAGGATCACCATTTTGGCCTGGATCAATAGCTTATTCTTTAGCATATCCCATGTCTTGTCCAAATTTCAACGCAACGATGGGTCTGGTGTTAGGGACACCCCATTTTCCAAGTCCCTGATATCCTGTTCCAGCGCCTGGATTTCTACGCGCATTTGGGCATTACACTGTGTAAATGTCTCCCCTGAAAACGGCCCAAAGTGCTTCCCTTCAGGTGATGTCTGAGAGGACTATTGCCTCCTGAAACTCCTCCTGGACTTTGTTTTTTACAAGAGCCAGACCGGCATGTGCCAGGTCATCCACCCCTCTCCTCCTTGGGAGCTCGTCAGCTCAATGGGGTAATGGTCAGATAAGCATCTCAGTAGGATTTTGGAGTACATTATCTGGTGGAGCGTGCCTTATGGGGCCAAAATATAGCCTAATCTGTACTGAATGTGATGTCTGTAGAAGTAGTGCATGTGTTTGAAGGCCTCTGGGTGCATAGACCCCCAGCCTGTAGCCAGGCACCCATTGTGGATATTCTTGTATTAGTGTGGAGTTTATGGAGTCGAGGCCAGTGTCAGCGACCAAATTGAAATCACCACCAAAAATTAAAAATACCCATCGGTAGATGATGTAGGGCATTAAATAAGTCCTGATAAGTAGTTTCAGTCATTGCAAGTGGGACATATACAATGGCAATGGACCACAGGTTTCCCTCCAACTCTTTAGTAATAAATATCCAGTGACCCAGAAGGTCATAAGGTATCCGTGTCACCTCAAAGGGAAAGGTACAGTGCAGTAGGATAGTCTCAGTATAGCCTGCATTGAAGACCCTGGTATAGCCATGTCTTCTCAGGAACAGGCAGCTCATTGCCAGGCGGTGTGCTTCTTGCAATAATAAAATAGCAGGCACCCGCCTTTTGGGGCGCAGCAACTCTGCCCCTGCTTAATGTTATTGTATAGTCCATTTGCATTTCAGGAAACCACCTTATATAGAGTAAGCGGCACTTCCCCAGTCATTTTCGTGGGGGAGTGTAGGAAGAAAATGGTACAGTCCTGTATTCCCAAGAGCAAGCCACAGTGCATCAAACAAACAAAACCCCACTATTCCAACTCCCCATCCCATACTTTGAGAATTGTAGGATCTTTCTCCGATATCAACAAATTAGTAAAGATCCAACTTAGGAGAGGCGTTTGCGAGAACATCATGTCGCATGTCCGTCAGCGAGGAAAGCAGCCGCCCAGCCTGTGCAAAAGTCCAGGATTTTCGCTGCTCTCTTGCCTGTCCTGGGTAAGTCACTTGGCCTTAGGTGAGTGAGGAAGAAGAATATGTGGGCCATGTGGCAGTGTCGGACCCAACTGCTTGTCTCCTACGGCCTCACTTTCTGCAGGCAACTAGCCAGGACACAGTTCCCTGATCGGAGTAGGCCCTAATTCATGTCCCTCTGAGCCTGAACTGCTGTACAAAGTCCTCGCAAGTTGTTAACAGTTGTTTTTCCAAAAGGAAAGCTGTAGCACGTTTCTCTCATCTGCTTTCTCACTGCTAGCTAAGTTGAATATTTCATTTTCAACAAAATCCTGGTCTACCTGGATTAGGGTGACCAACCGTCCGTAAATTTCACGGACAGTCCGTAATTTTGGCCGTCTGTCCGTTGTCCGTGAAGGATTCTTTAACGGACGCCATTTGTCCGTAATTTTAAACGGGCAGTACCAAGTCTCATATACCCAGCAGCATTGGAGAGGCACAGCGGGATAGCAACCCTCACACCTTCCACCCTTGATGAGCTGTTAAGAGGTGCTTGAAGGTGACTGAGAGGGAGGGGCTGCAGCTTCAGGAGCAGGGGCATCTATTCAGATGCAAACAGCCCTGAATGCATCATGTCTCTGCAATTTAGAGGCGTCTCACACATTCCATTTCTGACCAGGGCCCCAAACATCATAGAATCGGCCCAAGGCAGCACGTGGTTCTCTTCACAGAGCTTAATTACTGTTACTAAATTGCAAGCAAACCTCGGTTCTTCAAACTTGCAGTCCATAATGTAATAAAATAAAGAAATGGCACAATCACACCCACACTGATTAACAAAGTATGGAGCACAATCAGTTAAATCAGTTCTCTTGGAGTATCTCCTTTAAGTACTGTACATCACAGTGGGGGATGGCAAAACTAACATTTTAGAAAGAGAGCCTGTCTCGTTGTCTTGTGGGGGGGGGGGGGAGGAGCCCTACCCCACCCTGGAAGAGACCAAGATGATACTAGAATACTGCATGCCCATCCCTGTGCCCGCCCTGGTGGATCCTGTTCCTCTCCTGTGATGGCTCCTGACCCCCCCCCCCCCCCCAGTGATGGCTCCTGCCCCCCCATGTGGTGGCTCCTGTCCCCCCCTGCCTGTGATGGCTCCTCTTCCCCCTCCCTCCCCCCTGTGGTGGATCCTGTCTCCGCCCTGGGTGGTTTCTGTCCCAGTCCTGAAATGGCTCCTGCAGCGAGGGTGAAGTACATGATGGGCCTCTTCTCAAAAAGGCTCAGCTCAAAATTAATACGAAAAGGTGGGCGAGTGAGTAAGTGAAGGGATGGGTGGATGGCTGGATGAATTAGTGAAAGGGTGAATGGATGAATGAAAGATTGAATAGATGGATAATGAGAGAGGATGGATGGATTGATGAGTAAGTGGAAGGATGGATGAGAGAAAAGGTAAATAGCTGGATGTATGGGTGGAAGGGTAGCTGGATGGGGAAAAGGGTGGATGGATGAGTGAAAGGATGGATGAGTGAAAAGGTGGATGATGAGTGAGTGGGTGAATGGATGAGTGAAATGATGGATGCATTGATGAATTGATAAGTGCAAGGGTGAATGGATGGACGGATGAGTGAAAGGAAGCAGGAGCTAAAAAATTGTGCCTGGGATGATTTAGAAAAGGCCTCTGAGCTAAAAGATAGTAGGCTTTTTTGGGACGTAGTAAATCGTCCTCTGTTTAAAAGTGATACCAAGGAAACCATAGCGATGCAGGTTACTGGTGAATCCTGGGAAGTTCACTTTGGTAAAATCTTTAACCCCAAGGCATTATCACCCTCGGTTTTGTTGGATGACCCAGGAATTTTGGTAATACCATCTACAGCTTCGCTTCTTAGCTCCTCGCTTACACTGGAGGAGGTTGAAGAAGCCCTGAGGAAAGGTACATCATTAAAAGCCCCGGGCCCTGATGCCGTTCCCTTGGACTTTTTTAAGCACAATATGGAAGTATGGGCCCCGTTGCTGTTAAATGTTTTTAGGGCTGTGGTTGTTGGTAGTATCCCTGTATCATGGAAGAAGGCAGTAGTGGTCCCGATCTTCAAGAAGGGTGATAGGTGTGACCCCCGATGCTATCGACCTATATCCTTGATTGATGCATCCTGTAAGTTATTAGGAAGGGTTATCTTGGCCAGACTGGAAACCTGGGCTGATTCTGTTGGTTTAATAGTAAACTCCCAGTATGGATTTAGAAGTGGGAGGGGGACGGTCGAACAGTGTTTAAATTTGGCACTGATTATGGGCAAGTACATGAAGGCAAGGAATTCTGCAATTTACCTTGCCTTCATGGACTTGTCCAGCGCGTTTGACACTGTCTGTAGAAGTAAGCTATGGCAGATGATGGATAGTATGGGCCTTGAAGAACCGTTGGTCACGCTGCTCCGCAGATTGCATGCTGCAACATCCGTGGCCATAAGGTTTGGACCTGGGGGTGAAATGACAAAACCGATTCCCTCAACTGAGGGGGTCCGTCAAGGGTGCATTTTGGCACCTTTTCTATTCTTGGTGTACACAAATGGATTGGAGAAATATTTGCTGGACCACTGTTGTGATTTTCCAAAAGTAAATGGTAAGAGTATTCCCATATTGTCATATGCAGATGACACTGTTCTAATGACCCTTACTGGAAATAGCATGCAGACATGCTTAGATGCTTTTAATACCTTCATGTTGGACCTTGACCTAAAGGTTAATTTCGCAAAATCTTTTGCTATGGTCTGTGGCCCAAAAGGGTCAAAATCTAGGAAACTTATGGTGAACGACTTTACCATTGAAAAGGTGGATAATTTTAACTACCTGGGAAATCTTTTCAACAGTAAACTAAGTTGGGCTCCATTAATGAAAACTCGAGTCCAGAGTACTACACGCGCTATAGAAGGTATTTTCCGCTTTTGTGGCAAGTTGGGTCAAAAACCTGTTGCGCATCTCAAAACCCTATATACATCTAAATGTTTATCTGTTGCCACTTATGGGGCAGGAGTATGGGGGACTGAGAATCCTTCAGTCATACAGGTGATGGAAAACAAATTTTTAAAACGGGTTTTATTGATTCCATCGGGTTCATCAAACATTTTTTGCCACAATGAAATGGGAATGACCAAAGTGACTGATATTATCCGTCTGTCGCCTTTATTACTTTGGTGCAAAATATGGCTATCGGACAACCTCCAACTCTCCAGAGAAATTCTTTTAGATTGTATGAGCCTGGATAATGTAAAACAGATTCCCTGGTTGTCATATGTTAGTGACATGTTGCATAAGATAGGTTTGGGCCATGTTTATGAAAATCCCGAAAATATTCAGGGAAACATGAAAGCCCAAATTAAAGCATGTTACTGGAAATCCTTAGATATACCTAGCTTGGGAGGCTCAACAAGTTGTGTATCTAAGGTTCAGCATCAGTTTTATTTAACTTTCTCGACAAATGTCCAATGGCGGTTTTATCTTACAAGGCTTAGGCTAAATACACTCCACTTCCTTTTTGCCTTCCCCAAACAAGGGGGTTGGTGTGAGAGGCTACCCCCCTGTCCCTGCAACAATAGTGTTAGAAAAAGTACTATACATGTTGTCCTTTTTTGTACCTTATACCAAGAACCCAGGATTAGATTCATTAAGCCTATCCTGAAGGGGCGACAACCATGTACTTATAATGAAGGCTATGATTACTTGCTGTCACTATCTTCTGTTGAAGTTTGTTGTGCTATGTTGAACTTCATACGAGCATCGCTCCGGATTAGGAAGCGTTATGGACAACCTAGCCTGGACTTGTAATCTCCCATTGGTTTTTTGTACTTATGCTGTATGATGGTCTCTTAAACAGATTTTGTATTACAAATGGCTCATTTTAAATCATGTATTTTATGTCTATTTTGTGCTTTTATGATTCTCTGTATGAATTGAATAAAGATATTGAATCGAATCGAGTGAAAGGGTGGATGTAAGGATGGATGAGTGAGTGAAAGGGAGGGTAGATGGACAAAAGGATGAATAGATGAGTGAAGGAGTGAAAGGATAAATGGATGAGAGAGGATGGATGAGTGATAGGGTCAAAGGATGGATTCATGAGTGGATGAGTAGATGGATGGGTGGAAGGAAGGAAGGAAGGATGGCTAAGTGAAAGGGTTGATGGAGAAAGGGAGGATGGATGGATGACTGAAAGGGTGGATGGGTGGAAGGATGAGTGACTGGGTGGATGGATGAGTAAGTGAAAGGATGGCTGGATGGGTGAAGGGGTACATGGCTGGATGGATGAGTGGATGGATGGATGGGTGAGTGAAATGATAGATGGAAGGATACATGATGGGTAGGTTTGCAAATGGTTGAATATGTTTGGATATGGCTGGGCTTACTTATATACTATTGCGCGACCTCCTCTGATGTGTCTGTAAAACTTACCTATTGTCCTGAAGTTTTGTCCTGAATTTTGACCTCCTGTCCTGAATTTGTGTCCTGAATTTTGACCCTTTGTCCTGAATTTTTACACTCACCGTCCTGAATTTGCACCAATGCCAGTTGGTCACCCTAACCTGGATACCAGCTCCTCTGTTGATGCCGAAAACGCCGCTACGCTACGCCGCGAAGACGTGAAGACGCACGCCGCCTCAGCACCAGCACCGCCCACCAGAAGCTGTGTGTCGCGGCGCGGGACACGAGGAGAGTGCTGCACTGCTAGCGGTCTGGCTTACAGGAAAGCCAGCAGTGCTTCGGTACTTTGGTGTAATAATGCGGTTTTAATTGAGTTTGGACAACACAGCGGACCTAGTGAAGCACTGGGCGCTGCTTGGAAAAATTATAGTGAGACCGGGAGGCATGAGGCAAGAGCGGGAGAAAAGCTCCGGGAGGAAAGCCCCGGGGGGCTGTTGAAAATACGGTGATTGTGCCCATAACTGCCTACTACTGCCTACTACTGCTGGAGCTGTGAGTGGGGGAGACGAGGCAAGCGGGCGAGGATCAAGAGAGGGAGGTGAATGCTGGAGTGACCTCCCCGGAAAAGGAAAGAGGGACTGAAGAGGTTCCAAGACCATTAATTAAAAATAAAATATAGAGATTTAAAGGCGAGCTGGCTGGCAAGGCGGGAAAACGGCACAACAGAGGTAAGCTTTATGGACAGTTTTACAGTTTTCTAGCGCCCCATATGCCCCTCTAAGCATTCCATAAGTATAAAATTTGGGTGGTTTGGGGGCAGGTTAAAAAGGAGGAAGCAGGAAAGTCAGCCGAAACGTGAAATCTCACAAAATTGGAGTATATATCTCCATAGGGAAAAAGGGACATATTTGCGATTCCTTCTACCTTAAGGACAACGGTACCAAAAAGGAATCAAAAACCCGTAGGGGGATCACGGAGCAAAACTGGGGAAGGAAAGAGTGCTCCGGGGAGACTATGGTCTCGGAAGAGAGCCAGGAGAGCCAAGCTAGCTCTAAAGAAAGGCTCGGAGCAGGAACCCAAAAGAGAAAAAGTAAGAAAGCAACTAAAAAGATTCTGCAAAACACAAATGGAAATATGTCGGCCTCTAAATCTATAAAGGACTTTTTAGGAAAACATTATAAACAGTCAGACCTAGTAATAAAGGCAATGGAAGTAGTACAACATAATGAGTCTGACATGGCAGAACTGCCAGAAGGAATAGTGGAGGCATCGCTTTCCGATAAATCATTTTCTTTTAAATGAGGAGGACCTAATAATAGCACCACGATTGTCTTCATCACCTAAACTATTCTTGACGCAAGTGCAGGAACAAGAGACCTCAGGCCAAGTGGAGAATATTAGCCAAGGATCAAGAGCAGATTGGGGGGACGTACAAAATATATCAGGTCTACCATTAAAAGAAAGAAAAATTCAGACTCGACAGGAAATATCAAGTGCAGAAAGAACAGAGGACCCCGAGAGAAACAGTCGACAGGATCTTGACTTCTCCGCAACTCCTTCCTCTTCAATGATGGATTTATCGTTGATGCTACAGAAAACCCTCCAGGGAATCCTAGAAGTTACATTGTTAAATAACGAGGTCCAGAAAACTCTAAAGTTATATTTAAAAAACATTGAGGAGGAACTGCAAGGCATTAGAGGGCAAACGCCACATATGATGAGACCTGTAGCAGACCCTCAGCCTACAGTACAGAGAGAATGTGCAGGCTCAGTAGAAAACTCACACAGTGTATATATATCTAAACGCCCTATGCTGATAAAAAGAAGAGGGGAACATTTGAGATATAGCAACCTAAAAGAAAGGTCAACCTAAAAGAAAGGTAGAAAAAAAGAGGAAAACTAAGGTAGAAATAAGGAAATAAATAAACAGAAAGGAGGAAGAGGCTGCCGTAAAATCCCCTTACCAGTGAAGATCCCAAGAGTCGAGAGTAAAAGAAAGGATTTTAATAGTCAAGGTAAGGAACTAAGTAGTAAAGGCCCAAGTAAGAGGAAACTAAAAACAAAACCTGATCTAGAAATAAATAAGGTGGGATATAAAATACATTTCCAGAAGAATCAAAAGCAGGAAATAGAAACCCGGCAAAGAGGTAAAATAGAAGGAAAAAGTAAACAGGGGATTGGTACGTGGGAAAACATCGAGCAGGTAGGAATAGAATTCCCTAAGATAGAGGCAGAGGGAGGAAGTAACAAATAGTTGTATTTTGAACCCGACCTTCTAGAAAAAAAGGGAAAGAAAACAAGGAAGCTTAAACCCTTAAATAGGTCTCAAATCCTATTTTCATTCTCTAAATGCCCAAGTTTGAGGGGAATAGGAACAAAAGACTTGAGACAGGTGGGCTTTATGGAAAACAGAAATAGAAAGGAGATCACAAGAGTTCTATTTCATTCCGATCTGGTAAAATCGTCAATTGGGAAGGCGGGGAGGGAGATAGAGCAGGAGGGTATTCGCCTAATCCCAGAGAGAGAATCAAAGGGAATTGGCTATCTAGGTAGTAACTTTTTAGATTGTCATGCAGGCCTTGGAAAGCGACAGGTGAGGTTACTGGAGGAAAAAGAAGAAGGGGGAAGCAATCTGAAGGTAGTAGTTAACAACTCAGCAATCGAGAATTCCTGGGGTAATTGGAATCAAAGAAGTAGCTCTGTAGATCATTCCCAGTGGGATAAGGTTGATACGGATGAAGAGGGGGGCCTGAGTGAGGTGGAATAGAATGGAGGGGTGTTGCATAGCCTTAATTTTTTATCTTGGAATATAAATGGCCTTGGAGATGTAACAAAACAAGAATGTATAATTAAGATAGTAAATAATATGGAAATTATTTACTTACAAGAAACTTGGCTATGCGACGAGACCCCGATATTTGACGGGTTCCTCCAACTCCACCGAACAGCCAGGAAAAAAAGGTTTGGTCGCCCGGCCGGGGGGATTAAGAAGCTACTGTCTACAAAAGTAGCAAAGAATGTGGTTTTGCTAAAAGTAAAATGTATATGGCTCTTGGTATGCAGATTATTGTTGCTGATAATGGATAAAAAGCATGAAAATGTAATTATTATAAATGTGTACATGCAATGGAATAATGTTGTAGAGTATGGAATTGAGATAGCGCATTTCAAAGAGGACATAGACTCTTTATGTGGAAAGTACAAGTCGGACATATTTTCTATTGTAGGTGATTTTAATCATAAATTGCATCCGAAAAAGGTGGACCTTTGGCATAGGGAAATTTTGGATGCATATGGAGTTAAACAATCAAATTTTCCATGCTGTGAACCCTTGAGACGGGATCAGGACCTGGGAAATTATCTAGGGACGAAGGGTCTATTCTGCCTGAATGGCAGAACTGAATCAGACTGCCCAGCAAAGAAAACATTAAAATAGGTACACAAAACTGCCCAATAGATTATATTTTTGTGTTTGCTTGGAATTTTCCTCTCGTGAGGGAATTTTAAATATATTGGAAAGAAGGCAGTGATCATAATCCCCTGCAAATGAAGATCCAAAGGGGCTCCCCGAAACCCAGAGAAACAGTAATTGCTCAACAAGTTGAATATCCTAAAAGAGTGACTACTAGATTAACAGAAGAATATATGGAAAAATTAGAGAAATTCCAACTGAAGATAGTTCTCGGAGATATAGGGGGCCAGACTCTAGAATGGTATGAAGGAAAGATAGACCAAGTAGTGCAATGCCTCCGAACTAAAAAAAGATTTAAAAAATCATTATATAATCCCTGCTGGACAACCAAAATGGTTTTCTGTGGATTGTTTAAAGAAAAAAAGAGAAATAAGGAAAGTAATAAGAAGAATAGGTAAAAACAAGACTACAAGAGGCAAAGCCACCTTAAAAAACTGAAAAGAGAGTATAAAAAGCTAACTGTAAATACAAAAAGAGCATACAAAGATAAGTACTGGAAAAATTTGTTAGACTCTATTGAGTCAAAAAATATAAGACAATTCTGGAAGCTGGTAAAAGCCGCGGCAGGCCACCAAGTGGGGGAGATGAACTGCGTGGTAGATGAGGCAGTGTGGGAGAAGTATTTGAAGGATTTGTATGACCCCCGGAGAGATTTAGAAGTAGAAGAGCCCCAGCCTTGGCAAGAGTTAATGGAAGAATTAAGACCAGACTTCACAGAAGAGAATGTAAAAAATACAATAACCAAGTTGAAATTAACACGTGCAGCAGGACCAGATAACCTCCCTGCAATTATAATAAAGTCCCAGCTGAAGTGGTGGGTGAGATTTTTATATTGTATGTTTATGGTCATTTTAGAGGTAGGGAAAAACACCCAAAAATTGGAAGGGGGCTGTAATAAGACCAGTTCATAAAAAAGGTAATTTGAATGAACCACAAAATTATAGGTTGATTAATTTGCTAGACATCGGGGAAAAAGTTTTCTCGAAAATTATTTTAAATAGATTAAAGGACTGGGCGGAAGAGTTATCGATTGTGCCAGTTGAACAAGGGGGCTTTAAAGAAGGCCAATCCACGGTTGATCACTGCTTTGCCTTGTGGGCAATAGCATGTAAGTCAATAGAACAAAATGGTAAACTATGTTGTTGTTTTGTTGACTTTAGAGCAGCATTTGACTCAGTTGATCGGAACTCGCTGTGGCAGACCCTTGAAAATAAAAATATTACTGAAGGTCTATTGGCAGTAATTAAGGAGCTGCATAGTGGTAACTGGGCACAAATAATTAAGGATACAGAATGTCACGTTCCGCTGTGGCTCCTGTAGATCCGAATGAAGCACAAGGGTTCCACCTCCCGACGTACCCGGCTCTGGTTATAGAAACACAGAGTACCAGGGCAATCAGGCGAGGGAAATGGACTATAATGGGGACGGCGGGGATTGGGAGCCCTGCAAAGAAAGAACAGAAAAGAACATAGGATACAACCACAAGGTATACTACTCTCAGTTAGGTCTCACTAAGTGTTGCTACCAAATGTGTCACTTCATGCATACCATGGCACCCATAGATACGTAGGCTTCACCTCAGACTCGAGAGGACCAGCCCCCTCCAACAATAGCAAGATCTGACAGACCTTTCTCCCCTTCGTTCCCCTGTTGGCTTCCCCTGTGGCGCTACTGAGCGCTTCCGAAATGATGTTCAAGTGCCCTAATCCCAAAGTCACTAATCCTGCATTGATATCATGTAGAGATCTAGCGCTTGGTGTTCCCTTGCCAGAACGAAAGGAAAGGGATAACCAAATGTCTTGTATTCCGGATTCCCTTCCTCCTCCTCTCTGGTAACGAGAAGCTGTCCTGAACTGAGCCGACCCCTCCCGAGGTCCAGAGATACCTGTTCCTTTTGATAGTCTCACCGCGTCTCCCTTGACGTCTGATGGAACAGAACTGCTCCGTACCTCGTTCAGTCCTGAGGTCTCGAAACGCGGCGACGCTTATGTCAGCGTCCCGCGTGGGGTTTCGTAAAGCCGGAACTGGCTTCCCGGATCCGCGTACCTCGCGGCGGCACTGCGCCACAACCCGGCACCCGCTTCCGTCAAGGTAACAGACGCGAACACTCGCGTCTTCCTCTTTCTCTGCTGGGCGTCTTCTCCAGCACCAACCACCTTCCAGTATTACGCGCCTCGATTGGCTTGCAACGCGCGTATTTACCCATCTTGGCCACGCCTCCATACAGCCGGGGATTCTGGGGGATGTAGTCCTCCTCTGACTGTACATCCGGTAGGCGCCCTAGATCCGCGCCTGACACAGAAGGGTCATTGACGCCCAAAATAGTAATAAAGAACGGACTGAGGCAGGGATGCGTGTTGGCTCCGTTGTTATTTGCCTTATTCCTAGCAGATTTACCAGCCGCCCTAGAAATTGAAAGAAGTGCAAGCCCGAGAATGGATGGAAATAAAGTGCCCTGCAATATTGCGAAGGAAAATTTTTAACTGTAAATATGGATAAGATAAAACTTTTATGTTTTGGGAAAAAGGTATTAAATTTAATTGGTTTTTAGGTGATTTGAAATTGGAAATGGTAAACAAATATCGCTATCTCGGGATGTGGTTCGATAGGTCCTTAACGTGGTATACTCATTTAGAAGCTCAGAAAGCGAAGGCTTTCACATCGATCTGTGGATTGAAAAAATGTAATAGAGAATATGGGGATATGTCCCACAGACCATTGCTGAAAGCCTTTAATGCGATGGTACCCCGCAAATGCTCTATGGAGCAGAAGTCCTTTGTTTAAATGGTAAAGAGGATTGGGACAGAGAGGAAGGGAAGTGTCTGAAAACATTGCTGTCTCTGCCACTTTCGTCGATGGTCCAAGCCATAAGAACCGAGATAGGTACAATTGCTTGGAGTGTGCAGTCACAAATGTCTCTATTTAGATTTTGGAAACGTTTGGATACAGAGACAAACCAAAAGGTATCCCAATGGTGTAGGAAAGAGATCCAAACTAGTAGTTTGAAATGGGCTAAGAATTCAATTAAGAAAATATTATTGGACTGTGAGAATATAAAAGTGGAAATCGACCAAGATTTCCTGTATGTATATTTTACAAAAAGTGAGCTCAGAAAATACAGCCAAGAAGTATCTAGACAAGCAGATATGGAATATCTGGCCAAGAAAAAATCTGTGCAATTTATGAGGGTATCATGGTCAAATGAAAATTGGTTCCCCTATTGGATATTTTACCAAATCGCTGGTACAGACAGGAGATTTTAAGAACGAGAATTGGTATCAATCCATGGCTGGTAAATGAAGAACTAAAAATAAAAATGTTGCTTAAAGATGGTTGTTGTAAGTGCACATTGGGAACTAAAGGTGACATATTGCACATTCTGTTAGATTGTGTAACAGTATTAGAGCAGCGTAAACTATATCTTCGCCCAATTTTGTTAAAATATGATATAAGGCGACGGACACAGGGGGTAGAGCTATTCATAGAAATGCCAAACCTTGAGATTGCGATTGCATTGGGGAAATATTTGAGGGCAGTTAAAGTTTTCCTCAGTGAGAAGTAGGCGTATTTTAAAGTTTTTAACTGGTCTTAAAAATTTGTATAAGGTTAAATAGTATTTTTAAGAGAGTTTTAAAATATATATAACTTTTATAAAGAGTCGTGCTCCCCATTGCAGAAAGTAACTATGTGTACTCCATTTTCGACAAATTGTTTATTTTGATATGAGACTGCACAGAGTACGTTGTTTTAATTACTGCCGAATTGGGAAAGTATAAATACTGTTTTTAATTGTTTCAATCTATCATTGTTTGTAGAATTGTTTAGAGACCAAGGTCTAAATAAACATTGTTTTGACTGACTGATGTCCCTCCGCGCTCCTTCGGCATTCCTCCACCAGCCAGATAGCTCACTTGTGCCTCTGTCCAGACAGTCATCTCAATCCTTCGTCCCCAGCCCCCTTGCTGTCCGCGGGGCGGGGGAGGGAGTGGGTCCAGCTGCAGTGTTACCATGGTGTTCCCAGCCTCCTCCGTGAGTGCGTCTCTCTCGGCTGGGTCCAGGCACCACTGCCGGGAGGAAGGGGTGCCAGGGTCCCCCGCAGAGTGGTTAGATCCCCAAGGACTATGGGGAGAGCCTCAACCTGTTGGGGAGTCTGCATTACGCCTCCAGCCCCCAGATTCCAGATGGGTGTGCGCTGCAGGGCTCTGAACCTCAAAACCTCGCTGCAGCCATCTTAGGTTACCAAGCCCACCTCCATCTGTCTAGAATCTTGAGGAATAAGCTGAGTAATCTTCCTGAGTTGTCTCAGAAGCAGGAAGAATGTAGACATAAACTTATTAATGTGTAACTTGAATGAAAGTCTGCACCCCTAGATTCAGATCCACTGTAGCTTGTACCAGGCATTCTCACAAAGAATGAAGCCACCACATATGGAACAAAATGTCCTATCTGCGATTTTCATCGTGGATCGAGCACACAGATCATTAGGGCCCAGGCCTCCCCCAGGTGCACCCGCTCGCCCAATTGTAACAAAACTTTTAAACTATCGTGAGTGAGACGCCGTGCTGTGCTCAGCACGAGAAAGGGGGGAGGTTAGGCACCAGGGCAATGTGCTGTTCTTCTATCCGGACTTCACACTTGCGGTCCAGGCTGCTCGTCGTGAATTTCTCCCAGCCAAGTGGATTCTCCAGAAGCAGGAAATACAGTACGCCCTAGTCTACCCTGCCAAACTGTGCATTAAAAGAGGAACGCAAACACCGTGTTTTTACGGACCCCGAGGCAGCACTGGCATCAGCCAAAAAGTTGGAAAAACAACAGCGCAATTTCTCTAAGACCCCTGAACGCAACGAAGAAGGCACTGCCAGTGACAATGATTAAAACAGCTCTGTACCACACTGGAAACTGTCCATACTGGAACTGTGCCTCTGGCTGCCAGGCTGCAGCAACAGCACGCAGAGCGCGGGATCGGATCCACTACTTGGGAACTGGTGGTGTCGCTATATGCTGACGACATAACGCTATATATTCGAGACCCCTGCACTAATATTTCTCCAATGACGCGGAAGGTCATATGTTTTGGACGGTACTCAGGTATACAAATCAATTGGAGCAAATCGATACTTTTTCCACTCACTGAGTCGACTACCCCCTGCCTCACAGACTATCCTTATAAGTGGGCCACTGACCCTGTAAAATACCTGGGAATCTGGCTGAGCCGAGATGATGAAGTGCTCTAGAGGGTAAACTTTGAGTGGCTTGAATCGTGCATACAGATTTGGAATAGTCTACCGCTGTCCCTTCCTGGCCGCATCGCAATAGCGAAGATGGTAGTCCACCCTAAATTTCTTTACCTCTGTATAAACATCTTGATTCCTCTCACAGCAAGGTTTTTTAAAGGACTATTGTCTAACCTGGTTGTGCTGGCCTGGGCGAGCCGTCAGCTCAGGGTTCGATGTGAGGTGCTGACGCAGCCATTAGCGAGGGATGGGATGGGAGCGCCGGACCTGAAGGCGCATGCCCTCAGCACACAGGCGAGCTACCTGCATCACTGGCTGTATCCTGCTCCCTTTCAGCCTCACATGGCGGTGGAAACAGATCAAGCGGTACCGTTGCCATTGGAGACGGTCGTGCTTGGCAAATATAAGGCGCCACTGGGCAAAATAGACCCTGTGGAATGTGTGAGGTGGGCGTGGGATGGACTCCAACGCCGGGCTGGCCTCCTGGTCCTGCACGCTCTATCAGCCCAGCTTTCAGATAATTCACTGTGTCCCCCCCCCCCCCCACGAGATAAAGGGGGCTGCGGGCAGGGCCATGGAGATGGGACTTAAAACTATTGCAGACTTGTTCCCCGGGGGAAAGTTTCTTGACTTGTTGCCCAGTCCTGCCACACGGGATGTCCCAGCGCTAGATACACTGCTTTATCACCAATTGCGGGCGACCTCTAGGGCGGCGTATGACACTTTCCTGGAACCCCCCCGACACTGGAGGTGCTTGAGCACCTATATGCTACTGCGTCCCCGAGGGAACTAGTCATCAGAATCTACTCGATTACAATATGGACCCCCCCAACAGGATGTTTCGCGAGGGAGGCGTTGGAGCGGGAACTGGGTGATTACCTCCAGGAAGAGAGATGGACGTACTGCTGCGGGCAGACAGAAAGGCTTCCCCCAATTGTAGACTGCAACTGATCTATTTCAAGTACATCAATAAATTATATTGCACACCATTGCAACTACACAAAATAGGGCTCAGCGAAACCTCAAACTGTACCCGCTGCGCTTCTGAGGACGCTTCATTCCTCCATTTGGTCCGGAAATGCCCTATATTGGCGGAATTCTGGAGAGAGGTGTGTGGGACAATCGGTGGCATTATGGGGGCTCCTCTGGTGCCACACCCCGAGACTTGCCTTCTGGGGTATGTAGAGAAGGTACCTGTGGCGCGCCGCCATCTGATGTCAATACTACTGTTACTAGCAAAGTTCAGAGTAGCAATGCGTTGGGGCCGACACCCAGCACCCGCGTGTGCTGCATGGTTACAGGACGCCACATATTGTCAGGAACAGCTCAGTACATACTGGTAACTCATGCCTGAGCACGCTAGACCAGCAGACATTTGGGAACCCTTCCTCGCACACCTTAGACCTGAAGCGGAGGGTGCTCTGGAAGTCCCGGAGTAAAGTATGTTGGAAAGTATGTAACTTGAGGGCCAGGAGGCAAGGGATTCACGCTGATTGATGTATCACAGTAACGTTCGGACTCTCATGACTAATGTGATGTTTGTAAAGGTGGCGGGGTGGGGCAGAATCAATATCGATCTTTAATTCTGTATGAATGTCTCTAGTATTGTGTATCAAAAGCTATAGGAATAATCTTGTGCCTGTACTGCAAGCCTTGTTGTTATACTGCAAAAAGCTAATAAATTTGTTTTTTAAATGTATTGCCGGTATACCCATAGAATTGAAATCCGAAAGAAGAAATCAGGTCTGGCAGAAGGGCCACAAATATATTAAAAAGTGTAAGACTAAGGGCAGATCCCTGTGGAACACCACAAGTTGTATCTTTAAAGACTGAACAAAAGGATGCCATCCCACCTTCACTGCCTGCGTTCTATCCTTTCAAAAAAGATTCAAACCATGTGAGTGGCTTATCTCTCAGACCAATAGTGGTGAGCTTTTTTAGTAAAATAGCTTGTGAGACCATGTGAAACGCAGCGGATAGGTCAAGAAGTATAAGTGCCGCAGAGTTACCAGCATCCAAAATCCTCCGTATATCAATAGTAGCAGCCGTAAGCACAGTTTTCGCACTAAAGCAAGATCAAAAACTACATTAGTGCTTATTGTACACAACATTTTCCTCACAATATGAGGCTAACTGCTTCTTGACCCAACTTTCCAATATTTTGGGTGAAAGGTGGGAGAAGAGAAATAGGACAATAATTTCAAGGAAATTTAGGATCCAGTGTTTCCTTTTTCAAAAGTGGTGTAACTAATGCCAGCCGGAACAATCCTACTTTTTATAGATTTATTAGAGATCATGGTAATCCAGGGAGAGAGAAAAGATGCCATCTCTTTGTAGATGCTAATAGGACTATGGCCAAGAGGAGAACCTGATTTCATCAAAGAGATTTTAAATATTACCTCCTCATCCGTGATAGTACTGAACTCAGACCAATCCTTTTACAAAACTAAGTCAGTCTCTGAGCCTTCTCTTAGAGTCACTGTAGATGTAAATGTTAACACAATAGAGACAATCTTGGTCTGGGAAATCTGAGCAGAACCTATGAATAGGAGAGGCTTTATGCAAGTGATGAGTACTTTTAGCTAAAGATATGTAGACTGAGAAGAGTTCTCTAGTAGGTTTGTTAGCATACACTATTTGTTAGGATACCAGTCTTCTCTATGAGTTTTCAGAAGCCTTTTAAGTTCTGCTTTAAGGGCTTTTCTTCCAACTTCTGAATAATATTGTCTTCAGAGCCTCTCAAATCTTTTGCATTTCCTTTTGGCCTGTGCTAATTCTTGGGTCTACCAGAGAGCCGATGGTGTTTTGTGAAATGAAGTTCTGCTTTGAAGTTGCAGCACTGTGTTGGGATGTCCCCCAGTCCTCCAATCCAAGAGTTAAACTGTTCCATAGGCATATCCATATTAGCATCAGGCTGGATATTTCTCTTAGATTTTTCTAAGCATTCTCTTAGGCTTACATCAGCCTAACATTATCAAGTTTGGACCAAGCCTGAAAATATATAGTAATGGGTGGTTGCCAAGAAAGAGAGACCCCATCCTTATGTAGACGGAAATAAATCAACTTGTGGTCAGACCATAGAATCTCCACAGTAATCAGTTACTCTCTGGTCCAGTATCTGACCAGCCCCATGGGAGGGTTGATGAACCATCTGCATCATCTTCAAAGTTAAACAGATGTTAACAATCTGAGATGTACTGACATTCAGGTCCTTGTCAAACTGAACATTCAGATCCCCCAATACCACTAAAGATTTAGTTTCCAAGGAGTTAGTAGAAACAATTTCCTGGAAATAATTAATAAAGTTCTTTACTGGCCCAGGAGGTCGATATAGTAGTACAAATCGTATTGAATATTTATCGTTTATAGTTAAAGGCATGGCAAGTAGTACCATATCCTGTATCTGTGGTGCCAGCAAGGGGAAGCAGACAAATGCCTCTATACAAATTCAAGTTGTCACCCTCC
The DNA here is from genome assembly GCF_964204655.1 of Triturus cristatus. Classification (NCBI taxonomy): domain Eukaryota; kingdom Metazoa; phylum Chordata; class Amphibia; order Caudata; family Salamandridae; genus Triturus; species Triturus cristatus. Next base: position 224,148,343 of record NC_140594.1, on the reverse strand, counting down.
AGCCTTATATTGCCTGTTCACAGTTTAAATTCATAGCCTGCTGTTATAGCAAAGGCTACCAGGCTGTCGGAATCCTCCTTTATACATGTTTCGGTAGTAACCAAACAGTAAAAATTGTTATCTTCAAGTAGCATGCAAACCTCTACTGCGTGCATTTTCAATGACCTTTGCGTTGATAAAACCACTTAAATATCATAAAGAGGCTTACATTCATCTCACACCCTTGCATCCCGAGAAGAAGCCCCAACCTCCTCTCTAGAAAAAGACATTACATCTGAAGCTAGACCTATAGGAATCCTGTTGTCGCCCTTCTCGGCCACTGATAATAAGAAACGTTTTAAGGGGGGAGTAAGATTAAGAAGAGCCGCAGGACAAACCATACTTGGAATGGAGGACATCAGTGATAGGAGAAACTCACTGGAGTAACACATTTGTTGTCTTTCGGAAAAATAATGGGCAGCATGCTGGGCTCTGCGCCCTGTCTGGGTGCAAACGTCTGCAGATGGGCTTGCCTTTGGCACATCAGCGGCATGGACGGAAAACCTCTGCATTAATATAGCACGGACTACACATGACATCAGGGCAAGAGGAAACACCAGAGCCCACCTAAACAAAGATGGCCGCTCTAGAAATGGGACGCCAAAAGAAGAAACAGTAGTGGATCCCACAGCTTCTCCCCACTTATAAAAAAAAAATCTACAGCCTGAGAACTGATAGGGACCTGGCTTCCCTCTAACACTGAATCCCAAGGGCACTACACAATTCTGTTGATTTTAGAGGGACCCCTACTAACATCCTGGTCAGGTACTTCACCGTTTGTGCTAACTTCCAGTAATTACCTGTGTTAATGCACTCTTGTGCAGTTAGCAGCATCAGAAAGATCTATGAACTCACTTTATACATATCCATGCAGTCGCCTACTCTTACATCTATCCATACACTCACTCACAATCCAACTGTCGATGCATCTCATCACTCACAAACTCACCAATCCAGCAAGAATAACTTTCACTCATAAAAACAACCAGACGTTTTGGCGTTGCCACCGTTTTTTTCCAGCTGTCAAATATCCATGACATCATTTTCATTTTAAGCTGTCCAGGTCAGAGTTACAGCACTTAAACATTAGTCCATCCCTCAAACACTCCTATTGTTTTGTCAGAGGGTGTTACATGGTGTAACCAGAGCAATACATTTCCGTGAGAAGCCACGTTTCAAGTTTTGGTCTTAAGAAGTGGATAATATAACAAGTGGATGCAATAGAATTTGTTGTCTTGGAACCAATCCTACCACACCTAAAAACTATGATTTATAAAGTCCAACACTAGAAAGTTGGTGAATAAAAAGTGGGTAATGCTGACTTGCGCTAATTTAGGATTTTGCACAATAATAGATATTCAGGACAGTAAAGATTGGTATTAAAAAATTGGAGTGGAGTAGCCTTGTACAATATGAAATAAGGTGCTAGGCAAAACCTTGGTGCAAATTGCATTGCCCCGGCAGTTTTGGTGGTCCATGCCCGGTGGTCCTGCAGACAGGGAGCGATCTGGCAACCACTGCTTTGTCAGGCACTAATTGCACTATAAAATAACCGACAATGCACGCAGAATCACTACAGTTTGCTTTTAAGTGTATTATTTGTACATGTGAATGTATTATTTTGTCATTTGCTGTTTACATTTGTTTTTTTTATTTTTGTTTTTTTTTTTATTAGAAACCGTTGGTACACGATAAAATACAGACAAGGGCCTACAACCACCAGGGCCGGCCGCTATAGAGCCCGAGGGCCCGCAGTGCAACGCCACACATTCAAATGAACCAGAGGCAAAGCTCCCGGCAGTTCGTGAGCACTTGTAACAGGCCGTGGCCATGGGCCAGAAGCAATCGGAAAAAACAGTTTCATTTTCTATTAAATATAAAACACACTCAAGGCAATGAGAGTCCGAAATAGCAGCGTGCTCTTCCCAGGAGGGGAACAACGTACAGTGTCCAAAGCAGTTCTTGTCCGGAAGCGGTAGTGGGGGGCAACGGGAAGACAAAGCATGGAACACACCTCACACCATCCCGCAGAATGCGCGGCTAGGGGGACAAAGCAATATCGACCTCTAATGGCAGGGGCGGGGCGCAGATACGTCCACGATATAAATTCCATGGACCCCATACCTTAGTCCATTTCCCTGGCTTGCCTCTCGCCACATACACCGTCTTTTCCCTAAACATACACCAGTCCATATTCTCCTTCCATACCTCGATCGTGGGCGGCCTCGGGGAGCCCCATAGCTGTGCAATGTTACGCTTAGCCACCATGTACCCCAAAGTCACCCACTGCGTCTGTAAATGTAAATGGAAATGTGCCGCATCATAATCATTCGGTTCCCAAACATTTAACAAACACCTCCTAGCCTCTGGCAACAGAGCAACGTGCGTGACCTCCTCCATTACGGTGTGGATACCGTTCCAAAATCGCACAACCTCCAAACATTCCCATAAGATATGAAGAAAGGTACCCGGCAGGCCACATCCACGCTTACACAGTCCATCCATCGAGTAACCCATACGCAGCAAACCGGGCCCCGTGACATACACTCTATGAAGGATCTTCAGCTGTACGAATCGTAAGCGGGCCGGGATCGCCACCTCTTTCGGGGAGGCCACCGCCGATACCCAGTCATCATCGTCCAGTTCCAAGCCATCGCTCGTCCATGCCTCCCGCAAACGGAGCAGCAAGTCCGCGCGATCATTAATGAGTTTCTTATAAATCAGAGAAATAGTGCTATCGGGCACGTAGCCATCCAACACTCTATCCTCCAGTGGGGAATACTCGGGGATAGCAGCAACGTCCAGAAAAACCGAACACAGCGCATGGTAGACTTGCGCATACCGGAAGTACTCTCTATCGTTTAATTTATATTCAGTTTTAAGCATTTCAAACGTTTTGAAAGACCCCTTCGCCCAAAGATCACCCACCTTACATATACCAATCATATCCCATTTCTCAAAGCCTTTCGATCTCCACAAACAGCCCAGCCGCCCGGAGGCATACAACGGCGTCGCCCGAGTCAAGCGATCCCTCCACCCCATCGCAGCATTCGCCGCGTGCCACACACGTACCGCAACCTGCGTGGGTCCTGTCAACCGCGTGTCCGGGGTCACCGAGTACAGCGCCCTATTATAATCCCCACCCGGGAGCAGAAATGTATCCATCCCGAAGGCCGGATTCAAGGCAGGACCGTATATCCCGTGGTTCACCGCCACCAACTGAGACGCCCAATAGTATCGTTTAATATCGGGGAGGGCGACCCCCCCATCGTACCAAGGGAGCGTCAACTTGGCGAGAGCGATCCGCGGCCGCCCGTCCCAAACAGTTGGCGCTGAAGACCCTCCACCTCCCGGAAATAACGGGCTGGCACGACATCTAGAGTATTTTGCAAAGCATACAAGAAGCGAGGTAGCAACATCATTTTAAACAATGCCGCCCGTCCGAGCGGCGAGAGCGGAAGTCGTCGCCACCTCGCGACGTCGGCTTTTAATCGCTGGAGAGGAGGGAGAAGGTTTCGCTCATAGCGGACCGCGGGATCCAGAGAGATAAAGATTCCCAAATATTTGAACCCCAGTGTAGCAATCTGGATGGGGCAATCCCGTGGCAGGAGGGGGGCCCCGCCCGAGAGGACGTAAACACATGACTTGGCCCAGTTGATGACCAGGCCAGAGTTGCGACCAAAGGAATTCAGTACGTCCACCAATACAATTAGCGATTGTCGCGGAGAGGTGATATACAGAAGGATGTCATCCGCATAAAGGGAGACACGGTCTTCAAACTCCGGCGACCATCTAATACCTCGCAGCGACGGCCCCCAACGCAACCAGGCGGCGAGAGGTTCCAAAGAAAGTGCAAAGAGAAGGGGTGACAACGGACATCCCTGCCGCGTACCTCTCCCCAGCGCGAAGGGAGCCGACACCCTACCATTCACCACCACCTGAGCCAGTGGGTCAACATATAGTAATTTTACCCAACCAATAAACTCAGGGCCGAACCCAAATTTCGCCAACATGGCCCAAATATACGGCCACTCCAAAGTGTCAAACGCCATAGTAGCATCTAAAGATGCCAAGATGGCCGGCTCACGTATAAACTCCGCTCTAGCAAGCACGCCGTGCAACCGCCTCAAATTCAGAGCGGTATTCCGATGGGGTATGAAACCGGACTGATCTTGATGAATCAAGTCGCCCACGACCCGAACCAGTCGATTAGCCAATACCTTAGCCAGAATTTTGGGTTCTGCGTTCAACAGCGAAATGGGCCGATAGGAGGCGCAGCGATCTCGCGGCTTCCCCTCTTTGTGTATCACAACTATGTTGGCGAGGCGTTGGTCAGGGGGGAGGAAGCCCGCCGCACGTGCCGCAAAAAACATGTCCCGAAGATACGGCGCTATCTTATCGGGACGCAACTTATATAGTTCGATGGGAAGACCATTAGGACCCACCGCCTTACCCGATGCGATCGAGCGAGTGGCCAGAGCGATCTCATCTAACGACAACTTTGCCTCCACCAATACTGCATCAGCCTCCGATAGGGTTGGCAATGCAATGTCTCTAAGCAACAGATGAGAATCCTCCTCTGAACGCATAGAAACCGGAGAGTATACCCCGCGGAAATAATCCGCGAAGCAGTCAACGATCTCCACCGGGTCAGTCACACGCACTCCATCCATTCTCACCACAACGGGCACCACCCTGCTCGCTCTCTCCTTCTTATCCAACCAAGCAATCAACTTTCCGGCCTTATCCCCCACATCATACAGTCGTCCTTGCTGCTCTCTACTCATCCCTTTAGCGGCTTCCGTGACTAGCGCTCTATAATCTGATTGTTTGAGGCTGTAAACGTGCAATTTCTCATCAGTAACTCCCCGTTCCAAGTCCTCCTCCATTTCAGCTATTTCAGTTTCCAGGCGAACCACCTCTGCTCTCTCGCACCTCTTAGCATGGGAGATAAGGGACACGGCCTGCCCCCTGATCACCACTTTATAAGCCTCCCATAGGGAGACGGCCGACGACACAGACCCCACATTATCATTGAAGTAGTGATCAGTGGACTTGACCAGTTCCGCGCGGATCTTAGGGTTACGTATATACCAGGGGCTAACGGGTGCTACTCTCCCCTCCGCCCCAGGGACAACCTTCAATTGCAACCATATAGGGGAATGGTCAGAAATACCACGGGCTAAATGACGCACCTCCCCAATCATACCAGCTTGGATCGCCGGCATAAGCATGTAATCAAGTCTTGAGAGACTCCCGTGGGCCCCCGAGTGAAAGGTATATTGCGCCTGTCCCAGGTGCATCAATCTCCAGCAATCTACAAGTCCCAAGGTGTCCAAAAAGCCACCCAACCAGGCCTGAGCCCTAGGGAGATCCCTGGGGGGGTGACGGTCCTCCAACCCGGAGACAACAGCATTAAAGTCACCCCCCAACACCAGAACCCCCCCAGGGAGTCCCAGGACCAAACGCCCCAAATCAGCAAATGTAGCCGTCTGTAACCCCGGAGGCACATACACAGCAACAAGCGAAACAGTCCTACCCTCCCATCTCCCCACCAGTGCCACATAGCGCCCCCTATCATCGTGAAGCACCTCGTCCACCTCCAATGGGAGAGAGGCCCTAACCAAAATGCCCACTCCCCTAGAGCCAGAAGTGAAACCAGAGTGAGCGGCAAGGCGATAGCCCCTCCTATTTAGGGCATGGAAGGAGTTCCCAATCAAATGTGTCTCCTGCAGGAAGACAATGTCGGGCGAAGTCCGTTTCAAAAACTGCAACACCACCCCGCGCTTGATCCTGTCCCCCAGTCCATTCACATTCCACGGAAGGATTCTCAATCCCCTACCCCCCATCCCACTCCCGTGCATGATACCCACATCCCGGAAAGCACAAACCAGATAAGTCAGCAGAGAACTTCACATTGCCTTGCGAAACAAACAAACAATCCCCAACAACCCCCCTCCCCCACCATCCCAAAACCGCAACTCCCCCCTCCCTGCACCCCTGCTTGAGCCCAAACAGCCCCCCCAACTCGCAGTGTGCCTGTCGCCCTAACATATACCACAAAAAGAACCCCAGAAGGAGGAAAGGACCCCAATAAGCTTCCCACAACCCCCAAGCATTTGGAGGGCATATTGTGCCAAACTAGGGTCCAGTTGAGCCAAGGTACAAAACGTCACCAGTCCAGTCCAGCACCAGGAACCAAGTTCTAGTCCTGCTCCACCAAATCCTGTCCGCTCTCCGCCGTCCGACTGTCTCGATCCTGTCCCCCGAGGCAGGGCATCCAACCAGTCTCCAACCGCCTCCGGACGGTCGAAAAAGTGTGAGCGACCCCGGAACTCAACCCGCAGCCTAGCCGGGAATAACATCGCATATTTCAGCTCCATGTCCCTCAAGCGCCGTTTGACGCCCAAAAATCCCAGCCGTTGTTTTTGGACCGCTTGCGTGAAGTCCGGGTAAAAGCTGACATTAGAGTTCTCAAACTTCAGCGGCCCGGCCACCCTCGACGCCTGAAGGATAGCATCCCTATCCCGAAAGTTAAAGAGTCGGGCGATTATAGGCCGCAGGGGAGCACCCACTTTGGGCGCACCACCCGGGATCCTGTGGGCCCGCTCCACCGCAAAGAACTTGCTCAGACCCTTGGGCGCGAGACGATTGGTCACCAGATCCTCCACAAAAAGATCCGCAGCCGATTCCTCCGACCTTTCCGGCACTCCAATGATACGAACATTGTTCCGTCTAGCCCTGCTTTCGGAGTCCTCAAGTCGACGGTCCGTCAGGTCACTGGCTAGCCACAACCTACGGACCTCCGTCTGCAGGGTGGCCACGTCAACAGTTAGACTCGACGCCGCTTGACTCAAGGAGTCGCCCCGCTCGTTAGTTTTGGACAGGTCTGCCCTGACCAAATTCACATCGATCAGGACCGCGTCCAATTTATGAGCCAGGGTATCAAACTGCTGACCCACAGCGGTCTTCATCTCCTCAATGGCGCCCATGACGTCCAGCAAAGTCAATTCTGACGATGGGTCTGAGACCTCTTTAGACCTCTCAGGCGATTTATGCGAGCCACTAGGGGATCCCTTTGCCTGCGCATATCGAGCCATATTATTGACCTGGGTATAGGTACCCCTCCGAGTTGACTTGGGTTTCGACTTGTCTCCGTCGAGTCTCGCCGCCATCGTCCGGAGGCCACCAAGGTTGGCACCCGCCCGCACCAGGAAAAAGGGGCCAGGTAGCTAATTCAATTGAACACAGCCGTCGCCAACAGTAAGCCCATGTATAGTCCGAGAGTCAGGCCAGACACTCCGCCGTCCGCGCCCCTCTGAAACACCAAAGTCTCTCAGCCGATATCAGAAAACAAGCTTGAAAACGAAAGTGAAAGTGCGGGGTCCGTGACAGGTCAATCCCAGCCAGCCGCTGTTGTTCACTTCGTACCCGGGCACTTCACCAGCTCGAGATCGGGACCAAGGCAAGAGCAGGCCGCAAACTTCGGAGTGCAACCATTCCGGTTCCCGGCGCCCGATCCGGACTTGGAAAACTGGTGGCACCTCAGCGCAAGTTCATCTGCAAACGCCCGTCGAATAAACCAGGATTAAGTCAGGATAGACGTGGGAGGTTGCGGAGGCCCTCGAGAGCCTTAAGCCTAAGCGGCCATCTTGGTTGCGCGCTAGGCTCCTCCTCCCGTTTACATTTGTTAATGTAGTTTTTTCGCCTCATTTCATTCATGTTCCTTTGTTCTGATAACTCGATATCCCATCATGTTTTCCCGATGCACCCCTTTATTGATATTTCTATTGCTCTATTCCCCTTTTATACTTGTTTATAAATAGCTGTACGTACCAAGGTTTTATAATCTGTTCTCGATAGCCTGGGGAACTGCATACAATGGTCTGGCAAGAAGCTGATGTTCACTGGTATCAGGTGCAGTTATAAATAAAGCATCCATCCATTCATCACGTCCCTCAGTGTTTTTCATGTGAGGTGTGCAAGTACAGTTTCAGTTTTCTTTGGCTGGCTCTGAAAGAAGCCCAAAACCTATTGTGGAATGATTATCCTGTAGATCTCAGTCGCCCCTGCCCCTCCTTTTAGTTAGTTTTGAGTCATTATTCGCTACAGTCTGGTAGTCACCAAAAACGCACGCTAATTGAGTCATCTAATCCGCATTAAAAATTTAGCAATTTTAATTATTCAATGCCAACTAGATAACAGCACCTCATTAAGGGCAAATAGGAGAACCCGTGGAGAACTGCCAGATACATGCACATATCACAGCCTTTTCATAGTGGCACTCCTGGCAACATTCATTTGTGGGTATGTCCGAAGACAACTTTAGCTGTTTACTAGGGCATATATCATTAAAAAGGACACTGATAAGGGCGTTGAGTCAGCCCCTTATAGCTACTGGCTGCACTGGCTCAGCCCCCTTCGGTCATTTCATGCTGAAAGTGTAGTTTCACATTTTGAATCAGCCAAATGGAGAACTCCTATGTACCTTGAAGCAGCTATATTACTGAGGGTTACTTGTTTGCTACATGTATTTATTATATTTTGTATCCTGTTTATTTTTCATTTAGAGGCTGCTGTTTCAGTTCAGTGTGTTAATAGAGAATGTCATGTTTTCTGCCATCTATGATTTTTAGCAGAGAGCTTCCACAAAGGCATTTGGCAATCACCTTTTTATTTGTTTAGTCATTACTTCCAAGTTGCCTTGTCCTTAGGTACCCAGCATCTCGTATATAGTGAAGCTTGGAGAGGGAGGAGTTATCTTAGCTAGCGAGGAAGCTCAGATCATTTTTGGATAGCCTCCAAGAGGAAATGGTCTTCAGCTTCACGGGGGCTTGACTAAAATGCATTCATCTCTAGTTGTTCTTCCAAATGTACCCTGGTTACCCTCCTCTACACTAGCACTTGAATGTGGGGTATCTTTATCGTGATAATGATGTGAGTGCTCTCTTCTTCTTCAGGGCTGATTCTAGCTCTCTTTGTTTGCGTGTTATGTGTCTATTCCTATGTGTTAGGTCTGTCTGACAGAGAAGCAAATGGACATAAGTTATCGTACTCTGGAAATGTCTGTCAGTTTCCTTCTTATCACCACACAGGCTGTCTGTCACACAAAAAACAGGGATCCGCCTCCTTCTGTGTCTCCACTCCCTATGACCTCATAGGGGAATTTCAAAGCTCTGCTGCCTTTTGGCTAGGCTTGCACAATAGGAATATCATTGCATACATACATCTCATATACAATAAAAGGGCGGTTTGGGCGATCTTGTAGGAGAGTACTAGCACCCATAACAATGCTATGAACCATTCCTGGGACAAGCTTGACAGTGCTCCCTTCTATTTGCGCATCCCGGCTGAGGGCTGGATGGGCATCGCTGATAGAAATGTCAAACCATGGATCCGGCAAGCAGACAGATAGGGGCTGCTGTTTTATAGCAGAGAAATTAAAACTTTGGGCCTGGTTACAATGGAGGGGAGACCGCCACCGACAGGCTGTCGGTGGTGGTGTTCCCGCTATTGTAACCAACTTTACCACCCATCATATTATGATGGCGGGGGGATGTGTGGCGGTCGTAAAAACCAACCACCACGCATCCGATAGGCTCCTTGAGCCCGCCGGTGAGGCCGAGGGGCTTGTAGTCCCTACAATGGTGGCGCTGCCTACCAGTCACCGCTGTAGGAATTACAATGTCCCTTTCTGACTGTCTGTTCTTAGCGGCTCACCCGCCATGAACATGCAGGCGGAAGGGGACTTTGGGGGCCTGTAGTGGGCATCCGTTACCCCCTGGCCCCCAGACACAGGACCTGGAGGGGGGGCACCTATGGTTCCCCCCTACATATCCAAGCACCATGTGGCAGGCACCGTATGGTGCCTGTCACGTAGTGCAGGGAAATGTAAATTGTCCCTTTTTAGGTCTCGCCTGACCCAGCGCATGCGCTGGTCTGGCGAGACTTATTGAGAGGGCTCCAAAAAGTGCTACCAGGCCAGCCTAGAGCTACAGTGCATGTGCGCGGGCGCGCGCACCGCGATTACTTTCGGTTTCGGGGCCGTAGGGCCGCTTTGATGTTTGATCGTGATCGCGATCACTTAAGCGGCCGCATGTCCGCTTTGCATAGCCAATAGGTCTCGCTTTTGGGACCTTATAAGTATTTAGTTATGCAACTGTTGCATGGCTAAACACTTAAGGTCCCAAGACCTATTGGCTATGCCAATGCTTGTTTTGCATTGTGGTGGGTGCTGCAGTCAGCAGCACCCGCCACAATGCAAAGCATAGGCAAGGCGGCTGCCTTGGTGGCAGTCGCATTGTAATTCGTACTGTGGGACTGCCGCCAAATATGAAACGATGGTGTAAGTCTGTCCGCCATCGTAATCAGCCCCTTAGCTCTCAAAAGTGGAAAACTGAGTGAAGAGCTTCAATGGTTGAACCAGGAGAAAGTCATGAAATGGGGCAATAGAAAGATCAGCTTTCTGTTCATGTAGCCTAGCTTTGATCATGGTGATCGAATCTACGTAGAGGTTGACAGACTGATTGCGCCTGACAACAGAGCCAGTTAAATTAGACAAAGATGGATGGTCTCTTAGTTCCTTAATGATGCCTAAGATTGTAGCCAAAATATTTTGGACAGAAAAAATGTATGCAAAAATTAGGCCGCCTTGTCTGATTTATTAGCTCTTTCATAGCTGTACCTAAGCTTTTGCCACTATAGTTTGGTATCATGAGAATAATCTTGACACAAAAGATGTTCAAGTTGGCAGAGAGTTTGATGCATTTTATACACGTTGGTATTGAAGCAGCTATTGATTGGCTTGGACCTTTGAAGAGAGCTAGCTCTCAATGGGACTAGCTGGTTATGTGCCTAGCTCTTCTAGTTCTCTCACTGTGACAGGGGGTGACCTGCCGGACACAGGCTGTAACATGGAGGCCAGCGCTCCAACTACCACGTTGCTCCATTTACGATACACAGCTGGGGTGGATAGCTCATAGTGCCTCTTAGACTCTTAGAAGATAGAGGGATGCACCGCAAGAAAGGAATCCAAAAATGATCCAAACATGGTACGTCAAACGGTGAAGAAGGACGACAGAGGCGTATCAGAACAAACAATATCCATAGTGTGGCCTTTTACATGGGTAGATACATGACCACTCATAGATGAATTAAAAAGAGAAAAAAAGCTCCTTGAACTTCATCGGAAGCCTTTTAGTTTAGTCATAAAAATGCAGATTAAATTCTCCCAAGACTACTGTATGATCAGAACTAAGTTGGTATAAGGTAGCAGCCAGGATATCAGGGGCATGTTGAGGACGGAAAATTAAGAACAAATTCCTCTCTGAATAAGAGTCTCGCTAATTTTAGTGGGAATGCTACACCAAGCCACAGCTGTGATGATTCACAGGTATCAGCCGAGACCCAGTCACAGCTCATGTCAAGGTTCTGTAACAACAGTGCGGCTGGCTTCCAATTTATTCTGATATTAGTGTCGTCTGATGCAAAGTTGAATGCCTGTAATGAAATGGAATGATAGTTTTGAAAAATGGCTATTCTGATGATTTTGGAAGCCATGATGACCTGTAAGCTCAGAATCCTTTGTTTCTCATTCCCGGAGGTTAAATGGAGATGAAACAACCTTAATGCTAGATTCTAAATCAGCAACAGCTCTTCTGCAAAGAAACAATGGCTCCCAAGGCTCAGGTCATGCCATGTGCAACAAAGCTGTGAAGGTCTGAGACTCCAGGCCGAGAGCATGAACTCTAGGTTGTGATGCTCTGTAAGAACTGTGATAGCATGAATGCCACGCAGGAAAGGTCGCAGTAAACCCTCCACTTTGGCAGCTGCAGCAGGAGTAGGGATTTTTCTCTGGGCTATCGCCTTTCTGTCAGATTAAATGATTTATTAGGTCATTATGGTCCTTCTTGCCTTGACCGAAGCCCATCAATGACCTGGAGGAGAAAAGCATGACAGGGCAGAATGGAGTACCTGGGATTCCTATGAAGGCAAACAAAGTGAAAAAAAGAAAATAATGGAAGAAAAAAGATAGACTTGAAACGTGCAGAAGAAGATAGAAAGGAAAGAGAGGAAGAAAAGGCAAGTCATACAGAGGGAGGAATGGAAAGATGTTAATAAGGAAAGATTATAACAAAAAAAAACGCAGAAGGAAATGAAGGGAGGGTCGGAGAGAAATGGAACGAAAAGAGGATAGAATGATGAAAAAAGTAGAACGAAAGGTAGGAAAGGAAAAAAAGACAGGAAATGTATTGAAAGAATGAAAGAAGGTTACAAAAATAGAAACAACGCGTGAAGAAAAGAAAGATGGCAGAGAAATGCAACAAAACATGGATGGAAATAAAGAGGAAAAAATGGCAAGAACGTAACAGAAAGAAACAAATAATATGCAAAGAAGGAAAAAAATGAAAAGATGAGAGGGGAAAATGGAAAGTAAATGGAAACTAAGAAAGACGAGGGAAGGAAATACCTATAAATGGAAAGATAGTTATAATACGGAAAGAGGAATGAAAAGTGAAAACAATAAAAAGTATGGAAACAGAAAAATTAGGTTTCAAAATGTGAGAACAAGAATAAATACAAAAGCAAAGATGGAAACTCCCATAGGGAATGTTACAGTCACATGATTTGCATGCACGCTTCGTTCTGATGATGCCATTTGAAGTATGATTGATAGTGGGGGTATTTTATTTTTTTGGCTCCTTTCTTGTATACAGGGTATATTTACTCCTGAAATGCTTCTTATTAACAAGTCCTTAACTGAAATCATTAAGGGCCCGATTCACAAAGGCAAACCAACACTTTTGGGTACGTTTACGAATTTTTGCACTTCATAAAGGAATTGTACGAGTAGTAGCTTTTGGCCTGCGTAGTCTCACCGGACTGAGGTCCTGACAGGTTCTATGATGTAATGCATTTCTCACTTTTGCAGTGATCCTCCGTTCTCTGGTACAAATGCAGAGGGAGGGAGCCTCACTTGTTGTGTGCAGATTTAGATTACGTATATAGGTTTCCCGAATTATGCCCTTATATAGGTACAATTCACATTGCTCTTATTTGGACATTGAAATCTGGCCCTTATTTAGACATTGTCCGTACAAACCAAATACAGGCATGGCCACCTACATCCGTCCATCCACGTCACAACAAATTCTTGGAAAACCAGACCCTTAAGCCTTTAGGAATTTCCCTCAGCTTGAATATTGATTTCTCCAAGAACTCATTAAGTATGCATGAACATCTATTCCTTAGGGGTTCATTCATGACGTTCCTCTGTCCGACTTTTACGTCAATACTGGCATTCCTAGACACCTTCAAGGTATAAATATAACAGCACATGCCCTGGCAAATTGCGGTTCCCGGAGGATTCGATCCAACCCAGACTAAGCGGTTTGCCACGGCAAGTTCGGAAGGAGAGCGAGTTCCAGCCTGATGCACTGGCCTGACGCTTCCATCCTCCTCGCAGAGAATCCAGCTGCAGTGCGCTCTGACTTCCTTTGCGGGGGTTAGACAATCGAGTCCAGAAAAGAGATTCCAACCTCTCTCATTCTAAGGTATGGAGCAGACTAGAACTTAGAGAAACTTTTGGCAACTCTTTGCTAAACTAAAAATATAGCTAGCTATACTTTAGAAATGGCACCTACTTCAAACCTCGTACTGCACTTAGGTTAGGTACACTGTGGAAGAACAATTTAGAAGCATTAGATGAGTATCACATTTTAGCTCATGTTATTTATGTATGTATTTTGATTAATATATGTCATAGCAGCAAACCATGCTATTGCAGTATTATTTTATCTTACTGCTAACCTCATACATACTGTACTTTGCAGTCTCTTACGATTGTAGCAATTCATATCTCTTGCATGAGAAATAAGACTGTTCAATAAACCCTTGTATTGAAACACCGTCTCTCTATTTCTGTGCAACTCTGTAGAAACTAAGCATGCACGATTGACTGAGTGAAACTGTTATCTATTGTTTCCACAATTCTGAAACTGTTCTGATTCTAAAAGGAAACAAAGTTGTCATGTTTATGCAGTTGTCAGAGACTAATCCCTTCTTGTATATTCGAGAAGTTTCTAGTGACCTCTGAGTTAGCTGGCACGCACAAGTAATTAAGTTTAATATACTCGATAGAGACATACTGACCTTAGTCCCATGTCAAATCTATACTGTATGTTATTCCAATGCGCAGAGCCTATCAGGGATATAGGAACTACACTACACACTGATCCTAATAAGACTGTTCTGGACAAGTGAAGTTTGGGCACTTTCAGCAGATGTCCCCAGATTTCCTCCAATCCCCTAGGAAATGCTCATACTTTGATTTCGCAGGGCCATATCCAACTGGTGGCATGGAAGGTTTCAGGGGATTGTTGAATTATCTAGGCCTTTCGCAAGAAGCTTTGTTGGTCATCAGAGACTCTTGCGCTGCGACCGCCATGTTAGGAGTATGCATGGTCAGTATGGGTCAACTGGTGGTTAGAAAAACAGAGTGATCCCATATCTGCCCCTCTGGTTGCAGTCGTAAACATCCCTGAGAGTTACTGAGGGAAAAGTTTACAGAACAATTAATTCATAAAGGTTAAATTATTTGGGTAAAACGAGAACCTGGATGTAAGCATTTTCTGGTGTGTTAAGAATTGCGTTCCATACACCTTGAGATTCCGCCTTGACCTAAATATTCTTTGTTATGTGGGGTTAAAGTAGTCTTAAATTTGCTGTCGCAGGTGCCTAGCAATATGTGTCTTTCTCTTAAACAGCTGTCAGGGAAACTTGCTGTGTTATTGTGTTTGATCTGTTGCTGTAGGGTATCCGATGTCAAGGTTTTAGATGTTACTAACAAATCATTTTCTCCACTGGGTGTGACCTTTCACATCACTAGAAAGACAAGAACTTTGTCAATTACTGTTTTGCCCTGCTTCCCTAGATTATGCTAAATTATCTGATGCACGCGGGGGTTGTTGAGGGATTGTTAGGATATTGAAATGCATTTGGCATCAAGACTGCATTTAAGCTATTCTGAAAGCTACTGTAAAACTCAATAAAGACAATATACAAAAAATATCTGATGCACAGTGTTTGAAACAGCATGAACACCAAGCAATTAGTTTCTGTTCTTCTTTTCTTCTGCTTCTCAACTGCTCTCCGGGCGCCTTGAGGTTGTTATGAAAGTGGTGGATTGGTCTCACGAGTGACCTTTTAAAAATACTATTCAAAACTATTGCTCATGTTTCTTTCTGTATTGTTATCTTTAAACGTCATAATCGAGCATCCAGTCTTGTAATAAAATGTTCCCTTCTGGGGTATCAGGATATTTAGGTTCTATTAATGACACAGAGGCGAAAATTCTCCCACCGGCCTTTCCTTCATTAATTATTGTGTAGTTCGCCTCCAGTCCACTGATAATCTGGCTTGAAGATCCTGGGAGTGGGCAAAAAGTAATAAGGGTCTTTGGTGGACATCGTGGAAGGGTCCAATGGACAGTTTCTGGATTCTTGAGGAAGCACTGATTATTTTTCTAGTTTCGTATTTTTCAAGTTCTCAGTCAGACTCTTTAGTTCTGTGTTAAGGTTACAGACAGACGAGAAACGCTCTCTCAGTCAGGACTGCTAGTACTGATGGTGAAGATGTCATAAAACGCACCACACTGAGGTCATGAACTACTATACCAAGCTTTATTGAATGTTGTGCTTCTTGAACTTCATGTTTGTTTAAGGAAAGATTTCCTGTGTATGCTTATTTATTTTTTGCTGTTAGAGTTTACCAGTAAAGGAGAAGACATCACAATCTTCAGCTCTGTGTCTTTAATAGAATCCTTATCGCCTCTCACATTAGTCGGGGACATTCAACTTTCTGTTAATTTGAGTGTGATGGCCATCGGTGGTGGCCTCTGTTTGAAATGGTTGAGGAGGTGGTTTTTAGTGATCTCTATATACAAACATTGGATTTTTTTTTCTTTTTTCTTTTCTACAATGTATGCTTAAAAGCCATTGTACCATAAAATGCAAATATTGTCATATAAACAAAATCCATTTGGAGTCCCAGAGGCAGATCACTTCCACTACCTTCAACTGCAACACTGGCTTTTGACCTCAAGAATGGAACATAGGGCCCCTAGACCCCTCACCCCTTCGAAAAGTATCTACTATATTGCACTGGGGATAGCCATGCCATATCACAGATATAAAAAAAAGCTGAACACGAGAGGGAGGGACTCCAAAGAGCTCTTCAGCGTCATCCAGGAATTCACCAAACCCGCCAGCGAAACCACGGACATCACCTACTCCCAGGACCTCTGCGACAAGCTCGGACTGTACTTCCACCTCTAAATCAAGAACCTCTATGACAACTTCAACGACCTAACACCTGACTCTGCAAACCCTGCACCATCCAGCAACACCAGCCAGACCCCATCGCCCTCTGCCCACCGCACATCTACCTCACAGCTACCACTGCCATCGCACCAGAATTACGGCACACCATCAAGCCACCTTCATGACCGCCACTTTCCCCGATGGCTGGAAATGCGCATAAGTCAGACCCCTGCTTAAGAAACCCTCAGCAGATCCCACAGTCCTCAAGAACTACCGGCCCATCTCTCACCTCTCCTTCACGCAGGATGGCAGATATGGACAGGGCGTTCGATTCCCTCAGCTGGGTCTACCTATTTGCATTGCTACGTAGGCTCTATCTTGGTCCCTGCTTCCTCTCCTACATAACGCTCCTCTACACGGAGCTAACAGCGTCGGTTCGGGCGGCTGGCGCGTCCTCCCCCACCTTTTCCATAGGACGGGGCACGAGGCAGGAGTGCCCCTTGTCTCCGTACCTCTTCGCCCTAGCCATGAAGCTGCTGGCGGCGTGGGTACGCATTGATGCGCAGGTCCGGGGATTCGAATGGGCCCCGGGTCTGTCCGGCCGGATTGCGCTATACGCAGATGATGTCTTATTTTTTCTTACAGAAATGGACAGAACAGGGCCGCGGCTTCTGCGCATCAAGCAGATTTTTGGGGAAACATTGGGTTTGCACATGAACCCCCGCAAGTCCACCTTGTGGGTTCTGGGAGATCGAACGAGAGTGGGTGCATGGGCGTCCTCGGTCCAGTTGGCAGTGGGGGGCCTGAAATACTTGGGGGTGTTCTTGTCAGACATAGCGGCAACCTCCTGGGAACGGAACGTGGCTCCGGTATAGGAGCCAGTTCGCTCAGGCATTAAATCTTAGTCCCGTATGCCTCTGACCCTGTTGGGCAGATCGGCAATCTTCAAGATGGTGGCGCTCCCTCGGCTGCTCTACCAGCTACAGAACCACCCGTACCGGATCCCGCCTAGCTGGTTCAGGCTGGTGAATTCTGTGCTCGGGCAATTTTTGTGGGAGGGGGGTAGGGTGCGCGTGGCAATACGTACGTGCTTTCTGTCCACCTATTGAGGAGGGCTTGCGACCTCGGATATTTTATCGTACTACCAGGCATCGCACTTGCTGGTTCTTAATGAATGGTGGTATGGGGATAGGGGAGACCCGGCATATGCGCTGGAACGGCAGATTATGGGGTGTCACTCATTACACACACTCCTATACTCGGCACCGTTGAGAGGTGCGCTGCCACCGGTCACACGGATGGTGTTTCAGATTTGGAGGCAGGCTCTGCGCCGCATGGGATGGTGGAACACCTTTACTCGGGAGACCCCTCTGTGGAACAATGGGCATCTGCCCCAACTGGCGGCTCTACAGGGCTTCAAGGGATGGGACGATATTGGCATTTCAACACTGGGAGATGTGATGAGGGGTAGGACACTCAAGTCTTTTCAGGATCTACAGAGGGAGTTCTATATGCCACGGTCGCTATTTTTTCGATACTTCCAGCTTTGTCATGCCCTGTCTCCTAGTCTGGAGGGTTTGGAGTCACTCCCTGAATTTAGCCCACTGGAGGCGAAAGTCTTTATGGGGGACCTGAAAGACAAAAAGATCTCTCGGATATACCAATCCCTGGTCACACACTGTTCCTCCACACTGCGCAAACTTCGGGGGAACTGGGAGGCGGACGTGGGCGCCCTGGAGGAGGAGGACTGGACGGAGGCACTGGCAGCACCGCGCGGCGCGGTAATAGCGATGCGGCTCCATCTGGTTCAGTTAAAATACCTTCAAAGGGTCTACTTTACAAGAACACGACTGTGGCGGGCGGGATTGATTGCATCCCTGGAGTGTCATCGATGTGGTAGGGAGGAAGGCACTTTCCTGCATACTGTATGGCAGTGTCCGTCCTTAGATCATTTTTGGAGGGGAGTATTTGCATGCCTCTCAGAGGTACTGGGGTGGGAGCTCCCTCGAACACCGCGGCTGGCTATACTCCATGTCATGGAAGGAATATGGGGCAATATCTACAAACGATATCTCATGCTGTTGGGGTTTACGCTGGCTAAACGGGATATTGCTAGGGAGTGGAAGGCGACACGGGACCCTTCAATGACTGTATGGAAGAATGGATTGGATTTTTGTATGGGGCTGGAGCAACCCATCTTTGTGGCCAGGGGGTGCCCACGCAAACACTATAAGATTTGGAAACGGTAGGCGGACTATCGGGGAATATGGTTAGAGCCACCGGTGGAGGTGGAAGCGGAGACCCATTCATTGGGGTAGTTGCTAGTAGGGTCCAGTGGCAGAGGGGGGGGGGGGGTGTGGGGGTGCGAGCTACGAGGGTGGGACATTTTGTTGGTGTTAGCGTGAGAACAAGATTAAGCGGATGTATTGCGATCACAGGGGAGTTGGGTGAGGGAGGGGCGTTAAGGGTGGGGAAACTAGTTGCTTTCAAACATGCATTCGTTCTATATCTTGATTTTCCATATACAAATGCTGTTGCTTTCCTGTATATGTATGATTGATGTGGCAGACGTCTCTGGAGTACAGAGCCCTGCGTTGTGATGGTCAAATTGACAAAATAAAATATGTTTAAAAAAAAAAAAAAGTCAATAAAAATATACTTGAACTTAAAAACATAAATACCAAACTTATAAATACACAAAGACCTAATTTCTTCCAAAAGAGCATTATCAAAGCTTGTTAGCATTCCTTTGACTATTACATAGCAAAATAATATTTTGTCCTATTCTATACCAGGGAATTTTTAAGTGGGTAACTGACAACATTGCTCCTAATTGGCAGGCCAAGAGACCATGCTGAAATGTTTGGAAGACTTTCATTCTAAGGTAACATTTTTGGAAGACAGAGGTGAACAGATGTGTATTCATCTACAGCCACTTATTATGAATGGGTAGCCATTAGACTTTGGGAATATTTTGTTTCCAGATTTTCAAGCAAAAAAGACTTGTGCATGATATTCCTCAAAGTGCCCTGGGCTTCCCTAGATTACTAGAGGAGGGTGGCCAGAAATCACAAAGTCTTCACAGTTCTGTGGTTTTATAAGCATGAAGTCGACATAGAATTAACTGAAAATTAATTTTGGTGATAAACAGCATTCATGTACACTTGGAGGACAGAGAATCTATATGTGTTAATTCATGTTTCCTATTCCTAAATTCACAACGCTTGGGGAATAAATATCTCAGCCTCCGCGTGCCCCTGAAATGCGCCACTAATTCTATGGAAACTTCATGAAGAAATATAGGAGCTCTATTTTGGCGGTTTCTCTCCGTTTGCCAAGTAGGAGCAACATAGTCTGCCATTCCAAGTAGAATCTAAAGTACAGTTCTGCAGTATTTTCCTAAAGAAACAGCGGGCTAGTGTTAGATACAATAGTTAGCAACAAATACATCGGCCCTGCAGTATTGTTTTCAGTGGAAGAAGGAATGCACTTAACCAGTCATGCTAGGCAAGTGGTATGGTACAGTGTGGTACTCCGAGAGGCACCCTCAGCAAAATGAACTTGTGGAATTGCAAGCTGCCTGAGAAATGGGAAGTGCATGGTCTACAGGCATGTTCTACTGCCCTGGGTGCTCAAGTACATGTATCTGGTATCCTGACTTTTGATTTTTGGCCCTGGCGTGATTCTAATTTAGTGTGTGTGCAGAGGCCTAGGCCCTTCCCTGATATGAGTACGTCCCGGACATGCAGGGGCAGCTCCTCCGCTACAGCGGAGGAGCGTTGCCCCACTTGTGAAATGCCAGCAGACAGAAGAAAAATAAAATGACAATAAAACTATTTTATTGTTATTTTATTTTTCACTTCCAGTCCGCGAGTCTGGGGCGGGGCGGGTCCATGTCTCAGTGACAGCAGCAGGGGGGAGAAGTGGTAGCCACTGAAAGTGTGCATGTCGGTTTGGCCGGCATTCCACGGCTGACCAAACCGACATGCGCACTTTGATATCTCTAGGCTGTTCCTCAGGGATATCAGAAGTTCCCAGGGGCACAGTCTCCCAGTCCCTGCTGGAGCATGAAACTAGCCTGCTCTGCCCAATCCCAGCGCTTCTCTGATGCTGGGAGTAATTGCATGAGAGAAGCGCTGGGATTGCGTGGGGAGTCTGGGAGCCTGTGCTCCTGGGGACTGTAGTGCCAGGAGCAGTGAGGCATGGAACGGTAAGGGTGCCGAAGATCGCGGACCGGCAGCAAAAGGTAAGTGTTGAAACTATTTAAAAAAAAAAAAATCCCTGCGTTGCTCCTGCTGCCCTTCCAAGTCGGATTGGCAGCAGCCGCTGCTGTGGACATGTTCTGTAACATAGAGTGGTGTGCACCAAGTATGCCCTCATTTACTGACAGTGTACTACTGTACCTGTGTTTAGCACATAGAGCAGTGGTGGTAGCGCACCATGTTTTGAGAAATCCATAGCGTGATCAAACCTTTTTATCTCAGCCACTGGTGTGAAAGCCTACTGTCCCACTTATGTAAAGTTCCACTTTTATGCGCTTATGCAGTTTCTTGCGTTCTCATCCTGAATGTGTGTTATGCTTGTCAATGTGTGTAGCATGGTGTGTGGGAGTAAGCCACAGTAACAGAGGCTAGTGGGATCCATTTTGGATACCACTGGCATGGCTTTACACAACAAGGAGGTGAAGGTTGTATTCCTACACAGTGGAAGTGTATTTTTCACATTCCTGATGATGGGCGTAAGAGACCTAGACACTGAGAGAGGGGAGTGAAGACAAGGCTCCTTTAAATATTCAATTAGGCTTTTTGCTTAGCAAGGAGCTGCTGATTAGTTTTCCTGCACACCCCCATTTGGTCGATGGTAAAGGTGAGGAGTAGGGCTGCTTGCTGTGTTGTGCATGGTGAGGAAACCTTTAGGTGGTACCTGGCCTTTTGTCTTTCCCTGATTACTCCTTGAGTTGGGCTAAGGACAGCCAGGTGTAGAAACATGACACTTTGTACCTCTGTTGTGGGTGCTCCAGGTTGAAGACTACTCTGCTGCGAGAAACACAACTCTACCCAAAGGCTATGTCTGGAGAACAGCCTTGAAAGGACTCTTGAAAGGAGATGCACCCTAAACTGGTTCTACAGTTTCAGACAGTTGATATACATCTCCTGTCTGCCAGTTGTGCATGAAAAATGTGTCCACTACCCCATTTGTTCCTTTTCCAAGTCCTCTATAACCAAGGAAGGGAATGCCCTGCAGAGTACTCAAAGGACTAATGTGCAATCAGTGGTCATGTCTTCCTGACAGCTAGTCTCCCAGAGGTAATCTGACATCACATGAGGTCTGGGTCTCTTGTTGTAGGAGCAGTGTACCTGCCCTGAAACATCTGGAGTAATGTGAAGTGTGTTCCTGGTGTCTGTGAGGTGCCCTAAAGGGAGGACTGTTAGAGAGCGATCTTTTGAACCCATGCATCAGCAGGTCTGCCAACTCTCCATGCTGGTTCCTGACAGAAACTGCAATTCTGTGATTGGAAATGTTGGGACCTGGTCGGGCTGTGATTGCTTTTTGTCATCGGTCCATGCATGACCACAACTGCCAAGCTGAAGATCAGCCTATTTATGGCCATACCTGCTTGAGGTGCGATCAGTGTGTGCACAGCTGCAACTTCCAAGCTGAAGATTAGTCTATGCGTGGCTGTAACTGCCCAAGAGTTGATCTGCCAAGGTATGACCAACTCGAGCGGGGACTGAAACTACTGAAGTTGTTCCTGGCCCATTTAGGACTGCAGGTACCTAAATCATGATCAGCCCGAGGAGGCTGAATCTACCAAAGTGTTGCTAGGCTTGACCCACCAGCCTTGGCGAGGGTCCATTGTCAAGACCCTGAGGACTAGGACACGCACTGGTAGACCAGTTTTGACCACCCCACATATGGACTGGTGATTCCTGCTTCTACTCACTGAAGGGACCCAGATTGAACAGATCACCATAGGCAGGAGGTGTGAAGAACTGCCAGCCAGTTTGGCACCACTCAGCCAGAGTGTGCAGGCATGCCCAAGCGCCTGGACAGCCAATTTCACCAGCGAGTGGTAAGAGGCTGCGTACACCATATTTCTGGATGATTTTAACTGCACCTGAGGTATATTCATGCTACTACTTATGGCCCAATAGAGAAAGGGGGGGCACCCATAACGGAGTGAGAGAGCTGGGACCAGGGGTGGAACAGTTAGGAAGCTGGAGAGGTGCAGCATTGACCCAGATAATGCCGGGTGACACTGAGTTGCTAGCTTGTTTGGTTGATTGTTGAATTCTGAGTTTGAACACCCCCCACTACTTCCCTGAAAAGCCTGTGACTGCTCGCCATCACTACCATTGAGAGTCAAGTGTGCATTGGATTATACTTTGCCCAGTTGGCAGAGCTATAGTTAAATGTACCTGGAACATCACAGGCAAACATCCTCAAATCTCACTTTTGAGGGCCGGTAGCCCCAGACTGCCCTGTGGATGGCATCTCATCAGAGAGGGAGTCGGAGCACAGTCACAGGTCTGAACATAATAGTAAACAAAAATGTGAACTTCCAAGGATCCTTGACAGGAGCACTGATAAGACTTGATGAAATTTGAAGTAAAGGGACAGAATACCAGGACCAACATGTACCATTCATAAGACGAGCAGGTCTAAAACATTTGTAAACAAAAACATGAAATTCCAATAATCCTTGAAAGAAGCACTGAAAAGATTGTACGGGACCCCCTCTGGTTGCTGCGATCAATGTCCCTTCAAATGCAGTGCCTGTGAATGGCTAAGCTTTGAGAGACAACCTACATTTTTCCATCTGATGGATAGCCTTAATGAGGGCTCTCCTTTTCGCTTTGATTATCCCTGGTCCTGCGGCCGGGTTACCAGGAGCATATATTGTTGTCTCCACTATCCTACCAAATAAGAGATCCCTGGATGCAGGTGTGGAGCTTCATGGGGGTGTTTGGGGTGTTACAATCCCCTAATAAATGTATTATTTAATAAATACTTGGGTACAGGAGCTTTCAGTCAGGTATGACAAGGTGTCTGTCAGATTTCACCTGGGATTTTTAAATACTCTGACAAAAACAGACACACCTACACTCTCTTCTCTGTTTTGAAGGTCTTAAAACATGATTATTTTACAAAACACTGTGTTTCAAATACCCCTCACAATCCGCCCTCCTTTCCTTTTCCACTGGCCCTTAAGCCCCCCTCATGCGCTGCTTCTTATATAATGAATAACATGATATGCCAGTGTGAGGGTTAGAAAATCAGAAGCTCTCCTTCTCACCACCCACCCAGTCTTACTGACCAAGCTACACCCTGCCCGGCTGACCACTCAGATGAGTAGAACGTTGAGCAATATTCCCAGAATTATGAATTTTTGGGATGATGTTGCTTTTCTGCAAGGTAAGAATTGTGTTCATCATCCCAATTCAATGTTCTGTCTTGCTAATGGTTTGAGGAGAGAAATGAGTTATCTTGCAGTATTTGATCCCTAGCTGATTAGTATATTCAAGAAACTCCTTAAAAGCTGTTAGCACTTGCCTAACATTCATCAGAACCTGTATTGGTCTGGTGTGTCCCCGGAATGTTTCTCGACCTGAATGGCTGCCTGCACAGATTCATCTCTATGGTTAAAATTGATCTCTGCCACCTGTAAGAAGGCCTTGATCCTGCCTGCTCCTCTGTGCTCTTCCATCCAACCATTCTCTTACTGTGGCAGGCTGTGTTTGTCTGGAGATGTAGTCCATGGGACTACCCGCTTTTTATAGAGACAGTACCTCCACTTCCTCTGGAACCAGAGAAATATCCAATATCCTGCCTTCCTCAAGGGGGATTCAACAAAGTGTTGCTTCAGGTCTTCTCATCAAGCACAGTCTCCTCCACAGGGCATGTCCTGGTAACAGCAGCCCCCTATGTCAGTGACAGTCATTCCTGTATTATAATTTTTATTCTTTTATTGGTTCTTGAATTCATCCCTGCAGCCATCTTCACTATTCTCCACTTCTTCACCTCTCTCTAACTGTTACATTTAAAACAACATTTCTTCCTAACTTGCAGCGTTTTGCATGTATAGAAAAGGCTAATTGTGTTTCCCTCCGAAAGTGATTGTTTCTTCTTATTTCTTCTGCCGTTTGTCTGACTTAGAGATGTGTCTGTTGCAAAGACTCAAGGAGCTACACGAGATGGCAAAGGTGGGTTTATTCTGTCTCACAGAGGTAATCAGTGACAGCATGCCCAATCCTCCACATCTGTCTAACATCCCACACCGAGAATGTTTAGGTACAAGTCTGCACAAGATTCCACACTGTCACTTGGTCATGGAAGCTTCAGACACGCATGGAACTGGGGACAATGCATGAAACATCCAGAAAGTAAGATAAATACATGACTGAGTAAACCACAAGGAATGCCAGGTAAGTATGACAATGACACAACATCAGTCCAGCCTATAAAGGACTGCCTAAATATGCCATTTAAGCATGAGGCCAGGCATTGCAGCGAGAAGAGAAACATGTAAAAGAGCCTGTTGCAGCTCGGATGGGATTTGCACCGGTGGAGATCTTTGGTGAGAAATTGCTTGACCATGAGTTCAACTCTTTCGGGCAGGATTACAATCTTCACTGTGTAGAGCAACTGAAGAGAACCAATCAGGATCAAACATTGCATGATGAGAGCAATTTCAGCCTTATTCCCAGCCATCGCACAATGGAAGACTCTGCTGCGCTTGTAAAAGGATGATGCATGGTGCAGTGGTGTAGCTAGCCATACTGCCACCTGGGGCGGCCCCTAAGTTTGCCGCCCGGGTGCAGGTAAGAGCGGAGGGGGGGCTGATGGCTGACCTGTTTTGGGGGGACGGTGGTAGCCGACAGGCACGACTCCCACCTCCCCCGAAAACAGTGCGCCCCCCCCCAACTACGCCACTGACATGGTGATCAGTGTACTCTTAGAATAGGTGTACAGGTTCATTATTTTGCTCTCCATGGAACACATACAGATATAAAAACACGACAAAAACTAAAACAATAACGAAACAGTTCTAATTAATTCATACTGTTACAGCTTAGCTCCTGTAACAAGAAAAAGCGGAAAAGTGCACAGCAGCCAAAAGAAAATTTCATGTTAGCATGAATCATTTAAACTGAGGCCTACATTTACTATGGCCAACTTTAACATGAAAATCACACTTTATACATAAATGCATGTGGTGCAAATTAATTTAAATGTTGTGAAAAGCATAACATAATGACAGAGCATCACCAACTCCTCCCTCTGGTGCCTCGAAGAGTCCTCACACAATACATTCATAAGTCTCCTGGTGACGGAATTTCATATGCCAGTTGTTGACTTCTGCTGTTAACGTCTAGACTCCTCTAAGTCCCTTAACTTCTCAGAAATGTGACTCTGCAATTCCTCAAGCTCCACTTCTTCTCTTTTTTCCCATTTCCCTTTGTCACTGGTCCTCCTTCCTTGTATTTTGCTCCACTCCTCTCAGTCATTAGTCTAATTGCCCTTATAAAATGAAACAAACATTAGCAAAGATAGAAATGATTAATTTAGGGTCATTATATTCCCTAATGGTCCACCGACAATTCCATTAAGCCATCTACCAACTGCAGAAAATCATATCCCTATTGCCTCACAGGCACTTGGTGCTTCCAACTCCTTCTGCTCTTTAGAAACATCTGAAGTGTTATTTTTTTTTTTTTATTTTTTTTTTTGAAAAACCTTTATTGACATTGCAAATAAAGACAAGTATGGGCCTACAACCCTCGGGGCCGGCCGCCAAACAGTGAAGGTAACAGCGAGCAGATTATAATCACATGCAGCACCTCGGGAAGTCGATTCTCAATGCCAGTATTCTCTTATCCACTGAACAGCCCAAGAGGGAAACCAGGATATAAAAGGTTTTCATTTTACAATAAAGGAGAGAAGGATCAGGTGGCAATCAAGTTCTCAACAGCGAAAATTGGCAGGCAGAATAGTGAACGTCAAACAATAAATAGCAATCTATCAAATCAATGGCGCTGAAACAGGAAGTTCAGGATGTGGAGGGATATCACGAGCCGTTTGCGCCTGCAGTCTCCTGCCCTAGGACCCAGAAAACCCCACGGAAATGAGGCACAAATGAAAAACAATGATTGGCCACGAAGGAAACCTACCGCACTGACCCCAGAAAAGAAAGACAAAGAAGAATAAGAGAAGAAAAAGAAGGCCATAGAAACACGATAAAGGACTATAGAAGCCCTTCCCCCAACCCCCCACCCTGCACCTCTGCAGATGACTACGGCCCCCCCCCGCAGCGTGCCTGTCGCCCCAGAACCAGACCCGAAATATAGAAGAAACAGAGAAAAAGGGAAAAGAGAGGAAATCCCCCCTAACAGAAAAGGGGAGAGAGTAATAATAAACTGGAGGAGGGCCTTCAACCAGGCCCCCGGCTTCTCCCTATCTGAAGTGTTATTAATAAACTTGTTATTCTCATTACTCTTGTTAGGCACATACGTGCAGCTCTGTTGGGCATGCAACATGCAACAGACTCCACTCTCTTTCGTGAGTAAGATATCTAAAGCAAGACTATTCTGCAGAACCAATGCTGTAATTGCCACAAGCCCTGTTTTTATGGCAGTAAGTGCTCCATCTGTATTGGTGGCAAGTCGATCCACCAATGTGAAAAGCTTTCTAATCTTCGACCTCATTTATAAAACTGCTCCTACAGAAGAAATCATAGCGCCAAAGATGTCACCAACTAATTGCGAAGCACCACATTAGGTCTTTCATGAAGCACTACTCCCTTGTCGTCTATCTCATCTACATGATAAGCCTTAGGAAACACCAAAGCAAGTTAGCAGCTACCTATCCAATTAGTAGGAAGCTGGAAAAAAGCATTCTTTCCACAAAACATTAACTCCAGGAACAACAGGATCCTTTCCAGAAACTACCTGATCACTCAGAAGTTTAAATATCTGTACACATTCACTCCTGCCTACCATCTGAGGATTTCTAACTCATTCCTTCCCATAAAACAGCGCTTTCCCTCTTTTTGCCAATCTAAATTCAATTTCGGATGCATCCCAGCAGCCTTTAGATTTCCTTCTTCCTTTTCTCACTCACCCATGATTTCTAACCTTGCCTTTAGCTCACTTCCTTCCTTTCTGACTTCCAATGTTTCAATAAAATCCATCTTAGGTCTAGAGAATTTACATTTAATTGTTTCCTTAAGAAAGCAGGGAACGTCAACTTTTGTGAGAGGATTAAAATGGCTTTTCATTTTCTCTATTTATATAGCGTTAATATGTGAATTCACATTCTTGCATAGAGTAATACATTAAAAAGCAGATCAAAATTAGAAAAATAATACTCAAAATTACCTTTTCGATAGAGAAGACTAAAAATGATACTGCCGGACAGAGAGAAGGTGAGAGGCAAATGATTATATGTCACCCCCCATCTGCAGTAGATGCAGTAGTTAAGTGAAAATGTAGCAGTCTTGACCATGCATGACTTGTGGGTATTTATGCAGAAGATTGAAAAACACACTGTTGGAATAATTTACCTCAGAACCATCTCTAAGTAAAATCTTCATATTTAAACTACATTGTTCTCCTAGGTGAGTAGAATAAGGCTTAGCTACAGCGGAAGAATGCTCAACAGGAGAGTTTAAGCCCATTAAAACACCATTCATGAAAACGACTAAGTCACAATCCGCTACGGTTACTATCCTTTTACAATTGTTTGGTGAATTAGGCTCCATGGTTTAGCTTGAGTCAGACTTCAAGGCTTCATTGAACATAAAAAAGCAAAAAGCTAAATCTACTTGTTTTCTTCTACTTGTGCAAATCATCAGGGAATTGATTAGTTAAAAAATGTATGCATATGTTCAACTATCTTCAGAAGTGATCTCTAACCTGACATCAGCTTCTTCTAATAATGGCAAGCCTACTCTTTTTTTGGAGCATCGGCCCTAAGAAGTTTCAAAAGTTTCAGCAAAGTTTCAGTCCGTCTGTACTGTTCCCTTGTATTGAGCCAGTAAAAAAATCAATCACTCTTCACTGTAGTTGCCCTATTCAGGTTTTTCAAGCCCTAATGGCTCCAAGTTTTCTTTCACAGTTTCTTCAGCTTGGTTCACGGTAGCTGTTCTTGGCTCATTCACCCCAGGCTGATCACTTATCTCAGGTTGACTGTGAGACACTAGGGCACATTCTTCTTCCCCACTGGTAATTTGGGGTGCTCTGGAGTTTGAGTCTTCAAATCAGTTGTTGTGGTCGCCCCCTCTTCACAGGTTTGTCTAATTCTTTGGGTATGAGAAGAATGCACCCAATTTGGGAGGCCACCACACTTTACTGCAGTGTTCATCACAAGGATGACTTGAAAGGGACCACGCCAGTGGAGCTTCAAGCAGTTCTTCCTGATGTATTTCTTCACCAAGACCTAATCTACTGGACGCAAGTCATGGTACTGTTCTTAGCTTGGACAGGGAGTCACCACCTTAACCTGTTGAGAGACAGAATGAACTCTGTCTGCCAGTCCTTTACAGCAGTCGAGAAACATATCATCTGTAATATTCACAAGCGCAGCTGCTGGCCCGGCGGGAAGTCTTATGACTCTCCCCATCAAAATCTCGTGGAGGGGGGCAGTCCTGTCCTCCAATCAAGAATGCTTTGGAGACTCATCAGCACCAATGGAAGGGTATCAGGCCCCTTGAGGAACGCGGACGCACACACTTTGGCAAGTTGGAACTTTGGCATCTCTTTGATCTGTTCGATGCGGAATACCTCTAGCCTGTAGCTACAATTAATCCTTTGATCCACCAGCAGTGCTACTCACAGCATAGCATAAATGTCATTATTAAAATGTGTCCCATGATCTGACTTCAGAGAAACTGGTAAGCAGAAACTATGAATGAGTTCCCTCAATAAGAGATTGGCCACAGTGAGACTGTCACTCCTAGTCAGGTACATTTACACCCAGTGGCAAAAGGCAGACACTACTTTTAACATGCGACAGAGCCCATTGCACATGGCCTTCTCAATAAAGTCTAGCTGCCTGCAATTGAAAGGACCATCTGATCTTCCTATATTGCTCATTGTAACAACTGTCCTTCTGCCTGCATTTAATTGATGGAAGGTGACACATCTGTGGCACAGATTCTTGGCAATGACAGAAAAGGGGATTAAACCAGTGTGTCTTAAACAAACTTAACATTAAAAAACAAAACACATTTTATTTGTTTTACAAAATAGAGACACTTCAGTCGGTTTCATTAGAACAGTGCATCCAACACAGAATTATATCATTTTAACAGCCGGAGAACATTGTTGCTACTGTAGCCAGAAGATTCAATCCAATAAAACAAACTCGCTCCTTCCTCCCTATCCTATTAACTATCGGAGCTTGCCCAACATCCCTTCCAGACTCACTGTTGTGCTAACACAACCTGTTGGCAGCAACCTAGACTCAATGTGCATCATGATTCCTAGAATATAACTTACAAACTGTCTTAACACATTCTAATAAGGTTCCTGTGCGGTCTGTTAATGAAGGTGTCCGTAGGACATTGGTATTGCTCCATAGCTAACAGCTCTTTAATGCAGTGAAGGTTCGGCAGAGACAAACTGTTCCAACATTGCGTCCCATTCCAATGATATCGGGTTTTTCCTTAGTCATTTATTTTCTGTTCTTCTTATTGCCATACTTTCAGCCCTCACCCACCGGACCACTCCGTTATGCCATGTTAAAGCCACCGAGGGCTGTACAGACTTCCAACGCCTTGTTATTGCTCATTTTGCCAATATTAGTACCAGATTGGCAAATCTAGCCTGTGCTCCCTGTGACTTTCGCTTTTTACATAGTCCCAGTATGCAGTATTCCACTGTATCTTTCCCTATCCCCGGTGTCACCTCATTAATGAGTTTGTAAACTGTTGCCCAGAAGGATGCCAGTCTTGGGCATATCCATATCATGTGTAATAACCCAGCAGATTGTGTGTGGCAGCGAGGACTGGCATCTGTTGTGCCCGGGAACATTTTGCTTAGTCTATGTGAGGTCAAATACGCTCTATGTATCAGCATGTATTGGATTAGTTTGAATTTAGGGTCACCTGATACTTTTTTAGGATATTCTATTATTTGCTCCTATTCCTTGTCAAATTTTTCATGCCCAATATCTGTGGACCATTTATCTCTAGCCTCCTGGTGTGAAATTGCTGCATGTGATCGCATGCTTCTATACAGCCATTTGGTTAGGTGTCCTCCATTACCCATGAGATGTAACATGTATACGAGTTTATGTGTTTGGGGTTCCATGCCGTCAGGTGACCAAGTGAATCACACATATCTACTGATACCAGCATGTAAGATATATAGTGAGTTAGGAACCCCTTGCTCTCTAACAAAAATGTTATGGTCCATAAGCATGTTATCCGCAAATAGCATTCCTACTGTGGTAACACCTTCGTCTGACCATTTGGTCAGACACTTGGAAGAAATCATCCCAGATGGTGTAGGGATCCCCAACATTGGGATATTAGGAGCATAGGGGCACAGTCCCTTGGTATAGTGTATAGCCTTTTCTTTTTCCAATAGGATATGGCTACCTTCAATAGTGGTGGTGCCAATGACATGGGCCTACTTTTTGACAACAACAGTGTGTATAGTACACCCTTGTCCCACGCTGCCCGAGACATGCCTATCTCTTGCAAGTGGTGCCCGGCTAACCAGTAAGAAAGCCACTGGAGCTGACTGGCATAACAGTATGCCTGGAAGTCTGGGCCTCCCCGGTCTGTACTCAGCTGTAGTTTTACAAGTTCCACTCTCCTTCGTCCCTTACCCCAAATTAACCCAGTTAACATTGTGTTTAGCGTTTTAAATATGTGTGTCAGGATTATTATCAGTAAATTGGTGAAAAAGTAAAGTAATCTTGGGAGCAAAACCATTTTGGATATGGCCACTCTCCCTGCTACAGAAAGCAGCAGCGAGGTCCAGAATGTGATTTGCCTTTTTAGTGCCTTGATTGCGCAGCCTAGGTTACCCTCTAAAAGATCCTGTGGCTCTCTGTATATTTGTATACCCAAATATTTAAATGTGGTGGGTGCAATAGGGAATGACCAATACCCAAAATGAACAGGGTCAAAACAGCCAGTGTCCTTGAAATAATAAGCGTAAGATTTGGACTTGTTTATGGTTAGGCCAGAAAGTGTTTGAAAGAGCTGGAACACCGTGAGAAGGGGCACATTGTGGCCTCGGAGGTTGTTGAGGTATAGTATAATGTCGTCCACGTAAGCAGAGAGTATATGGGTCGTGTGCCCTAACATAATGCCCCTATTTCTCCAACTGCTCTTATCTTAGTGGCCAGAGGTTCAAGCGCCAACACGAACAGCAGGGGTGACAAAGGGCACCCCTACCTCGTACCCTTCGCCACAGCCTAAGGTCGTGAGATATGGGCTCCTGTCCGGGCCCGCGCTGTGGGATCTGAGTACAACAGTCTGACCCAGTTTATGTATTCATGGGGTATAAGGGTATAACGAAAAGCGAAAGGGCTTGTAGCATATAGTTCCAATGTAGAGTATCGAACGCCTGTCGCAGGTCCAGCGAGATACAGCCTGCCTCAGTGTCGCCTCGGGGTATCAAGGTAAGTATCTGATGTAGTCATCTAGTATTTAGGGAAGTACTCCTGCCTGGGACAAAGCCTCACTGGTCAATGTGTATCATTTGCGGTAAATGGTGTAGTAATCTACACACCAGTATTTTACTAAGGATTTAGTAATCTGAATTTAGTAGAGAAAGGGGGCGGTATTCCAACATGTCTGTTGGATCTCAGCCAGCTGTCGGCAAGGATGTAACCAATGCCTGTCTCGTGTTGGGGGGGGGGGTAATAAACCTGTCTCCAGTGCAGCATGGTATAATCTTTCAAGGTGGGGGACCGACTGTGCCAAAAAAGTTTCGTAAAATTCCACAGGCAGGCCGTCAAGCCCTGGGGTCTTGTTACGTGGAAGGACTTTTAATGCTGATCGGATTTCAGCTTTTGTTATAGGTGCTGCTAGTTTCTTTTTTTGCGCATCTGTGAGTTGGGGGAACTCCAGGCCGTCAAGGAAGCCAATTAGTTCCTCCTCCTGGAGCTCCTCAGGTGTAGCATATAATGCTTCGTAAAGTTTCTGAAAGCCATGTTTATGCCAGATTGTGTATTTACCATAGTTCTCTCTGGTGTATAGATCCCGTGAATGGGGTATGGGGTGGTGTGTCTCTTATAATCTTCGCTAGTAGTGCACCCGCTTTATCCGCCTCTGCATGTTGTTTTTGAGTGCAAGTGCGGTAGTCGATCGTCCTCAGTTGCTTCAAGAGTTCAGCATGTTTTATATGTGCTTCCTGCAGTGCTCCCTTATTTGCAACATCTGATGTTGCAGCATTTTCCAGCCCTCCAAGCCGGTCTTCAATCTCCCGCAAGTCTTTATCTACAATAGCCCACACCCCCACCTTAGTTTCCATGGCCACCCTACAAATGACTGTCTTGAACGCCTCCCACTCCACCTGACGTGTACTTGCAGTGTTCGTGTTTTCTGTAAAGTAATGCGATATGGCAGTGGAGAGGGCAGTGCGAAAGACAGGGTCTTCCAAAGCAACTGGCTGCAATCTCCATGTTAGTACCGGCGTGGGGACCCTACCCCACTCCAGCGTCAATTCCAAGGGGTTATGGTCTGACAGTGTCTTCCAGAGATAAGTAGCATGGGTTACTTTCCAATTAGAGGTATAGAGCAGAACACTCAATACATGTATGCAACATATGCGTTGGGGAATAAAATGAGTACTCCCGACTTGTCAGGTTGTGTACCCGCCTTGCATCTCCGAGTGCGCATCCTGTCGCCCAGCTCGTTAGTGCCTCAGATTGCTTCCTACTGCTGGTCCCCAATATTGGTGGGTGTTAACGGTCAAGATCTAAATTTAGAACTGTGTTAAAATCCTCACCCAGGAATAACCCTCCCAGTCTGCCAATACCGTGTTTAATGACCCCAGAAATTTATCTTGGCCTGCATTGGGGGCATATACCAGTGGTTCCCCGTTCAGTGAACCGTAGAGCAGTACATATCTGCCATTTATATCTGTCTTCTGTTCTGAAAATATGAATGGAGTGCCGCTCCTGATCCATATAGCTGCCCCTCTTTCAAATACAGAGTAAGATGTACAGAATAGCTGTCCCCGCCATTTGTTCCTTAGCTTAAAGGCTTCAGCATGTGTGAGGTGCGTTTCTTGCGTTAATACAATGTGGGCCTTTCGTCTATTCAGCTGTGCATAAATTGTAGGTCTCTTGTGTACAGACCCCATCCCCCTAACATTCCAGGCCAGGATCTTCTATTAACCCATTGTAGTCATAATACGAATTATGTTGTTTGTTGTTGTGTCATACTTCTCCCAATACAGTCTTGGTGGCAGATAATATATGTTTTCCTGTGTGCGGCCTTCAGAGCTCCATGTGGTTTCAGCCTCGAAGTGTGGGATGAGCTTTGTGATGGGTTTGGTGGGATTTCTGGTCATGGATAACTTTCATCCTGGCCGGGAAGAGGAGAGCATATTTTAGGTTGTGGCCTCTAAGCTGCGTTTTGACCGCTTGAAATGATGCTCTCATTTTTTGTACCGTCAATGTAAAATCTGGAGATAGAGAAACTCTCTTGTTTTCAAATTGTATCAGGGCCTTTTCTTGGGCTTCGCGGAGCAAAGTGTCTTGATCTTTAAAGTTTAGAATATGTGCTATCATCGACCTAGGTGGAGCACCAGGGGGAGGGAGTCATGCTGGTATCCTGTGTGCTCTCTCCACACTAAAGAGCTCAGTGAGGCCTTCTGGTGCAATCACATCTTTGAACCATAGTTCTATGTATTGGGTAGGGTTCGACCCTTCACTGCATACCAGCAGACCCACAATTAGCACTTTGTTGCGGCGGGCCCTCCCTTCAGTGTCGTCCACTCTGTCCTGTAGACCCTAGAGCTGCCACCGAAAGTGTTCAATTTGTCTCGAGTGGGTCTTAAGCTGTGGCATAATCTCTGTGAGATGCAGTTCATTGCTTCGGGCCGTATCTGCTAGCTTGCTATGGCCAGCCTTTAAAATCTGCTCGCCTGCTATGGTCAGCCTTTAAAATCGTGAGACCGGTTGCTAGTGCACTTACTTGCAGTTCGATTGCCTTTTGTGAGTCGCGCACGTCTTGTAAAATCAGGTCCAGTTTGTCAGCCTGTTCAACCATAGCGGTCAGTTGTATACAGTCTGGGTCAGAGGTACTGTTTATATCTTGCTGATCTGTGTGGTCGAGCCTCCCCGAAACCAGGAGCTCATTTTCCTTCCCCCTGGTTTTCCTCTTCTTGTACCGTGGGTGCTGCGCAGCGGGAGGGGTGTAGTATGTGTTGTCTCGCCCCAGCACTGCTATATCTTATTAGTTTCAGGCCCAATCTGTCTTCAAACACGATTCGTGTAGGCAATATGGCTCCCAGCTACAGCCCCAGTCCCCAGCACTCTGTTTAGTGAGGTAATGTTCTTATAGATAGCAGGGACCCCGTGGCAGTGGACCGGACGGCTTCTTTAGGGGCACCGAACACTCAGTTCAGGGTGTAGGCCTTGCACGGCCTACTCAGGCATAGTACTCACTGTTCTCCGCTACACCAACATCCGTAGATGCCAGGATTCCGTTATTCTGTCCAAGTGACGGGCCGATATCTGTCCCAAGTCGCTGTTGTGATCCAGGGTCTTAAACAAACTTACCATTACGTCAATCCCTGTGTGGTTTGGGCCTGGAAATGTCTAGCAATTGGGGACAACATAGCATCAAGCAAACCCGGTCTCCCATTTATTGAAACCAAAATCTTAGCTTGATTCTTCACACATCCTGCTCTGACCCACCGCTCCTGTTCATCTTCAAGAACTTTCTCCTGCAGACTGTTGATATCTTCCCACGTATCAGTAACAGTCAACTAAAAAAGGCTTGTAGTAACCTAATTTTCTGATTCATCTGAATCATCTCTATTTAGTGTGCAAGACTCAAGAGTGTAAAATCTGCACATCTCATCCGCATGACAGTTGTCAGCAGTCACAAATCACATTTACTCTTGTGGGTTGCACATTTTACAACATCTAATTCAACTGTAAAGCCTCAAACAGATCCATGACATAACTCCCAGTTTGGATAGGGGAGCAAGAGGAGGTCAGGAAACCCTTCTCGGACCACAACTGCTCAAAGTCAGAGACCACGCCAAACCAATATTGGCTATCAGTGTGGATGGTGGCTCTCAAATTGTTTGAGACGAGCAAGCTCTAGACAGTCAATCAGTCAGCATCATCTTTATTTGATTATTAAATAATAATCATAAAAGAACAATCATCACATAAAATACACAATAGAACATCAGATGAGTTAATAAAAGTTACACATACTGATACAAACCCCCCCTTCACTCAAGCCATCTTATTGCACATTTTAAAAAGGCCTTTACAGAAGAACATACAACAGGCTCAGGCACCAGACAAAGATAATAAAAAGATGGCCTATTTTGCCGAAAGCCCAGAGCTTTTAAAATAGGTAATACATATCTGCGTCTAAAGGGTTCAAAATACTTACAAATAAGGGTAGAGTGGGGAGGAGCCAAGATGGCGACCGGAGCAGACGCTTGAGCGCCCGGCTCCGTCGGCCCTTGGCCTCGGACTATCATCCTGATTCCTATCCTCGCCGATTCTCGAGGTGAAACGTGTGCGACGACGCACTGTCCACGCCGCCGCTTCCCCGAAGTCTCAGCCTGCCCGGATGCCGGAGTTCTTGGTGCTTTTGTTCTCCGCCCTGGACCCCTGCTCCATTGTTGCCTTTGCCGGCCCCCTGGAGGCTCCGCAGTCACCGGACCCGATAGCGCAAACCCGAGCCGCGCGGTCCCGACCTCACCTCACACCACGGACTGTCGCCAGCTGAGCCTGGGGAGGGACGGCCAGACACCTCCTGCACCCTGCGCCTGAAGGGCTGGGGCTGTAAGGTAAGCCCCGGTGCGGCGGGTCTCCTGCCCCGATCTGTGGACCGCGCTGTGGGAGGCTGCCGACCCCCTTCTTCCATTGCCTAGTCGGCTGCAAAGAGAACCCGAGGGAAGGGAGGCGACTGTTGGCTTTCCCTGTTGCGGCGCAGACCTGAGGGGAACTGACTCCTTGCTACGACCCCCCCCCTGGCCATTGTACCGTCCGGCGGTAAAACATGGCGTTGTTTGCCTGCTCGCGGCTGGGGGGTGATACTCCGGTCTTGCCCGCTGCCCGCTTCGCCCTCCCTCCACCAGACACCAGCTCCACAGTGCCGTCCCGGATTGCTGCCGATGTGGGGGTGCAGCTTCCGCTGACATGCGGCTCCGTTCTGGCTGTCCTGCGGGACTTTCGTCTACAAATGTGTGCTGGCTTGCAGGCGCTGAGTGAGCAGTTTGACTCCATGCTGTCGGCTGCGGGTCGTGAGCGCTCCGTTTGTCATCAACACGGCGTGGGTCTGCCAGTGCTTTTGTCCTCTTGCGGGGACGCAACGGCTGTGTGTGATCGTGCTACACTGGTGCCTGCAACTGGCTTTCCCGGCACCCAGGATCAATTGCTCTCCAGCTCAACAGCGGATACTTTGTTTCCCCGTTCATTGCTGCCTGCTTCATTGTTGCCTGCCTCACCGCGTCTGCAAGAGTATCCAGCTGAGCAACACCTAACATCCTCGAGGAGTTGTTCACGGTGGCCTACTGCTTCTTTTCTGTGGAACTCCTGTACTTTACATGCCATGTCTGGACTTTATGTGGTGCACAAAGGGACCTCTACAGATGGTCGGCGGCCATTTTGTGATTCTACTTCACCATCTTCTCCCAAGCGGCCATATTGTCTTTGTCTGCACGGGATGCGGGGCCTTCATGTAGGGGCTGGCTTAATCTCAAGCCCGCGATCGGGCCAGGGCTAGACTGATTTATATCGCCATGGTTTCACGGATGGGCTGGACTGGGACTGGAACTGTATGTATATGTTGTGCGCACTCGTCGCGATCTGTCTTCCTTCATTTAAATTGTTGTGACAATTCATTTTCACACGACCGCTTTTGGTGTAGTGGTTTCTCAGTGTGTGGAAGCCATAGATGGCCGATGGTTTAGGGCGCTCTGATGATACGTAGGCTCCTCCCCACTTTCTTCTTCTTGGGAGTTTAGATTAGAATAGTCCTATTCTTTTCTCACCCCCTTTATCATAGGTGTAATGTTTTCTTATCTTTCTTTACTCTATTCTTACTCTCTTTCTTGTCTATATTTCGGGTTTATTGGGCGACAGGCACTATGCTGGGGGGGGGGCAGGCCGTAGCCTCCGCATTGGTGTAGGGTGGGGGGGTAATTTACTGTTTCTAATTAGTTCTATGGGCCTTTTTTCTTTTTATGTTTCTGCGCTATACTTGTTTCGATTCTGGGTCCGGGTGTGGGGTTGACTGAGTGGGGGCGGCACTGGAGGGGTGCGTAATTGCTCATGTGACTATCCTGTTATATAACTGCATTGCCTCACTGCCTGAGATTTTACTTCCATTGCTGTTTTAATGATGCTGCTGCTCTCCCGTGTGGTGAAGATATCGTGCGGACTCGAATCTCCTTGGTTCTTACTCTTCACTGACTTTTTCCCTGATAAAATTATTTTGAAAAACTTTAAAATTAACCTTCACTTCTCCTCCCCCTGGTGTCAAGGATCTCTCCAGTGTATAATTCATAAATCGTTGCTAATCTTGACCGTTGAAGCACAGGGGCCGTAATGTTTGTATCAGTGCTTAACCGTATCGTGGCCGGCCTGAAGGTTGTAGGCCCGTATTTGTTCTTTTAATATGCACGAATAAAGGTTTTCAAAAATTATTAAAAAAAAAAAAATAAGGGTAGAGTGCATTATTGTCTAGAAGAAGGAGCCATCCCTAGTGCAAGCAACAATAGATGTTGTATTACACTGTCCCAAAGGGAAACAAAGATGGCTTCTGATAGAGCCCAGCCGGAACCTGGTCAAGAGCGATCTTTCCCAGACATTGTTGATCTGTGAGAGGTAAGGTTCAAGACCCTGATATGTCTTAGACATAATATAGACTCTCACAGATGGTTTCCTAAGTTGCTTTGCCTCTCTAGCAGCAAATGCAAACCTCCAGAAACTTCTTCCTAATCAAACCCACTCTAGTAAGAGTGTTCAGTTCAGCCACCTGTGCAGAAGCTACATTCAACAAATAGAAGGCTTCCACTACATCTTCTAAGATGCAGAGAGCATAAGCTGCTTTTGGAATCTCACGTCCATATTTTAAAAAAGAGCCGTCCACAAATAACATACAATCGGTTCTT
Organism: Triturus cristatus; assembly: GCF_964204655.1. Taxonomy (NCBI): domain Eukaryota; kingdom Metazoa; phylum Chordata; class Amphibia; order Caudata; family Salamandridae; genus Triturus; species Triturus cristatus. Next base: position 224,109,654 of record NC_140594.1, on the reverse strand, counting down.
CCAGAGGGACGCCTCAAATGTGGGGTCTTGGCTGGTGCACAACTCTGTAACATCCAGGCAGTCATGGTCAACCCCATCATCATTTTCATCCGTCACAGGAAAAGGCAACAGTGTGCCAGGGTTCATGCAGGTACGCCTCCATACAATGATCAGCAGCAAGAATTAACTGCTTGTACCAAGTTACCCTGAAATGTGTCATGTGTTGTGTTCGCATGCAGGTGAGTAAGGTTTCAACAAAATGTGGAACCAGAACTGTAAGGGGAACCCATAACTATTCCCTCACATTGCTGAACGCTGACACCACCTGCAGCCACCATCTTTAGGCAACCTGGCAATCCTTCGGCTAATGGATCAAGAGTGGCGGAAAAGTAGGCTACTGGACATTTTGAATTTACATGGGTCTGTGTTAAAACAGACAGCAAGTACCCATCACATTTACAGCAGTATATAACAAACACTGTGTCACAAATCAAGCATTCCTAGAGCTGGGGTGTGATAGAGACTTTCACTCAGCTTGAAGAAGGCACTGATGCAGCCCGTGTCCCCGGGTAGTGGATCAGACACATCTTTGTGTGTAAGCCTCTGTAGAGCCAACCATTCCCAGATGAATCTGAGTTCTCTTTGTGCTGTAGGAGAGTTTTTTCTTAGAATGGTTGAAATTCTCTCTTGAGCGATCTTTCTAGCCCCCTTCTCAGTAAAGTGTTCCAGATACACAACTTCCTTCTGGCCATGCACCAGTGCAGGTACACTTGCCTCATGTAGCAAGGGTGCCTGTGTTGCGGGGATGATTGTGTGCAGGAAGGGACATCTCCCTTACATAAACAATCATTAAAGTCGCTTTGCTCCTTCTATGTGTGCTGCAGAATGCAGCATGCATAAAAAGAGAAAAAAACAATGAGAAATAAAAGTATTTCTCCTCGTTGCGCCATTCCTGTGCCTCCCCAGGGAAGGTGTAGGGTGCTTACGCATTACCAGCTTTACAAAACATAGTATATCTGGGAATGTGTCAAGTTCATGGATGTTGCGTAGGGAAACCCACAGCAACGCCCATGGAATGCCCCTTTCAAGCAGAGTAAAGTGTGAAAGGGGCCCATATTTACAAGTCCATGAAAAGTCACACAGGGTGACTTTGCATGGCCCTGTAAATATGAGCAAGCCCATTGCGCCGCCAGTGAGTCAAAGAAAGTGACACTTCAGCGGAGCAATGGGCTTGTTAAGAAGCCTTTTGTGTCTGTTCTCAGCCAAATGATTAAAAAGGCAATGGTGTCTTGTCTGCATTTGTCTTGTATTGTCGATGCCATCAGTAGGTCATCAATGTATTGGACCAGGACTGAGCTGCATGGCAACTGCAAAGTCTGCAGATTCCTTTTTAATATCTTATTAAAGACTGAGGAGCTTTTTGTATACCACTGTGGAACTAAGCACCATGCCAGAATTTTATTTTAGAATTGGAAGACAAAAGGGAACTGACTTTCCTCATGAAATGTAATTGAGAAGAATGCTTGAAACAAATCTATATCTATGATCCATTCAGCATCACAGGTTATTTGGAAAAGTATCATTGCAGCATTCAGTACCACGGGACAAAATGGCACAACAATATTATTGACCTTTCACAGGGCATGCACAATTTTCCACCTCTTGTTTGCCTTCTGAAAACCCATTATAGGTAAATTGTAGGGACCCCCCAGTATCTATTTTACAGTGCCCCGCTCTATTATCAACTCAATTCCGGGAGTAATTCCAGCCTCTGCCTCTGGTGAGAGGTTGTACTGGGACATGCTCTGCATTTTGCTTTATTGTTATTCTTACAGGTTCAATATCTTTTCTAGAAAAATCCCAAACTGCCCCCTACAAAGAGTAGTTTAAGTAAGAGGGTAAGCCCTCTTTTGTGAAAACCAGTAACAATGCAATGGTTACATGTTGTGTGTTCAGTTTAAAGTGTGCATCTTCATTGTGTGTTTGAAGCTTGACACCATCCAGTGTACAATAGATCACACAGTTGAGTTTACAGAGTAAATTCCTTCCCAATAGATTGACTGGGCTTCAATCGCATATCACAAACTGATGATCCACTTCAAGGTGACCTAACTTTCCAGGTACTTAGGTTGAAACACAGGACTCCATATTTGCCTATTTAAAATACCTACAATTTGGACTTGTTTTCCCAAATCATCACTGCAGTACTTTGCATATCTCAAAATCTCATCCAAGGGTTTGGATTGCCAGTAAATATTCTGTTGAAGTGTGAGCTAATCTCAGGTCGCAAACCAAAAACAAACTGAGACACAAAATTACTAACATTTCCCTTTCAGGATTCGCAACACCACATGCTTCCGGAAACACTGCATCAGATGTTCGTAATAAGCATGCACAGACTTTTGGGTAGTTAGTGATATATTCAACTAATCAATCTCCTTCTTCTGAACCTTAATTTTCAAAAAGGCAATCATCTGGTTATATTTATCCATGACAATAGGAAAAAGGGAATTAATCTGAGCAACCTTCAGCAGTTTATCAGTCAGCCACTGCTCTCATACCTGATAACACTCGGCCCATAAATCTGCAGAAATGAAAATATTAAAGAAAGCATTCAAATCCTCCTAGAGCGCCTTTGACATTTTCACAAACCGCTCAACTTGAGTGTACCAAAGATCAGACTTTTCTCTCAGCTTTGGAAATTGTGAAATGTAAAAAGATCACAATGACTCCAAGGTACAAGCATGTATAAATATAAATAGAGATCAGTGTGTTCTCAATGCAGGTGTAGAGGTTCATTATTCAGCCCTCGATGGAACACATACATATAAACATTCACACAGAAACTAAAACAATAGCAATTAGTTCTAATTAATTCAAAATCATGAAGCTTGGCTCCTGAAGTGAGAGAAAGAGAAAAGGTGCAAAGCAGCCAAAAGTCCATTTCATGTTAGCATGAGTCATGTAAACCAAGGCCTACATTAACTATAGTCAACTTTAAAGTGAAAATTACTCTTCATATACAAATGCATACAATACAAATTAATGTAAATGTTGAGCAACACATAAAATAATGACAGAGCGTCACCATGCCGCATGTAGAAAAAGTGGGAGATGACCGTACAAAAGTAGGGCTGAAGGAAGGATGAGAATGTGGTGGTCACGCACCAGCAAATCTGCAGTGTGGAGGGGAGGTTGCCATGGAGCCGGTAATCCAGAGAGAAAGAGGGGGCATATGGACAAGAAGTGAAAGGTTGTACCAGGCTTTGGGAATAATATCTGTTGGCCTCTGATCAATTGTATAGACATTGCAAGAAGTAGTGAATGCTTGGCTATGGGAAGACAGCACAAGGAAACTCATATGTTTCACAAGCCATGGGGGTAAAAAGTAAACCATCGCCTCCTCTTACTCTATATTTGCTCTGGTATGCCACATCCATTGGACTAGAAATAGAGTCCACATTTGTATGCACAATATCGTTCCAGTCCTTAAGGAAAACCTTTACGATTGAAAGGATAAAACCAAATGCAAGTTCCCCCTATTAGTGTTTGAAGAGCCACACCATGATGTATAATCCAAACAGAGGGCTGTCTCAACCGGAAATGATTGAGTCAATGGTCTACTTGATCGCCAGGTATTTCGATGCTGTAACATACTTGTGTTTCTCAAGGATGTAATTTACAGCTAAGATACAGCACAGGATTCTTACCCTATAAATGGACGCGGAGGGCACTACCCTGAATCTGGTGTCCAATGCCTTGTTTCATTGTTACATAATGCCTTTTTTTAAATTTGGGAAAATGTTTGTATCTCCCTAATCTATTTTAAGGCAGTCTGAGAAAGTAGTGGCTCAGTTGAAAAAGTTTGGGATGACAGAACAATAACATGCAAGAATACCCCAACAATAACATCTTAGAATCCCAAGAAAGTCTCAGACATCTTTTTGGGTTTCTGCGATTTTGAAATGTTGGATATGTTTGAAGTTAATTTTTTGAAGCTACACACATTGCAATGGTCAGCAAGAAGTGTATACCAACCAGGATTCGGTAGCGCTTCCATGGGCCACTCAAAATGGACTATTTTGTCATCATAATGAAAGCCTTGGGCACTCCAACAATGGCTGTAAAAATCTTCTTTTTTCTAATATCTGATTTATAGACAAAAATTCCTCAAATATTAATGTGTATTGGATCTTCCTACATTCGGTGCTGCATAGATTTTCCAATGGCAATCACTTCATAGTATGTGTTTAGCTCTATACTCTTGTGTAAGAGTCAATGGAAACCTATCTGTAATTTTTGAGTTAAAACAAGAAGTCTGACAAGGATGCTTATTATTGCAACTATTGTTTCTATTAGCAATTTAATTAGCAATGTAATGACTACTAAATACTATTACTGGAAATTACAATATGAGTGGGATCCTCTATAATCCGGAATTCATAAAGTGTATGCATATGCTAACAATGTTCTTACTTGCACCCAAAATGTGGAGGAAGCACTCTGAGAAATACTGTCTGATAGCGATTCTTATACAGCAGTCACTGGATAAGAACTGAATAGAAACAAAAGCGAAGTGTTCCATTTAAACATTCTTTGGATATCAGAATTAAGATGCCAACAAACACAAATAAAATATCTGGTTGTCTGGTTTGTTGAGGCCTTGAATAGTATGGCAAATAAAATGAAAACAAACTACTGTCCAAAATCAGTGACCTCTTCCTGAAATGGTCTCTAAAATTACTCACTTGGTTGGGAATAGCTGAAGCAGTAAAAATGATGGCAGCCCTGCTTGTTATCTTCCTAAATAGTATGTTTCCTGTAAACATATCTAGGGATTTTTTAAGACTATATCTATATATTCTACCGAGGCACAAGATGGCTGTCAACAATTCCTGATTCAGAGTGTTGGCAGCCAATTAAAATTCAGCACGTGATCGGGAGGGTGCGCGCTGGGTGCGCATAGGGTGCGCGGATCCTCCGAGGCCATAGAGATATATGTACTTTTAACTGTCATTTTCTCAGGAACTACTGAACGGATTTACAACATTTAAGCAAAAGGCACGAGTCTGAACTGAGGACTACCTCTTGCCAAATTTGGTGTAATTCCGTACAGCAGTCCGGGCTGTAGCTGCGGCTAAAGGTCCTATGGGAAAATGCATGGGGAAAACACGTTTTGGGCCCCCCCTATTTTCTTGGCCCCCACTTTACGAATCACTGTGAATCTTTCAGGATAGGAGCGGACCGGAGCTGGCCAAAAGTTTTGAAAGTTTCGCGAAGATTCATAAATCGGTGTAAAAGTTATTCCAAATAGAATGTTGCGGATTTCCTATGGGAAATAGGTCCTAACTATATCTACCTACTGGCGACTGCCAGTAGGTAATATATATATATATATATATATATATATATATATATATATATATATATATATAAAGAACAAGCTCCCAAACTCCAGCAAGTAAGCGGAAACGGGTACAGACCACAGCACGCTGTAAAATATGGTTAGTGCAAGTTTTAATCCAAGTCGATTGGCATGACGCGTTTCGGCCGCGTTACCATGGCCACACCATATATATATTATCTACTGGCGGTCGCCAGTAGATAGTTATAGTTAGGACCGTGTTTCCATAGGAAATCTGAAAATTCTATTTTGAAAAACTTTGGCGCCGGTTGACGAATCCTCGCGAAATTTTCAAAACTAATGGGGCGCTCCGCTCAGCTCCTACCCTGAAAGTCTCGGGATGATTCGTCAAGTGGGGGCTGAGAAAAAAGGGGGGTCCCAAAACGCATTTTCCCCATGCATTTTCCCATAGGACCTTTAGTCGAAGGTACAGCCCGAACGGCTGAACAGAATTACTTGAAATTTGGCAAAGAGGTAGTCCTTAGGTCAGGCATGTGCCTTTTGCATATATGGTGTCAATCTGTTCAGTAGTTCCTGAGAAAATTGCATTTAAAAGCACATAAATATCTATAAGCGCGCACGGTGCGCGCTCCCTAACGTGGCGAGCGCAATTCTGATTGGTGGTTACATGTCAGTCAACATTCGAATCGGTCGAAATCAGGAATTGTCGGCCGTCATTTTGTGTGTTTGGTGTGTGACAGTGAAAAAGTAAGGTGGAGAACGTGAAAAGGGGGCAGGGTAGAGAGTTCCTGACCCCCTAGCCTTTGTCAGGGGGTCCCTGAAGGACCCCGAAGGGTGAAAAAAACATTTTTTTTTTTTCAAACATTCACAGGGGTGCGCGCACCGTGCACGCACGGTGAAAAATATTTTAAAAAAATATACATAGGTAGTTTATTGTAAAATAAATATATAAAAAAATATAATAATACATACATAACTTAGCATTTAAAAAACCTTACAAATTCACTTAAAAAACCTTAGGTTTTACACACGTTATAGTTAGGAATTAGCATTTAAAAAACCTTGCAAATTCACTTAAAAAACCATAGGTTTTACACATGTTATAGTTAGCTGGACATTTCACTCGTAAAAAACCAATGAAATTCCCCCGTTATAGTTAGTTCAGATAACTATAACTCGCGCCACCGCCACTCTATCACAAGGATGATGTCATCAGTGATGTCATGAGTGATGCCACTGACCATGTCATGAGTGATGTAATATGTGACGTCATGAGCAGTGGATTGCGGGCGCGCGAGTTATAGTTATCTGAACTAACTATAACGGGGGAATTTCATTGGTTTTTTACGAGTGAAATGTCCAGCTAACTATAACATGTGTGAAACCTATGGTTTTAAGGCCTGGCTCACTGCATGACTACTTGGGTACTGACTGAATGATTAGAGTACAGCAAGGAGAGTGCCTAGGTGAATTTATAAGTGCTAGGCTTTTCGCACAGGGAATGGATTAGTACTTGGTACTGAATGGGTCACTAGAGGAGTGCAAAGGCAGTGACAAGTGCTGGACTGTATGGATACTGACTAGGAAATTGAAAGTGTGAAAGACAAGTGTCTAGGTGGTTAGAAGACTGCATGCATAGTGCATAGGGGTTTGAAGCAGTCCATGTGCTAAGGCCTGGCTCAGTGAATGAATACTTAGACACTGACTGAATGATTAGAGTACTGCAAAGATAGTATCTTGGTGAATTTATAAGTGTTTGGGTTTTAGCACAGTGAATGGATTAGTACATGGTGCTGAATGGGTCACTAGAGGACTGCAAAGGGAGTGACAGGGTATTTCGTGGAAGTGTATGGATACTGACTAGGGAATTGAAGGTGAGAAAGACTATTGTGTAGGTGGTTAGAGGACTGCATGCATAGTGGATAAGGGTTTGGAGCAGTCCATATACTAAGGCCTGGGTCACTGGATGAGTACTTGGGTACAGACTGAATGATTAAAGTACTGCAAGGAGAGTGCCTGGGTGAATTTATTAGGGTTTGGCGCAGTGAATAGATTAGTACATGATGCTGAATGGGTCACTAGAGGAGTGCAAGGGGAGTGACAGGGTGTTTGCTGGAAGTGAACGGTTACTGACTGGGGAATTGAAGGTGTGAAAGACAAGTGTGTAGATGGTTAGAGGACTGCATGCATAGTGGATAGGGGTTTGAAAAAGTCCATGTGCTAAGACCTGGCTCAGTGCATGAATACTTAGGCAGTGACTGAATCATTAGAGTACTGGAAAGAGAGTGTCTTGGTGAATTTATAAGTGTTTGGCTTTTAGCACAGTGAATGGATTAGTACATGCTGTTGAATGGGTCTCTAGAGAACTGCAAAGGAAGTGGCAGGATGTTTCCTGGAAGTGTTTGGATACTGACTAGGGATTTGAAGGTGTAAAAAACAAGTGTATATTATGTTAGAACACTACATGCATACTGCATAGACATTTGAAGAAATCTATTTGGTACTTAGAAACTGACTAAATAATCAGACTACTTCTAGGACAGTGCTTAGGTAAAACTTTTAAATTTTCAGTTCTGCCACAGTGAACAGAATAGTACATGGTACTGCACCTTAGTGTCAAACCCTGACTCATTTTATCAATGCATAAGCAAAGACTAGCTTCAAATGCTACTAAAACTTGACAACATGAGAGGTTTTAAATTAGTTATCTGTCAGCAAATACACGATGTTACCAAATGCTTCTCTCACAGTGGTTCTCAAATGCACACAGACTCACAGTGTGATTCTAGACAACAACCACTATACCTAGGAGTTTACCAAAAATCATTCACTACTGTGGAAGTGGTAAGGGAACTGCACACAATCTTCATATTTCAGGACTGCACTTTTATGTTAAAGCCTGACTCATATAATCAAAGCATAAGCAAAGACTGGCTTCTAATGCTACTAAAACTTCACAACATGGCCGGTTTTAAAACAGGCATCTCTCAGCAAATACACGATGTTACCAAATGCTTCTCTCACAATCCTTACCCAAATGCACACAGACTCACAGTGTGATTTTAGACAAGCAACACTATCCTAGGAGTTTACCAAAACTCGTTCACTAGTCTGGAAGAGTTAATGGTACTGCACACAATCTACAAATTTAAGTACACCACATCAGTGTCAAAGCATGACTCATTTAATCAACGCATAAGCAAAGACTGGATTCTAATCCTACTAAAACTTCACAACATGACAGGTTTTAAAACAGTGATCTGTCAGCAAATACATGATGTTACCAAATGCTTCTCTCACAGTGATCCCAAATACACACTAACTCACAGTGTGATTCTAGACAAGCACCACTATCCCTATGAGTTTACCAAAACTTATTCACTACAGTGCAAGTGGTAAGGGAACTGCACACAATCTACATATTTCACAACTGCAATTTACTGTCAATGCCTGACTCATATAATGAAAGCATATGTCATAACTGTCTTCTAATGCTACTAAAACTTGACAACATGACATGTTTTACAACACTTATCTGTCAGCAAATACACAATGTTACCAAGCACTTCTCTCACAGTGGTTCCCAAATGCACACAGACTCACAGTGTGATTCTAGACAAACAACACTATCCCTAGGAGTTTACCAAAACTCATTCACTACAGTGGAAGTGGTAAAGGAACTGCACACAATCTACATATTTCATGACTACACTTCAATGTCAATGCCTGACTAATTTAATCAACGCATAAGCAAAGACTGGCTTCTAATGCTACTAAAACTTGACAACATGACAGGTTTTAAAACAGTTATCTGTCAGTAAATACACGATGTTACCAAATGCTTCTCTCACAATCCTTACCCAAATGCACACAGACTCACAGTGTGATTTTAGACAGTCAACACTATCCTAGGACTTTACCAAAACTTATTCACTACTGTGGAAGGGGTAAGGGGACTGCACACAATCTACATATTTAAGTACAGCACATCAGTGTCAAAGCATGACTCATTTAATCAACATATAAGCAAAGACTGGATTCTAATGCTACTAAAACTTCACAACATGACAGGTTTTAAAACAGTTATCTGTCAGCAAATACATGATGTTACCAAATGATTCTCTCACTCTGATCCCAAATCCACACTAACTCACTGTGTGATTCTAGACAACCACCACTATCCCTATGAGTTTACCAAAATGCATTCACTACAGTGTAAGTGGTAAGGGAACTGCACACAATCTACATATTTCACGACTGCAATTTACTGTCAATGCCTGACTCATTTAATGAAAGCATAAGCCATAACTGTCTTTTAATGCTACTAAAACTTGACAACATGACTGGTTTTAAAACAGTTATCTGTCAGCAAATACACGATGTTACCAAATGCTTCTCTCACAGTGGTTCCCAAATCCACACAGACTCACTGTGTGATTCTAGACAAACAACACTATCCCTTGCACTATACCAAAACACATTTCTTCATCTAGAAGTAGTACTACATTTTAGTATAGAAACATAACATAACTCATTTCACAAATTCATAAACAATGACTGGTTTCTAATTCTACCAAAATATAAAAACAGCACAGTTATCTGTCTACAAACACATGAAAAACACAAATGCTTATCACAGAATGGTTTCTACATGCACACACATTGTAGAGAAAAAGAGTACTTCCTACACTTTAGCAGGAAAAATACATTAGTCTGATTAAAATCAAAGTAGTCTACACACATCCCCTCACAATTAAATAACTCATCTTTCAAGTTCTTTTGTAGATTAAGAAGTATATCAATCACTCACCATATTTTCTTTTACAGAATCTCTGCACTGTGCACCTCTCAGCAAAAGCAAAGAATGGAAAAATTTCCCTTTCATTTTCCACACATATACATGTAAACATCAAATCACAATCCTTCGCACATAAACTGAAAAGCAAACACACATTTCTATAGGTTAAACATTTCAACCCTTTCCAACTGAAATACATTTCAACTCTTCCCCCAATCTGCCTTCTGCCTGTTACCATAGAAACAGGTCATGGAACACTGCACTGAGCTCACAGGTTCAGCACACAATGTTCCTACACAAGACATAAAGTGTGCTTGACTTTTCAACATATCAGCTTATCGTATATAATGTTCCTTACAATCTGTTTTTATTAACCACTAACAATCATACCTTTAAAAAACAGAAATATACACCCTACCTTTCAGTGTAGAAAGTTGTCATATAACCAATGATTTCTTGTCGTTTTTCAAAAAACGTTGCCGTGGATCCGCGCACCCACTGCGATAGAATCCTTGCATCCAACACGATAGGATGCGCGCACCGGGCGCGCATTTCCCCGTATTTTTTTTTTTTTTTAAAAGGGGGCCCCAGGGGGTCCTTCTGGGACCCCCTAAGCACCTCTAGAGGGTCAGAGTATTTCCACTCTGCCCCCTTTATATGTTTTACACACTTATTCCCCTTGCATCTACAGCCTCGCTTCTACCGAGGCAGAAAATGGCCGCCAACAGTTCCTGGTTTCGAATGTAGAGAGACACTCGACAGCCAATTAGCATTCAGCGTGCAATCGTGAGGGTGCACGCTCGGTTCAGGGAGGGTGCGCTTACGGTGCGGGCCATAGATATCACTAACTTTTTTACCCTAATTTTCTCAGGAACTACTGAACAGATTCACACCATATATGCAAAAGGCACGAGTCCGAACTGAGGACTACCTCTTTGCCAAATTTGGTGTCATTCCGTTCAGCGGTTCGGGCTGTAGCTGCGACAACAGATCCTATGGGTTTGGGACCAACCTTTTTTCTCGGCCCCCGCTTGACGGATCACCACAAAACTTTCACGGTAGGAGCGGAGCTGGCCAAAAGTTTGGAAAATTTCGGGAGGATTCGTCAACCGGCGCCAACGTTATTCCAAATAGAATGTTGCGGATTTCCTATGGAAAATAGGTCCTAACTATAACTATCTACTGGCGACTGCCAGTAGATAATATACCAGGATCTTACTGTTAAAACCGAGACTCAAAAAGTAATTAGGCTGCATTAATTTCTGGAGGAGTTACTATTATGAAAGATTTGCTATCCCCAATAGACCCACAAGCAACTTGAACTTGAACTTGACCTTGAAACGAGGCACATCACTCTCTACATTTTATCTATGTCACAGTAGAGGCACTACTAGATAGAAAGATTTCACATGAAATGAAGAAATCCACACATTCCGCACATGGACTGCTTCAAACCCCTATCTGTGGCATAATTAAAATATTTAAATCAAAGAACGGGCTGTATACTCTGGCAAGAAGACTGTATAATGGGAATAATGGGCTAAAAAAAGAACTCATACTAGTCACATACATAGGTACATTGGATAAACCCCTAACTAATGCAGAGCAACAGCATAAAGACTACTTGTCTAATAGAGACTTTTACACATTTCTTAACCTGAATGTAGCATTGAATAAAATAGAGAAACCTCATAACCAATGTTCCCTCTAATTTCTTCCCTCTGTGTGCGGCGGGGTAAGGTGTCTGTGCGCTGCAGCCAAAAATATATGCGCCAAGAACCCAACCGCGCATGTAGACCAGGGCTTTAAGTGGGATGAAAAATCTAGGGGGGTCTCTCAAAGGGGCGTCGCCGATGCAATTGAGGGCGTGGATTAAAAGCAATTAAGCTAAAAAACTGTGCTTAGCATAGTGTGCCACCCGACTGATATTTTGCTTCTTCTGTGTAACGCCCTGAACGTCTCAGGATCGTTTAACAGACACGCTAATGAGAACGCAACCACTTGTGAAGGTTTAGTTATTTTAATGAAGGCAAAAATAATACAAGGAATAAACAAAGGTTATAGTCACTGGAATCCTCCAGGCTAAGTACGTTACCAGCCCACAGCACGGATGGTCCTAACCGTCCTCTGCATATACGCCGATCCCGGCGTATGCCAACAGAGGGCAGAAATGAAATGGCCGACAATGCCAATCGGTAGGCTGCGAGGGGCACGAAGAGTGTTGGGGAGAATCGAGGAGTCAGGGAAACACCCAGCCGGGGTCTCTACCTGAAGGGAGCAGCCGCTCAACCTCTTCCTCAGACTGCACCGGGACGCGGAGTCACCTCCTGGTGATGCGTCACCGATACCCCAATCACAAGCAAAGAAGACTGAACCGAGAGCAGCCGCTCGATCGATCCTGTGGACTTCCGAGTCTGTAACGCGGCAAACACCTCCTGGTGTGCGTTACAGCTGGCAGTCCCTGTATCTCTGGTCGGGCTGGGAGTTACGACTCCAACCAGCAAAAGCGCCACTGCGCTTTGACTCAGCCGTGTCAGAAAGCGAAGCTCAATGGTTATCCGGTAGAGCTTCCGGGTCCTTCACAGGTGACGATGGGGCAAGACACGGCCCAGGGAGTAACGACTCGACCTACCTCCGTTCTTGCCTTACTGGAGCACCACTCCGGAACACTGCTCTTCACTAAGCAGGTACGTCGGTGTAAACACAATATCCGACAGCGTTGTACCTCCCGGTTCCTCCCTTTATAGGGCGTGTTTTCCTTGAGTTATGTAACAGCTCTCCTGTTTACATAAGGGCGTGTTTTCCTTGAGTTATGTAACAGCTCTCCTTTTTACATAAGGGCGTGTTTTCCTTGAGTTATGTAACAGCTCTCCTGTTTACATAACCTCTCAACCGCTAAGCATCCTGGGAGATGTAGTCCGTTTTCGCTGGTTACCGTTTTCCTCCCCTCGCATGACAGGAATTCTTGACAGTACATCCTCCCTCTCAGCGGCTCCCCACGGGTCCAGCGCTGGCAGGAAAACGCCGATGGAACAAGGAGACCAAGCGCGGAGCATGAACCCCTTCAGCCGGTTCCCATGACTGCTCCTCCGGGCCATAGCCTTTCCACGCAACCAGGTACCACAGCTTCCCCCTGCGCCATTTGGACGCCCGTATGCCCGACACTTCATACTCCACCTCCGACTCCACGCATACCGGCCTAGGTGTCCCAGACGGCTTGGAGGGTGCTGGTTTGAGCAATGATACATGAAAGACAGGGTGTATCCGTAATGACTGGGGCAAGCACACCTTCACGGTCACGGGACCCATACACTTGGTAATTCGATAGGGGCCCATGTACTTGGGATGGAACACACTGTTCTTTCGAAACCTCATGTTTCTTGTGGATATCCAGACGTAGTCTCCAGTGCGGTACAGTGGCCCGGGCCTTCTCTTCCTGTCTGCCGCAGCCTTGTATCTTCTCTTGGCCTCTATTAGGACAGCCCTTGAGCGCATCAACGTGTCTTTTATGTGTGCCACCCTGTCCGCTGTGGCGGGAATCCTGTCCTCTCTGAACGGATGTAGAAATGGCAAGAACCTGGGATGTTGGCCATAGTTGCTATAGAACGGAGATGACTGTGTGGAGCTGTGAGTGGCGTTGTTATAGGCTATCTCTGCAACCCATAGCAAGTCGACCCATTCTTCCCTGCCCTGGTCCACAAAACATCGCAGATACTGTTTGAGCGTTTGGTTCAGGCGCTCGGTTTGGCCGTCCGTTTGAGGGTGGTAGCTGGTGGACAGGGCGGTCTTAACATGCAGCGCAGTGCACCAAGTCTTCCAGAATTGCGCAGTAAACTGCGACCCCCGGTCCGACACGATCACCCCAGGTAATCCATGCAGTCGTACCACATTCTTTAGGAGTAGTGACGCCAATTCCCCGGCCGTAGGGACTCTCTTGCAGGGGATGAAGTGCCCCATTTTCGTCAAGTAATCCACCACCACCAGTATTGCCGTCATCCCCTGGTCTACCGGTAGGCCCACCACGAAGTCCAGTGATATGCTATCCCATGGTCTATCCGGGGTCGGAAGTGGATGTAAGAGCCCTTGGGTTCGGCCATGGTCGGCCTTCATGGTAGCACACGTAGGACACTCCTGTCCCCACCTCCTGACATCCACTCTCATGGTTGGCCACCAGAAATGCCGTCCCATGCTAGCCACCGTTTTTTCAAAGCCCAAATGACCTGCGCATGGAGAGTCATGGCACCAGATGAATGCTTGTTTCCTTAGCCTAGGCGTGGGTATCAATAGGCACCTGCCCTTCAGGGGTATCCCGTCCTTCAGCTGCCATTCTCTGTGACTGAGGAGCCACCTCCGCCATGCGAATGACCTGATCCCTCTCTTTATTCCCCTCAGGAAAGTATCCGGTTGGATAACCCCCAATACCATCCTCGGGGAAATGATGGAATGCTCGGTCGCAGGCAATGGTTCCTTAACTGCAGATTGACGGGACAGGGCGTCCGCCTTCCGGTTTTCCGTCCCCGGCCGATATGTGATGCGGAAGTTGAACCCCGCAAAGAAGATCATCCACCGCAGCTGTCTGGGAGAAAGGTGTCTTGTGGCCGTCATGAACTGTAGGTTCCGATGGTCCGTGTACACCGATACCACATGTCTTGCCCCCATCAACCAATGCCTCCATTCGGTGAAGGCGTCCTTGATTGCGAGAAGCTCCTTCTCCGCAATATGGTAGTTGCGTTCGGCGTCGTTGAGTTTGCGGGACATCTACGCAACGGGATGAAGCACCCCTGTGTCGTGGTTGCGTTGGGACAAGATAGCCCCCAGCGCCACATCCGATGCGTCCGCTTCCACCACGTAGGGGAGATCCGGATCGGGGTGAGCCAACACCGGCGCCTTACCAAAGGCGCTTTTCAGGGCCTCAAAGGCTTTGTTCGCTTCAGGGGACCAGACAAACTCCTTGGACTTCCTCAGTAGCTGTGTGATTGGGGCCACCAATCCTGAAAATCCATCTATAAACCGCCTGTAAAAGTTGGCGAAGCCAATGAAACTTTGGACGTCCTTCACGCTTTGGGGCACCGGCCATTCTTTCACCGCCTTGATCTTTCGTTCTGCCATCTCCTGTCCCTCTGGACTCAGCATCACTCCGAGGAATTCCACGGATGTGACGTGGAAGTCACACTTGCTGAGTTTACAAAACAGCATGTTTTCCCTCAGCTTTTGGAGCACAGCTTTGACGTGGTGTACGTGCTCCTCCACACTGGACGAATAGATGAGGATGTCGTCGATATATACGACCACGTAGATATCCAACTCCTCTCTGAATACCTCATTCAAAAAGTACTGAAAGGCTGCCGGGGCGTTGCACAGACCGAACGGCATGACGAGGTACTCAAAAAGGCCGAACCTGGTCTTAAAGGCGGTCTTCCACTCGTCTCCGTCCCTCATGCGCACCAGATGGTATGCCCCTTTCAAATCCAACTTGGTGTAGATACGAGCTTTCTTGACCTGTTCCAGAAGTACACTGATGAGAGGCAAGGGGTACCGATTCTTTACGGTTATCGCATTCAATGCCCTAAAGTCCACACAGGCTCTCAGCTCCCCATTAGCCTTCGGGATGAAGAAGAGTGGCGAGGCGGCCGGAGACTTGGACGGGCGGATGAATCCTAGCTTGAGGAGTTTATCCAGGTACCCCCGGAGATGCACGTTTTCAGGCTCCGTCAGGGCATACAGCCTGCCGCTGGGAACGCTGGCCCCTGGCACCAGGTCGATCTGGCAGTCAAACTGTCTATGTGGTGGTAGCACTTCCGCCTTCACCTCATCAAATACATCCTCAAAACTGTGATAAGCCTGGGGGAGAGCCACATCTTTTTCTGCCGCTGTAGCCACCGTCTGACTCCCGCTCTCATCTGCGTCAAGGGATTCCGTTCTTATTCCACAATGCAGGATGCAATACGGTGACGTCAGTTCGATGCGATGTGTTGGCCAATCCACAGAGGGGTTGTGTTTCTGTAGCCACGGCAATCCCAATATGACGCCATATTGGGGCGCTCGGATGATGTTAAAATCGATTTGTTCCAAATGGTTCCTCCCACATCTCATCGGAAGGACCCCCGTGTGCTGCCCGATGGGCCCCGTCACCAATCGCCTTCCGTCTACAGCATAGACGTCTTCGGGTACAGCTTTGGGAAGAAGCACTAGCCCTAGCCTGCATGCCTCGTTGTGGTCCATAAACATGCCAGTGGCCCCTGAATCCACCATGGCCACAACGGGTATCCACTGGTCATGCACTCCCACGTGCACCATGAGAAACAGGTGTCGTTGTCCCTTAGTGACCGAGTTGGAAAGTGAAGGGATGGATGAGTGACTCCGAGATGCCCCTTCTTTGGTCTGGGAGTCCTCTAGTTTTCCGCCGGTACGTCCACCACGGCTGTTACCGACCGGTTGGCCCGATAACGTGACGTCTTCGGTTTGGCAGGGCATTCACGTACGTAGTGGCCTTTTTTGCCACAATATAGGCACAATCCTTGTTTACGGCGTGACTCTTTCTCCGTGGCTGTGAGGCTCGCTCGTATTGCGCCGATGTCCATGGGTTCTCCCTTGGATGCGGTGGAAGTTGCAGGACTTCCCACTGTCACATAGGATGGAAGGGAGTTTCCTTTTCTCCCATGATCCCCCTTTCTTTCACTTAGCCTATGTTCCAGCCGTAATACCAGGTTGATAAGGCCCTCACATGTCTTGGGTTGTGGGTCAATATGAGCCACGGCGTCCTTGAGCTCCTCGCACAGCCCGTGATGGAAGAGCGCCGTCTGTTTAGCAACAGGCCACTTGGTTTCCGCAACCAGCCTTCGGAACGCGTTGAGATACTGCACCAGGTCGTTGGATCCCTGTCTCAACTCAAGCATTTCACGGTCCGCCGTGTACGAGTCAGCCCTTCTGTCGAAGACTTTCAGGAATTCCTCGCGAAAAGCACCCCAATCACATAAGATGGGGTCGTCCCTGCTCACCAGAGGTACGGCCCATTGTGCCGCGTTTCCAGACAAATAGGATATAAGGAAAGCCACACGAGCCTGACTCGTGGGGAACGCCCTTGGTTTGCACGATAAATGTAGCGCCACTTGTGTGAGGAATACCTGCACTGTGTTAGGATCCCCACTGTACCTCTCTGGTGTTGCCAAGGGGACGGCTACCGGCATTTCCACTACTACCGCAGGGGTCTGGTTCGTGAGGGAGGTGCTGGGCGTGAGCGGGTCCAATTGGATAGCATCCAGTCTGGCTTTTACATCGGCTGTTTCTTGCCTGGAGGCAGCCAATTCAATTTGCACGGTCGCTAAAGCAGCCAGCACATCATCAAGTGTTGCCATGTCTGTTATCGACCGGGAGACAGTTAGTGTTATTAAGGTCGGATATTTTGTAACGCCCTGAACGTCTCAGGATCGTTTAACAGACACGCTAATGAGAACGCAACCACTTGTGAAGGTTTAGTTATTTTAATGAAGGCAAAAATAATACAAGGAATAAACAAAGGTTATAGTCACTGGAATGCTCCAGGCTAAGTACGTTACCAGCCCACAGCACGGATGGTCCTAACCGTCCTCTGCATATACGCCGATCCCGGCGTATGCCAACAGAGGGCAGAAATGAAATGGCCGACAATGCCAATCGGTAGGCTGCGAGGGGCACGAAGAGTGTTGGGGAGAATCGAGGAGTCAGGGAAACACCCAGCCGGGGTCTCTACCTGAAGGGAGCAGCCGCTCAACCTCTTCCTCAGACTGCACCGGGACGCGGAGTCACCTCCTGGTGATGCGTCACCGATACCCCAATCACAAGCAAAGAAGACTGAACCAAGAGCAGCCGCTCGATCGATCCTGTGGACTTCCGAGTCTGTAACGCGGCAAACACCTCCTGGTGTGCGTTACAGCTGGCAGTCCCTGTATCTCTGGTCGGGCTGGGAGTTACGACTCCAACCAGCAAAAGCGCCACTGCGCTTTGACTCAGCCGAGTCAGAAAGCGAAGCTCAATGGTTATCCGGTAGAGCTTCCGGGTCCTTCACAGGTGACGATGGGGCAAGACACGGCCCAGGGAGTAACGACTCGACCTACCTCCGTTCTTGCCTTACTGGAGCACCACTCCGGAACACTGCTCTTCACTAAGCAGGTACGTCGGTGTAAACACAATATCCGACAGCGTTGTACCTCCCGGTTCCTCCCTTTATAGGGCGTGTTTTCCTTGAGTTATGTAACAGCTCTCCTGTTTACATAAGGGCGTGTTTTCCTTGAGTTATGTAACAGCTCTCCTGTTTACATAAGGGCGTGTTTTCCTTGAGTTATGTAACAGCTCTCCTGTTTACATAAGGGCGTGTTTTCCTTGAGTTATGTAACAGCTCTCCTGTTTACATAACCTCTCAACCGCTAAGCATCCTGGGAGATGTAGTCCGTTTTCGCTGGTTACCGTTTTCCTCCCCTCGCATGACAGGAATTCTTGACATTCTGTCATTGCATCCAGCTATATAATACAAGTAACATTACTCCTACAAGAAGCCAGAGCTATTGGATTTGTGAATGGTTGTTAGTTAAATAAAGTTGTATATAATGAAAATGTTTCAGCTCTTGTGGTAGAGGTTGTGGCTTAATGCTCGAGCTGCTGATTTAGGAGATGGGTTTTGAGTCTCGGGTCAGATTAACATCCTGTGATTCTTGGCAAATCAATTAATCTCCCCATGCAAACAAATAATTAAATAAATCATGTAAATCGCTCCAATACTTTTGGGTTCAGTTCACACTATCTACAACTTGCTGCATTTCTATTCTAGATGCGGGGCTGATGGTTTGCTTTTTGAAAGACGGGTGTAATATACCCTGTGGAGGTAGTTAAACTGGATAAATCTGTATATAGTGGACACAGCTGCATACCGAGGGCTGGCTAAGGCCTCGGCCCAGTCATCATCTGTGAGGGCCGGCAGGTCTGCAGCCCCCGACTCTCGGGGTTTATGGATAGTGGTCCTGGTGTGTGTATTGAGAGTCTGGTAGATTTGCCTAATTTTGTGATCCCCAATGTCCCCTATCAGCAGACGGCCATCCAGTGGCTGGAACTCTGGCAGGGACTCCAGCTGCCAAATCTGTGGGGCTAAGGCATGCCGAAGCTGCAAATAGCGATGAAACTGTGATTTGCGTAGGTTGTAATCTAATTGTAACCGTTGAAAGGATTTAGGAGTGGTTTCCTGCATAATGTCTCCGAGCGTGGAGATACCAATGAGGTCCCATTTGCAGAACCCAAAAAGCGCAGAGGTCGGCCATAAATAGGTACCCTGCCAAAGGGGAGTGGAGCCTACCCCACCAGCCCATGGACCGGACCGCCCGCCTCCATGTCTGTATGACTGTCTGGCAAGCCGGAGGAAGAGCGTCCAAAGATGCATTGCTGTATAGAAAATGGAGCAAGGGGGTCCCCTCCATGGTGATCCGCTCAATGGCGTATGCCGGATGTGTCTAGAGCCCATACCACCATTCATTGATCACTAGGAGGTGCGAGGCAGAGTAATACGCGTGAAACATTTCATTTTTTAATAGCGCTTCTCATAGTTTACTCACACTCAGTTATGTGATCTGCATGGTACACGTTCTTTGTAGCAGGCACATTAACCCTTTGCACTGTGTGGATGGCAAGAGTGCCCATGTGAGTGCACGGTGAGTGATGCAACAGTGAGAGTAGGGTAAGAGGAGTGACTGCAGGGTGAGTGAGGTGACTATATGAATTTGGGTGCGGATTTATTTGAATAGTGGGACTAATGAATGCATGGTTAGTGATGTGCTTGTTTGAGTGAGATTGCAGATTGAGCAGCGAGGGGTACAGGTGAGCATAGTATCACATGAGTGCTGGGTGAGTAGTGAGCTCATGTGACAGCAGGGTGAGGTACAGGGTGAACAGCACAAGTGTATTGTGAGTCCAGAGTGAACACTGAGTGCAGGGTGAGCGGGTGAATGGTGTGAGTGCATGGTGATCAGTGTGAGTGCATTGTGATCACTGTGAGGGCAGGGTGAGCGGGAATGTGAAGGGCAAGAATGAGGAGTGAGTTTTCAGAATGCAGGTTGCACTCCTAGATTCTTGAAGTAACTCAGCTTGTTATTGACGGCGGCGTAGGGTTTCAGATATAAGTTAAACTATTGCTATTATGCCATTAATCATAGATCGAGGGTGGAGGAAATCAATAATGTGCTGATCCTGCAACAAACTTCCAGTCTTATGATTAGGGTTGCCTGCTCATTATTTTGGTGTCCCAGACAGTATAAAAATAAATAGTCACCTAAAGCCGTATTTTCAGCACTTATCTGTGCATACTTTGAACAGCAAATATAAATAGAAAGCACTTTTAATTGTGTTCTAGAGCTGCCTGAATGTTCCATGACTTATAATCAAAGGGAACAAAGAGAGAAAAGTCACATTACAAAGGAATACATTCTTTTTTATTAATAATAATAACAAAGAGGGAGCGAGGAAAACAAAAGGGAACGTCCTTCTCCCCGGATTAAGTCCGTAAACAACAAAGTGGACGGACCCTGTAGGGGATCCAAAAGCTAGGATGATGCAATGTCATGCACTGGAAAGGGGAAAAAACTCTTTGTTTATTCAGAAGAACCCTCACCCACCAACCTAGTTGGTGGCATGCTTCATCATCGGGTTCCCAGCCGGGCTCCCAAGTGCATCCAGCTGTGGTGCGACGCCTGAAATACAGCGGAGCGGGTTTTTGTTTTCTTTGAGTGAGAGGGGAGTGCTTGGGATGTGGTTTAAAAGTACCTCTGGGATACTCAATAGTTATCTTTATTCATGAGTTCTTGGATGCGGTTAAAAACAAAGAGGGGATATTGTGAAGATATGATTGATCTTCTTTATCCTCCTTATAAGGTCGACATGTTTCAGCCTTGAACAAGTGGTGCTGAGGCTTTCTTCAGGACCAAAGCTAGTGAATAGTTGAGTATATTTCAGCACACGCGCTAAGGTGTGCTGTGGTGCACACTGTCCTGCTCAGGATCCCGAGCAGGACTGTAGGAAGTATCAGATGGGGACGGTCATCCTTGATGAATGTGTGACTGCAGGAGTCCGCCCCCTCCGGGATCTATAACAGCTACAATTCCCTTGTAGCTCTTATATCACCATTGACGGTGGAAACCGTAAGTACGGTGTCACCATTTCACCACAGCATACCTTTGCACGTGTGCTGAAATATACTCACCTATTCACTAGCTTTGATCTAGGCCTGGGCGGTGAACTTCGCTCCGTTCACGGAGTTTGCGGAGGTTTCTGCACTCCGCAGAAGAGTGCAAAAAACTCAGCTCTGCGATGTGCAGCGGAGTTTTTTCCATGTTCGCGATCACGAACAGTAAGTTCGCGTTACCGTTCGCGAGCAGCAGGAATACAAGCACAAACTGCAGTTCGCACTGCACTCCGCCACTCATGGAACTTCGCGAAGTTTTTTTGTAACTTTGCAGAGTTCTGCATAGCTAAACTCCGCGAACTACGTCCAGGCCTACTTTGGTCCTGAAGAAAGCTTCAGCATCTCTTGTTTGAGGCTGAAACATGTCGACCATAAAAGAAGGATAAAGAAGATCAATCATATCGTCACAATATCCCCTCTTTGTTTTTAACCGTACCCAAGAACTCATGAATAAAGATAACTATTGAGTATCCCAGAGGTATTTTTAAACCACATCCCGAGCACTCCCCTCTCACTCAAAGAAAACTAAAACCTGCTCCGCTGTAATTCAGGCGTCACAGCACAGCTGGGTTGCACTCGGCAGCCCGGCTGGGAACCCGATGATGACGCATGCCACCAACTAGGTTGGTAGGTGAGGGTTGTTCTAAAAAAACAAAAGTGTTTTTTTTTCCCATTCCAGTGCATGACATAATGTCATCCTAGCTTTTGGATCCCTTACGAGGTCCGTCCACTTTTTTATTTATAACCCTATTTAGTGTCAAGGTGAGGTCTTTGCAGGATCTTTATACGTGTTGTTCATGTGTTATGAGTGTCCTTTTTCTTTTGGCAACCCTACTTTATATTCCTTTTCATGAAATGCATTTTCACACTACGGCAGTAAATGTAAAACACAAATGTAAGGAATAGGCAAAGTGGGGCCCAGGGGGTACTGAGACCAGAAAAAAAGCCTCTCTAACCAGTTTACAAAGGTATGTTAATATGCAAATAGCCTTTTAAGACCTGTGAAAAATGTGGGTGTGCTGGAGTAAAGACTCCAGACACTACCCAGCTCGAGCCGCAGCTTCCCGGGCTGAGACACACAACGGTGGTTGGGGGGGGGGGGGGGGGGGGGGTTGGAGGGGCGTTGCAGCAAGTTTAAAAGTAAAATGTATGCTTTCAGGATCATCTGAAAACACACATTGTGCTTTTAAACTTGCTGCTTTTCTTTTCATACAGCACAGCTGCTAGGCTGATTGTGGGCCTTTTGAAAGTATTTATGTTAATCACAGTGCACTCATAGGCTACATTTAACATAAAAACTTTCAAAAGGCAAACAATCAGCCCCACTGTCAAACTCAATTTAGAAAAGAAAAGCAGCAAGTTTAAAAGAACGAACATGTGCTTCCAGAGGACTCTGAAAACACACCTCGTGTTTGTAGACATGCTGCATGAGCATTTTCTGCGAGTGCATGAGCATTTTCTACCTTTCAGAGCATGAAGGCTCTCCTGGGATGTGCTGTGCATGCGCGCTTCACACACAGCACTTCGCGCTCGGGCAGACAGAGGTGCGCGTGCGCACCCTACAGGGAACAGTGCTCATGACCCAGACCTCCCCACTCTACTTGAGAAATTCTGTTCACAAGTATATGTGGCAGCCAGAACATACAAACGTCGTCACCACATACTTCAGCACTAAAGCACAACAGAAATGATATATGATCTAATAATAAATCAATTCAATCTAGCTGTCAAGCTGGTAGAACATTAGGAATTCCGCCCTGCTCGCAAAAATCCCCTCTGCTTTAGCACAATGCAGAATCTAGTTGTTAAATGGAACATTGTGGAAGACAGAAGGGCTACATATAGTAGGATTACTGGGATCAAACCGATGCTGGAACTGTATGAATGATACTGGCGATTGAGCTCATACTGGTTTTTTTTTTTAACAGAAACTTTATTAAGGTTTGCAGGTGTTTCATGCATAGTATACATTGCAAGATGTTCTTTTTTCCATTTTTTATAACACAGTGTACATATCTTCTCAAGGCTCTAGTCCTTGATATCCACTATAACTTTTTCATTAATATGTCGCAGTTTACATCCATGGTAGTTATATATACTCAAAAACGTTTACATGTCACTATTCCATAGCAATGTGTTACACTATTAATTTTACAACCTCCCAACACCCCTCCCCCACTATACAACTCACCCTCCAAACAGTTAAAAGAGTTAAAAAAAAAAACAAATTCAGCCACTGTGTTTTAATCACCCCTTTGCAGGTGTAGAGTATTACGGGGTGATCATGGCCGATATCCTAGGGAAGGGCAGGACGAGCGAGGGGAAGGGAGGGAAAAGCAAGAAAAAAGGTGGGGGAGGGACAGATACAGACCCCAAAAACAGAGGTACTGCGGTAGAGGGAGTCAGGCATTATCGATATGTACACCCAATGTATCCCGGGGTCCTCCTTCTCCTCTGCTGTTTCTGTTTTGATTTGTTCTACCAGCTGTGCCCAATCTAGGGAGATTGGTCTTTGTCTCAGCTCTCTATATTCCTCACAGTGAGGCACTTCCCTTTCCGCCACAGCCTATCAAATAACCTCCTTCCTCCATTTACCTTCTCGTGGTGCTGTACGGGATTTCCAGTGCTGTGTGATCAATTTCTTAGCTAATATCAGGGCTAATCCCACAAAGGTGCGTAGTAACTTTGCCTTCTTGGGGAGAGGGGATAGGCCTAGTAGGCAGGCCTCTATGGTATACCAAGGTGAGCGCTCCGTTAGTAATGATAAACTCTAGGTAACCTCCGACCAAAACCCCCCCAATATGGGACAGGACCATAACATGTGAATAAAATCAGCATTATGATTAGAGCATCGTGGGAAGGCAGGAGAGGCGGCAGGGTACATTTTCTGCATGGCCATCAGGGTGAGGTAAGCTCTGTGTACTATTAATAGCTGTATTGTTTTTAGTAAGAAATTGCTGGAGACCCGCCTAGGGTGTTCTAATACTATGGCCCATTCTCTATCTTCCAATTCCCTTACTAGTACTGTCTCCCATTTTTGCTGAAGAGACAGCAGTGGAGTATTCAGATGTTCCTACAACTCACGGTATAGCCACTGGACAAGGTGGCATCCGTGCCCCATTATGTGAATGGTCTTCAACAATTGAAAGGTGGGAGGTTCTTTCTGATCCACCAGCCAATATTTCCAAATGAATTGTGTAATCGCTGCATGTGTGAGGAATAAGGTTTCTGGTACTGCATTAGTACGCACAAATTTATTATGGGGCATCAGATTACCATGTAATATAGGTCACCGGCCGTCTCTGTCCCAGCTTGTGTCTAATTCCGCAGTTGAGTCATTGATAATATTCCACGTCTGCTGGAGAGGCCACAGAGTGGGACATTCGGGGCATATGGGAAAGGAATTTATGCATATTTTTGTGCCTGTTTCCAGTAATAAATTGCTATCTGCAGGTGAAAGGGGGGATCTCACATCCATTCGACACCCAGACATAACAGAGCTTGTAATGTTCCGCGCCGCAAACGGTCAGGAGAATATTCAATTTCAAATAAGTTATGGCCCACCAACCAATATGCTAGCCAATGCGGTTGCCCGACTATGCAATATGGCTTGAAATCAGGAGCCCCCATACCGCCCGCGGTACTTGGAAGCTGCATCTTGGCCAACGCTAGCCTGTGCCTGCCCATTCCCCAATGTAAAGATGATAACAAGGTATCTAAGGTTTAAAAAATCAAAGCCGGGAGAACAACAGGGAGGTTCACAAAGTGATAGAGGAGTCTGAGCAGCATGATCATTTTGGACACAGCCAAGCAGCCCGCCACTGTCAGTGGCAAGGTATTCCAAAACGAGACCTGGGAATGGAGTGAATTAATGGTTCTGACCAAATTTCCGTCTATAGTGTCCGCACTGGTCCTGTAGATGTGTATCCCTAGATAGTTGAAAGTTGTGGGTTCTACTTTAAACGTCATTTGGCCAAATTGCAAAGAGGTACTATTATAAGTATCATAAAAGGAATATACCACTGATTTTGAGGCGTTAAGATATAATCCAGAAACTTCCCCAAACCGTGAAAACACGGCAGCTATCGCGTGCATGTCTCTGTTCAAATCATTAAAATACAGCAGCATATCATCTGTGAAAAGTGATACAGAGTGAATTGGAATACTGTATGGGACTATAATGTGACACAGGCGTTGTGCTAGGGGCTCCAATGCTAGTACAAACAATAAGGGCGAAAGGGGAAATCCCTGGCGTGTCCCACGATATATTTGATTTGCGGGCGAAATAGATGTCCCAGTCTTGGCACGGGCCGTAGGGTTGGTGTATAGCAATTTTACCCAATTGCGATATTCAGGGGGTAGTCCAGATTTGGCCAACATGACCAGCATATATGGCCAACTCAGGATATCAAAAGCTTGGCATATAAAATCTTGTGATAAACAACCAGCTAATCATCATAGCATGCAACCGGCGAATATTTAGTGAGGTGCTGTATTTGAGTATAAACCCACATTGATCCATATGTATTAACTTGGGAAGTAAGGGGAGTAATCTAGATGCCAAGATTTTGCTAAGTATTTTGTACTCCGTATTAAGGATTGATAGGGGCCTATAGGACGTAAGTTCAGTCGGGGCTTTATCTGGCTTCAACAGGGATGAGACTAACGCTTCCCTAGTAGTGGGTGGGAGCGAGCCTTCAGGAAGGGAGGTGGGGTAAAGTTGTAATAATTTGAGAATTAAGGTTGCCGCAAAAGTTGAATAAAATTCAAAAGGTAGCCCGTCCGAGCCCGGCATCTTCTTGCGGGCTAATGCCGTTACAGCCATTCCAATCTCTGCTGCAGTGATCGGAGCAGCCAATTCCTCGACATTGGAGTCTGAGATAGTGGGAAGGTCAAAATCGTCAAGGAAACAAGCAGTTGCCTCTGTCATGTCTAGGGAGGGGGCAGTGTACAAAGTTGTGTAATGTTCCTGAAAGGTTTTATTTATTTCAGCCTGGGAGGTGATCAGTGTGCATTGGGCATTATTTATCGCAAGTATAGGAGTGGAGTTTGTTTGGGGTTTTATCAACAGTACTAACAGTGTGCTAGCTCTATCCGCTTCAGCGTGTGTGCGAAGTGTGTACGCGTCCTGGTCGATCGTCCTTAAACATTCTAACAATTCCGCATACTTTATCCTGGCCTCCTGTAGGTTTTCTGCCCTGTCTACACTTACTTGAGCTGCCACCTCTTTTGCCTGCAAGACCCCCTCTAGCTCAGTTATGTCTCTAACCGACTACCTCCTGAATGCCACCAAGGACCTCATGGAGATTCCCTGTATTGTTACTTTAAAAGCCTCCCATTCTAAGGATCTGGTCGTGGCCGTGCCCTAATTTTCTACAAAATATGTGGAGATAGCTGTAGCCAATGTGGCCCGGAACACCTGATCTTCCAAATGTGAAGGCTGCATCCGCCATGTTGGTAAAGGCACGGGGGATCGCCCCAATTTAGCATTAACTCTATGGGATTATGATCCAATATGGTCTTACCCAGATAAGTATACTGCTTAATGTTCAAGGATAAATCTGGCGTGCAAAGGAAGTAGTCTAAGCGAGTATGTAGCTGATGTGGGTGGGAGTAAAAGGAATATTCCAGCATGTTAACATGTAGGGACCTCCAAACATCGAATACATTCCAACCCTGCGCCCACCGGGATGGAGCTGTAGCTTGTGAGTGGGTGTTAGTATTCGACAAGGGAGGATCAGAGCGGTCTAGGGATACATCAAACACCGCATTCAAGTCCCCACCTAATATCCATGGGTATTGAGACCAGTCCAAGAGTGCCCGGGACACCCATGATAAAAAAAGCATCCTGGTCCACATTTGGAGCATAAATGGAACCCAACACCACCTGTTTACCATCCAAGGCCCCCCGGAAAAAAACATATCTGCCCCTTTCATCTATTTTACTCTCACTGAGGGATAAGGGAATTCCCGCCCCTATCGAAATTGCAACCCCCCCTAGAAAAGGCAGAGTAAGCTGTGGCATAAAGTTGACCCCTCCAGCGCCTTTGTAACTTCATAGTTTGTGATAGTGATAGATGTGTCTCCTGGAGGTATACTATTTGGGCTTTACGGCGGTGGAGTTCTGCAGCTATTCTATACTGTTTGTGAAGTTGTTCACATTCCCCTGACACTCCAGGATATGGTGGTATAAGATTTGGCTATCAACATAATCAGGAAATAATTATAAAAACCCTCCCACCCCATCCCCTGCCCCCTCAGCCCCCCCCAGCATTGGACAGTGCGGCAATAAACAAAACAACTTTATCCCAATACTGAGTCCAACGATCCAACTTCGCTCAACCAAACTGTGTAAGAAAAATCTACATAATACATGTTAAACAGTTGCCATCTCTGCGGGGGAGGCAGCGTAAACCATTCGAAACTCAAACAGTACTCAATGAGTAAATGTAAAATGTAAATCCAGTATTTGTAAAGCGCACAGCTACCCGTAAGCATCCCGATGCTGGGGGCCCTCGGGAAGATTAAGAAAGCTATTGCCCAGTGTCACATGGTGCTGGGCTGACCTGCCGCCGGTGCCGGGGATCTAACCATGATCCCCAGCGTCCAACGTCAGTCGCCCTGGCCGCTGCGCCACATTCTCACACACATGAGTGATAATGCCCAGAACGGGCCAGTCCAGGGTACGTACCAATCCATCCCTTTCTTTTGTTGAAGCATTATATCCATATTACCTAGTAATGTAAATACTGGTTAACCTGACTGTGGGGTCTGTGTTATTGCCTACATGCATTGCCTGCACATCGCAGTTCAACTGGTCGGAGACAACGTTTTATGTTATACATTCACATGTCACCCAAGGGAACATTGCTGAGCTGCATGTATTCCAATAGGAACAGTGCCACACTTCCGCCCGAGTCCGAATTGACCTCGACTGAAGGACTTGTACTAATCGGTGGACGAAGGACGCGGAAGGCCGTGGCGGAACGAAGGCCCTCCTGTCTACACTCCATCACCAGCTGACGAGGCGGAGGACTGGAGCCCGCACTCTGTGTGAGGAGACCTCTCCCACGTCTCCGGGGGGGCACGTTGTGACTTTGGTTTTGTCTATTCTAGACGTCTGGTGGGCAAGGTATCTGAGAAGTTCCTGTCCAGCCAATCCCAAGCACTGTCTTGCGTGTCAAAAAACAATGAACATTGGTTATATATGATTTTTAGTTTTGCTGGAAAAAGCAATGCAAACCTGAGGCCTGCTGCCCGGACCCGAGCTTTTCCTTCCATGAATGAAAATTGTTTAGGCTGCACAGCAAGTGTGTAGTCGGGGAAAATCGAGACTCTAGCGTTGGCCACCTGTAGAGGGCCACTGTCTCTTGCTGCCTGTAATAAATGGTCCCGATCTCTGTAGTTCAGTATCCTGGCCAGCATTGGATGGGGATTCGCTCCAGGTTTGGACGCCGTGTGGGAACTCCGTGGGCTCGTTCGACAGTGAAGTGCACGGATAGGCCCTCAGGGGCCACACTTGTTTTTAACCAGTCCTCTATGTAGGTTGTCGGGTTAGGGCCCTCTGATCCTTGCGGGAGGCCGACGATTCTAAGGTTATTATGCCAGGCCCGAACTTCAGCATTATCCGCACAAGCCTGTAGAGATTCAATTTGCTGGAGCACATGTACTGTTTTATTCCAAGCAAGTTGTACCCCTTCTGGCAAAAAGTACAAGCTTTTACACAACAAAAACTACATTCACTCATGCAGTTAGACTTTTCAATGGTCTCACTAGGAGTTTTTGCTGAAGACACCATGCCACCATTGAGCCAAGTAGATCTTTTAATGATAACGCTTTTCTTAGTCCTAAGGATACCATCTATTCTTTCCTTCTTTCTTGCTTTCCTCCTTTCTTGCTTCCCTTCTTTCCTTGTTTGTTTCATTCTTTCCTGATTTCTTTCATTCATTCTTCCTTGTATTCTTTCTTGCTTTCTTTCTTTCCATCCATCTTTCTCAAAGGCAAGAGGCTAGATTCCAATGGCTGAGCAATTGACTTTTTTAGGTCTATGTTAGCCAAGATATTTTGATTTTAGTAAAATGATGTGTATGACATAGTTAATTACAACGGTTTTCAGCCACAGTTCATCCATTTGTCTGTGGTTGTGCCCTTCATATTTTCTTTCAACCCATTGGCGCATGCATCAAGGAGCAATGCGTCAGCCTACTTCAGTCATTGGCTGACTTGTTTATGAATTAGGGGGTATGCTGCCCTTTCATGATGTGCACATCCACCCACCAAGTAGTACCCTTAAGTGCCAGAGAGTACTATGGTAATGTGTGCTTTTTTGAGACCAAAAACATTTTTGCCTTTAGTCAATGTTTTTTTTTAGATTGCTGAAAAGTGGGCAGCTTTCTGAACAATAGGTTTTGCAAAAACCATGACAAAACCAGAATTGGCAAAAGGCTGGCAGACAACGCCTGACCTATTGACTTTGCCAGTGCTTGTTTTCTACTGCCCTCCACTACAGTTAACAGCCATATAGGCTGCATCTTCACTGACTTCACAGGATTGGCGATCTTGTGCCTGTCAGTGGCGCGCCTGTCTGGGCTTCGCCTGTTGCAGTGGTTACCAAACCTTTTAAAACCACAACCCACTTTTTAGAACGACAAACTGCAGCGAACCACCTAAGTTTAATGGACATGAAGAGGGGCGATTTTTTAATGTATCTTAATGTACATGTGGCAGTGCACTATCATTTACAGACAGCACATTTCTATTGAAGTGGCCACTAACTGCACAGACATACTGCTTTATTGATAAAACTATACAGAACTTAAATGATAATGTGTGGAAATCATGGGAGGAGCCAAGATGGCGACCGGAGCAGACGCTTGAGCGCCCGGCTCCGTCGGCCCGTGGCCTCGGACTACTATCCTGATGCCCATCCTTGCCGATTCTCGAGGTGCGACGTGTGCGAAGACGCGCTGACCGCGCTGCCGCTTTCCCGGAGTCTCAGCCCGCCCGGATGCCCGAGTTCTGGGTGCTTTTGTCCTCTGCACTGAAACCCTGCGCCATTCTGGCCTTTGCCGGCCCCCTGGAAGCTCCGCAGTTACCGGACTAGCTAGCGCTAACCGGGGCCCCGCGGTCCCGATCTCACCTCGCACCACAGATCGTTGCCGGATGAGCCCGGGGAGGGCCGGCTGGACACCTTCTGCACCCTGTGCCTGACGGGCTGGAGCTGTGGGGTGGGCCCCGGTGCGGCGGGTCTCCTGCCCCGCTCTGAGGGCCGCGCCGTGAGAGGCTGCTGCCCTCTTCACCTATTGCCTAGCCGGCGGCGAAGGGAACCTGTGGGAAGAGAAGCGACTGTCGGCCATTCCTGTTGTGGCGTAGACCTGAGGGGACTTGACTCCTTGCCACGACCCCCCCCCCGGGCCATTGCAACGTACAGCGGCGAAACATGGCGTTGAGTGCCTGCTCGCGGCTGGGGGGTGATACTCCGGTCTCGCCCGCCGCCCACTTCGCCCTCCCTCTTCCGGACACCAGCTCCGCAGTGCCGTCCCGGATCGCTGCCGATGTGGGGGCCCAGCTTCCGCTGACATGCGGCTCCGTTCTGGCTGTCCTGCGGGACTTTCAACTACAGATGTGCGCTGGCCTGCAGGCGCTGAGTGAGCGGTTTGACCCCATACTGTCGGCTGCGGGTCGTGAGCGCTCTGTTTGTCATCCACAGGGCGTGGGTCTCCCGGTGCTTTTGTCCTCTTGCGGGGACGCAACGGCGGTGTATGATTGTGCTACACTGGTGCCTTCATCTGGCGTTCCCGGCACCCGGGATCCACCGCTCTCCACCTCAACTGCGGATACTTTGTTCCCCTGGTCATGGCTGCCTGCTTCATTGTTGCCTGCCTCACCGCATCCGCAAGAATATCCTGCTGAGCGATACCTAACGGCTTCGAGGAACCGTCCGCGGTGGCCTACCGCCTCCTTTTTGTGGAACTCCTGTACTTTACTTGCCAGGTTTGGATTTTATGTGGTGCAAAGAGGGACCTCACTCGACGGTCGGCGGCCATTTCGTGATCCTACTTCACCATCTCTCACAAGCGGCCATCTTGTCTTTGTCTGCTCGGGACACGGGGCCTTCATGTAGGGGCTGGCTTAATCCCAAGCCCGCGATCGGGCCAGGGCTAGACTGACTTCCATCGCCATGGTTCATGGACGGGCTGGCCTGGGACTGGAACTGTATGTATGTTTTGTGCGCACTCGTCGCGACTTGTATCCCTTCGCTTAAACAGTGGTGCCATGGTATCTTCGCATGCCGTTTTTTGGCGTAGTGGGCTCTCAGTGTGTGGAGGCCATAACTGGCTGATGGTTTGGGGCGCTCTGGTGTCCCGTGGGCTCCTCCCCGCCTTCTTTTCTGTTTTCTTAACTTCTTTACTCTATTCCTACTTTCTCTCTTCTCTATATTTCGGGTTCATTGGGCGACAGGCACTATGCTGGGGGGGGGTAGGCCGTAGCCTCCGCATTGGTGTAGGGTGGGGGGGGTAATACTCTCTGTTCTTAATTAGTTCTATGGGCCTTTCTTCTTCTATGTCTCTGCGTTCTACTTTCTTCGATTCGGGGTCCGGGTGTGGGGTGGATCGAGTGGGGGCGGCCTTGGAGGGGTGCGTACTTGTTCAGGGGACTATCCTGTTATATCTCTGCACTGCCTCACTGCTTGAGATTTTACTTCCATTGTTGTTTTACTGATGTTGCTGCTCTCCCGTGTGGTGAAGCTATTTTGCGGACTCGAATCTCCTTTGTTCTTATCCTTCACTGTCTTTTTTCTTTGATAAAATTATCTAAAAAACTGAAAATTAACCTTCACCTCTCCTTCCCCGGGTGTCAAAGATATTTCCAGTATGTGACTCCCAACTCGTTGTCAATCCTGACCGTTGACGCACGGGGGCTGTAATGTGGGTATTAGTGCTTCACTGTATCGTGGCCGGCCTGACGGTTGTAGGCCCGTATTTGTTCTTTTAAGATGCACGAATAAAGGTTTAAAAAAAAAAAAAAAAAAAAAGATAATGTGTGGAAAACGGATTTCTGTGAATAATATCATTTGTGCATCAGCAAGTAATGTGTCTTGATTTTTTTTTTGGTCCTATTAAAATCTCTGTTTCCAGCGCACTTCAGAATTACAAACGAAAAGTAACTTCAAATTTGCTGCTCCAGACTGCTGAATGGATACAATTCATTACAGGTATCTACATTTTCTTGTGTGGTGCAAAAAAACGACATCAGACTTTCCTATACTTCCTCAAGATTGTCACCTAATTCACTTTAAAAGCTCCTCTCATTTTGCATATGGAGAAAGAAATGTAAACACCAATCCAGGGTTTCTGCACAAACACAGAACTATGCGCAGAATTATGGGATCTTGGTGTAGAGGGACTGAGTCTTCCTACCACCTTAGTGCCCACGAGTCCAGGACTGACTAGCTATAGTGTCTCACTTGCTCTCCTACTCACTCACAGAGAAGCAAATGATAAGACACCCCAGAACACAACACTCCCAGATCTCTCAGGAATCGCGGTAACAAGGCACACCCTCTCGCTCGCACTCTTGTACTTGTCAAACAAATAAGGTAGTAAAAAATCACAAAATTGTTTAAAATATTTATTTTAACTAACGTGCCCTAACATGCTGTATATGTGCCACAACAAGAAGGAAAATGCATAATACAAATATATTCAGCATAGCAGCTAGTCGATAAATCATGAAGGGAGATGTCATCATAAAAAGACAATGCAGCCTATCCTCCCTCCCCTAGCTAAGAAGCGGTATTATTATGTATTAGAAGATCTCTGGGCTTTTTTCAGCAGACCCTATACCTTAGCCTATAGGTGGTAGATCTACATCATAGGCACTGTTCCCTCCAACGTGCTCGCATGAGCGGGCGCGCACCTATATCTCCTGGAGCGCGCACTGTAAATTACAAAGCGCGCACAGGCAACTGAGGACCTTCACGCCGCCGCTTTTAAAATGTGTGCGTTACAACAAACAAATGATGGACGGAATGCTGACAATGCAGACATTCTCCCCCAGTCAAGAGATCTGGGTTAAATCCATCGTTCTTTTGCTCACTACGCCAAACCAGTTCAGACATGGCCATATGCAAATCAGTCTTGACCCTGTGCCTCATGGGAACAGTCCAGCCCGAACTGCCAAGCCATGTCTTCCCTGGACCGGAATCAAGCATCCTAGGACCGGTTTCTGGCTATCAGCCGCCATCAGCCAGGATAGCTTGACTCCAGTGGCGTAGTGAGCACGGGTCCCACGTCTGGGAATACCCATCCCACTTAGGGCGAAAAGCGTTACAACAAACAAATGATGGACGGAATGCTGACAATGCAGACATTCTCCCCCAGTCAAGAGATCTGGGTTAAATCCATCGTTCTTTTGCCCACTACGCCACACCAGTTCAGACATGGCCATATGCAAATCAGTCTTGACCCTGTGCCTCATGGGAACAGTCCAGCCCGAACTGCCAAGCCATGTCTTCCCTGGACCGGAATCAAGCATCCTAGGACCGGTTTCTGGCTATCAGCCGTCATCAGCCAGGATAGCTTGACTCCAGTGGCGTAGTGAGCACGGGTCCCACGTCTGGGAATACCCATCCCACTTAGGGCGAAAAGCGTTACAACAAACAAATGATGGACGGAATGCTGACAATGCAGACATTCTCCCCCAGTCAAGAGATCTGGGTTAAATCCATCGTTCTTTTGCCCACTACGCCACACCAGTTCAGACATGGCCATATGCAAATCAGTCTTGACCCTGTGCCTCATGGGAACAGTCCAGCCCGAACTGCCAAGCCATGTCTTCCCTGGACCGGAATCAAGCATCCTAGGACCGGTTTCTGGCTATCAGCCGTCATCAGCCAGGATAGCTTGACTCCAGTGGCGTAGTGAGCACGGGTCCCACGTCTGGGAATACCCATCCCACTTAGGGCGAACATTATTGTTTCTGTTGCGCCGTCTTCACCGCTGTATATACCACTTTATGTGTCACTTGCGCCGTCACAAACTCCACGAGCACTTGTGCACAGTATTTTGTTGGTTACATTGCCACTAATTGTCACGCAGTGCTTCCCTTCCATATGATATGTACGTATGACGTAATATGTCCATCATGTGTTGAACATCCTTAAAAATATACATTTGTCTAAATTCTTGGTCTCCCTGTGTCTTCCCTATGTGGATTCATTCCTCCAATAAGTACTTTATTACACGGCTCGTTTTGATATTACTTGCCCTTTCAATGAATTCCACATTGAGACATTGTTGTTAGATATAATGTACCCCCCCAGTCTCACTGTGGTTTATGGGCTACCTCATGTGGTCTGATACTGTCTTTCACAAATGAAAGGCAGCAAGTCTACAAGCATGACATGCTTGTAGATTTGCTGCCTTTCATTTGTTAATAGGGCACAACACTGAAGAGCCGAGCATATTGTGTACCTTTGTTAAAGTAATCATGTTAATAGCAGCACTTGACGGGCGCTGCGATTAACATGATTACTTACAAAAAGGGACACAATCTGACCGTTTTCGTGCCGCACACATTTTAAACGTTACAACAAACAATTGATGGACGGAATGCTGACAATGCAGACATTCTCCCCCAGTCAAGAGATCTGGGTTAAATCCATCGTTCTTTTGCCCACTACACCACCCCAGTTTAGACATGGCCATATGCAAATCAGTCTTGACCCTGTGCCTCATGGGAACAGTCCAGCCCGAACTGCCAAGCCATGTCTTCCCTGGACCGGAATCAAGCATCCTAGGACCGGTTTCTGGCTATCAGCCGTCATCAGCCAGGGTAGCTTGACTCCAGTGGCGTAGTGAGCACGGGTCCCACGTCTGGGAATACCCATCCCACTTAGGGAGAAAAGCGTTACAACAAACAATTGATGGACGGAATGCTGACAATGCAGACATTCTCCCCCAGTCAAGAGATCTGGGTTGAATCCATCGTTCTTTTGCCCACTACGCCACCCCAGTTTAGACATGGCCATATGCAAATCAGTCTTGACCCTGTGCCTCATGGGAACAGTCCAGCCCGAACTGCCAAGCCATGTCTTCCCTGGACCGGAATCAAGCATCCTAGGACCGGTTTCTGGCTATCAGCCGTCATCAGCCAGGATAGCTTGACTCCAGTGGCGTAGTGAGCACGGGTCCCACGTCTGGGAATACCCATCCCACTTAGGGCGAAAAGCGTTACAACAAACAATTGATGGACGGAATGCTGACAATGCAGACATTCTCCCCCAGTCAAGAGATCTGGGTTAAATCCATCGTTCTTTTGCCCACTACACCACCCCAGTTTAGACATGGCCATATGCAAATCAGTCTTGACCCTGTGCCTCATGGGAACAGTCCAGCCCGAACTGCCAAGCCATGTCTTCCCTGGACCGGAATCAAGCATCCTAGGACCGGTTTCTGGCTATCAGCCGTCATCAGCCAGGATAGCTTGACTCCAGTGGCGTAGTGAGCACGGGTCCCACGTCTGGGAATACCCATCCCACTTAGGGCGAAAAGCGTTACAACAAACAATTGATGGACGGAATGCTGACAATGCAGACATTCTCCCCCAGTCAAGAGATCTGGGTTAAATCCATCGTTCTTTTGCCCACTACACCACCCCAGTTTAGACATGGCCATATGCAAATCAGTCTTGACCCTGTGCCTCATGGGAACAGTCCAGCCCGTGAGTCGGGCAGTGAGTCGGGCATGCCGGCAGCCTACACACCTCGGACTCCCCTGCGGTGATTTACTCGCCTTTCCATTCACTCCGATTGACCGAGTCCCTCGTCCTTTACTAATTTCCACGGACCTTCCACTTATCCGCAAGGCCGTGTCCCTCCTGGTGAACCTTCTCCCGGTTGCCTCACTGCCCCAAGTATGTGTAACCTGTCCTGATAATGGCCTAGAGTATTACAGGCCGAAACGCCGTCGACTTCAACAGCGTTATTTTTGGCGCCTTTTTGTCCATGGGCATTTGCTGTACTGCTACTTGAAAAACTCTTACATTAATTGTACAAATGCCCTAACTTGGCCAGATTTATGTACCATTATTGTTTCTGTTGCGCCGTCTTCACCGCTGTATATACCACTTTATGTGTCACTTGCGCCGTCACAAACTCCACGAGCACTTGTGCACAGTATTTTGTTGGTTACATTGCCACTAATTGTCACGCAGTGCTTCCCTTCCATATGATATGTACGTATGACGTAATATGTCCATCATGTGTTGAACATCCTTAAAAATATAAATTTGTCTATATTCTTTTTTTTTTTTATTTATTTTTTTTGAAACCGTTTATTACAGAATCTAAAAAATATACAAAGATGGGCCTACAACCTTTAGGCCGGCCGCTAGCAAACAGAAGGAGCATGTAATACAGACAATAGAACGCACGCTGCGGCACAAGGGAATTCACAGGAGTTGAAAGAAGCGTTGGCAGCCACACCTTCCGGACCCCACATGACGGTTTCATTTTTATATAAATAACAACAAAAAAGACAAATCCACAAGGCAACCCACAGTCAAAAACAACAGCATGTGCTCCCCTAGGGGGGGGACCCCACTGATTCATAGGAATATCGAGGGGGGGAATAGGTCAGGACGGGGACTAAGTAAACTCATTTCCCAGAACCGGGAAGACAAACAGGCTAAGGAGACGGAGCCGGTGACGGATCCGGCAGTAGCGGCGGGGTACATATTCCCCCACGGTAAGCGTTCCAGGGGCCCCATACTTTCACCCACGTCCCAGGCTTACCTCTCGCAACATACACCACCTTTTCCCGAAACATACACCAATCCATGTTGTCCTTCCACGCCGAGACAGTCGGCGACCTCTGGGAACCCCACAGTTGCGCAATATCACGTTTGGCCACCATATATCCCAGAGTCGCCCACCACGTCTGCGGCACTGAGTAATCGGTTGGTTCCCATACATTCAAAAGACATCTCCTCGCCTCAGGCAACAGCGGCACATGCGTAACTACCTGTAGAACCTCATGCACACCACGCCAGAATCGCACCACCTCTGGGCATTCCCACAGAATATGGAGAAAGGTCCCCAAAGAACCACACCCACGCTTACACAACCCGTCCACAGCATAGCCCATACGCATCAGACTCGGCCCCGTAACATAGACCCTATGGAGTATCTTGAGCTGGACGAAGCGAAGGCGAGCCGGTATGGCCACCTCTTTCGGGGAGGCCACCGCAGACACCCAGTCCTCGTCATCCAGCTCCAATCCATCAGCCCCCCAGGCCTCGCGAAGGCCAGTCAGCAGTCCCGAGCGATCATTGATGAGTTTTTTGTAAATTAATGAAATCGTGGCGTCCAGGACATACCCATCTAGCACTCTATCCTCCAGAGGGGAGCACTCCGGGATGGAGGCAACGTCCGGAAATACGGAGCACAACGCATGACGGATTTGCATATAACGAAAGTACTCCCTGTCCTGCAGCTGGAATTCTGTCTGCAGCACATCGAACGTTTTAAATCCCCCCCTCGTCCAGAGATCGCCCACCCTGCTGATGCCTATCATGTCCCACTTCTCAAAGCCCTTCGAGGTCCACAGGGAGCCCAGCCGCCCAGATGCGTATAGTGGCGTCGCCCGGGTCAAGCGGTCCTTCCACCCCATCGCCACGTTAGCTGTGTGCCACACCCGTACCATAACCCCCATGGGGCCCGTCAGCCGCGCGTCATGCGAGCTAGAATAAAGCGCCCGATTATAGTCACCGCCCGGCAGTAACATTTTATCCATCTCAAAGGCCGGGTTTAGGGCGGGCCCGTAAACGCCGTGATTGATCGCAGCCAGCTGGGAGGCCCAGTAATATCGCTTGATATCTGGGAGGGCAACCCCCCCGTCGTACCACGGGAGCGTCAGCTTCGCCAGGGCGATACGCGGCCGACCCTCCCAAAACAGTCGGCGCTGCAAACTCTCCACCTCGCGGAAGTAGCGCGCCGGGACAACGTCCATTGTATTCTGCAAAGCATACAGGAAACGTGGCAGCGACATCATCTTAAACAATGCCGCCCGGCCGAGCGGCGAGAGCGGCAAGCGCTTCCAACGCGCGACGTCCTCCTTCAGGCGCTGGAGGGGGGGAAGCAAGTTCTGGCTATTTCGGGCCCCCGCGTCCATGGTAATGAAGATACCCAGGTACCTAAAACCCCGCGGGGCGATCTGAATAGGACAACCCCGCGGAAGGATAGGATCCTCCCCAGAGAGGACATATACACACGATTTAGCCCAGTTGATGACCAGGCCGGAGTTGAGGCCAAAGGAGTGCAATACATCAACCAGTACTATCAGTGATTTACGTGGGGAAGCCAGGTACAGAAGAATATCATCAGCGTAAAGAGATACGCGGTCCTCATACTCGGGGGTCCAGCGGAGGCCACGAATAGAAGGTTCCCACCGCTGCCAATCCGCCAGGGGTTCCAGGGCAAGCGCGAAGAGGAGCGGTGATAATGGGCAGCCCTGCCGCGTGCCCCTGCTGAGCTCAAACGGAGCCGACACTCTACCATTCACAACCACCTGCGCTAGCGGTCCCGAGTACAACAATTTCACCCAACCAATGAATCCCGGGCCAAACCCAAACTTCGCCAGTGTCGCCCAAATATATGGCCACTCAAGTGTGTCAAACGCCATAGTGGCGTCCAGGGATGCCAAAATGGCTGGTTCCCGTATAAACGGGACTCGCGCTAGCACCCCATGCAAGCGCCGCAGGTTAAGCGCAGTGTTGCGGTGGGGTATAAAGCCGGACTGATCCTGGTGAACCAAATCGCACACCACGCCAACCAGCCGATTGGCCAATACCTTGGCGAGAATTTTGGGCTCCGCATTCAGCAGCGAAATAGGCCGGTAGGACGTGACAAAGTCCCGCGGCCTCCCCTCCTTGTGAATGACCACGATAGTAGCCAGACGCTGGTCTAGCGGGAGGGAACCCGCCGAACGGGCCGCGAGGAACATCGCACGGAGATGCGGCGCCAGCGTATCCGGTCGCAGCTTGTACAATTCAATGGGAAGACCATTGGGACCCATGACCTTGCCGGAAGCGACCGAGCGTATGGCGAGAGCAATTTCTTCAGAGGTTGGGGCGGCGGCCAACGACAATTTGTCTATATTCTTGGTCTCCCTGTGTCTTCCCTATGTGGATTCATTCCTCCAATAAGTACTTTATTACACGGCTCGTTTTGATATGTTTCATTTGTGAAAGGCAGACCGAGCAAGCTGGGGACAGAGAGCCGGAATGGGTGTCTCGAAGCAAAATTTGGGTCTAATTATGAGTGACATTTCAACAACTATGAGGGACATATTCTCGCGAGCTAAACATGCAATGAAGCTGAGAGAAATATAGAAATATTAGAAATTACACGCATTTGAGAAATGATAAACCCAAAGATGATTTTAACTGCTGTAAAGCACCAGTAATAGAAGGGCACGAACATGCACTTGTGTGTCGAGGTCAGGAGGTCGAAGACAGGCATCCGTCTTCCTGTAATTTAACTCAGCCAGCGCTGAGCTGCAGCAGCAATTACTGGGGGCCTAGTTTGCGAGAGCAGCAATGTGATGTAAACCTGATGAATTTTAACCGATAAGCTTAAAAACTTGACGGTGTGTACCTTTATGAGCGATAACATCCTATGTGAACTTCGAATTTTCAAGGTATGCCCAGCGTACGTCATCTTCATGTGAATTGTTTTCAGCCCAGTTAAGGATGACAGCACTAAAATCTCACGCTGCCCAGTGAGGATGTACATTGGCATTCCCACTGTGTCCGACGTAAGCAGATGTCTGGGCTTTATTCCTTTCTGACATTTGACTTCTATTGGGTAGGTGGGGAAGCAAATTACAGCTTTCCGAACTCTGCCTGTATGTGACAGTCACTCCGTTTTCTCCCCCACTTTTGCGTTGCGTACAGCTGGACAGGGCCCTGCAACCGGCTCTTTATAAAGTGATTGACAGGTGCATATGGATTTACGCTGGGTGAGGGGCAACTAAGGCAGCGCTGGAGCGAAGCAAAGTAGTGTTAAGTATCCACACGCTGTGGGTAAACGTCCCCATCAACTAAAAAAATGTCATCTGTAGTCTAGATCAAATTACACAGACAGCTGCTCACTGTCGTAATGAAAGATAATTATTTAAATTTTTACCTGTTTGCAGCGAGCAGCAATCATTTCAGTTTGCCGGTGCCCACCTCCTTATTCCAGGCTGGTCATCTGTCCTGGCGGCCCGGGGTCGCTGCACAATCGAGTGAAAGTCAGCCACCCCAGGCTCAGCAATATAATTGAATTTGCCGTGGGTGGCGGCCGCGTCAGCATGGGCAGCCCGAGCATTAAGAGCAGCAACTCTACCGCGAGCTGAGCGCCATGATTGCGCCAGCGCCGCCCGCAAACAGTACCATTTTTACTAACGTTGTGCTGGTGTAGCCAGAAAAGTGCAGAATCCCACTATCATTTCTGCCCCTAATGATTGACAAGCCCAGACTTTGCATTTCAGTGCAGTGATACGGACCACCACACTGAAATGCGTTAGTCTAAGGCCTGATGCGTGGCACTTGCCAGGGCTGAGACTTCAGAGACGATTTAAGGCATGGCCAAAGTGGGCTCCGGCCCAGGAGCCCAGCCTTTAAGGGGAGCCTCCTGATAGTCTTGCAGTGTTGACCTTGAATAATTACTAAACCGATTGTTTTGAATACCATTTTCCCTTAATTTATTTATAAGGTGGGTGATGTGCGAGAGTCTATTATTGCCATTCTGCAGAGAAATGTTTATTTTTCATTCAACACCCATAAAAAGGTTTCTTTTAGATCGCAATAGGACCAAACATGAGACATGGGAGTGTGTCACTGTTCTGCTTGGGTTTTCGGATCAGATAGAACCCGCTCAGCAGAGCCTCTCTAACCCAAACCAGAACGTTACCCCCCTCCCTAGGGCCTATTTACACCTAAATAACCACATATATGTACCACCTAAGGACAGGGAATTCCTACTATATATACCAAGACCTACAAGTCACAGCCTCGCGGTCCCAAACGGACCCAGGACTTCCTGCCCAGACGGCAGCCACAAACTTCCTGCCCAGACGGCAGTCACAGCCTCGCGGTCCCAAATGGACCCAGGACTTCCTGCCCAGACGGCAGCCACAGCCTCGCGGTCCCAAACAGACCCAGGACTTCCTGCCCAGACGGCAGCCACAGCCTCGCGGTCCCAAACGGACCCAGGACTTCCTGCCCAGACGGCAGCCACAGCCTCGCGGTCCCAAACGGACCCAGGACTTCCTGCCCAGACGGCAGCCTTAGACAAGTCACAGCCTCGCGGTCCCAAACGGACCCAGGACTTCCTGCCCAGACGGCAGCCACAGACTTCCTGCCCAGACGGCAGTCACAGCCTCGCGGTCCCAAACGGACCCAGGACTTCCTGCCCAGACGGCAGCCTTAGCACGAGTTCATCCTATAATTACCACGACATACAACAAGGGAATCAGTGTTACTATATATCAGATCACACAAAGACAGCTAGTTGAGCACAACTTGTTCCCCAGTTCGAAGGGCTCCGTTCTCCCTTATTCAGTTACCACCTACCTGATCAGGATTAACATCTGTTCATGTTAAGTCACAGCTGACTAGAAGAATAGGTTACCCTCTTACACAAGAACACGTAGCACATATTGCTTTACTACAAACTGAATACTTTATTTAGTTATTACATGCACACTCACGGAACATAATACATATCACATAACCTGCAAAGAAAAGTGAAAGATTAAGTTGTACACTCTAATAGTAAGGGGTTGACATCACCTTGGTCGTATGTAGCCTGCACTCAATGGTCATCTAGGTTCCCTTCTCGTCTGCGCCTCGGCTTCGCCTGGAAGTCACACCTCCGCAATCACGGGTTTACTCCCGTCTCCCTCTCCGAGTCACTGGGACCTCTTCCTCATCGGCTACTCTCTTCTCTTTGGAATATCTATCTCTCGGTTTTTCTCCACCTCCAAGTTTGTCATCTGTCTTCCCTGGAATAAGTAGCAGCTTTACTACTAACGGCCAGGTGCCGCCTATGGACTAGAAGCAAGTGCCAGTATCTGCCTCAAACTTTCACTAATATAGATGTGCATTTCCTCATGGAAAATTCCAGCCCGTAACCTGCCGCCCACCAAATTCTTGTACCTCCCCGTGCCAAGGACACGTTCCCAGCCGGCCGGCCTGATGTAGTGTCTTCGGCATGAAGAAAAATACAATCCTTCGATAAGGGCCGGCCTGAACCGGTTCTCTCCAAGCGAATAACACCTCCTAACTAAAACACTGCCTATGACCTAGAAACATCCCAAGCTGCCAGAGCAGGAGGAAAGATGGAGTCTCTCCCGTTTAAGGCCTACCAGGCCTGAATTCAGCACGGCTCCATGAAATACCCTCACTACAGAACAGATTACCCCTAATGCTAACGAATCTATCCCCTAGGATATGTATGCAAACCCTGATCTATGGGGAAGAACACAGGATCATGTCGGAGTGCCTAATAAATAGGCTCTATACACTACTCTAACCCTTAGACTTGAATGAAAAGAGACTGAAGTCACATTAATAGCAGTACATTTCACCCTTGACTTCAGTCTATTATACATAACACAGGATCATGTCGAAGTGCCTAATAAATAGGCTCTATACACTACTCTAACCCTTAGACTTGAATGGAAAGAGACTGAAGTCACCTAAATCACCCTTCAACACAATAAGACCGGAAAAATCGAGCAGTACATTTCACCCTTGACTTCAGTCTATTATACATTCATTAAACAGAACTAACATCGGTGGAAGAATAATATGAAACAAAACTAACTGATCTATTTCTAGTACCAAGTGTGCAGAATTGAAGTAGTGAAGGAATACACTGAATAAAGCAACAGATAGAAATCAAGATGCCGATAATAATCAGAATACCTAACAATCGTGTCCATGTTTAA
This sequence comes from Triturus cristatus, assembly GCF_964204655.1. NCBI lineage: Eukaryota > Metazoa > Chordata > Amphibia > Caudata > Salamandridae > Triturus > Triturus cristatus. Next base: position 224,066,314 of record NC_140594.1, on the reverse strand, counting down.
GCAAAAGACAATCAATGGCCGCTCGATGTTGAAAAATGGCCCTACGTTCACCCTGGGCGTCCAATAGCATGTCAGACAGGACTGTAGAGGTATTATTAATGGATTTCACCATCCAGCAGGCCATTTTCCCAATAGATTTGGCATTATAGACTGCCAAAGCAGGAACACCAATAATTCTCATCCACACAACTTACAAGCACCACTGTGCACACAAAAAGTTTGAAGCAAGGTAGAGTCAAAAGGAAGAATCACATTAGACCACGTCAAAGCCAATAGGTCAAAATCATAATTCACCTAACCCAAATAACATTATACGCTAAATCCCTCAGTATACAACATTGAGCACATGTGTGCACCACCACCCACAAGACTGCACCTCAACATACCATACCTTCTATTCTTGGAAAGACTATTCCACTAAAAGGCAGAACACACTTAAGTCAGTACAGAATGGTGGTGGTTGAGGGCCACCATAGGGTGTCAGACCACAAAAGTGGCTGATTCACTACATAGCACCCCATGACCCTTGATCATCACCATTCACATATGTCAAAAACAAAATCTAGCAAATAGCAACTGTATTACATAACTGAAAAGCAAAACTATCATTAAAGTACTGCATATCTCAATTGAAAGCAAAACCATTTAAAAACCACATGTCTAAATTAAAAGTCACAACTACTAAAAAGCACATGTTGAAACAGCAACTCATGTGTTGAAGTGGCTACACAAAAATACATAATTCAAAACAAATCATGACTAAAAAGCAACTATGATCGAAATGCTCCACTGCAAACCTGAAAAACTCATCAAAGGTATATGATAATCACTTTAGAGCAAATAAAGTCTGCATTCTCTAAACACATGTAGTAGCAATAACTCAGGTGCATCTAGAAATAGCTCATAGATATCTGGATACATGTCGAATGGATACACAAAATAAATGAATCAAGCTTTTGAATGCTCCTAATGCCTCTAATGGTTAAACTGGAAACTCCACCACCAAACTCATATATTGTAGCAACAGCTACAGGTTATTACTGTTCACTAACGTAGAAAATATCTACTCTGATCGCTGCAAAGCGTCTCTATTGGTCTCCATCCCTAAAAAAAAAAAGTCCTTCAGTGTGAAAAAACACACAGCCGCCTTCCATCGCATCCGAACTTCACGTTGAGACAACAGTTCTGGCAAAGCACATCCTGTAATTCCCACTTTTGTCGTTTGTTTCCACCGTCACACAAGCAGTCACCTTGTGTGAAAGGCACACAGCCTTCATGCATATAAAGTTGGCCTCACGTGAAGGAAACAGTTCCACACTTTGCTGATCCCATATTGCTTGGAAAGAAGCAGTCCATCATGCTCTCCGGTATATAGTAGCAGCTGTATCTCCTTGATAAGGGAGGACCCCATCCAGTCTGGATAGCCACAGGCATCAGCCGCCACCGTCTCGTCTGGTGATCACTCCAGGCTTGGGGGGGGGAGGGAAGGGGGGAGGGGGGGGGAGAGGGAGGGCCCCACTCACACGGGAGAAGGGAGTCCCACTCACACGCGGAGAACTGGGCGAATCTGAAAAAGAAACAAGCATCACTCTTCTTGCAAAAAAAAAAAAACATCTTTCAAAAGTACACTTCTTCCGTCTTGCATTTCTAAACATACAATATTTCAATTTCTGTCTACATAGGTCTCCTCCAGCTCTGGGGAATCATGTAAGAATACTGCTAACGCTTTAGCCTCTGAAGTCTTGATAAAATCCCTCTTTTTCTATACACAGCAAGAAGGGCTGGGGCAGTCTCCTTCTCTCACTTCTCTCAATGTACTCCTCACAGGCGCTGCCCCCCTTCACAAATCTCTGCGGACACTAAATGGCCCCTTGCCAAACATAACAAGCAGAGACTTCTCCGGCTGTCTGTAGCTCACACCTTATCTCCTTCAAGGTCGGAGTGATCTGCACTCCTGCCAAGTTTCTTGGCTCCTCATGGGGGGGGGGGGCCTGCGCCTGTGCAAGCCTCCCAGACATCTATCTCCATGAAGCTGTCCCTGCCTACGGAGGAGAGGAGCTGAGATGGGATGACCCCTCCCGTAGGAATTCCTTCTCGGACTTCACAGAAAGCCCGAGCTCTGCTCAGCGTTGCTGGATGATCTCACTGCAAGCCTCCCACACATCAATCCGAAAGACGCTTTCAAATGACCCACTTCCAGAACAACTCTTCACATGTCTGAGAGGAAAAACAGCTGTAACCACTCCTTACCTCCAGCAAGACTTCACATTCTTTAATCTGAAAATGCTCTCCCATTCTGTCCAACCAATTCTAGCAAATTCTTAACTGACATTAGTCTATCACCCCATGAGAAAAAAAACGAAACTGCTCTTGACATATCAAAAAGAAAAAAGCATTGGCAATATCAAAAGGCACATATCAAGTCCCATGCTACTTCTGTAACAATATCTGGGACAGCATCAGTCAAAGAAGGTATATTAGCACACAGGCTACACAATTAGGGTTACCACTTCAGTCTGTCAAGCCCTTCATGATCTCCCTGATCCCTTCACGCCCATCAGGCATTCCGTACTGTTTCAAATTAATTTCCTTCGTAACATAGGGCACCTTCACTGGGAAATCTTGTGTTTCAAACTCCACTTCAGGACTGTCGATCAAATCCTGTGCAAACTGTATTTCTGTCTGTACATGCCACTTAATAACCCGTGCAATCTCCCAGAGGCAAACCACATTGACTCTAACTCTGTTCTGTCCAGTATTTGTTGGTGCGCAAAAGCACAACATGTGTCCAGCATCTGAATTTAAAAGTGACCTATTATTTCCCTGCACTTACCTGTAACTAAAAAAGGGCACATTGTTGCAATTCTCTTTCAAAGCAAAATGTATCATTCACTGTCATGTCTAATTTATGTCCGCAACCGGTGATCGTGAAGCCTAAAACATTAGTCTGTTTACTTTCATGCACATTCCTGTTTGGCTGAGAAAGCTCCTCAGAAGAATTAATTAAAACCGTCTGTGTAGCTCGTAGCCAGACTGCATTCTCTGTTACATTTATCACATCTGAATCATTCGGGCATGGCAAAGTAAACAACTTCACAGCCTGGTACACGTTTAATTCTGTCTTCAAAGACATATTTTCAAACTGGGCATCAACTAGCTCTGTTTTCAACTCACTACGTTCTTATTGCAAATGCCCATATGTGTGATGCATATTAACCAACACATTAAAATAACACCGCTGTCTCTCTCTCTAAAATGTCATTAATCCCCTGCTGAATAACACCCTTCATTGCAACTTCGGAGACTGGAATCTCAAGGGAGTCCCGCGTTTCAGAGTCATGCTCTGATATCTTACATTCACTTTGCAACTGAAAACATTAGATATGCATTCCTTAACCAACACTCGAAAGGGATCCAGTCTTTCCTGCCTCACGTAGCAAGCTATTTATAAGCACTTTTTACAAAACACGCGTAAACACACACATACCAATTCTAACTCAGCACAATTAGCTCACTTCACGAGCCAGCACATCATATGGTCTACCCCCATGCAAATAAATCAATTGATATCTAAGAGTCTGCTTTCAATTTCTCCGCCCACTCACGGGCTAAGGCTTCACAAGGCGTTGAATCCCATCCGGGAATATCAACGGGCACCTTAAAAGTATATGTAGATTTTCTAGAAAACATCGTGAAAAAGAAAGAAGAAAAAAAAGAAAAGAAAGAAGAAGAAGAGCTAGACACACAAATATATCACAAAGAATATACAAACAAAACCACGCACACGCCGACAGCAAACACGATACAACACAACGCACACAGGTTTCGTAAACGGTTCGTGACGCCAAATGTTCTGCTTGGGTTTTCGGATCAGATAGAACCCGCTCAGCAGAGCCTCTCTAACCCAAACCAGAACGTTACCCCCCTCCCTAGGGCCTATTTACACCTAAATAACCACATATATGTACCACCTAAGGACAGGGAATTCCTACTATATATACCAAGACCTACAAGTCACAGCCTCGCGGTCCCAAACGGACCCAGGACTTCCTGCCCAGACGGCAGCCACAGACTTCCTGCCCAGACGGCAGTCACAGCCTCGCGGTCCCAAATGGACCCAGGACTTCCTGCCCAGACGGCAGCCACAGCCTCGCGGTCCCAAACGGACCCAGGACTTCCTGCCCAGACGGCAGCCACAGCCTCGCGGTCCCAAACGGACCCAGGACTTCCTGCCCAGACGGCAGCCACAGCCTCGCGGTCCCAAACGGACCCAGGACTTCCTGCCCAGACGGCAGCCTTAGACAAGTCACAGCCTCGCGGTCCCAAACGGACCCAGGACTTCCTGCCCAGACGGCAGCCACAGACTTCCTGCCCAGACGGCAGTCACAGCCTCGCGGTCCCAAACGGACCCAGGACTTTCTGCCCAGACGGCAGCCTTAGCACGAGTTCATCCTATAATTACCACGACATACAACAAGGGAATCAGTGTTACTATATATCAGATCACACAAAGACAGCTAGTTGAGCACAACTTGTTCCCCAGTTCGAAGGGCTCCGTTCTCCCTTATTCAGTTACCACCTACCTGATCAGGATTAACATCTGTTCATGTTAAGTCACAGCTGACTAGAAGAATAGGTTACCCTCTTACACAAGAACACGTAGCACATATTGCTTTACTACAATTTAGTTATTATATGCAGACTCACGGAACATAATACATATCACATAACCTGCAAAGAAAAGTGAAAGATTAAGTTGTACACTCTAATAGTAAGGGGTTGACATCACCTTGGTCGTATGTAGCCTGCACTCAATGGTCATCTAGGTTCCCTTCTCGTCTGCGCCTCGGCTTCGCCTGGAAGTCACACCTCCGCAATCACGGGTTTACTCCCGTCTCCCTCTCCGAGTCACTGGGACCTCTTCCTCATCGGCTACTCTCTTCTCTTTGGAATATCTATCTCTCGGTTTTTCTCCACCTCTAAGTTTGTCATCTGTCTTCCCTGGAATAAGTAGCAGCTTAACTACTAACGGCCAGGTGCCGCCTATGGACTAGAAGCAAGTGCCAGTATCTGCCTCAAACTTTCACTAATATAGATGTGCATTTCCTCATGGAAAATTCCAGCCCGTAACCTGCCGCCCACCAAATTCTTGTACCTCCCCGTGCCAAGGACACGTTCCCAGCCGGCCGGCCTGATGTAGTGTCTTCGGCATGAAGAAAAATACAATCCTTCGATAAGGGCCGGCCTGAACCGGTTCTCTCCAAGCGAATAACACCTCCTAACTAAAACACTGCCTATGACCTAGAAACATCCCAAGCTGCCAGAGCAGGAGGAAAGATGGAGTCTCTCCCGTTTAAGGCCTACCAGGCCTGAATTCAGCACGGCTCCATGAAATACCCTCACTACAGAACAGATTACCCCTAATGCTAACGAATCTATCCCCTAGGATATGTATGCAAACCCTGATCTATGGGGAAGAACACAGGATCATGTCGGAGTGCCTAATAAATAGGCTCTATACACTACTCTAACCCTTAGACTTGAATGAAAAGAGACTGAAGTCACATTAATAGCAGTACATTTCACCCTTGACTTCAGTCTATTATACATAACACAGGATCATGTCGAAGTGCCTAATAAATAGGCTCTATACACTACTCTAACCCTTAGACTTGAATGGAAAGAGACTGAAGTCACCTAAATCACCCTTCAACACAATAAGACCGGAAAAACCGAGCAGTACAGTCACAGATATTATTTGCAGTAATATTAGTGAACTACTGATGTGTTACAATATTGATAACACACACCACTATCCCTGAACATTAGATGTAAACACATTTAGAATCCAGACAATTGCGCTTGTATACTGTCAGTGACCTGGCCTAAGAGGGCAAGAAAGAGCTGAGATTAAATCATAAATTCAAACCTGTTCTGAACAGGGGCCCACAAAATAGGTTTGGCCCAGGGACGCCAAAATCCTTAAGATGTGCCTGGTAGACTTGCGGCATTTCTTTGGTTCATAGGGCGCAGCCGCGGGGCCAGTGCCAGCCCTAGGAAGGTGTGACCGGTACTACTGTACCGGGTGCAGACTTCAGGTGGGTGGGGGGGACACCGTGTTTGCAGGTATATTATTGTATTAATAGCACCTGCTGCTATCTTCCTTGACTGCAGCAATTTTCATGCAATAATAAATATGTCAAGATAACTCTCTAAATGTTCTCTAGTGCAAGTTCTAAGGTACAGCAGAGGGTTAATATGCCTGCTGCAAAGAATGTGCAACATGCAGATCTCAAAGTGCCCGGCTGTCCCACTGCGGTACCGATAAAAAAGGCACTGAAATGGGAACGCCAAAGCAAATTCCTGCAGGGCATGGACTGCCAAGTCCATGCTGTTGTACCTGGCCCTTTTGGCCGGATGGTCCCTAAACTTTTCGCCTTCCACCTGTACTTTTTCTGACCTGTTGTTGGCTATTCTATGACTCTGGACACTTTACCACTGCTGTTCAGTGCTAAAGTGCATATGCTCTCCATATTTAAAATATATATGTTGGTTGGATTCCATGATTGGCTTATTTGGTTTACTGTCAGACCCCAGTAAAGTGCCCCAGGAGTGCCCAGGGCTTGTAAATACAAATGCTGCTGGTGGGCTTGCAGCACTGGTTGTGCCACCCACAGAAGCGGCCTAGTAAAATGTGTCTAAGGTCTGCCATTGCAGAACCTGCGTGCAGTCTGGTACTGTCATGCTGACTGGGGAAGTGCACCCACTTCCCAGTCCCTAAACCTTCCCTTAACTTCATATTAGTCACCCCTATGGTAGGCCCAAGGGCAGGGTGCATTGTAAGCATAAGGTAGGACAAGCCCTGATGTGTGTGGCATGTCCTAATAGTGAATTACAGCCATTTTCGTTTTTTACTATTGTAAGGCGACCTGTTCTCCATAGGCCAGAATGGGCTGTTAGAATTGTTACATCCTATGATCCTAACAGACCCAGGGAACATGGTAGAAAATCGAGTTTAGTATGCCTGAACTCAGAATAATAAAATACATCTTTTAGTAAAGTTTATTTTAATATTCTGTGTTTGCAAATACCACTTTTAGAAAGTTGGTATTTGCTTGCCTAACCATTTCAGCCCGCCTCTGCTACGATGTGTATCTGCCTGTCTGGTTTGTGTGAGTGACAAGGCTGGGGAAACCCAGAGGGGCAGGGCTAGGTAGCCTGGTGGTGAATAGAGAGATTGACATCCAGATGGGTGGGAGGAGTGCACCTGGACTCTGAATAAGGATGTGCTCTGCCACCACAATGCTGGCTCCACCTCCTGTGGAGCGGCTGATGTCTCTGCCCTGCACCCTGAATAGAAAGGCAGAGTCATGTCAACAAAGTGCTCAGGAACTGGTTTGGACTGGGAAAAGGCCCCTCTACCCCAGAGGAACAAAGGAATTAGGGGTATAAGTATTGGGACCCTGCTCCCAAGAAATTAGATCCTGCTTGACAAGAAGAACCTCTGCCTGAGGAGAAGGAACTGGGAAAGCTGTAAGGAGGAGTACTGTCCCTGACCTGGGGGATTGGCCTGCAGTGGTTGCCTTGCTGCTGAAAGGAGAGGGAAAAAGACTACAAAGACTTTATTTCAACTTGTGCTTAAAAAGATCTCCAAGGGCTTGTGCTGAGCTTGCTCCCTGAACGAAGTCCCAGGACCAGTGGACTTCACCCCCCAGCTCCCCAGAGTCTTTTGGAAGTGCCTGCTGCTGTTGTTGGGCCTTCTGAGGGACTGCGTGTCGCAAGGAGCTGGAAGCGCGACTCGAGAAGGAGAAGCGTGCCGCCGTCGGAGCTGTTGTCTTCGTATCTCGCAAAGGGTGTCGCCGCTGCAGAATCGCATTGAGCGGAAGCATCTCGCATCATTCCGGAAGTGTCTCGCAACGCCGAAGAAGCGTGTCGCCATCGCAGCCATCGTAGCTGACGCATTGCACCGCATCAAGAGAAGAGTCTCGCATAGAGGAAGAAGCGTGTCGCCATCGCAGCCATCGTAGCTGTCGCATTACACAGCATCAAGAAAAGCGCCTCGCATCCACGGAGAAGCGTGCCGCCGTCGGAGCTGCTGTCGGAGCATCGCGTAAAGGGGTGATGCCGCTGCAGCATCGCATCGAGCGGAAGCGTCTCGCAAACGTCGGAGAAGAGTGCCGCTGCCGTTGCATCGCGTAAAGGGGTGACGCCGCTGCAGCCGACGCATCGAGACGAGCCTTCTCGCAACATCGGAGAAGCGTAACGCATCTGGAAGATCTTCACGTCTTTATTTCTTTGCACCAAAAACTTCATCGCATCAGCATCGTTGCAACACTTTTGTTGCCCTGCGTGTCGCATCTAAGGTACATTGACTTAAAGTGTCGCATTTAAGAACTTAAGAGAACAAAGCAAACTTCTACCATCTAAAGTAACAGTATTGTGTATTTTTGGCGTTTAATGGTCTTGTAGTAACTCCATATAAAGAATCCTTATTTTAAAATATAAAAACCTGTGTGGTGTCCATTTGTGGTGTTGTCACTTGGTTACTGTATGTGTTCACAAATGCTTAACCTATAACGCTCTGAGATGAGCCTTGTCTGCTCGCGCCAAGCTACCTAGAGGGTGAGCAGGGGTTATTTTAGGAGTGTAACCCCTTACCCTGACTAGAGGAAATGTTCCCTGCTTGTCACAAGTACCTACCTGTGCCAACCAGAGAACCCGGATTCTAACACATGCCCTGCGGAATTTGGGGTGCATGCAAACAGGGGGGCATAACATGTGCCCCCCTGCATGTTTCCCCAGCTATGCAAGCTTGTATAAGCTCCAGACATTTCCACACCCTGGGAACAGAGCTCTAGTTGAGAATAATTACTGAAATCTTATATTGGTACCACTGTTGGAGTCCTGTGCTTTTCTAAAGCCAAAGTGTGCTTGCCTGTGTAACCAATTCATGTCATGGTGTGTGTAAGTAAATTGAAAACCTGCCTTAAGAGCCATCATGTGGCACTGTATGTGTGGAATGCCCCGTATTTTCATTTTTTAAGCAAAAGTTTGGAGTGATGTTTGCACTGATATTTGTCACTGCACCCATATGATATTTGTCACTGCACCCATATGTGCGGTCCGGTTCTTGGCACACATAGCATTGGCTGCAGCGCACAGAGACCCAACACTGCCGCACACAGAGGAAAGAAATTAGAGGGAACATTGATCACAGGTGCTGTCTCACTCTTCTCCCTGGAAAAACCAAAGTACGTTGTCCAAACAACAGCTGCATCAATATGTTTTGTCTAAGGGCTAAGGTTTGGCCAGAACAAAATAACAAGGGGGTTCAGTCAAAATCCCAAGAACATGCAGAGTGTGAACACAGCGATGAGTTCTCATGTGAGCAATCATTGAAATATTGCAAAAATAAAGACGGTTAGTAAAGTGTGCAAAAGCTGCAGGCAAGCTGCAACGTGCTCATGCTAAGTTAGTGAAAAAAGACTATGTCCCTATGGGCAATGTGACCCTTGGCCAGGTCGTTAGCAATATGCTAGGAGAAAACAACATAAAAAATGATAAATAAGCAGAGGCAAAGTGTCTAAGTGTATTCCAATTAGGACAGTCATTAAGCCGAATTTAAAATGTTGGGTGAAAAGGTTCCATTCATAGGTAGTCATCAGACACTAAAATGCAGCGGGAAAATCGGAAAGCCATGTACTCCAGAATGTTGTCTGTTCCTTCCATAGTAAAAAAGGATGCCATCCAGTTTAGTAGATCGAACAAGCACACATGCTCCTCATATCCAGAGGCTGTTAAGAGCATGCCATGGCGACCTGCGTCAACTTTGATGAAACTCCGGTCAATAAGGCACTACGCTCGGGCACAGGTACAAGTTTGCGGTTGGTCCAATCAGAGGATCATACAACAAACCTCTACCCAAGGCACATACCTGGTTATTGGCCTTTAACAGACCCAAAAATTTATCGTAATCCAGGGCAGCATGTGTGGTATTGGAGAGGCAGACATCCAGGGCCCATTGAAAAGGGCACCGGAGGCAGTGGAACACAGGTTGCACGCAGGTGAAGTAGGCATAGCAGAATGTTAGCCAGTAGTCGATGGCAAAGGACGTCACTGGCATAGGACCAAAAAGCTGCCACCTTCGATCACGGTACAGCTGCAGCTGGACCTGGTTTGGCAGATCCACAAATCGAGCATCCATTGCGAAGTAATGGTAGGAGAACAAGCACACCACAAATCAACAGGAGCACCAAGGAAAGCCGTCCGAAGGCTCCAGAAAAAATAGAATGGATAAAGGCTGGTATTACTCCAAAAATAGTCTGAAAGGAAGAAACAAGGCCGGATCCCACAAGCTTAAAAAAGTAGGCAAAGCCTTCAGTATTAGAACCATTAAATATATAGGGCCATATGTAGGAAGCCCAATACCGGTCGGTAACGGCCGATTTTCGGTAAAAATCACGTTACCGACCGGTATTCAGGCTTTTGGTATGTAGGGGGGACATTTCAGGATTCGGTAATTTACCGAATCGGTAAAATTACCGAATCGGTAATTTTACCGATTCGGTAAATACCGAATCCTGAAATGAGATGTAGGGGGAGTGTGTGGGTGTAGTGTGGATTCGTTATTTACCACCAACTAAAAGTTGGTGGTAAATGACGAATGTCTTAGAAAAAGCATTATTTGGCCCTTAGAAGTGTGCAATGTGGCAGACATACATGCCCTTAGGGCATGTATGTGTGCCACATGTGCACACATGCAGGAATCAGGGGTGCAACAGGGTGTCACTGTGACACCCTGCCACCCTTGATTGTGCTCCCCCCATTACCGAATCGGTATTTACCGATTCGGTAATGGTAACTGGCTTCTCATTGATTCCTATGGGCCTCCTGGCCCATAGGAATCAATGGGAAGCCAGTTACCATTACCGAATCGGTAAATACCGATTCTTAATTACCGACCAATTCCGAATCGGTAATTTTTACCGACTGATTACCTACATAGCATTTACCACTTCATAAATACCGAATCGGTAAAATTCGGTATTTATGAAGTGGTAAATGTTAGGCTACCTACATAAGGCCCTTGGTGTATTAATTCTCCAAAATGGAGTGGGAGATTTGTGTTTAGCGGTGAGTGTATCTCACTTGCGTTTCTCGCCACCTGCAACTCGAAGGTCTCTTGCACTGATGTGAGAGCCACTTCTTAATGAAATAAAAGCCCTTTGAGTCTGCTTATTTCATTGAAATCTGTTTTCAAAGTTGGAATGGAAGGCCAAAGCAAACTATCTACAATAACTGCCATTAGAAAGCAAAGTTTTTTTTAAATAATTATTTTTATTGAAACAAGCATCGGTTCAAATAAAGAATACAGAGGGCACAGAAAATAAAGAAATAATAGCGACATACGGAGGATGAGGATTGCATTTCCACATAAGAGGGGAACATCACAGGGATATTCGATTCCAAGCAATCGGGTGGTGTATAGATTTCACCCCAATAACTATTCCAAGGGCTCAAGCTACGCTCCCATTTTTTAGGGCAACCCCTAGCGACATATACCATCTTCTCCCTAAACATACACCAGTCAAGATCTCTCTCCCAAGTCTCCAACGCAGGTAGCTTAGCAGCTCCCCACAATTGAACGATGTTTCGTTTGGCTATCATGAATCCCAGGGTGGCCCATTGTGTCTGGTGAGTGTTAAGATCTGTGGGTTCCCATATGTTGAGGAGGCAGCGTCTCGCCTCCGGTGAAAGACGGGTGTGTAGTACAGAGAGTATTACCTCATGTACCTCGTGCCAAAAAGGGCTGACGAACTTGCATTCCCATATGATATGTAAAAAGGTTCCTAGCTGACCGCACCCTCTCCTGCAATCCCCTTTGTCAGTGACCCCCATGTGGCTCAAGCGTGGCCCGGTAATGTACACACAGTGAAGGATTTTTAGCTGTACCAATCTGAGGCGCGCCAGTATGGCGACCACTCTAGGGGAAGACACCGCCTCCTGCCAGTCTTCATCATCAATCTCAATCCCGTCTCCCGTCCACTTCTCCCTTAATGCTTGAAGGGGATCGGTCATATTGTTAATCAGTTTTTTATATATTAGGGAAATTGTCTTTTTGGGAAGGTGGCCGTCTAGGATTCTTTCCTCTAAAGGAGAGGCTTCAGGAAGGGTTATGCCTGTTGGTAAAAGCGTTTGGAGTGAGTGCTGGATTTGGGCATAGCAGAAGTATTCCGTAGCTGCTAGGTCATATTCGGCTTGTAGTGTGTTGAAGGATTTAACTCCTCCTTGCCCCCAAATGTCCTTGATCCGCGCAATGCCGATGAGGTCCCATCTGTCGAAGCCTTTTGATCTCCATAGGCTGCCCAGAGATTCAAAGTTCCAAAGGGGGGTCGCCAATGTCAGTTTATGTCCCTAACCAAGAGAATTGGTTACGTCATGCCAAAGCTGGACTGAGTGCTTGGTGGGGCATGTCAAAATATATTTGTTGGGCCGCAAGTAGAGCGCCCTGTTATAATTACCTACGGGGACGAGCCATTTGTCCATGGCGTAGCCTTGGTCGTCGCCTCGTCCATATGTACCATGGTTTATGGCGGCCAAGTGTACAGTCCAATATTATTTTTTAATATCTGGAAGGCTTATGCCACCATCGTACCAGTTTAGGGTCAATTTATTTAGGGCGACACGTGGTTTACCATCCCAAAGTAATTCTCTCTGAAGGCCCACTATTTCTGTAAAATATTGTTTGGGTACCGGGTCAAGAGCATTTTGCAGAGCATAGAGAAAGCGGGGCAGGGACATCATTTTAAACAGGGCTGCTCAGCCCAATAGTGAGAGGGGAAGTGATTTCCAACTTCTAATGTCTTTTTTGAGTCTATGCAGCGGCGGGAGGAGATTTTGGTCATACCGGACTGAAGAGTCATGTGAAATAAAAATGCCCAGGTATTTAAAGCCCGCTGTGTTGATCTGGATTGGGCAATTTCCGGGGGCGGGAGGGAGGGGGGTAGGCGGATCTCCCCTTAGGGAGAACACTGGGGATTTACCTCAATTGACCGTAAATCAAGAGAATCTACCGAACACCGCCAGGATGTCCAGAACTACTGTGAGGGATTTCGATGGGGAGGCCAGATAGAGTAAAATGTCGTCCGCATAGAGTGAAATACGGTCCTCCCATCCAGGGGACCATCTCAGCCCTCGTATCATCCGGTCCTGTCGGATCCAGGCAGCCAGTGGCTCCAGGGCGAGGGCAAACAAAAGGGGAGAGAGAGGTCAGCCCTGGCGGGTTCCACGGCTGAGTGGAAATGTGGTTTACAGCTTGTTGTTGACCACTACCTGCGCCAGGGGTTCTTAACACAAAAGACGCACCCACTGATTGTATTTTGGCCCAAATCCCAGTTTTCCAGTACGGCCCAGAGGTAGGGCCATTCAACAGTGTCGAATGCCATGGTCGCGTCCAAGGACACTATCACGCCCGACTCCTGAATAGTTGAGGCTCTGCCCAGCACACCGTGAATCCTGAGTAAGTTTAGGGCCGTGTTTCTGTGTGGCATAACGCCAGATTGGTCTGGGTGCACCAGGGTGCCTATTACCTTAAGCAGGCGGTAGCCAGAAGTTTGGCCAGGATCTTAGGTTCAGCGTTTAGAGGGGAAATCGTTCTATATGAGCCAGAGTGAGTCCATGGTTTCCCTTCTTTGTGTATAGTGACTATTGTGGCAATCCTCTGTTCCCTCAGTAAGGCCTCGCGTCCCAATGACTCCTCAACCATCGATTTCAGGTGCGCTGCGAGGTTATCGGGCTGTAGTTTATATAGCTCTATGGGAATGCTGTTGGTTCCAAGAGCTTTGCCCGGTTTCAGTGTACGTACTGCTTGCGCAATTTCATCTGTAGTCAAATCGCTGTCCACAAAATCGCGGTCAGCTGTGGGGAGGCAAGGGAGCCTAATGTCGCGTAGGAGGTCTTTTGAATCTTCCTCAGTGTGTGGAATATACCAGTTGAAATTGGGTGGCAAATCTGTCTACTATGCCTTGGGGTTCAGTGAAAGAGGAGCCTTTGTCATCTCTGAGCTCAGAGACTAGTCTGCTTGCCCAGTCCTTCTTATCTAACTAGGCTATTAGTTTCCCTGCTTTGTCGCCCAGTTCATATATCCTACCTTGATGTTCTCTGCTCAGGAATTTGGCTCTGTCCGTGACCAGGGATTTATAATCGTGTTTTTTCAGGCTCAGGAGATGTAGCTTCTCTGGTGTCACGCCCGTTTCTAGATCACCCTCAAGCCGATAAATGTCGGCCTCTATGTCTAGGATTTCTCTCTTTGCCCCAGTGATCAAGTACAGAGCCTGACCTCGGATCACGTCTGTAAAGCTTCTCATAAGAACTGGGACAAGGATACAGACCCCACATTTTCGATGAAGTAGTTGTCTATGGCCTTGAGAAGGTTTGTACGAAGTTTCGGATCCTTAAGGTACCAGGGGTTGATTGGAGCTAGCCTACCCACCGAGGCTTGACTGAGTACTATGTGTGTCCATACTGGGGAGTGATCTGAGATGCCCCTGGCAAGATGTCCAATTTCATGTATGTGAGCAATATGGGCTGCCGGGACCAGGCAATAATCCAGACGGGATAAACTATCGTGGGCGCCTGATTGAAAGGTGTGTTGTATCGGATTTGGATGGTAAACCCTCCAAGCGTCCACCAACTCCATAGTGTCAAGGATTTCAGTTAACCAGCTTGCAGAGGGCCCTTTTTCCGTGGGAGGATGGCGGTCTAGTGTGCCCGAAACCCCTGCGTTAAAATCACTGCTGATGACCAAGGGGCCTTCTGGTATTGTGAGAAGGAATGAACCCAGATCAGTGAAGGTGGAGCCCTGCAGACCCGAAGGTACATAGACTGATATAAACGTGAACGTACGGCCCTCCCATGTGCCCAAAATCCCAGTGTATCTGCCTCTCTAATCCATCCAGATAGAGCCCACCTCTGGGAGTGAGTTTTTGATCATAATACCGACACCCCTGGAGCCTGATGTAAAGCCTGCGTGTGCGACCATTTTGTACCCTCCCCTGTGCATTGCTTTACAGAGGTTTACAACCAGGTGCGTCTCCTGTAGGAGAACGATATCTGGGGCTTTCCGTTTGATATACTGAAGAACCACACTGCGCTTGATCTTATCCCCAAGGCCATTGACGTTCCAGCTTAAAATCTTAAAATTTTTGTCCCCCATGTCGCTCATAACTCAGGTTTCTTTTAGCTAGTGCCTCTGCGTTAGTAGGAAAGTAAATCACCGATGCGCGAACCGTAATGACGTTTAAATACAACCCTCCAGCCCAACTACCCCCCTAGCCCAACTGCCCCCCACCCTGCTGCCCTGCACTCTGGGCTCAAAACTGCCCATTAGAAACTTGCAGAGTCCCTGTCGCCATGGAGAAGAACTATTAGTAGTAAACGTAAGGATGTGGCACCCTGTATTCCCCACCCTCCCGGCTGTAGCAAATAGAGAGTCCCGAACGCAAGATATACACCAAAGTTCAAGAAGTCAGTCTTGGAATAGGGAGGCATTTCACCGGGACCAGATTCCTCCACAACCTGTTACCTGCTCAGCCAAACCCGATAGTTACCCAGCCTAAGAGATGTCTCATGTCCAGGTCATCCTTGTCAGCAATGGGCCTGTGAGGTGGCCTCACCTCCAGTATTACGATCTTGTGGGGCTTGCTCCATTCGATACTCAAGCCAGTCAGCTGCTTCCTCCGGTTGATCGAAAAACCAGATTTTCCCGCCAGATTCCACTTTGAGACATGCTGGGAACAACATAGAGTACTTTAGGCCCTTGTCCCTAAGTTTCTGATTCACTGCCGTGAAGGATCGTCTTTGACGCTGCACCTGTTGCGTTAAGTCGGGGAAAAAGGAGATGTCCGCATTCTTGAAGCGAAGTGGGGCTCCCAACCTGGCGTTTTGGAGGATCATATCTCTGTCCCGGAAATTGAGCAGTCTCGCCAGCATCGGTCGTGGGGGGGCTCCTGGCTTGGGACGACCACCTGGGACCATGTGCGCCCTCTCAATAACATAGAACTTGACGAGGCCCTTAGGTTTCAGGTGCTGTAACACGAGGTCTTCAACAAAGAGGTCCGGGGCCTGTACCTCTGCTTTCTCCGGCACACCCAAAATGCGCAGGTTATTGCGGCGTAGGCGCCCTTCATAGTCATCTAGCTTGAGTTCAGTGGTTTTACGGAAATTTTGCATGTCTTGAAATTGACCCTGGAGCTGGGCGACGTCATCAACGAGACTGGCGGTGATGAGTTCCACCTGTTTGACTTTCCCATTCAGCTTGGTGAGATCGGCTCGGATCTTGTTGACCTCAATGGCAATGGTGTCCATTTTATGCTCTAGCACGGTTTGACCAGTGGTGATCGCCTTCATCACGTCTTTCAAGGATAGTTCCTGGTCTTCTCCTCCTTGTTCGCCGGTGGGGCCACCCCCGATTGCCGATTCTGGAGCATATCTTTGGGGAGGGTGTAGCGGTCTAGTGTGTTTGTTTGCACCGCCCTTTGTCCCTTTGGCCAGCCGCTTTACTCTTTTATGTTGCCATTTGGGCAGTTTACTGAAATTTCCTTAGATTACGTGCCCCAGCATCTAGTAGTGTATACGAGACAACGTGGCGTATCAGAAGGAGCAAGACTCTGTCTGTCTGTCGCCAAACGGGTCTGGACAAAGGTGCAGTGCACACCAGTGGCACAGATCCCGCCGGGCGGCCAGGCTGGTGTGTAGGTAATGGCCAAGGTAAATAAATACAGGCACCTTATGAAAGCCTGGGTGTCACGCCACCCTCTCTCAATGTCAATATGACCACTCAGTAGGCTGGGAGAGGCCCGAGGCAAAGGGTGCTCGATGTCCCCACCGGCCAGCCAGCGTATAGAGTGATGTAGCTTATCCTTGCTCCATCCCCTCAATGTCCACTACCGGGTGTGTGCACACTGTGCAGGATGAGATCTTGCCTCCAAGTCCTGCAAGGCCCCTACAGGGGTCTCCGGAGCTCCCTCGGTGATTATGTGGCTGGTGGGACTTTCCGCGGCCGATCTACACCGCCTTCGCCACACTTCGGGGCCCCCCCCCCACCGATTCCGTCTCACCTTCCGTCTTCACTGTATCTGGCCGATGGCGCTGGAAGCCTCGCCCTGTGCGCAGCAGTTTGGGCCGACGTCCACGCTCTGTCACCGAGCGCTGAGGCTGCTCTGTGAGGTCGGCTGCTGGGCAAGCGCAACCTCAAGGGCACCAACGAAGTCCTCCGCCCACAGGGATGTGTGCATCTGGCGCCCACCAGGATCTTAGGCGATGCCCAGAAATCATGTCCCAGGCTCCACCGCTCGTGCAGGCCCACCGCCTACCGGGACCGATATCTCCGGACTTAAGAGGTTGTTGGCGGCAGGAGTCAGCCGCAGAGCCTCTGCCCACGATCGGGTGTGCTTTCCCACTACGGGGTTTCAGGATTAGTACTCAGGATGTCTGGGGGAAGTAAAGGGCTCACGGAGCACCTAGATTAAGCGGCCATTACGCTCCGGGACTTGGCCACGCCCCCTAGAAAGCAAAGTTAGTGAGGAAATAATAGCTGGGACAAGTTTGTCTTTTAAAAAGCAAGCCAGATTAGGGGCCGAAATGTTACAGGCGCCCAAACCTCCTAAACGTAAAGTGTTTCATGGTGTTTCACGCAGAACGTGAACTGAAATAGTGAGATGGGCCGTGAAATAACCGCATGTATTAACCACACAGCTGAATCATTCTCTGCTACAGAAAATGCTAACTGTTCTAATTGTTCAACATGTAACAACGTATATGTTGCGACTTTCATTGACATAAATTTCTGTTTCTTAGTCAAATTAAATGGTAAAAACAGTGCAGAAGCATTCAAATAACCCCATGGCACTTTTCCATTTTTTAGTGTTTGCAACGTCCAGGCAAACTGCATTACAGAGTGTAATCAATTTTGACCATGATACAAAACATACACGTCATGTTGAACAATATCAATGACAGATGACACAATGTTTTCCAAAATATATATATACAGGAATACAGTATATTAGTGCCATTCTCTATTACTGGAAGGACTTTTTCTAAATTAGCCTGGTCAATTTGGTGGAGACGCACCGCAGCTTCCATCTGTAGCAGTTTCCAAGATTGATTGTATGCTTCATAAATAAACTGTTTCGTTCTAGGGGATTTTGGACCTAAAATAAAATCAGCCAAATGGATGTCATCAAACAAAAAGGAAAGGTGTTGTTTCACAGGCGACAGTGTGGCATGTTCCAACCATTGTTGACACAATTTACCCTCCGAATATGTGGTAACTGAATGGGAATGTGGGAAATGTGGATCAGGTCTACTCTGTGTAAACCCTTTTGTGGTATTCAGAAAATGCAGTTGACATGCATTGGAGTTTGTTGGCCACAATACCCATCCCATGGGGGAAATATTAGAAGAGTTATTGGTTCCATTTTGGAACAAGGCAACTAAGTCATTAATCGTGTAATTGGTGTGTGTACGCCATGTAGCATAGTCAGCCAATAAGGGAATTGAGGGAATATTTAGATTTTTGGCCGTGGCCAAACCAAAACAGGTAGTCTGCTGTACGGTGTCATTTAAAAATAACATTTGTGCCGGTATCCGATAGTGCAAAGCTTCAGTGCCCTCTACCTGCCAAACCTTGGTACCCCAGATGGATTTTAAATCAATTGTGTCCTTCCAGAGCTCATAACCCTTTACGAACAAATCATATCTGAAGGACATGGAGTAAATTAATTCAGTATGCACCAGCATAAACTTAGCCTGTGCCGGCATTTTCAATTTATAAAAGTAGGATTGTGGGTCTGAAAGATTATAACCGGAGAAATATATAAACTTACTCTGTTGAGTCTTTGAACTCCCCTGTAAACGTGTTGAACAATGTTCCCACTGTGTAAAATTAAAAAGAGGTCTCAGAGTGTTGGTCTTGTGTAAAAAATGATGGTCGTAACAGAACAAATCTGCATAATTTGCTGAATTCAAATACAAAGCTTCAGTGTCAAAAGCAGCATAATATTTTAGATCAGAAAACAATGAATGAACCTCCCAGTCGTCAGAGTGTATATCTGGTGAAACCACATCTCCTAATGAAACGCGGAACACGTATGTAATGTTTAAAAGTTCGGACGGGCCATGGATATCATGTTCTACTTGATCCCAAATGATGCCAACAGCAACAGGGAAAGCTGAAAGGTTCACAAGGGATTGATCTCTTTTCATTATAAGTGATGATGTGTGGGGTGCTAAAACTACGTCAACCAAGTTCACACCAGACCGTTCAGGCATATAATGCCCGTTAATGAGCAGAAAACACAGTCAAAAACCCAATCCACATGAAGAGGAATGGCAGTGTAAGTACCATCCAGATGTATGTCCAGGGTAGGACCAGGTAAGTCTTTTTAAACCAGGAAATGTAAGCCTGGTGCGTGTATGAGGTGATGGCACAGATGAGGGCGAAGAAGAAGAGTCAGAAGAAAAGGTGTTACGGTCTATATAATAACTACTCGCCCCCAGTTGAAACAAATGAGGTTGTGCAGCATCTTATGGATTATGTGTGGTACTCTCAGGAATGTCAATTATGACCTCAACTAGAGGAGAAGCATACTCGATGTCTGCATTAGTTGAAGTTGAAGGTAAAACAGGTAATAAATCAACAGAAGTTTCCATCCCCCCCTCCATTAATCGGGGAGCCGTTGAGGAAGCTGAAGCCATCAGGTTTAGTGAAAGATCACAGCGTGGAATACTCAGTGCCATACGGTGTATCTTGACATGTTCGATTGAAATGTAACGATTCTCCTTATGCACAGGTAAAGGAGGCAGGATCACAGTACGGGTGCCTTTCAAGCCAAGGACTCTGACTGGTGCACGGTAAGATGGATCAAATTCTTTTTTGTTCTCCACTTTCTCTCGGACCAGATCTCCAACTTCAGGAAGCCAGCCAGAAACAGGAATCAGCACCACTGGAACCCTGGAAGTAGGCAAATGTGCTTTTGTTTGTTAATCACAAGCTTTTTGTAGATCCTGTAACACAGCACAGTGGTTATCTGCATCAAAGGTTGCGTCAGCTGCCACAATGTCTAGACCATCAATGTCTGGCACAAACATTTTAACGCCAAAGAGCCTTTTGTATGGGGTCCGCCCACCCAGAGATCTTCTTGGGAGATTATTTAGTGCACGTTGCACTCCATAGAGATGAGTCAGCAAACCCCTGCCAGTACCTAAGACTCTAGCTGTCAAAGATTGCTTCAAGTCGGGGTTCATTCACTCCACAACTGAATTGCCCTCAGGCTGGTATGGAGATGAATATTGCACCTGCACCCCCAATGACTTCATTGCATCCCGGTAAGCCTTAGAGGTAAACGCCGGACCTTGGTCAGAATGGAAGGTGCCACAGGCAAACGTCCCGACAAAGACACGCAAATCTTTAATGACAGTTCGAGTGTCAGCACTACGTTGCGGCTAAACCCAAAGGAATCTAGTGCACGAATCCACTGCAACCAACATATGTTTGAAAGCAGTGTCAGAAGTCAAAGGACCACAGTGATCAAGATAGATACAACCAAACGGTTGATTTGAAATGTAAAGTTGAGTATGTGGTGGACAGGCAACAGTAGAAGGCTTAATTTGTTGACAAATATCACAAGAAATAACATATTTAGGTGTCTTCTGATATAAACCACGCCACCAGAAATATTGCTGTAAAAGAAACACTGTTGCTGTCACTCCGGCATGTGCAGAAGCTACGCCTTCATGAGAGGCAATGATCAAAGAAAGTCTCTGGTCCTCACTGGGAATCATCCGATCCCCGACGGACGGAATAGTTGCAAATGGGACTTGTTCAGAAGACATGTGATATGAATAGCGCAAAGGAAAACCTTGGGGAAGATCTGCTCCCTCCTTCGTTGCAGCGATAGCTGCCAGAATATCATCATCAATTTTAGTCATGCACCTAGTGACTGCTGCTACTGAACATGTGGATACTGCAGATTTGGCTGCTTCAACAGCAAGCGAATTACCAACAGCGTGTGCTCCCACACGCTGATGGCCCAAAGTATGGATAACATGTGTGAGCCACAAAAGCTCCATAAGAGCGGCCACTCGAACAAATTATCATTGAAGAATTGTACACATTAAAAAGAATCGCACACTATAAGCATCGGAACCTCTGGATCAGCAAATTCAAGAGCCAAACAACTAAAGCACGCAGCTCTGCCAATTGAGCTATGCAATCACCAAGAGACTGTATGTGCGCCAAGGAGGACTTAAAATCCCCTTCAATAATTTTCCCTGCCATAATTGCGCAGGCTGCTGAATTAGCATGTTTAGAACTACTGTCGGCTGCGCAGAACCGTCAGTGTAAATTATACCTTTGTATTGATCCAGAGGAAGCAAAGTCAAAGGAGGAGGATTTACATGCTCACATTGTAAAAACTCCTTTGTCTGTAGAGAGGGATCAAAGATAAAGTTGACATCAGACGATGTCAAAGAACTAGCCCATTGTATCCAACATGGATGCAAGGCTTTGGAATTCAGGACACTAGCCTTTGTAACTTCTTCTAAAGCAGGTACAGGAGAGACCATAAAAATGCGTTTACCCTGAGCCAGAGCGCGTTCTTTCAGAATCGCCATCTGGACAGCCGTCAAAAATTTTTCCGTAGAAGGGAAACGCATCTCAGCTGAAGTGTACAAATGCAATTTGTAAGCAATGGGGACAGTGTCCCCTTCATTGAACTTCAAGTAAGTGAAACACAACGCACCAGGTAGAATCCTTATTACCAAAGTTGTAGAATTGTCTTGTGTTAACAAGAAGTTGGTCGCAAGCAAATCAAACTGCAGAGACCGAAGAATCGCAGTGTTTTCTGGAAGCCAACGGGAAGCCAAGTAAGAAGGTTGTATCAAAGAGTAGAGAGGTTTGATACGCTGGGCATAATCAGAAATGTATGTCCTCCTGAAGTTTAAAAAACCCAGCAAAGATTGTCATTTTTTCAGTGTAGAAGGAGGTTGCAATTGAGCACATTTCTCCAGAAAGTGGAAGGCTAAACTCCGACCTTCATTGTTAAGTTCATATCCTAGAAAAAGGACAGCTAAAAAAGCAATGTGTGACTTGGCAAAGTTAAATTTGTAACCCAAGTCAGCAAAAGACATTATGATGCGGTCCACACGCACAAGATGCGATGTCAATTCATCATCCGTCAAATAGATGTCATTGACATATGAGAAAGCATCAGGGTCAATTTCATGTAAAACCAACACGACTCGTGCGCGAAAGCGCCGGGACTATTCTTATATCCCATAGGCAAGTGTGTATACCTTTTGTGATTGCAGAGGGCGCTGAATGCTGTCAAGTCACGGCTCCCAGAAGCCAAATTGTGACTGTAAAAACCATTGGATATATCAAGAGTCATTTTATGTTTTTATCGAACAAGGATATCAACCAACGCAGAGCTGTGGTTGTTCTGTACAGCAACGGTATGAACATGACTGTTTAAATTACGGTAATCCAAAACTATACGATACGAACCGTCTGGTTTCAATATCGGAAAAAGAGGATTATTCATCAACGAAACACAGAGTTCAGTGACACCCTGGTGTTCCAATTGGGCAAGAATCTCACTAACGGATGCTTTAGCCTCAAGCTTAATCAGGTATTGTGGTTGGGGCTGTGGCATAGAGAGCAAGGGAATTTCATGTTCCGGCGATTCCTTATCCCAACCCACCTGATTACGATAAACAGCCGGCACAAGGGCTAAGGCCCACTCCGAGGCGTAAGCTTGTCTAGCCTCTTCTGAGACATAATAAGAAAAACTCGGGAGAATAACATTTTCCCTTTTAGAAGAAGCCAGAACAAATGGGGGAGGCCAGTCAACCTCCACTAACAAAATATTATAAGAAGAAGTAAGGTTGTTCCAAAAGACTGCCTTAACTGTGTGTTTAATATGAACCTTCAATTTGGAGGCATATCTCATAAAGCCTATCAAGAGGTGCAACTCGTGCGTCAGCTGTTTCCACTGTATGAACGCGTCAGTTGCTTTCGCCTCCAGACATTGGTGGAGTGCCTCCCGCACTATGGTAACCTCTGCCGTGCTGTCGAGGAGTGTCACTGCCCATCTCCAATCGAGGAGCAGGTTTCTCACCTTCTGACGCATACTTTGCAGTCGAAGCGGCAACTTTTTTCTTCTGAAATGCGGCATGAAATTGAGGTGGTTCCTCCGGCTTGGCTTTTACGTCAAACTGGCACTGCGGGTCGGGTCTTGCTTTCGCATACTCGACTTCTCTGCGATCCTGATGTCCTCCCCCACCGAACTGTTGGTTCGATGATTCCTGAAAGGAAAGAGGAGAACGAGGATCAGGAACATGGAACCTCTCTGGTGTTTTAATTTTAGAGCGGTCACACAAATCATATCTATGTTCAGAAACACCTGGTGCTGGCGAACCAGCACGAGAAGCAGGCTTCTGTTGTTGCTGCCGCTGATTTTTATTAGGAAAGACTGGACAACACTCCTTATCAGGATGAGTCTTATTTTGTACCTGAGTAAAACTATTGTGTCCTAATGATGTATATACATCCGCAATAATAATCGGCAACTACTGTTGCCGGTCAACGACCGCCGCCGCCGATAGGCGTTGATGCACTTGCACGCTAACTGCCTCACTTTGACATTGGCCAGAATCATGTCAGAGACAATAGGGAACATGCCACCTAATCTCATCCCCAACTCCAGGGCTGGACCAGCCCTGTGTTCATCTTGAGCCTTCTTGAGAACGCTCGGAAGAACGGTCATCAAGGGGGTGCCAAAACACAGTGTGGACACCATAGCAAACACTGTCCCCCAGGTGGTGCAATCAGCTAAAGTGGGAACAATACCACTCAGTAAACTCATCTTAAGTATGCTGTGTTTTTCTACAGGAATAGTATGCGGGAAAACAGCTGCGAGTTGCTCAAATTTTTCCGCTAGCCAATATGGCAGATCATCTCTATTTTGAGGAAGCTTGCCCATCACAGAATTAATCATGATGGGACTAATGACAAGACAACCACCATGTGTAGGTGGCTGTGGAGCAGTTCCAACCATAGCCACTTGTATATTACTTGACATAAACTGTATGACACTTCTGTGTATACGAATCAACGAGGTATGTAATTGTCATAGCTCTGCGAGTATAACATGAAGATAATTGGGATGTGGTGTAAAACCATCTAAAACCGGGCAAGTGGCCCCATCGACCGATAAGGGGCCTAAACGGACCACAGAAACAGGGTGAGGAAGGGCGCCATTAAACCAGATGATATGCTCCCAGGCTGTCAACGGAACTTCAAGCAAAGCATAAGGGTGAAAATTTCGCAGAACTGCAGCTGGTGCATATTCATGAAAGAAATCATCATTCCCATCCACTGCGAAAAATGTAACCCAAGTGTAAAAAACCTTGAAGCGGTAAGCCACGTCCACCTCGACAACAAATATAAAATCAGCCCCAGCATTAGGGACTCCAGGTCCAAATATGCTGTAACTGCCACGCAGTTACGTGCGCAATAGCGACTGCTTGTGCCATTGTAAAAATGGGAAAAAGTAACAGAGATAACGGTAGCGCAAAAGAGGGCAAAGAAAAACCTTTTAAACTTCAAGCTTCAAAAACCTCTAAACGTACTAGCATAAGAGGTTAAGCCCCCTCACCATGGACAACTCCGGAAACCGGTGTGAGGGTATCGTGGACAAGCACAAGTGCTACTCAGGAGTCTCGCAAATAAGTATCAGACCAAACGTTGGTGGCTCCATGTTGTAGGGATTCTGCACAAACACAGAATTATGCTCAGGATAATGGGACCTTGGTGTACAGGGACTGAGTCTTCCTACCACCTTAGTGCACACGAGCCCAGGACCAGCTAGCTATAGTGTCTCACTTGCTCTCCCACTCACTCACAGAGAAGCAAATGATTAGACACCCCAGAACACAACACTCCCAGATCTCTCAGGAATCGCGGTAACAAGACACACCCTTTCACTCACACTCTTGTACTCGTCCACAATAAGGTCTGACAGAGTCCCAAAATGGTTTCAAATATTTATTTTAACTAACTTGACCTAAAATGCAGTATATGTGCCACAACAAGCAGGAAAATGCATAATACACATAGTCATTATAGCAGCTAGTTCATAAATCATGAAGGGAGATGCCGTCATAAAAAGACAATGGAGCCTATCCTCCCTCCCCTTGCTAAGATGCAGTATTAATATACATTAGAAGATCTCTGGGATCTGTCAGCAGACTCCATCCCTTAGCCTATAGATGGTAGATCTACATCATAGGTGCTGTCTCACTCTTCTCCCCGGAAAGGTCCCTCTCCAAGTGTGTCTCACCTAATTCATGTACCCCACTAAAAACCAAAGTACATTGTCCAAACAACAGCTGCATCAGTATGTTTTGTCTAAGCGCTAGGGCCTGGCCAGAACAAAATAACAAGGGGCATTGTTGTTCGACCTTGCACATAATGTTTAGTCAAAATCCCAGGAACATGCAGAGTGTGAACACAGCGGTGAGTTCTCATGTGAAAGCAATCAATGAAATATTGCAAAAATAAAGACGGTTGTAGTAACGTGGGTAAAAGCAGCAGGCAAGCGGCAACGTTCTCATGCTAAGTTAGTGAAAAACGGCAATGTCCCTATGGGCCACGTGACAATTTCACCTCTATCTTTGAAGCACCAAATGTGAAAGATAAACACAGAATTTAAAGGTGTCTTTATTTATTGCTCGGACTTTTGCGACGCACCAGAAATCGGCTGGTGACCCACCAGTGACTCACTCATTATCCATTGTTTGGGTTGCGCCACAGCTTTCCCAGCTATACCTTATGGATCCGATGCTCACCACGCCCTCAGGGTGCCATTGGCTCGTTTTCAAGTTACCAATTTGAGCCTGGTGTGACCAGTATTGATGTCAAGATCTGCAACACCTCTCAGATAGAGAGCCCCTAGCGGCATATTCTGCACACTGCACCCTTTTCTGTACTATTGGGTGTTATTCTGTGCGTGCAGATGAACTTTTTTCTCAGGTCCATTTAAGATCTAAAATATAAAAATGCATTTACCCTGCGGGTGGTAAAACACAGATATGAGGCCTTCTATGGACCAGGAGCAGGAGTTGCTCATTGAGGTGGAATCGGACGCAAATGATTTGCCCGCTTGCCCATAGGTTTAAAGTGGTTCATGATGGTGATGATATGTATATTTATAATGTGCATCTAATACCCTAAAAGGGTTTTTGGCTCCATCAGTCAAGAAGCCAAACATCTACTGCCCTACTCTAATTGAGAAGAGCCCAGGATTTTTAGAATAACCAAATTTTGAGACACTGAGGTGTTTAGATTGAACCCTTAAGTGTAACAGGAAGCCATTCAAAATCCTAGGGACAAGACAGGAAAAAGACCCCCATACTTCACGTGCAAATTTTGTACAGGGCATTCAAGGAAAGTAAGACCCGCCAAATACAGGGGTCTGCTAGGCTTATAAACCGTTTCTCAGCTAAGGCCTTAGGTCCCTGTCCTTGTTATAAAAGGCCTGAAGAGCTAGACAAGCCGTTTTAAACATGATCCTCTTTTCTCTCCTCTCTCATACTTTCCATCTGATCCACCGGTGTTACAATATAGTCTATCCTAGACATGCTTCGATGAGCACCCGAGTAGAATGTATACTGTTGTTCCATTGGATGGAGCATCCTCCATGTGTCCACTAGAGACATTGCTCCCAGGAAATTGTGAATTTGTGTACGGGCAGGTGGCAAATCTCTCGGGGGCCACTGATCTAAAGAATCAGGTACAATTTAGTTAAAGTCGCCCCCTATCACTAGCCTACCCTCGGGTAGGGCGAGAAGAAGGCCGCCAAGATCTCTGAGTGCCGGGGCCTGAAGACCAGGTGGTATGTAGGCTGAGACTAAGTTTAGCGTAAGGCCTTCCCACGTCCCCGAGGTTGCCACAAATCTACCCAGGTTATCTGTCCATGTGCAGCCGATCGTCATGTGAAATGTTTTCCGAGTCATTATACCCACACCCCTTGATCTAGAACCAAATGCAAAGTGTGCCACGAGTTTGAACCCCCATCTTGACAGTGTGTTACATGCATTCCCTAGTTAATGTGTCTCTTGTAGCCAAATCACGTCTGGGGAATGCCGGTTTATGAATTGGAGCACTACTCCCCTTTTTATTTTGTCCCCCAGTCCATTTACATTCCAGGAAAACAATTTAAGTCCTTGTTTAGATGTTGACCACATACTTGTTTAGAGTGATAGTCTGGGTGGGGCGTGGCCAAGATGGCGCTGAGGCAAGTCGTGCGTTGATGACTCTCCTGCCGACCACTGTTCTTTACAGCGATTTCTGGGCCCAGGACGGGACATATCTTGCACTGGATGGTCCCCTGACTTCAGCAGCAGGGGCGGCTGCAGTGGAACTGCGTGGAGAAGTGCCAGAGGGCCACGGCTGGGTCCTGCAGACGGCGGTGGGGAGAAGGCGCGGCGGGGCCGCGATGTGCTGGCCTGAGGCAGGGATGAGTCTGCGCGAGGAACGTGGCTTCCACAGCCTGACTCCTGGGGATGGGCCGTGACTGTGAGGCCCGGCCGCGCGGCACCCCCCTGCCTCACAGATAATCTCCGAGTGTCAGGCGGACCGCGGCCCCGGAGTGAGACCCCGAGAGGCCACAGCAGCACGCTGGGCAGGGTGGAGGAGCTCCTCTACACTGAGGGGAGCGGAGCGAACCCTCTGCTGGGCCCACCTGTACTAGACATTCAATCCATCGGCAGAGCCTCCTGGTGAGTGGTGCACCTTGTTGCAGCCCCATATCGGCGGGTGGACCGGCTCGACTTGCGCGCTCACTCAACCGCCACCATCGGCAGCACGAGGGTCGTGGGGGGCGGCCCACCAGGACCCGGGGAGACAGCTGATCACAGGCAGTGGCTGGGATGACTGCCGGGGCCTGGTGGTGTTCCTCGTGCGGCGGTGCCCGAGCACCTGCCTGTTCACTCATCCGCGCGCGGAGGAGCACACTGCACACCGTGGCAAGCAGCGCCCCTGCCCACAAGTCGTGAGTCGGGCATAGGATCCCGCGTGGCCACAACAGCTTGGAGTCAGGGACAGCATGGGGTCTCGGGTCCCAGGGAGATTCCCGCCGGGGGCCCCACTGGCGGCCCACACCCCCCTGCATGCATTTCCTCCCCCCCTCCGGCTCTCGACGGGCATCTCGGCCCGGTGTAGACCAGTGCTGCCGCCAGAGGGGGGTGGCAGCGACTGAAGAGGCAGGGGGTGTTCCGGTGGGGCCGTGGGCCTCCTTTGTTGCTATAGGGTGCAGATACAAGGCCACGTGGAGGGAGCGGCGCAACAGCCTGAAAGCCAGAATACAGCGGCCCAACACTTTTTGCGCACCAGACCTGAAGTATCAGCAGCAGATTCCTGGGGGGAGCTTACGCTGCCGGGCACCCGAGCAAGCGGTCACCTCTCGATCTGACTGCACAACATGGGGGACCTGGCGTGTCTGTAGTTACGCGCCGGAGTACACAAACTGTTACATAACGGCCTGGGAGGTGTCAGGTGGTTGACAGAAGCAACTTATCCACTATGGCGACGGACGCCCCAAGAAAGACCGCACGATTAAAGACCTCCTCACCTGTCCCGGGGGGAGCGCGCTGGAGGAAGCGGCCGTGCCTCCTGGAGGGTCGGGATCTCAATCAAACCACAACGAGGAGGAACCAGTGACCCGGTCATTTATCGAGGCGCTGTTCACCTCCCTGCGGGATGAACTTCACTCTCTCAAGAGCGAATTTGCGCAGGAAATTAAAGAGATCCGACCAGATGTGGATGCTCTTGGGGAGTGAGTGGCGGATCTGGAGGAGAAGGAAGTGAGCCGCGAGGAGGAGGCAGAAACCCTCCAACAAGAAGTCATCCGACTCCGGGAGCAGCACATCGATACGCAGGCACACCTGGAGGATTTAGAAAACCACTCCCAGAGGAATAATGTGCGAATTAGGGGTGCGGCATCCGGGGCAGAGGGGGAAGACATTTTTGGTTTTACCTGTGAGCTCTTTCATCACATCCTAGGGGTCCCTCCGCAATACCAGATCCAACTGGACAGAGCACACCAGGTGGGCCTTCCCAAGCAGAACTCTTCTTCCCCACTGGACAAACTGGTTTGTGTGCACGCCTTTCAAGTGAAAGAGGAGATACTAAAGAAAGCACGTAGCTCTCATCCCATTGTCTTCCGGAGCCATTCCCCCACTCTTTTCCAAGACCTTGCGGCTATTACTCTGCAGATACACCGATCATTTCGTCCAGCGACAGCACACCTCAGCGGTCTTGGCATTTCCAACTCGTGGGGTCATCCCTTCCATTTAATTTTCTGATGGGAGGGAAAGCTCTACCAGCCACGCTCTCTAGCAGACCCGCTGTGTGCTTGGAATAGAACCCCTGGAGGAGGAACATCTGGAGGGCACACCACCATTGTCTCAAAAAGCGAAGAAGAATGGCTGGCAGAGGGTGGAGTGCTGTCGTGCCCCGGTCAAACCAGACCCCAAAGAGATAGCCAGGGTTCGGCAGGAGGCCCTAGAAGCAGTAACATCCACATTGGCTAAAGTTGTTGCCTCTTGAGCCGGGTCCCTGTTTCTGCGATATGTATACTTAAAGAGGGGTGGCGGGCGGAGGGAGTCGAGCCACTGACCACATTACACACACCCTTAAACTCACCATGTGGTTTTGCCATACCACAGGACTGGACATTCGTTCATATTTCTATTTTTCTTCATTGTTGTCGCTTGTTAATTTTGAGAAGGTTTTGTTGGGGTCCACACTCACCAACACAAGGGTTATTTTATTTGCACACATCCTAGTGATACCACTCGCTGCACTATATTCGAGATTCCAGGAGGGCCCTGGGTGTACCCAGGGATAATTAGAAAAGAAACCAGTCCACCTCCCACATGACGAGTAGGGGCCTCCAAGTTCTGTCGCTTAATGTACGAGGGCTTAATAATCCGATCAAACGGCGGGCCATTCTTAATTTTCTAGAGTCCTCATGGGCAGATATATGCCTATTGCAGGAAACCCACCTCCTTGTAGGGTACTGTCATAGATTGAAGTCCAAGGCCTTTCCTCAGCAATTCATTTCGTCAAGCGCTTCTAAGTCGGCAGGGGTGGTGATACTGGTGAGCAATACCTTCCCATAGGCAATTGAACAGAAGGTAGATGAAATCAGGGGGCGTCTGCTTGTGTATAGATTCACCATTGCAGATAGGTCACTCGTGATAGGCTCATTATATGCTCCCAATGAGAAACAAGAGGAGTTCCTGCACGGAGTACTAGAGAGGGCACTGGGATCAGGGGATCAACTAGTACTAGTGGGTAGAGATCTGAACCTAGTATTCGACAACACACTGGACAGATCGGCGCAGAGGCACGGCCAATCGGGAGCGCTATCCACGGATGGTCTGTCGCGACTGGAGCAACTAGGGGTGGTGAATTTATGGAGGGCCAAACACCCACAGTCCACAGCATTCTCCTACTACTCCCATGCTCATAAAACATATGCCAGGCGTGACTGCTTCCTAGGCACCAGAGAACTTTTCTCACTCACTAAGGAGGTAGAGATACATACAGCCGCACTGTCAGACTGTGGGGAGGTAACACTCTCTCTTTCCCTGCCCCTGACTGCACTCCCCCACAGATCCTGGTGACTTAGGGACTCTTTACTGCATGACAAGGAGGTTAAAAAACAAATCCAACACGCTCTAGACGACTTTCTGCAACATAATGACACCCCTGAGACATATCCAGCAAACCTATGGGGAGCACTCAAAGCCGTCATCAGAGGGGAATTTATAGCCATATCCTCCGCAGATAACTGAATGCGTAAAGCTAAGAGAGAGGACCTCGCCGGGCAAGTTAAAGTACTTGAACGCATACATCAGCAGACGAGAGCTCCGAGGGTGTGGCGCCAATTGTCCAGCACCCGCGCTCAGCTTGCGGCACTGGACATAGATAGGGCGGAATACTCCGCGATTCACCTACGTCACTCAAACTATGTAGGGAGAGATAAGTGTGGCAGATGCTTAGCTACTACCCTTTGAGCTAAACTCAACGAGCAGGGCATTTCTGAGATATTCTCTCCCGCAGGGATTCTTGTCACAGAGGGCCCAGACATAGCGAACGCCTTGAAGGAATTTTACGAGCTTCTGTATGATTGCGAACAGCTCGATGCAGAAGCTGGTTCTTGCTATCTGAAGGGGGCCAAGACCTCGGCCCTTACCTCAGATCAGGCCGAAACTCTGGATGAGGACATCCGTATCGAGGAGGTAATATCGGCGATAGCACGCCTTAAGCTTGGCAAGTCCCCGGGCCCAGACGGGTTGTCAGCGATCTTTTACAAGTCCTTTTGCCCCACATTAGCCCCTATTCTCACAAAATTATTCAATTCTCTCTCAGATCGCGGGTCAATCCCACTTGAAATGCCAAAAGCCTCTATAATAGTCTTACCTAAACCTGGGAAAGACAGGCAAAGATGCAGCTCTTAACGGCCCATTTTCCTTTTAGACATCGAATTTAAATTATTTGCAAGCATCATTGCCCACAGAATCAATGCTTATCAGCCCTTCCTCGTGGACCCGGACCAAGCAGGCTTCGTTCTCAATGGCAAGCAAGCGACAACACTAAGAGAGCGTTGCATATTATTGATAAAGCGAACAGGTTCCGGGGGAATACATGCTTCTGGCAGTCGATGCAGAGAAGGCTTTTGACCGGGTCCACTGGCCATACCTCAATCAAGCGCTGGAGCAATTTGGGATCCGGGACAGATCCAGGGCCCACATTCTTAATTGCTATTATGCCCCTACGGCGACAGTCCGGGTCAATGGCTTTACCTCTTCCCCCTTCTCCATTCACAGAGGTACCCGTCAGGGCTGCCCACTTTTGCCCCCATTATTTACTCTGTATATGGAGCCTATGGCACAGAGGGTCGGAGACCACCCGAACATTACTTGTGTCCCTTTCGGCGGTGACAGACACTATTAGCCTGTATGCTGACGATGGCCTGGCATCTCTAGCGTGCCCAACTACCTCCCTCCCGGCCTTCATGGAGGAACTGAAGACCTTTGGAGCAGCGTCAGGGTTCAAAATCAATATAACAAAATCTCAAGCACTAAACCTCTTGGTTCCTCAGGGTACGGTGGACCTCCTTGCATCCCAATACCCGTTGGAGTGGGCCTTGAAGACCATCTTGTACTTAGGGATCACCTTAGCCAATTCAATACCAGCGACGATAGAAAGCAACTATGGGACACTTCTCCAGCAAATACGGACCGACCTGGGGAGGTGGAAACATCTTCGCATTTCTTGGCTGGGACGGATAGCGGCCTGTAAGATGACGGCCCTCCCCAAAATACTATACCTTTTCCAAACCCTGCCCCTTGCTCCCCCGAGGGGCTTGATTGCCAAACTTCAGTCAGAACTAGCACAGTTCATCTGGCAGGGTCAGAAGCCACGTATGAAGCGGTCTTTTAGCTATTTCCCTCCAGAAGCCCGAGTGTTGGGAATTCCGGACCTACTACTCTACTTGAAAGCGACACAACTGAGATATTTAGTATAATGGAGCCGCCCGGAATCGGAGAAACCCTGGCTTTTCCAGGATAAGGCGGTGGCAGGCTCCGCTCTCTGGAAAATTCAGTTTCTGGTTTTCGAGGGAAAGGGTTCTTTGTGGTTTTCTTTTTCCTTTGGGGTTTGCGACGCATCAATTGCAGCAAATACTGTGCGACTAGCAACTGGGAAGTTGTCTCCCCCAAGATTTAAATTTGCTGCTGTATCTGCTTATCTTTTTTGAAAATGCTAATAAAAGATTTAAACCATAAAGTGATAGTCTGCATTCTCAAGGGGGATCCCCGGCGTGTCCCATCGCTCTGTTCAGCGTCTGTCTTCCACCCAACCCTGCCACCTGTCAGTGTCATCTTGTCAATTTTACTAATTGTAGTCTTGCCAGTTTTTCATCTGTTGTCAACCTGTCCGAAATGTTCTTGAACTGAACTAAACTTCCCTTACCCCCTTCCTGTCACCAGACATTTTATCTGTTCTTTAGTGTTTTTGATATAAAGTGTGTCAGAGAGTCTCAGTGACTGGAATCCTACCGCTCTTGTTGTAGTCAACTTCACCTCCCTCTCGTCCTCCCTGCATGGTGGTATCGGAACCTCCCGCCATCCCAAACTTGCAGAGTGCCTATCGCCCACCCCTTTACCTTGTGGTGCGTGTGCCAGCCCCACACCCGTTCGACAGCTACTTTAGAGAAATACTGGATCAATTTTCCTATGTTCCCATCGATATCGTCATTAAATGACATTATTCAGTCTCACACCTTCAATAAAGTTGTATACTTCATGCATCACCCTCACTTGTTTTTTATCTGGACGGTCGAGCTTGTACCGGATCCAGGAAAAGAGTTTCTATGGGACATTTGCAAATACAGTAAAGCATACAGACCAGTCCTCATTTGCCACCTTCAACTGCTGTGTTCTCGCCTGGTGGGGATCTTGCCCCCTGTTCCCCACGATGTGTCCCTTGTCTGTCCCGTTGGCTTTGGTGTTTCTTCTTCCCAGTCAGTTGCCAGCCATCCAGCCAATCCCATGCCTCCTCAGGGGTAACAAAGAACCAAACCTTTCCCTCTGATTGCACTCTTAACTTGGCTGGGAATAGCACTGCGTATTTAATGTCTTTCTCCCACAGTGCTCTTTTCATTTTGAGGAAGCTGCACCGCTGACGTTGTACCATGAGTGTAAAATCTGGAAAGAAAGTCACTTTACTGCTTTCAAATTCAATTGGAGGTATTGTGTGAGCAGTTTGTAATATGATATCTTTGTCACTGTAGTTGAAAACTCTCGCCACTATAGGCCTTGGAGGGGCACCAATGCGCCCTCTCGACTATAAAGAATTTTGACGGTCTCGTGGGCTTTAGGTAGGTCGTAACCAGCTTCTCCACAAGCAAGTCCGTTGCCTCCCCGCACGTTCCGGAACCCCAAGTATTCGCACGTTATTGCGCCTTGAGAGCCCTTCGTATTCGTCCAGCTGGGCCTCCATCCTTTCACCGCGGGCCTGACGATCTTTCACCTTCTGTTGAAGGGTGGTCGTGTCTTTGACTAAGGATTCGACGTCCTTGAGTCTGGTGTTCATAGAACGTATATCTGCTCTTATTAAGGAGACTTTTGAGGACACAGAGTCAATCCTGGACTTCATTGACGTTCTCACCATTGTGATGGCTGTCATTATATTTTGAAGGGTCAGCTCCTGAGCACCAGCAACTTCCTGTTGTTTCTCCGGCAGGTCTTCTGTATCCCTGTCTTTGGTACCCGTATTCTTACCCCAAGCGTACTTATCCAGTTCGGCCTGCATGGAGGACTTGGTATTTCGACCTCCGGCCATATTAGATCCATGCAGACCCCAGGTCAAGGGAGCAAAACTGGCCGGGTAGTTCCTTTAATTCACAGACTCAGTGTTTCGAGATTCTGTCCTCCCACCAGGACGACTCTGACGGTTATGCTGGCTACCACGTTCTGCTTTAGGCCATTTGAGCAAGTCAACTATCACTCTGTGTGTGGTTTCTCTCATTGTTGTACCGGCTCTTCTGCGGACGGCAAGCTGCTGGAATAGCCCAGAGTCTCTCACGACCACCTGGTACCGCTTTCAAATCAGCAGGCTACCTCCCAAGCCCACCAGTGGCCGTTGTAGCCTCAGGATGAGAGAGCCCTTAGGTCAACACCACCACTATGCTCCCTTCTAAATGCGGAAGAAAAGGCAGTCTTTCAGCGAAGCTGCAGAGCGGTCCCAAGTATGCACGATGCTGAAAAGGCAGAACTACAGAAGCCAGGTAGCAAGAAACATCAACACCAGTGTCTTCAATCAAAATCCCACTTGGCTGCCTGCTAGGAAGCGTCTTCGATCAGGCCGCCGAGACCGGTCACCAAACGCGCCTCTCTGTCTGCTACACACTCACGACCCTCCGGCAGCAGTTTACTGTAGCTGCGTCTTCACTGACATTTAGCGCTTGCCAGGGCGCTCCTTGCTTCGATCGGGGGGAGCCGTACTTGTGTCTCCTCCGGGAGTATATAGATTGGGATCAAGTCAGTGTGTATCCCGCTCAGCGGATTAATTTACGGCTACTCCTTCTGAGCTCCGGGGTATATGCAGTCAGTGTTTAGGCCCCCCGCCGCCCCTTCATCTCCTACTCAGACACCAGGGGCAGGGGTCTCATAGCGCTGGTCTCAATCCGTTGATTTAAGCCACAGTCAATCCCACTCAGAGCAGCTCACCTTTCCGGCACTACGCTCACCGGATTTAATGCACCACCAGGGGCCGACGGGACTTAGGCACCAGCCTTCGCTGAATACTATCCAGGGCTCTCCAAGTTCATACGTGCCGGCAGTCGTTTCACTCACTACAACGCCGGAGGCCAATATTTACAGTGAGCGCCGGGGCCAGTGTGCTCCTCCCCCACAGTCTGTGTTGCGTCTCCGGGCCAGCCGTGTCGTCGAGCTGATCTCAGCCACCCCTTGCTCAATCAGCCTGGTTCTCGGCTCTGAATACTCTTGCTGGGTTCCATGGTATGGATCAGCTACCGTGTCATCAGCAATCTCGGATCATTAGACGGATTTCCTCCGGAACGGGTGTGCTTGGACGGAGCTGCTTCAAGGTGCGGCCATTTCACTCGGCGGTTGGCCACGCCCCTCATTTAACATTCTTAAATAGAGAAAACATGAGAATGAAATCTTGTTGATTTGTTTATTTAGGCTTAATTCATTGTCTGTTATAAAACCCATTTTTGTTCCTGTGGTGTTGCGGTCTAGTCCGCAGCGCGCACGGCGCGTGACGTCACCGGACTTCCGGCGGCGGCCATTTTAGAATCGGCATTAGCGCGCCGATTCGAATAACGATCGGAGCTCCAGATCGGCGCTCCTGCTGTGTATATGCATATCTAGAATAAACCCTTCAACCACACCTACGAGAGTTGTCTTCTGTGGGGGGGACACATCAGGAAGGAAGGGACAACATTACAATGGCGAAAGGTGAAACGGCCCAGCGCTGCCTCCACAGTGTGTGCCTCGTGGTTATCACGTCATCTACATCCACGGTCACCACCCCGACCAGCAGGAGCGCGGCAGTGTCTCGGAGGGAAGAGGAGGGCGCGCATCTAGTCCGACGGGTCACACCTGAGCCCGGCCCCGGTCAGCAGCAGCCCAGCGGTGCGGAACGGCGCCAGGGAGAGTCCGCGTGGCGAAGCGCACACACACACCGTGGCGGGGGTCACAGGACGCAACGCGAGAAGCGGCGACTCCGACCGAGAAGACGACCCCGGCGAAGGCAGCCCCGACAGCACCCGGGGGTCGAGAAGCTCGAGCCCAAGACCGCGGCGAACGGAGGCAAGGAGCAAGATGAGTGCCACATCGACAGGTTTGCCAAACCCGGTACCTTTCCTCACGAAAGCAGGGGTTCCGGATATGCCGTGGGAGGATTGGAAGCCGTATTTCTTGAATTTCTTGTTCGCGTTAGAGGAGGAGAGCGGCGCAGAGTTCCCAAGCACGCGCAGGAAGAGGATACTGCTACACCATTTGGGCCCTGCAGGCCAGAGAGTGTACGACGATTTGGTGAAGGTAGTGCGGCCCGCGGCAGACGATAATGTGTTTCAGCACGCGATCGACGATATGGACGCCCATTACCGCCCAACCGTATGCGTAGCGGTCGACAGGTACAACTTCTACCACAGAGCGCAACAGAAAGGGGAAACGATTGATCAGTATGTGGCGCCGTTACAGAAGCTTGCCCTAACGTGCAAATTTGGAGCCTTCCAGGAAGAGTTGATCAGGGACCAAATAGTAATGCATGCAGCGAACGCGTCCATCCAGGACAAGTTGTGGGCTAATGGAGATGAACCCCTTAAGACCGTGGTAGCCATGGTGAAGAAAGCAGAAATGTCCAAGAGGTGCGCGGAGACAGCAAAGAAGGACCGACTCCCAGAACAAGCGGTGTGCAGGATAGAAGATAGGAAAA
Organism: Triturus cristatus; assembly: GCF_964204655.1. Lineage (NCBI taxonomy): Eukaryota > Metazoa > Chordata > Amphibia > Caudata > Salamandridae > Triturus > Triturus cristatus. The sequence goes on along the minus strand of NC_140594.1, from coordinate 224,029,215 downwards.
GCCACGAGAGACAGGCGGCAGAGCAGCACAACACGCGACAGCACAGGAAGCCCGTGGCCCGGGGCGCGAAACAGCAGACACAGGGACAAGGGAGCACCAACACGTGCTACAGATGTGGCAGTGAAAGACACGCCGCCAACGACAAAGGGTGCCCAGCGTTCCGAGCTAAGTGTGCATACTGTGGTCTGGTGGGTCATTATGAAAGAGTGTGTCGAAGGAAAACGCCAAGGCAGCAAGTGAAGTACGTAGCACAGGAGTCGTGCAAGGAGGAAGAGCAGGAATGCCAAGAGGAGGACGATGAGATCCTGATGATTGAAGACCAGATCCTGGGGATCGACGGCGCGGTCGACAAGAAACCGAGGTGTGATATGACCACCGGGGGAGTAGGAGTCACCATGGTCGCCGACTCAGGTTCCCCCTACACGATCATAAAGAAGAAGATATGGGAAGAGGACTTCGCACCGGCTAACACTCACCAACTGCGCCCAACGGACATCCATCCGGTGACATTCACCGGGGAACCCATACCCATGGTAGGGTACTGCCCCCTAACATTTGAGTTCAAGGGCAGAACGTGCGAAGGAAAGCTGTACGTGGCAGAAAAGGGACCATCGGTGTTGGGATGGAGAGATCAAGGGAAGCTGGGAATAAAACTGAATCCGGGAGGCCGTATACAGGTACTCATGATGGAAGAAGACCCCGGAGTGGGAGCAAGGCAGTGGAAGGAGGAGTTCCCAGAAGTCTTCAGAGACGACATAGGGAAGCTCACCAAGTTCACGCACAAAATTAACCTCAAGGAAGGAGCCCGACCGGTGTCCCACAAAGTGCGAAACATCCCGTTCCGCACCAGGGAGGCAGTACAGGAGGAACTGCAGAGGTCAGAGGACAACGGGATCATCGAGGCCATAGACAACGCGGAATGGTTGGCCCCCTTAGTAGTGGCGCAGAAGCCGAACGGGAAGGTGAGGTTGTGTGTAGACCTCAGAGAACTCAACAAAAACATCGTGGTGGATAAGTTCCCGCTTCCCCGCATCAACGAGATGTTAGCCAAGACCAAGGGCGCCAGGTGGTTCTCCACAGTAGACTTGACGTCTGCGTATCACCAGATCGCACTCCACAAATCGTGCAGCCACCTCACATTGTTCATAACACCGTTCGGGTGCTACAAATTCCTACGGATGCCGTTCGGACTTGCCTCGGCAGCGGCAGTCTTCCAAAAATGTATGTACCGCCTGTTCAACAAGATGGAGGGAATCCAGTTCTTCCAGGACGACATCTTGGTGATGGGCGCCTCCAAGGAAGAACATGACCGGAGGCTAGCAGGCGTCCTGACAGTACTAGAGCAGAACGGGCTCACGGCCCAGTGGGACAAGTGCAAGTTTGGACTGGAAAGTGTCACGTACCTAGGGCACGAAATCAGCCAGGAAGGCATAAAACCCAAAGCCTCCAACGTGGCAGCCATCAGGGATGCACCCACACCCACAAGCAAGGAGGAAGTACGGACATTCTTGGGGATGGCCGAGTTCTACAGCAAGTTCGTATCCCACTTTGCATCAAAGACATACCACCTGAGATCGATCCTGAAAGACAAAACAGCGTTCACATGGAAGGAGGAACAACAGATGGAGTTCGAGGGGATGAAAAGAGAAATATGCGAAGCCATACCCATTCAAGGGTTCGACCCAGCAGCCCCCACGACCCTGACCACAGACGCGAGCGACCGAGGCTTAGGAGCCGTGCTAACGCAAAGGTCTGCACAAGGAATGACAGCGACGATCAGCTTCGCGTCCCGCACGTTGGCAGACAATGAACGCAAATTCAGCGTGATCGAAAAAGAAATGCTAGCCGTCGTGTGGGCAGTGGAAAGGTTCCGACAGTTTTTGTGGGGAGGACGGTTCCTCTTACGAACAGACCACAAACCCCTGGTAAAGGTCCTCACATCCAACGGCCATGAGCACGCTACGCCAAGGATCGCAAAGATGACGCTGCGACTCCTCGACTACGTGTACGACGTAGAGTACATCCCAGGCACCAGGAACCGAGTGGCAGACTACCTGAGCAGGGCGGCCGCAAAGGAATCAGCAGAAGCGCAAGACGCAGAAAATTGGGCAGAGTACGCAGTGGCGTTCATGGGCGATCACGAAAAGGCCATCAGCAAGCAGGAATGGGAAGAAGAGTACGGGTCTGACGAGAAGGTGAAGGCCGTCAAGACATATGTGACGCAGGGGTGGCCGGAGAAGAGGTTACTCGGAGAAGAACTCAAACAATACTGGGAGGTCAGAGAAGAACTGTCGCTGGGGGACAACCCGTGTTTCCTGTTCCGGAGCAACAAAGTAGTACCCCCGTTGGCGCTGCGACCCAGAGTGGTGGCCATTGCACACGAAGGTCATTTAGGAATCGTGAAAACGAAGGGAAGAGTGAAGGAGGATTATTGGTTTGCTTGGGTTGGACCTTGCCGTGGAAAGGCACGTCAGGTCATGTGAGCAATGCAGCAACGCAGACAAGACGCAGAAAATGCTACGTCCACCGCTGGGACACTTCGACTGCCCGGAAAACCCGTGGGAAGAGATCTCTATAGATGTTCTGGGCCCCATACAAGACGCCAGTGGCAACCAGAAGTACCTCACCGTGGTCGTGGACAGGTACTCGAAGTGGCCAGAAGTCCATGTGGACGAAAACGCAGAGACAGATACCATCTTGGGATTCCTCACGGAGGTGTTCATCAGAGAAGGGATCCCCAAAGGAATCCTCAGTGACAACGGCCCACAGTTCACATCGACCAAATGGGAGGCCTTCATGGACAGAAACGGGATAACCGTCAGGCGCACGCCTGTGTACCATCCTGCGGGGAACGGAGCCGTAGAGAGATTCAACAGGGTGATAATGGGGTCAGTGCAAGCGGCCATCGGGCAGGGAGCAAGCTGGGAGAAAGAACTCAAGCGCCTGCTATGGGCTTACCGGATAACTCCCTCGTCCACAGGTTACAGCCCATTCCGTATACTGAGAGGAAGAGAACCGTTCACCCGAGACAATGTGGCCTGGAAGAAGCTCACTGTGCAGAGTCATTGGTCACCGGCTGTGGTGCGCAGGAACTTGGAGAAGGCGCAAGCTGTGTACACTAACTACTACGACGCAAGGCATAACACCAAGGAAGTCGCCCTGGAGAAAGGAGAGTGGGTAAGGGTGAAACTGCCGGCACCAGGTAGGAAGGGGGACAGCAAGTTCACGCCCCCATTCCAAGTGGTGGAACCCTATTCCACATCAGCCTTACTTAGCGACGGGAAGATATGGGCACAAGACCGGATGGCTAGATGTACCAGGGCCGATGAAGCCGAGCTGAACATGGAGCCGGACAGCAGGGCAGGAGCCGAGTCCACACCGGCGGGAAAAGGGGAGTGTAGGAGACCAGAGGGAGAAGCAGGAAGCGTTCCCAAAGGAACCTGGAGGGCAAGAGGTGGAGGTGCCGAGACTCCAGGACTAAGTGACCGAGAGACAGAGTTGGGCGGTCTTGAACCACGAGAAGCGAGTGGGGAGGCGATCCCGAGTGGGGGGAGTAACACCCCTACCGCAGGCGCAGGAAGCAGGAGGACACGCTGCGGGAGGAGAATAATGCTGCCACGAAGATTCGAGGAGTTCAGCCTGGACCACAAGTAAGACTGTTCTGGTGTGAAGGTGGGACTGAGACTTTTGTGTTTGTGAAGGAGGGAGATGTGGTGTTGCGGTCTAGTCCGCAGCGCGCACGGCGCGTGACGTCACCGGACTTCCGGCGGCGGCCATTTTAGAATCGGCATTAGCGCGCCGATTCGAATAACGATCGGAGCTCCAGATCGGCGCTCCTGCTGTGTATATGCATATCTAGAATAAACCCTTCAACCACACCTACGAGAGTTGTCTTCTGTGGGGGGGACACATCAGGAAGGAAGGGACAACATTACAGTTCCTGCCACTGTTGCTGTTGGAAGTTCCCCCAGGTCTTAGGGCCCCCATATTGGATTGTGGGAAAGCGATAAAGCATCAAGCACAGAATCTTTGTTTTATCCCCATTTAATTTCAGTTCATTCCCGCCCATATGATGGGCCACTGCTTGCATTCAAATATGAAAGTTTGTAACTGCTGATTTTTCGTCTCTTATTGACAGGACCATTAAGGTGTCATCAGCATTAGACATTAATCATAGTTCAAATTTCTTGATCAGATTGGCCAATGGGGAGATTAAATAAGATAGGGCTCAAAATAGAACTTTGTGGAACTCCGCAACTCAGAGCTGGTTTTTTAGATGCAAAAGAAGACATTCTGAGAAATGATATAATCCAATACAGCGATCTACCCTGAGCCCCAATAGAGTTAATTCTGTTAATCAGAATCATGCATGCTACCTTGTCAAATGCATCAAGGAAACAATACTAAATAATTCAGTGAGTAGAGCACATTTAATTACCCTCTCAGAAATATTTTATATTCATTATGAGTACACCAAAATCAATTTCTAACACACACAGATAATGGCACTTATTCAAAGGGAAACAAAAGACATATATCACAAAATCTCATACATATCAATACAAACAAACATGACACAAATGACAATAACCCTAAGAAAATTATTCACGCTAGTGTCCCCCTTGTAATTCCAGGCGAACCACTTGGAGGTAGTCAAAAGAGCAACACTAAAAGGCTAATTGGCCTAGTTCTAGTGTGACACAGCATCAATATAAGAATCACTATCAGTCCAGTGACTCCTCCTTCAAAGTGTCTGTCGATGTGACCACGTTTCAGCCATTTTTCCTTTGGCCTCTTCAGGACAGGGGTTATACAAAAATGGTCACAAAACTGGAGGGCGCTAACTCTCGCGCTGCAAGAATGACAGCGCTCCTGATGCAATGCCTCCCCAACAATAGGAGAGCCCACCAACTTCAAAGCTATCCTTCAGATCGATCCGTCCACCGGGTTCCTGATTTAAACAAGATAAACGTCGGGCCGGTCTGCTAGCTATCCCGCGCTGCACTACAGTGCTCCGCGGTCACTCGGGTCTGTGTGTACCACACACCCGAGCGACCGCGGAGCATTGTAGTCACTTGACTGATAGTGATTCTTATATTGATGCTGTGTCACACTAGAACTAGGCCAATTAGCCTTTTAGTGTTGCTCTTTTGACTACCTCCAAGTGGTTCGCCTGGAATTACACGGGGGACACTAGCGTGAATAATTTTCTTAGGGTTATTGTCATTTGTGTCATGTTTGTTTTTATTGATATGTATGAGATTTTGTGATATATGTCTTTTGTTTCCCTTTGAATAAGCGCCATTATCTGTGTGTGTTAGAAATTGATTTTGATGTACTCGTAATGAATATAAAATATTTCTGAGAGGGTAATTAAATGTGCTCTACTCACTGAATTATTTAGTATTGTTTCCTTGATACCTTTCTCTTTTTTGTATATAATTACTTTCCCATTCCCAGGTATCATAGGGTTAATTGGGTATACCCCTGTTGTTTATGCTACCTTGTCAAATGCAGCACTAAGAACCAACAGTACCAGTACTGCCTGTGCTGCTACCCTTATAATAATAATTTATATTATATAATAATATAATTTAATCGAGCACCACTAAGAAAGCCATGTCCATTAAATAAATGGCTTAATACCCACCTGATTTTTATCACGTATGTCTGCTTTCTAGATGTGACTTTAGGTGTCTGTTGCTTTGTCGCTCTACGATTTATGCTGGAAAAGGTAACAGAGAGGTGTGTCTGTAGTTTGCTAATTGCTGAGAATCAGCTGAAGGCTTCATTTTAGACCAGGAAGAATCTGGGTTTAATCCATAGTTCTTTTACCCACAATGCCACCCTAGTTTGGACCCAACAAATATGCAAATCAGTCTTGACCCTATTCCTCATGGGAAATGTTCAGCCCGAACTGCCAAGCCAGGTCCTCCCTTGACTGGAGACAAGCATCCTGGGACAGGTTTTGGGGTATATCACCCCTCATCAGCCAGGCTAGTTGAATCCAGTGGCACAGTGAGCACTGGACCCATGTCTGGGCATACCCATCCCACTTAGGGCAAAAACTGTAACTGCAACAAATGATGGACGGAATGATGCATGATTCAAACATTCTCCCCCAGTCAAGAGATTTGGGTTAAATCCACGTTCTTCTGCCCACTACGCCACCCAAGTTTGGACCCAGCCATATGCAAATCAGTCTTGACCCTATTCCTCATGGGAACAGTCCAGCCCAAACTGCCAAGCCAGGTCCTCCCTGGACCGGAAACAAGCATCCTGGGACCGGTTTTGGGGTATGTCACCCCTCATCAGCCAGGCTAGCTTGAATCCAGTGGCACAGTGAGCAAGGTACCCACACGTGTGCATACCCATCCCACTTAGGGCGAAAAGTGTAACTGCAACAAATGATGGACGGAACAATGAATGATTCAAACATTCTCCTCCAGTCAAGAGATCTGAGTTAAATCCATCGTTCTTCTGCCCACTATGCCACCCCAGTTTGGACCCAGCCATATGCAAATCAGTCTTGACCCTATTCCTCATGGGAGCAGTCCAGCCTGAACTGCCAAGCCATGTCCTCCCTGCACCGGAAACAAGCATCCTGGGACCAGTTTGGGGGTATTTCACCCCTCATCAGCCAGGCTAGCTTGAATGTTGTGGAACAGTGCGCAAGTAACCCACGTCTGGGAATATACATCTCACTTAGGGCGAAAAGAGTAACCACAACAAATGATGGACGGAATGCTGAATGATTCAAACATCCTCCCCCAGTCAAGAGATCTGGGTTAAATCCATTGGTCTTTTGCCTACTACGCCACCCCAGTTTGGACCCAGCCATATGCAAATCAGTCTTGACCCTCTTCATCATGGAAACAGTCCAGCCCGAACTGCCAAGCCAGGTCCTCTCTGGACTAGAAGCAAGCATCCTGGGGCCGGTTTTGGGGCATGTCACCCCTCATCAGCCAAGCTAGCTTGAATCCAGTGGCACAGTGAGCAAGGGACCCATGTCTGGGCATACCCATCACACTTAGGGCAAAAAGTGTAACTGCAACAAATGATGAACGGAATGCTGAATGATTCAAACAGTCTCCCCCAGTCAAGAAATCTGTGTTAAATCCATCATTATTTTGCCCACTGTTAGACTTGTGGGTCTCTAGTTGGCACAGGTATGCACTTGTAACAAATAGGGACCCTCGCCTCTAGTCAGGGTAAAGGGGTACACGCCTAAAATAACCCCTGCTCACCCCCTTGGTAGCTTGGCACGAGCAGACAGGCTTATCTCAGAGGCAGTGTGTAAAGCATTTGTGAACACATACAGTAATCGAGTGACAACACTACAGATGGACACCACACAGGTTTTATATAAAAAATAAGTATTCTTTATATAGATTTACCACAAGACCATTAAACGACAAAAATACACAATACTGTTACTTTAGATGGTAGAATTTAGCTTAGTTCTCTTTAGTTCTTAAATGCAACACTTTAAGTCAATGTACCTTTTAGATGCGACACAGAGGCCAACGAAAGTGTTGCAACGATGTTGATGCATTGTAGATTTTGGTGCAAAGAAATAAAGACGTGAAGATCTTCCAGATGTGGCACGCTTCTCCGATGTTGCGAGAAGACTCGACTCGATGCGTCAGCTACAGCAGCGACATCCCTTTACGCGATGCGACGACAGCGGCCTTGGCGGCGACACTCTTCTCCCACGTTTGCGAGAGGCTTCCACTCGATGTGACAGCTTGCAGCGGCGACACACTGTACGCGATGCGACGACAACAGCTCCGACGGCGGCACGCTTCTCCGTGGATGCGAGGCGCTTTTCTTGATGCGGTGCAATGCGACAACTATGATGGCTGCGATGGCGACACGCTTTTTCGGCGTTGCGAGACACTTCCTGGATGATGCAAGATGCATCCGCTCAATGCGACAGCTGCAGCGGCGACACACTTTACGCGATGTGACGACAACAGCTCCGACGGCGGTACGCTTCTCCTTCTTGAGTCGCGCTTCCAGCTCCGTGCGACACGCAGTCCCTCAGAAGGCCCAAAACAGCAGCAGGCACTTCTAAAGAACACTGGGGAGCTGGGGGGGGAAGTCTGTTGTTCCTGAGACTTCAGCAGGAGGCAAGCTCTTTTCCAAGGACTTGGAGATCCTTCACAAGGTGAGCAAAAGTACACACAAAGTTCCTTTCTCCTCTCTCTTTGGCAGTGGGCAACCCCTGCAGGCCAATCCCCCAGTTTCAGGGATAGTCTCTCCTAAGTTTCTTCTTGGTTCCTCTCCTCAGCAGAGTTTCTTCTTGTTTCCCAAAGTGATCTAAATTCTTGGGCTCAGGGTCCCAATACTTATACCCAAAAATCCTTTGTCCTCTGAAGGCAGTTGCCTTGTTCAAACCGGTTCTGGTCAGTCCTGGAGCACTTTGTTTACCTGACTCTTTCTTTCTTTTCAGAGTGCAGGGCAGAGACATCAGACGCACCACAGGAGGTGGAGCCAGCATTGTGGAGGGAAGGCACAGCCCTATTCAGGTCCCAGGGGCAATTCCTCCCACCCATCTACATGCAGATCTCTCTATTCACCACTGGGACACCTCACCCTGTCTCCTGGAATTCCCCAGCCCTGTCACTCAAACTCCAGACAGGGAATACACAGCCTAGTAGAGGCAGGTTTGAATGGTTAGACAAGAAAATACCTACTTTCTAAAACTGGTATTTTCAAACACAGAATGTTAAAACCAACTTCACTAAAAGATGTATTTTATCATTCTGAGTTCAGGCATACTAAATTCGAATGTTCCCTCAGTCAGTTAGGATTATCAGATGTAATAATCAAACTGCCCATTCTGGCCTATGGAGAACAGGTGGCCTTGCAATAGTGAAAAACGAAAATGGCTGTAATTCACTATTAGAACATGCCACACACACCAGGGCATGTCCTACCTTATACTTACAATGCACCCTGCCCTTGGGCCTACCATAGGGGTGTCTGATATGAAGAAAAGGGAAGGTTTAGGGACTGGCAAGTGGGTGCACTTGCCCAGTCAGCATGACAGTACCAGACTGCACGCAGGCTCTGCAATGCCACACCTTAGACACACTTTTACAGGCTGCTTCTGTGGGTGGCACAACCAGTGCTGCAAGCCCACCAGCAGTATTTGGATTTACAAGCCCTGGGCACTCCTGGTGCACTGTACTCGGGTCTGACAAGTAAACCTAACCAACCAATCATGGAATCACAAATTCATACTTTAATTTACAATAGGGAGCACTTGCACTGTGGCACTGGACAGCAGTGACACAGTGCCCTGAGCATCTAACACCAGCACAAAACACATGAGGCAACAAAAAAAATGGAAGGGAGACCCACGCCAAGGTGCCAGGTCTAACATGTGTCCCCTCCAGCTGAAATGTGGGGAGAACTTCCCTACCTCCTGGGAGTTCTCATCACTAAGGCGTAAAAATCTGGACAGACCATCATCATTGGCGTGTTCTGTACCGGGACAATGTTCCACCGTGAAATCCATCCCCTGTAGGGAAATGGACTACCTCAACAGCTTTGGATTCTCACCCCTCATCTGCATCAACCATCTGAGGGGCCTGTGGTCTGTCTGAACCCGGAAGTGAGTCCCGAACAGGTATGGTCTCAGCTTCTTCAGTGCCCAGACCACAGCAAATACCTCACGCTCAATAGCACTCCACCTCTGTTCCCGTGGCAGTAACCTCCTACTGATGAAGGCTAGGGGTTGATCTAGGCCCTCCTCATTCATCTGTGCCAGAACAGCCCCCACACCATGCTCTGAAGCATCTGTTTGTACTATGAACCCTCTGGAGAAGTTGGGTGCCAAGAGCACGGGCGCCGTGCACATAGCAGTCTTCAGGACCTTAAAAGCTTTCTGACAGGTGTCAGTCCAAATCACTTTCTTTGGCTGCTTCCTGGAAGTCAGCGCTGTCAAGGGTGCAACAATGTTGCCATACCCCCTGACAAACCTCCTGTAGTAACCCGTGAGTCCTAAGAAGGCTCTCACCTCTGTCTGGTTTTTGGGCGGCTCCCAAGCCAGGATGGTTTCAATCTTGGGCTGTAGGGGCGCCACCTTGCCGCTCCCTACCTGGTGTCCCAAGTAAACCACGAAACCCTGCCCGATCTGGCACTTACTCACCTTGATTGTGAAGCCGGCCCTCCGCAGTGCCATCAACACTTCCCAGAGGTGGCGCAGATGTTCTTCCCAACTGGCGCTGAACACTGCGATGTCATCCAGGTAGGCGGCCTTGAACAAATCCAGTCCAGCCAACACCTGGTTGACCAACCTCTGAAAGGTGGCAGGGGCATTCTTCATCCCAAAGGGCATAACCCGGAACTGGTAGTGCCCATCTGGTGTGGAGAATGCTGACCTCTCCTTTGCCCCATCGGTCAAGGCGATCTGCCAGTACCCAGACGTTAAGTCAAACGTGCTGAGGTACCGTGCAGCCCCTAGCCGATCTATGGGCTCATCAGCTCTGGGCATGGGGTGTGCATCAGTCCTGGTGACTGCAATGAGCCCTCGGTAGTCCACACAGAACCGGAGTTCGGGTGTGGCACCTGGCGCGGCAGCCTTTGGGACCAAGACCACTGGGCTGGCCCAAGGACTGCTAGAGGACTCAATTACCCCTAGCGCAAGCATCTTGGAGACCTCCTCCTTGATGCAAGCCCTTACCCTGTCAGTCACTCTGTAGGCCTTGTGCCTCACAGGTGTACTATCCCCAGTGTCCACCTCATGAACGCACCAATCAGTGACACCAGAAACCAGGGAGAACAGATCAGAAAACGGTCCCAGCAACTGGTGACAGTCATTCTGTTGCTCAGGGGTCAGGGTGGAAGAGAGATTGACACCATCCACTGACCCATCTTGCTCTCTGGCTGACAGGAGGTCAGGAAGAGGCTCGGTCTCCTCCTCCATCCCAGCATCTGTTGCCAAGAGCATGCCCACTTGGGACCTCTCCAAGTGGGGCTTCAAGCGGTTGACATGCAGGACCCTCAAGGGGTTCCTGGGAGACCGCAATTCCAACAAGTAGGTAACCGGACTACTGCGCTCCACAACCTCAAAGGGGCCGGTCCACTAATCCTGGAGCGCACAGGGCTCCACTGGGGCCATGACCCACACCTTCTGACCAGGCTGAAGCTCAACCAGAGTGGCATTCTGGTCGTACCACCGCTTCATCCCCTCCTGGCTGGCTTCCAGATTCACCTCAGCGAGTTGCCTGAAACGCCTAGTCTGCTTCCTAAAGGCCAGCATTAAGCTATATACATCCTGGGGAGGTTTCCTGGGAGATTGCTCCATGCCTTCTTTGACCAGACTTAGAGGTCCTCTCGCTGGGTGTCCATAGAGAAGCTCAAAGGGGCTGAACCCTAGAGATTTCTGTGGCACCTCGCGGTAAGCAAAGAGTAGGCATGGTAAGAGGACGTCCCACTTACGCCTCATAGGTTCCTCAAGACCCATTATCATGCCTTTAAGGGTTCGGTTGAATCTCTCAACCAACCCATTTCCTTGGGGGTGGTAGGGAGTGGTAAAACTTATAAGTTACAGCACACTCCTGCCAAAGGGACTTCAAATACTTGGAAATGAAGTTGGTGCCCCGGTCAGACACTACCTCGCGAGGGAATCCCACTCTGGAGAAAATTCCCATCTGTGCTCGTCCCACCACAGGGGCCGTCACTGTCCTCAGAGGTATGGCTTCCGGGTACCGGGTGGCATGGTCCACCAAGACCAGGATGAACCTGTTGCCCATGGCTGTCTTGGGGTCCAGTGGCCCCACAATGTCAATACCCACCCGTTCAAAGGGGGTGCTAACTCCAGGGAATGGCTGGAGAGGAGCCTTGCGCTTCCTCCCACTCTTTCCACTTGCCTGGCAAGTCTGACATGTCCTACAGTGAGTATCTGAACTCCTGCGCATTTGGGGCCAATAAAAATGGGTGACAAGCCTCTCAAAGGTCTTGTCCTGCCCCAAATGTCCTGCCAATGGACCATCATGAGCCATCCCCATTAGGAAGGCTCTGAAGCGCTGGGGTACCACCAGCACCTGGGCTGACCCAGGCTCAGCAACCTTAGGCTCACGATACAGGAGACCTTTCTCCCACTAAATCCAATGTGATCCAGACTGATCACCTGCTGCCTGGTCCTCAGCCTGTTGCCTCAGACTCACAAGAGCAGGGCATTCTTTCTGCTCCTTGCAGAATTCCTCCCTGGAGGGTCCTCCTTCTTGCTGCCAATGGGTCAGCTCAGGCAGGTCCCCCAGTTCGGCTACCTGTTCCCCTGTAGGCTCCAGGGCATACCCCTCAGGGTCTGCTCCCTCCTGGACTGTGGGAACTTCGGGGGCCGGTTTCCCGCACCCCCTGCCTCTACTCTTGACGGCAGGTACCTGGGCCTCCCTCTCAGGCTCCAGGTCCTCTTGAGCACCTTTACTTGCTGCCATGGACCGGGTGGTCACACACGCCCAGTCAGGCAAACCCAACATTTCTAAATGTGTACTCCGCTCCACCTTCGCCCAAGGGGAGCTCTCCAGATCGTTCCCCAACAAACAGTCAACAGGCATGGTGGGCCTCACAGCTACCTGAAGAGTACCAGAGACCCCCCCCCCACTCAAAGGGAACCTGATCCACCTCGTAGTGACTCTCTGTGTTGTCCGCGGCAACAACTGGGTAGAAGGCTCCAGGGACAACCTGCACTTGAGACACCAGGTGACACTTGACAGCTGTCACACTGGCTCCTGTATCTCTAAGAGTCTCCACTCTATGGCCATTGATGGTCACCCGCTGCCTGTATTTTTAGTGTTATCAGGCAGCTGGGTCCTGGGGACCACCTCACAGTCTCCTAATGAGACAAGGGACATCTCTGCGGGACCCCACCCACCTTGGGCACCCCTCTCCTTACCCAGGGCTACACTAGCCATCTGCCGGGGGGCTGCACCAGTGGGTGCTGGTTTTCCAAACAGGCAACACTTGGGATCATTGGCACAATGACCCAGTTCTCCCGATTTGTAGCATTTCGGGGGCCCTCTTTGAACAGGTGTACCTGTCGGGCTCCTGACGGTTTCTGGGGGGGAGGCTGACAATCTTTCCCTTGGTTCCCTTGGGGATTACTTTGGGGCCGCCTATGGAACTCCCTCTGTTTACCCTTGTCCCCCCCCACTCTTCTGCTGGGTACCCTGCCCACTCTTGGCTGAGTCTCCCACGTGACCCTTGTGGACCCTGGTACTGACCGAGCAGTCCGCCTCCTGAGCAAGCTTCCTAGGATTAGTCAGCCTACTATCAATCAGGTGCTGGCGTAGCTCTGGAAAACAGTTACTTGACAAGTGCTCTCATGCAATCAAATCAAGAAGTCCCTGAAAATCATCAACTTTGCTACCTTTCACCCAACCATCCAATGCTCTGCAGAAAAAAGTGACATATTCAACATAGGTACTGTTTGCTATCTTTGTGCAACCCCTGAACCTCTGTTTGTACATCTCAGGGGTCAAACCATATCTAGACATTAATGCATCTTTCATGTGGGATAGGAATTATAGACATCAGAAGGCAAGTCTAGCAGTGTGTCCCGCCCCTCACTAAGGAACTGCCCCCACAACCCTGCTCCCCAATCCTTCTCAGGGACCCGGTGCGAAGACATGGCTACCTCATAGGCCTTGAACCACTGCCCAATAACATCATTTTAAATAAATTCCTTCATCACATCCTTAGGGATGTACACACTAGATTCCACAGGCATTGACAGTGTGCTGCCACCAGAGGGAGCAATTTCTAAGCTCTTGGCTTTCAACTCCAACTCCAACTCCCTCAAATCCTTTTCATGTTCAAACTATAGTGTCTTCTCTTCTAGGGCTAACTTCCTACTTTGTATTTCAAATTCTAACTGCCCACTTAACTTGACCTTGGTCAGCTCCATTTCGTGCATCCTACACTCTTTTCTATCTGCCAACTCCTCTGGAGATAGACTTTTACCAGAAATACTGCTACCGGGAGGGGAAGGGGTTCTCCTTCCTCTTGGACCCACTGGCCCTTCCAGCTGCTCCTCTGCATTATCATCATCAGTGGCATTCCTTGCTTCTACCCAGGCCCTCAGCGCCTTGTAGAACTCTGCCTTAATTTTACATCCAGTAGTGCAAACATTAAATTTCTTGCAGAAGAATTTCAGCTGCCTGGCAGTGTAGATGTCCAATTTCTCTTCTTTCCATTCCAACTCATTATCAACAGAGACTATGGATGCTGCTTTCTTCACCGTGGTTAAACTTGGCAGTACTCAAAAATAGAAAGTCCCAAAAAGAAATCTACCAACAAGTATGTGGTCGCGTTATGGTCTGCACTCACTAAGTAGTGTTCACCAATCACTGTACATGAGTCACAAATGCAACTCCAGAATCCTCACTGCTGACCACCAATGTTAGACTTGGGGGTCTCTAGTTGGCACAGGTATGCACTTGTGACAAATAGGGACCCTCGCCTCTAGTCAGGTTAAAGGGGTACACTCCTAAAATAACCCCTGCTCACCCCCTTGGTAGCTTGGCACGAGCAGACAGGCTTATCTCAGAGGCAGTGTGTAAAGCATTTTTGTACACATACAGTAATCAAGTGACAACACTACAGATGGACACCACACAGGTTTTATATAACAAATAAGTATTCTTTATATAGATTTACCACAAGACCATTAAACGACAAAAATACACAATACTGTTACGTTAGATGGTAGATTTTAGCTTAGTTCTCTTTAGTTCTTAAATGCGACACTTTAAGCCAATGTACCTTTTAGATGCGACACGCAGGGCAACAAAAGTGTTGCAACGATGTTGATGCGTTGAAGATTTTGGTGCAAAGAAATAAAGACGTGAAGATCTTCCAGATGCGGAACGCTTCTCCGATGTTGCGAGAAGACTCAACTCGATGCGTCAGCTACAGCGGCAACATCCCTTTACGCGATGCGACGACAGCGGCCTTGGCAGCGACACTCTTCTCCCACGTTTGCGAGATGCTTCCGCACGATGCGACAGCTGCAGCGTCGACACACTTTACGCGAAGCAACGACAACAGCTCTGAAGGCGGCACGCTTCTCCTTCTTGAGTCGCGCTTCCAGCTCCTTGCGACACGCAGTCCCTCAGAAGGCCAAAAACAGCAGCAGGCACTTCTAAGGAACTCTGGGGAGCTGGGGGATGAAGTCTGTTGTTTCTGAGACTTCAGCAGGAGGCAAGATCTTTTCCAAGCCCTTGGAGATCCTTCACAAGTTGAGCAAAAGTACACACAAAGTTCCTTTCTCCTCTCTTTGGCAGTAGGCAACCCCTGCAGGCCAACCCCCCAGTTTCAGGGATAGTTTCTCCTCAGTTTCTTCTTGGTTCCCAAAGTGATCTAAATTCTTGGGCTCAGGGTCCCAAAACTTATACCCAAAAATCCTTTGTCCTCTGAAGGCAGAGGGGCCTTTGCCTTGTTCAAACCGGTTCTGGTCCGTCCTGGAGCACTTTGTTTACCTGACTCCTTCTTTATTTTCAGAGTGCAGGGCAGAGGCATCAGACGCACCACAGGAGGTGGAGCCAGCATTGTGGAGGGAAGGCACAACCCTATTCAGGTCTCAGGTGCAACTCCTCCCACCCATCTAGATGCAGATCTCTCTATTCACCACTGGGACACCTCACCTTGTCTCCTGGAATTCCCCAGCCCTGTCACTCAAACTCCAGACAGGGAATACACAGCCTAGCAGAGGCAGGTGTGAATGGTTAGTCAAGAAAATACCTACTTTCTAAAAGTGGTATTTTCAAACACAGAATGTTAAAACCAACTTCACTAAAAGATGTATTTTATCATTCTGAGTTCAGGCATACTAAATTTGAATGTTCCCAGAGTCAGTTAGGATTATAAGATGTAATAATCAAACTGCCCATTCTGGCCTATGGAGAACAGGTAGCCTTGCAATAGTGAAAAACAAAAATGGCTGTAATTCACTATTAGAACATGCCACACACACCAGGGCATGTCCTACCTTACAATGCACACTGCCCTTGGGCCTACCATAGGGGTGTCTGATATGAAGAAAAGGGAAGGTTTAAGGACTGGCAAGTGGGTGCACTTGCCCAGTCAGCATTACAGTACCAGACTGCACGCAGGCTCTGCAATGGCACACCTTAGACACACTTTTACAGGCTGCTTCTGTGGGTGGCACAACCAGTGCTGCAAGCCCACCAGCAGTATTTGGATTTACAAGCCCTGGGCACTCCTGGTGCACTGTACTCGGGTCTGACAAGTAAACCAAACCAACCAATCATGGAATCACAAATTCATACTTTAATTTACAATAGGGAGCACTTGCACTGTGGCACTGGACAGCAGTGGCACAGAGCCCTGAGCATCTAACACCAGCACAAAACACATGAGGCAACAGAAAAAATATGGAAGGGAGACCCACGCCAAGGTGCCAGGTCTAACACCCACTACTCCACCCCAGCTTGGACCCAGCAATATCCAAATCAGTCTTGACCGTATTCCTCATGGGAACAGTCCAGCCCGAAATGCAAAGCCAGTTCCTCCCTGGACTGGAAACAAGCATACTGGGACCTGTTTTGGGGTTTGTCATCCCTCATCAGCCAGGCTAACTAGAATCCACTGGCACAGTGAGCACGGGGTCCATGTTTGGGCATACCGATCCAACTTAGGGCAAAAAGTGCAACTGCAACAAATGATGGAGGGAATACTGAATGATTCAAATATTCTCTCCCAGTCAAGAGATCTGGGTTAAATCCATCATTACTTTGCCCACTACTCCACCCCAGTTTGGACCCAGCCATATGCAAATCAGTCTTGACCCTATTCCTCATGGGAACAATACAGGCTGAAATGCCAAGCCAGGTTCTCCCTGGACCGGAAACATGCATTATCGGACCAGTTTTGGGGTATGTCACCCCTCATCAGCCAGGTTAGTTTGAACCCAGTGGCAAAGTGAGCAAGGGACCCATCTTCTGGGCATACCCATCCCACTTAGGGCGAACTGTGGAGCTGCAACAAATGATGGACCGGAGGCTGATTGATTCCAACATTCTCCCCCAGTCAAGAGATCTGGGTTAAATCCATTGTTCTTTTGCCCACTATGCCACCCCAGTTTGGACCCAGCCACATGCAAATCAGTCTTGACCCTATTCCTCATGGGAACAATACAGGATGAAATGCCAAGCCAGGTCCTCCCTGGACCGGAAACATGCATTCTCGGACCAGTTTTGGGGTATGTCACCCCTCATCAGCCAGGTTAGCTTGAACCCAGTGGCACGTTGAGCAAGGGACCCATCTTCTGGGCATACCCATCCCACTTAGAGCGAACTGTGGAGCTGCAACAAATGATGGACCGGATGCTGATTGATTCCAACATTCTCCCCCAGTCAAGAGATCTGGGTTAAATCCATTGTTCTTTTGCCCACTATAGGGGTGGGCGGAATTTGCGAAATTAACTTTCGCAAATTATCGCGAAAATGCTAAAAATCTCCGCAAACACGCCGGAAATATCGCGAAGACGCGGAAGTTTTTTTCCCGCCTGTTCGCAGTATTTTTTGCGGGATCGCGGGTGGCAAACTTACCCATGCGGCTGCTCAAGGGCGCGGCCATCTTGTTTTCACTTGTCCCGCCCTCTCGCGATGCTTACTTCCTGTTCCGGGTCGCGCAATGCATGTTCGCGCCCGTTCGCGGTCGAAATTTCCTGTTCGCGACCGCTTTTACTTGATCGCGTTGCTTTTTGCTTGCTCGGGGAGAAAATATTGCTCGAACTTGCGCACGTGGTCGCAATGGGCGCGGCCATCTTGTTTTTCACTCTATTGCATGGTTCTGGGGCCTGATTTTCAATCCTCCCAAAATCCTTTCAATCCTTCGTTTATAGCCACTTTTTTTGGATCTTTATTACTTATTATTTCTCTAACTATTTTCCTGCTTCTATATTTTTGTTTTTTGTCTATTTTTTTTTTTTTTTAGCTACTTTTTCCTCTTTCTATTGCCTGCTATTTATTTCCTTTACTCCTTTATTTATTTTACCTTTTCTTTCCCACCACGTCCCCAGAACCATGTCCAAGGGTAGGGCTGTTCGCCGGCGCAGCCAGAGCCGCGACCGCCTTCCTTGCGGATGGCGGCGCCCACAAGGGGTGCAGGCACGGGCCTTATTTGGGGAGGAGGAGTTGGCTGCACTAATTTTCTTTGTGCAGCGCCACCTCCCCTCAACCCTGGCAGCAGGTGGCAGGCCTGGGTCCGGGTACGGCATCCGGGAGCGTCGGCAGCGGTGGGGGAAGGTGCTCCGGGCAGTGTCGCGCATCTCTGGGGTCCGGCGCACCCAGGCACAGCTGACGCACCGGTGGTCCGACATCCTGGACCGTGAGCAGGACCTGCTGGACCTTCTAGGAGTGGAGGTCCCGGGGCTTGGTGAGTACATATTTAATTACTACAACTTTGTGTCTGTTCTTCTGCTCTGTGTTATATATTGCGAATATTTTTTTTCCTTCCAACCATCTAGAATGTTGCTGCTTACAATACATTCCAGGTTAATAACGTTTAAAAGTCTTCTGTGATTATGGTGCTCTTCTGCGCTACTACTAATCTTACTTGTTTGCAGCTTTGCGTTTGCGCTTGCTTAGCGTGATTCTTTACGAGTTTATTTTAGACAAATTAAGTTACGTAATGCTACAGTGACTCTAGTCCACTCCTTACTTTGTCCCGTCACTAATAGATAGGGGCGGATTGATGTTTAGGTACACTACTTTGTATGAGCTTCTAATTTGTTAGTGGTATGCGTGATGCCCCCTCACTCAGTTACGTGACGTGCTGCTAGTACGGCAGTCTTTAGAACCTTTTCTAGTTTGTTCAATGAGTGGTGGTAGGCTTAGCAGTTACTTAGCAGTAGCAGATCAGCATCAATCAAACCAAAATTTGGTGTATACAAAAAATGTAGTCATGTTCATGTGTCCTCCATGATTTGACCATACGCATTGTTGAGGAATACAGTGGAAATGCATAAATGTACAATTGGCATGCCTGGAATAGGTGGGCTAGGTTGGGTGGTACGTTGTACTTAGGCTTAGTTGTAACTTAGTTTTCTGGAATCAGAATGGAAGACTGGAGTACTGTTGATAAATAGAAACTTAAGTAGTCGAACTGTGAATCCCCCGATATTACATGTTGACCAGATGAGATCGGTCAATGTAGTTATTGCAATTGTTGTTTACATAAGTGTTTTTTGACCGTTGTTGAAAAATATTGTATTTGTTTGACACCATCCATCAATGTTTGTCTCTTTCTTATATCTTTCCTGTTCATCAGCACCCAGGGGCAGACCGACAGGGACTGGGCAGTCGGCGGGACAGGAACAACACCACCAGGAGGACACCGCTGAGGGCTCCTCTGCTGGCCCCAGTAAGTCTTCTTGTTTTTAATAATATTTCTTATTCCATAACTTTTACTGACCCATATTTTTCCTGAACTATTGTTGGTTTCCAAATGCTATTTTTTTACCACCAATTATCCTTCGATCTGTACGGTTTCAAAAATCTTATCCCTGCCTCCGCTATGATGGCTCTGAGTACTACTACTACTACTACATACTATCAGTCTGTCTGTACTGTAGTAGCTAGTCTTGCCCAGTTGGCCAGTGCCACTCTTTGTGAAAGGTTGTAATATAAAACTCATATTCACCAGTAGCTCGAGCCATTGAGTCCAATCCGTTGGGTCGTCGTCTTGTACTACTTTTACTCTTATTGATCTTGAGGCTTTGAAAATTCACAGCAACAACAGCCCTACCAGATTTATTACTATTTTGATATGATACCCTATAGGACATACTACTGTTGTAGGGATCTTGCACATATATTTGCACCAGAAAATAGGATGTTGGTGATGGTAGGTTGGACCTTCCTTGCACACCTCAATCAGAAATTCCGCACCCACCACAATTCCACTGCTTGACTATAGCACTGTCTTGTCATAACTATTAGGTCTCGGAACCCTCCACCCAAGATACCCAACAAGTAGACAACCCAGAACATAACACACCCAACCTCTCATTCGTGGAAGCAATTCACATGCACACCCTTACTTTAATTTGCTCACTCGTGTAAGTTAGTCCACACCAAATACCACCAAGTCTATGTAAGTTCAAAATGTTTATTTCAATTTGAGAAGGTCTGTACACTGTTTTCTTAGCCGCACCAACCGGAAAATCGATAACATTAAAACAATATATATTGTTACACTCATACAGTTGGGAATTAAATCATGATAACTGAACAGTGGTGGAAGGCAGCACCACCATCCCATAGCAATTTAGTTTATATAAATTTATAAAAGAAGATGTGAGTGAAGGGACCCCTCACCTTAGAAGAACCTAGTACTGGTAGTTGTTGCATCATTCAGAAGCTCTGGTTCGTAGAAGGGAATCTTGCGTCTGTAATGCGAAAAAAGAAATGGTGTGCGTTAGTATATTGCAACTTGCAAGCATTTCGCAGCCGTGCCAAAAAGTGTAGCATCTATGGATAAGCAATATGGACTAACAGTAGTACACCAGTACTTCCTAAAAAAGTGGCTTGTTAATGTTTGTGGACCGCTTGTACGCAGCGCGTAGACTAGACAGTAGCAGTGTGAGGCAGGTCATGTGGGCTCAAAGGTGTCTTAAGAAGCTGCAAGGTAAAGGTAACGTCACATGTGACAAAATAAAAGCCACAAAGGTAAAATGGTAGCATGGCTAGGGCTAATTAAGCAAAGGCTACAATGATCATATATAACTATTAGTGTCTACTCTACTACTACCTGATTTGTACTAGTGATGTATGTTAGTATTAACTCATTTTTCAACCTTGCTACTGATCAATAGGGGGAGGTGTATATGACGCCTAATAAATGTGTAATGTTTTCTAGGCGCACTACCGACCACCCTTGCCGGGGCCAGCGAAGGCGACGCGGAGGGCGAGGATGCGGCAGTTGCTGCAGATAGCAACGGAGCAGTAGGGGGAGTGGCAGCACCAGTGGCGGGCGGTGGTAAGTTAGATTCATAATCCTTAACTATTGTTGAACTTGACAGTACACTCACTGCAAGGGTGTACTGTATGTATATGTATACTGTACAGTTGTGACTTAGGGCCCCATTAGGATGGTGGGCGTATTGCCCCGCCGGGCCGGCTGGAATTCACTGCCGACACTGCATGGGCAAACCTCCCGCCATCCCTGTAGAAAATATTCAGACCCCCCACATGTCCACCAGGCGGAAAAGGGTTCAATATGGCGGTGGTGTCTCTCTGAACACACCGCCAGACATATAATCTGCATTTTGGAATGCCTTTGCGTGGCGGCATTGCCGTCCGCCACGGAAAGGCATGCAGACATTGCAGAGTATGCTTGAGGGCCCCCATGGAGGGTACCTACCTATGCTATGGTACTCCCCCGCCTTTCAAAGCAAAACGTGACAGGCCCGTCATGTTGTGCTTGGAAAAGCAGCACAACATTTTAGCATTGCTTTCAGCAAAGCCAACCAGAATGTAAAAAAAAAAAACAGGATGCACCCGCCACTGTGCCGGGCGCATCATCCTAAGTAATTGTCCCCACGGGACCCCCACCCTTTTTAGCCCGCTATCCGATGTCGTAAGTAAGTATGAGTTGTTGGGGACGTTTGAAGAGTGAACTAGAAGACTAGAATTCCCTTTATTTGGCATAGGACTAGGAGCCGGAGTATTGAGTAACCAATGGCCTCATCTATCTGATTTCAACTCCGCTTTGAAAGTTTTATGGAGAAGAGCACCTGGTGCACTGTTCAACTAAAAAGTGAAAGACGGGTGGAAGGAAGAAGGACGGGCGACATTTAAAATGTTATGTACTACTGTGCTTTATTTTATAGTGCTACTCTACAATGCCACCATAGGTATAAATAATTACCTTGTCCTACTGTTTTTTTAAGAGTATATTTTACAATTGTCTTGTTTTTTTCTTTTTGATACACAGCTACTCCGAAACTCAACCGGAAGGAGTTGGCCGCCAAGGCACGGCGCCGGAAGCTGGAGGCAATCCAGCGGGAATACCGGCTGCTGGTGGTCCTAGCCGAGGAGGAGGAGGAGACTGCGGCAGCATTTGTTCAAGCCTCCTCCAGTGCCCCGGGCCCCAGCCACCGCCCTCCAGCGGTATGGCGCCACCGTCTGGCGGCTGCCCGCCGCCACCGTGCCATCTCCGGTGCCCCCCCCCCCTCAACTGCCGCGGCCTTAGATGCCGCGTCGCCCGTTTAGAGGACGAGATGCGCCAGATGCGTGTCCTCCTTCAGTCCCGCCCCACCACTTAGTCCCTGTCATCCTGTTCTGCCCCTTTTTTAATTCTTGTTTGGGTGGGTGGGTGGGAACTTGTTTGGGTGTTACGGACTTCGTTCTATGGACATTGGTTAGGGTTAGGGAGGGGGGTGGGTCAGCTTCTGTGGGTTTAGTTTATTTTTGTTAGGGTAAATTAAATATATTTTTCTATGTTACATGCAATGTTGTTAATGTTTTGTAGGTGGGGTAACTGTTTTACATCACACTGTTTCCTTGCTGGTGCATGGCCGCCCATAGCCTGTGTTTGATTTCAATAATTTGCTGACTGTATAAGACACAAACAGATAGATGCGACACACCTCACTCATTGACTGGTCCTTCTAGTACTTTCAGTCTGTCCTCTAGTCTATGCATTCTTTGGAGTGGTGTGTGAAAATGAAATCATCGACAACATGTCCATTATTAATTCTGCCTCCCCCAAACTTCTCTCTTACCGGTGCTTGATGTTTATGTCCAACTGTGGTACAGAACTGGCTGCATGGTGAAGATGGTTTCCTTTTTCATACATGCCATGATTGGGGTGGTGGTGGTGGTGGTGGTAGTATAGTAGTAGTAGTAGACACTGGCAGGGCGGCAGCATTTCCAAAAAAAGAAAAGGAGACAGTCAATCGCCTTTGAGAGACTGTTAGAGGAGTAGTTGAATGAAGTACAGTACAGAACTTACCGAGCAACAATAATATGCTCAAATATTTGACAAAAAAACTGAATGGTGGTTAGGAGGATAGCCTACTAGACAGAGTTACAAACTATAGTTGTGTCGAGTCACTTGGCTATGCCTACAGTCTAACAGTTAGTGCTGTATATGAGGAATGACAACAAACCAATCCAATCAATGCCGGCAATTCATGCTGAGGTATATGTTCCTTTGTTAAATAAAATAACCTCTGAAATATCCTAGTCATGGGTGGCCAAGCAGAAGAAGATCATCGCTCTGCCTTGAAATTGAAGTAGTGTTGCTTTCACCACATCCGCCCCAGCAAGTGTGTGATTAAGTATTGGTGTACATTTAATTTAGTTACACCTCGACAATAAGTCACACAGCCCGGGGGAAGAGGGTTAGGGTTTGTTGAATGGATGGGAAGGGGGTTTTTGGGAAAGGTTTGACATAGAAAAACAGTATGCATACATAGACAAACAAACGACAATCATTGAAGACTACCATATCCATATGTTAAGGGAGAAAACAGCAATGCATGCATGATGATGAGAGACCCGGATTACATACACTTCTAGTTCTTGTTCTGTTGTTCCGGCCTTAATACTTTAACAGATAGCAAATAGAAATTTTAAATATTGGTAGGGAAGAATCGTAAACACAGAGCAAACCTAATGATGATTGATAATAACAACTCCAAGAACACACTGTTGTAAAGATTGTATACAAGATATTAATCAAATTATTTAAAAGAAGTTAAAAGTGGATACTGTTACTGTCTTATCCTGGTCAAAAATGTGGACTGGATTTTTGCATCTCGGCATTCCTCTTGCTCCTCTCGTCCATCAATCTTGGGTGTGTCGCCTCGCCACTGCCCGGCTGGAAAAAAAAGGTGATTGATTGGTAAGGTAATTAATATGCATTGTAATGTTTTACAAAGTTTTGGGCAAGGCCCGGCCTGTAATTTTAGATGGAAAACCAAAGGGGATATTGAGAAAGAAAGTGAAAACAAATGCACAAGTGATGGTGTAGTGCAACAAGAACACTTTCCGAGGTGGCATGTATGCATATGCAAAACCAAAGGAAATGATGGACGGAGTGCTGAACATTGCAAGCACTCACCTCCAGTCAACTGATCTGGGTTTAATCCATCACCGTTCTTTAGCCCACTCTGCCACCCCAGTTCAGACATGGCCATATGCAAATCAGTCTGACCCTGTGCCTCATGGGAACAGTCCAGCCCAAACTGCCAAGCCATGTCTTCCCTGGACCGGAAACAAGCTTCCTAGGACCGGTTTCTGGCATTTCAGCCGTCTTCAGCCAGGCTTGCTTGAATCCAGTGGCAGAGTGAGCAAGGGACTCGCGTCTGAGCATACCCTGCCAACTTATGGCGAACAAAGCAAAACCAAAGGAAATGATGGACGGAGTGTTGAAAATTGCAAGCACTCGCCCCCAGTCAACTGATCTGGGTTTAATCCATCACCGTTCTTTAGCCCACTCTGCCACCCCAGTTCAGACATGGCCATATGCAAATCAGTCTGACCCTGTGCCTCAACACTCCGTCCATCATTTCCTTTGGTTGTTGCTTTGTTCGCCATAAGTTGGCAGGGTATGCTCAGACGTGAGTCCCTTGCTCACTTTGCCACTGGATTCAAGCAAGCCTGGCTGAAGACGGCTAAAATGCCAGAAACCAGTCCTAGGAAGCTTGTTTCCGGTCCAGGGAAGACATGGCTTGGCAGTTCGGGCTGGACTGTTCCCATGAGGCAAAGGGTCAGACTGATTTGCATATGGCCATGTCTGAACTGGGGTGGCAGAGTGGGCTAAAGAACGGTGATGGATTAAACCCAGATCAGTTGACTGGGGGTGAGTGCTTGCAATGTTCAACACTCCGTCCATCATATCCTTTGGTTGTTGCTATGTATGCATATGCATCATCTCTACTCTAGTCTGTTTCCAGCATTGACCTTCAACAGTAACAGGAGAGAGCAGGGCCACAGTGCTTAGCATTAGCACATCCTACGTTAACACTTTAGAGTCTTTTTTTTTTTCTCTCAAAGAGTTGGACAAACGCAAAGCACATTATCCATTCCAAACATAGCATTTCACAGTTTAAGTTAGTAAAATCAATGCACTGCAGTCATCCCACCGCTACACTCTATTCAACTTCTACATAGACATTTGGGTCTGCTGTGGTTGTTGTTGACGTGTTTACCTTTAGGCTTTTCCGTTTTATGCCACTCCTGAAACATCCTCCTGACTTCATCATCATCATCTCTGATACTTTTACTGACTGACTGAAGATCGGCCTGCAGTATAAGTATAATTTTTATGACACAACAAGAGTAGAAATATAAATATTACTGACTTGAGTCATTCTTTATTGTGTACAGAAAGATAGATTACTACTAGTACACTTTGACATCACTTTGTGCACAACAAACAAACAACGCAAACACAAAGACCAATAGCTCAGAGTCAGGTGTCCAATGCATGCCATTAATTGTCATCATTCATTACCTGTTCCTTCTCATCTTAAGTTAACGGGCCATCTCTTTCGCCATCATCATCATGGACGGTGCTGTTGTGTCACAGTCATTTGCATTGCGCAGATTGAGTGAGTCCCCTTCCTGTGTTGAATTAAAAGCAATGTATCACCAAGATGCAGGAGAAGTACACATTTCTTATTTGCAAGAAGGGGAAAATTAGTGTGTTCTGTAGAAAGTTGATTAGTGGCAGTGCACAATTACATAAATTCATGCGCAACAAACACAACAAAATTGTCAAGAATTCCTGTCATACGAGGGGAGGAAAACGGTAACCAGCGAAAACGGACTACATCTCCCAGGATGCTTAGCGGTTGAGAGGTTATGTAAACAGGAGAGCTGTTACATAACTCAAGGGAAACACGCCCTTATGTAAACAGGAGAGCTGTTACATAACTCAAGGGAAACACGCCCTTATGTAAACAGGAGAGCTGTTACATAACTCAAGGGAAACACGCCCTTATGTAAACAGGAGAGCTGTTACATAACTCAAGGGAAACACGCCCTTATGTAAACAGGAGAGCTGTTACATAACTCAAGGAAAACACGCCCTATAAAGGGAGGAACCGGGAGGTACAACGCTGTCGGATATTGTGTTCACACCGACGTACCTGCTTCGTGAAGAGCAGTGTTCCGGAGTGGTGCTCCAGTAAGGCAAGAACGGAGGTAGGTCGAGTCGTTACTCCCTGGGCCGTGTCTTGCCCCATCGTCACCTGTGAAGGACCCGGAAGCTCTACCGGTCAACCATTGAGCTTCGCTTTTTGACTCGGCTGAGTCCAAGCGCAGTGGCGCTTTTGCTGGTTGGAGTCGTAACTCCCAGCCCGACCAGAGACACAGGGACTGCCAGCTGTAACGCACACCAGGAGGTGTTTGCCGCGTTACAGACTCGGAAGTCCACAGGATCGATCGAGCGGCTGCTCTCGGTTCAGTCTTCTTGCTTGTGATTGGGGTATCGGTGACGCATCACCAGGAGGTGACTCCGCGTCCCGGTGCAGTCTGAGGAAGAGGTTGAGCGGCTGCTCCCTTCAGGTAGAGACCCCGGCTGGGTGTTTCCCTGACTCCTCGATTCTCCCCAACACTCTTCGTGCCCCTCACAGCCTACCGATTGGCATTGTCGGCCATTTCATTTCTGCCCTCTGTTGGCATACGCCGGGACCGGCGTATATGCAGAGGACGGTTAGGACCATCCGTGCTGTGGGCTGGTAGCGTACTTAGCCTGGAGGATTCCAGTGACTATAACTTGTTTATTCTTTGTATTATATTTGCCTTCATTAAAACAACTAACCCTTCACTAGTGGTTGCGTCCTCATTGTCGTGTCTGTTAAACGATCCTGAGACGTTCAGGGCGTTACAAAATATCCGACCTTAATAACACTAACTGTCTCCCGGTCGATAACAGACATGGCAACACTTGATGATGTGCTGGCTGCTTTAGCGGCCATGCAAGTTGAAGTGGCTGCCTCTAGGCAAGAAACAGCCGATGTAAAAGCCAGACTGGATGCTATCCAATTGGACCCGCTCACGCCCAGCACCTCCCTCACGAATCAGACCCCTGCGGTAGTAGTGGAAATGCCGGTAGCCATCCCCTTGGCGACACCAGAGAGGTACAGTGGGGATCCTACCACAGTGCAGGTATTCCTCACACAAGTGGCGCTACATTTATCGTGCAAACCAAAGGCGTTCCCCACGAGTCAGGCTCGTGTGGCTTTCCTTATATCCTATTTGGCTGGAAACGCGGCACAATGGGCCGTACCTCTGGTGAGCAGGGACGACCCCCTCTTATGTGATTGGGGTGCTTTTCGCGAGGAATTCCTGAAGGTATTCGACAGAAGGGCTGACTCGTACACGGCGGACCGTGAAATGCTTGAGTTGAGACAGGGATCCAACGACCTGGTGCAGTATCTCAACGCGTTCCGAAGGCTGGTTGCGGAAACCAAGTGGCCTGTTGCTAAACAGATGGCGCTCTTCCATCAAGGGCTGTGCGATGAGCTCAAGGACGCCGTGGCTCATATTGACCCTCAACCCAAGACATGTGAGGGCCTTATCAACCTGGTATTACGGCTGAAACATAGGCTAAGTGAAAGAAAGGGGGATCATGGGAGAAAAGGAAAATCCCTTCCATCCTATGAGACGGTGGGAAGTCCTGAAACTTCCACCGCATCCAAGGGAGAACCCATGGACATCGGCGCAATACGAGCGAGCCTCACAGCCACGGAGAAAGAGTCACGCCGTAAACAAGGATTGTGCCTATATTGTGGCAAAAAAGGCCACTACGTACGTGAATGCCCTGCCAAACCGAAGACGTCACGTTATCGGGCCAACCGGTCGGTAACAGCCGTGGTGGACATACCGGCGGAAAACTAGAGGACTCCAAGACCAGAGAAGGGGCATCTCGGAGTCACTCATCCATCCCTTCACTTTCCAACTCGGTCACTAAGGGACAACGACACCTGTTTATCACGGTGCACGTGGGAGTGCATGACCAGTGGATACCCGTTGTGGCCATGGTGGATTCAGGGGCCACTGGCATGTTTATGGACCACAACGAGGCATGCAGGCTAGGGCTAGTGCTTCTTCCCAAAGCAGTACCCGAAGACGTCTATGCGGTAGACGGAAGGCGATTGGTGACGGGGCCCATCGGACAGCACACGGGGGTCCTTCCGATGAGATATTGGAGGAACCATTTGGAACAAATCGATTTTAACATCATCCGAGCGCCCCAATATGGCGTCATATTGGGATTGCCGTGGCTACAGAAACACAACCCCTTTGTGGATTGGCCAACACATCGCATCGAAATGACGTCACCGTATTGCATCCTGCATTGTGGAATAAGAATGGAATCCCTTGACGCAGATGAGAGCGGGAGTCAGACGGTGGCTACAGCGGCAGAAAAAGATGTGGCTCTCCCCCAGGCTTATCACAGTTTTGAGGATGTATTTGATGAGGTGAAGGCGGAAGTGCTACCACCACATAGACAGTTTGACTGCCAGATCGACCTGGTGCCAGGGGCCAGCGTTCCCAGCGGCAGGCTGTATGCCCTGACGGAGCCTGAAAACGTGCATCTCCGGGGGTACCTGGATAAACTCCTCAAGCTAGGATTCATCCGCCCGTCCAAGTCTCCGGCCGCCTCGCCACTCTTCTTCATCCCGAAGGCTAATGGGGAGCTGAGAGCCTGTGTGGACTTTAGGGCATTGAATGCGATAACCATAAAAAATTGGTACCCCTTGCCTCTCATCAGTGTACTTCTGGAACAGGTCAAGAAAGCTCGTATCTACACCAAGTTGGATTTGAAAGGGGCCTACCATCTGGTGCGCATGAGGGACGGAGACGAGTGGAAGACCGCCTTTAAGACCAGGTTCGGCCTTTTTGAGTACCTCGTCATGCCGTTCGGTCTGTGCAACGCCCCGGCAGCCTTTCAGTACTTTTTGAATGAGGTATTCAGAGAGGAGTTGGATATCTACGTGGTCGTATATATCGACGACATCCTCATCTATTCGTCCAGTGTGGAGGAGCACGTACACCACGTCAAAGCTGTGCTCCAAAAGCTGAGGGAAAACATGCTGTTTTGTAAACTCAGCAAGTGTGACTTCCACGTCACATCCGTGGAATTCCTCGGAGTGATGCTGAGTCCAGAGGGACAGGAGATGGCAGAACGAAAGATCAAGGCGGTGAAAGAATGGCCGGTGCCCCAAAGCGTGAAGGACGTCCAAAGTTTCATTGGCTTCGCCAACTTTTACAGGCGGTTTATAGATGGATTTTCAGGAGTGGTGGCCCCAATCACACAGCTACTGAGGAAGTCCAAGGAGTTTGTCTGGTCCCCTGAAGCGAACAAAGCCTTTGAGGCCCTGAAAAGCGCCTTTGGTAAGGCGCCGGTGTTGGCTCACCCCGATCCGGATCTCCCCTACGTGGTGGAAGCGGACGCGTCGGATGTGGCGCTGGGGGCTATCTTGTCCCAACGCAACCACGACACAGGGGTGCTTCATCCCGTTGCGTACATGTCCCGCAAACTCAACGACGCCGAACGCAACTACCATATTGCGGAGAAGGAGCTTCTCGCAATCAAGGACGCCTTCACCGAATGGAGGCATTGGTTGATGGGGGCAAGACATGTGGTATCGGTGTACACGGACCATCGGAACCTACAGTTCATGACGGCCACTAGACACCTTTCTCCCAGGCAGCTGCGGTGGATGATCTTCTTTGCGGGGTTCAACTTCCGCATCACATATCGGCCGGGGACGGAAAACCGGAAGGCGGACGCCCTGTCCCGTCAATCTGCAGTTAAGGAACCATTGCCTGCGACCGAGCGTTCCATCATTTCCCCGAGGATGGTATTGGGGGTTATCCAACCGGATACTTTCCTGAGGGGAATAAAGAGAGGGATCAGGTCATTCGCATGGCGGAGGTGGCTCCTCAGTCACAGAGAATGGCAGCTGAAGGACGGGATACCCCTGAAGGGCAGGTGCCTATTGATACCCACGCCTAGGCTAAGGAAACAAGCATTCATCTGGTGCCATGACTCTCCATGCGCAGGTCATTTGGGCTTTGAAAAAACGGTGGCTAGCATGGGACGGCATTTCTGGTGGCCAACCATGAGAGTGGATGTCAGGAGGTGGGGACAGGAGTGTCCTACGTGTGCTACCATGAAGGCCGACCATGGCCGAACCCAAGGGCTCTTACATCCACTTCCGACCCCGGATAGACCATGGGATAGCATATCACTGGACTTCGTGGTGGGCCTACCGGTAGACCAGGGGATGACGGCAATACTGGTGGTGGTGGATTACTTGACGAAAATGGGGCACTTCATCCCCTGCAAGAGAGTCCCTACGGCCGGGGAATTGGCGTCACTACTCCTAAAGAATGTGGTACGACTGCATGGATTACCTGGGGTGATCGTGTCGGACCGGGGGTCGCAGTTTACTGCGCAATTCTGGAAGACTTGGTGCACTGCGCTGCATGTTAAGACCGCCCTGTCCACCAGCTACCACCCTCAAACGGACGGCCAAACCGAGCGCCTGAACCAAACGCTCAAACAGTATCTGCGATGTTTTGTGGACCAGGGCAGGGAAGAATGGGTCGACTTGCTATGGGTTGCAGAGATAGCCTATAACAACGCCACTCACAGCTCCACACAGTCATCTCCGTTCTATAGCAACTATGGCCAACATCCCAGGTTCTTGCCATTTCTACATCCGTTCAGAGAGGACAGGATTCCCGCCACAGCGGACAGGGTGGCACACATAAAAGACACATTGATGCGCTCAAGGGCTGTCCTAATAGAGGCCAAGAGAAGATACAAGGCTGCGGCAGATAGGAAGAGAAGGCCCGGGCCACTGTACCGCACTGGAGACTACGTCTGGATATCCACAAGAAACATGAGGTTTCGAAAGAACAGTGTGTTCCATCCCAAGTACATGGGCCCCTATCGAATTACCAAGTGTATGGGTCCCGTGAACGTGAAGGTGTGCTTGCCCCAGTCATTGCGGATACACCCTGTCTTTCATGTATCATTGCTCAAACCAGCACCCTCCAAGCCGTCTGGGACACCTAGGCCGGTATGCGTGGAGTCGGAGGTGGAGTATGAAGTGTCGGGCATACGGGCGTCCAAATGGCGCAGGGGGAAGCTGTGGTACCTGGTTGCGTGGAAAGGCTATGGCCCGGAGGAGCATTCATGGGAACCGGCTGAAGGGGTTCATGCTCCGCGCTTGGTCTCCTTGTTCCATCGGCGTTTTCCTGCCAGCGCTGGACCCGTGGGGAGCCGCTGAGAGGGAGGATGTACTGTCAAGAATTCCTGTCATACGAGGGGAGGAAAACGGTAACCAGCGAAAACGGACTACATCTCCCAGGATGCTTAGCGGTTGAGAGGTTATGTAAACAGGAGAGCTGTTACATAACTCAAGGGAAACACGCCCTTATGTAAACAGGAGAGCTGTTACATAACTCAAGGGAAACACGCCCTTATGTAAACAGGAGAGCTGTTACATAACTCAAGGGAAACACGCCCTTATGTAAACAGGAGAGCTGTTACATAACTCAAGGGAAACACGCCCTTATGTAAACAGGAGAGCTGTTACATAACTCAAGGAAAACACGCCCTATAAAGGGAGGAACCGGGAGGTACAACGCTGTCGGATATTGTGTTCACACCGACGTACCTGCTTCGTGAAGAGCAGTGTTCCGGAGTGGTGCTCCAGTAAGGCAAGAACGGAGGTAGGTCGAGTCGTTACTCCCTGGGCCGTGTCTTGCCCCATCGTCACCTGTGAAGGACCCGGAAGCTCTACCGGTCAACCATTGAGCTTCGCTTTTTGACTCGGCTGAGTCCAAGCGCAGTGGCGCTTTTGCTGGTTGGAGTCGTAACTCCCAGCCCGACCAGAGACACAGGGACTGCCAGCTGTAACGCACACCAGGAGGTGTTTGCCGCGTTACAGACTCGGAAGTCCACAGGATCGATCGAGCGGCTGCTCTCGGTTCAGTCTTCTTGCTTGTGATTGGGGTATCGGTGACGCATCACCAGGAGGTGACTCCGCGTCCCGGTGCAGTCTGAGGAAGAGGTTGAGCGGCTGCTCCCTTCAGGTAGAGACCCCGGCTGGGTGTTTCCCTGACTCCTCGATTCTCCCCAACACTCTTCGTGCCCCTCACAGCCTACCGATTGGCATTGTCGGCCATTTCATTTCTGCCCTCTGTTGGCATACGCCGGGACCGGCGTATATGCAGAGGACGGTTAGGACCATCCGTGCTGTGGGCTGGTAGCGTACTTAGCCTGGAGGATTCCAGTGACTATAACTTGTTTATTCTTTGTATTATATTTGCCTTCATTAAAACAACTAACCCTTCACTAGTGGTTGCGTCCTCATTGTCGTGTCTGTTAAACGATCCTGAGACGTTCAGGGCGTTACAAAAATCTACATCATTCAGTCTGCGACTCTGCGTCCAATGTATGGCATCAATCATTACCTGTTCCATCTCATCTTGTTAACGGGCCGTCTATTTCGCCATCATCATCATGGACAGTGCTGTTGTGTCACAGTCATTTCCATTGCGCAGATTGAGTGAGTCCCCTTCCTGTATTGAATTAAAAGCAATGTATCACCAAGATGCAGGAGAAGTACACATTTCTTATTTGCAAGAAGGGGAAAATTAGTGTGTTCTGTAGAAAGTTGATTAGTGGCAGTGCACAATTACATAAATTCATGCGCAACAAACACAACAAAATCTACATCATTCAGTCTGCGATTCTGCGGCCAATGCATGGCATCAATCATTACCTGTTCCATCTTATTTTCAGTTAATGGCCAGTCTCTCTCGGCTCTGAAAGGAGGATAGCTATAGTAGTCATCTGATTCATGGTCCACTTGTTTTGGAGGGACGAGGAAAGTTTGAATTTGTTGTTACCATCATCCAATCATCATTCATGAGGGAAATGGAATTGAGCAGGAGATTCAGTATGATCGAGCGGAGGAGCTGGATTCGGAGGACTGTACTGTCAAATGGCAGACACCTGAAACTTGTATATTAAATTGGAAGAGTAGAAGACGGTGATAATGGATATGTTGCAATTCACAAGTTTATAACCGGAACGACAGACACATAAACAAAGGGGGAAAAAAGGGAGGAAGACAGTAAGTGCGAGTCTAATTGTCAGGGAAGTATAGCTCGTCCTCAAACTCTGGGGGTTCTTCCAGTAGTAGGTAATCATCTGACACAATACTTCCGTCACCTGAGCCGCTGTCCTCATCTTCCTCTGTTGATTCATGCATTGTATAATTCGGTGGTATGAAGTGCTGATTCCTTTTGATCATTGTTAACCTCTCCACGTTTTTTGGAGATAGACTGGTCCTTCTCAATGTTACAATGGAACCAGCAGCACTGAAAATACGTTCAGAAGAGACACTTGCGACAGGGCAAGCCAGATAGCTTATCGCCAGCCTGCTGAGCTGTGGCCATTCAGACCTTTTCCTATACCAATACTGCAATGGGTTTTGATCAACGTACACCTCTGTTGGGTCGTCCAGATAGGCCTGGACCATCCGCTCCATGTTTAGGGTTGCTGATGGTAAGCTTTTGTGCTGTTTTTTCTGTGCATCAGCACTGTGCTTACAATAGCCCATCTTTACATACCAATCCTGTAAAGATGATGATTGTACTCGGCCTAATGATCCAGTTTTTGTTTCTGTAGTCGCTAGTGATGGTGAGTGTTGTGATTGTGAGCCAACCGCACTGCCCTCAGCCGACGAAGTTGCACTTGATTCTGCATGGCCTGCTTCAGTATCAGTACTTATTGTGGGTTGATGTGGCGGGCTTTTAATTAGCAGCCCTTCGTTTTCAAACTTAATGGCTGCTTCAGCTATACAACTTTTGTAGCGGGCAACATCATTGTCGGAAAAAGCAAGGAATAGTCCTAATTTTGCACGTGGATCCAGAATTGTGGCACAAATGTAATGTTCTTGTGACAAAATTTTATTTTGTATCCTTACATTTTCAGTTAAGCGCCTGGATAAGCTCTCCACCAAGTCATGGGCTTGCCTTCTGTCCTCTACACCTTTGTAGGATTCAGACACATTATTCAGCTCATGCTCTAGCATTTGCAACAATGGGATAGCTTGGCCCATTGTACAGTCCTCCTTGCTGACTTCACGTGTGAAGACCTCAAAAGGAGACAGCATCTCAGTCAGGCATTTAATTAGGGTCCATTGCTCCCTCTGAAGGGACATGCCTTTAACACTAGCATCACTGCTTCTGTACCAGACATATTCATGGAGGGACCTGTGCTGTTCGTACAGACGATCAAGCATGTAATACGTTGAGTTCCAAAGTGTTGCCACCTTCTGGATGAGTGCCTTGACTGGCATCCTAAATTCACGTTGGATGATCCTCAGCTGCTTCCGAGCTTTAAAAGAATGGCTGAAATGAGTGCATATTCTTCGGCAGATGGCCAGTAAATTGGTGACTATGGGTTCTTTTTTCAGAAAGTTTTGCACTATAATGTTTATGCAGTGTGCCAAACACGGAACCCTGAAATAGGAACCAAGTTCCATGGCCTTAAGTACATTACTGCCATTTTCTGTGGCAACAAAACCAATACCAAGCCCTCTGGGCCGCAGCCATTCCAAAACCTTGGTGCGAAACTCTTCTAAAATGTTTTCAGCCGTATGAGATTTCTCCATGGCGAACATGGCTACAGTTGCATGTTTCCGAGTACCTTCAAAAATCGCAGCTGTGTCAACAACACCTCGTGCAGATAGTTTATCCCTAACCCCCACAAAAGAAATCCAGTGTGCAGTGATGCACATGTAATCTGTGGCTTGGCAACTGCTCCACATGTCTGTTGTCAGGTGGATATTGTGCACAGCACTCTGCTGCAAACCATGACCAACCAATTCCAGCACATCATGATGTAGTGCCCGAACAGCAATTCTTGCGAAATAGGACCGGCTGGGAACTTTCCATTTCGGGCAGATGGCAGACACAAATTCAAGGAAACCCACCCCTTCCACAAATGAAAAAGGAAGAAGGTCCAGCGCTAACATTTTAGCCAGCTTCGCATTGTACAATCGTGCCGTTGGGTGGTTGCATTGGAACTGCCCCTCCAACCTAAACATGCTCTCAATGGTAGGCTGGCTTACTTTCCTTAGTGGTGCTGTTTTCATTAACCCACTAAGGCTCAACAACACAGATTGTCTCATTGAGGTACTCGCCGGTCGCCTTGGTGTCTCACCCTCACTCTGAGTATGGCTCTTACTGCGGTGCCACTCTGATGTTACTGAGGAGGATGTGGGCGTTACCACTGCAGTGACTGCACTACTGGAGACAGGGCTAGAAATGCCTCCCTGTTCTTCACCTGCCACCACAATAATATCGCTCCCTGATTCTGAATCCTGAGCAACTTCAATGGGTTTAGTTTTTCTACTTTCTTTTAACTTAAGTAGGTGATCCTCCCACACGATAGTGTGGTGTATTCTGAGATGACTTGCTTGTCCTCCGGTACCATAGTTTGTACCAAGCTTACCACGCCGAACACCTTGCCGACAAATTGAGCATATAGCAACGTTCTCCTCCTTGGCGCTAATAGAAAAGAAGTCCCAAACTGGGGAGGAGAACTTTCTGGCACTGCTGGATGTGCCACTTTCAACACCAGATGAACTTGAGGGGGTGCTTGAAAATATGTGACCCTGTCCACCTACACTGTGACTTTTACTACCACTTCCTACTGAGATGGTGGAGCTGGATGTAGGTCCCTGCCGGGCCTTGGAAAATATGGCAGCTGGAGGTAGTGGTGGTGTAACCTGTGTTAGTGAGATCCGTGCTACATCCCGCTCAGAAGCAGCCTTTCTGGATAGGGTGAGAATGGCTCGTCTTCATCAACATCATCACCCCCCTCTTCTACATCTACCTCCATAACTCTAAGTTTTTCTGCGACCTTCCTTTTCAGAAGCATTGTCTTGTGGCGTATATCACTCTCAGACCGAGCTGGTGGGACCCAAGTGTCATCACGATCATCAGAAGCGGGGCTTGAAGAAGAAGATGATGGACTAAGCCTCCTTTTCCTTGCTGGTGGTCTGGAAGACAATAGATCTTCTGAAACAGTAGTTTGACTTTGCTCCACTTTGTCTGCAGGAAGCTCGATTTCCTGAAATGCCCCTACGTCAGGAGCAACAACTACTATGGTGGGCTGTTGCGGCAGCTGCTGCTGTTCTTGTTGCGGCGGCTGCTGCTGTTCTTGTTGCGGCGGCTGCTTCTGTTCTTGTTGCGGCGGCTGCTGCTGTTCTTGTTGCGGCGGCTGCTTCTGTTCTTGTTGCGGCGGCTGCTGCTGTTCTTGTTGCGGCGGCTGCTGCTGTTCTTGTTGCGGCGGCTGCTTCTCTTCTTGTTGCGGTGGCTGCTGCTGTTCTTGTTGCGGCGGCTACACACTGATCTGCTGAGTTTGCGCCTGCGTTGAACTTGATTGTGTACTACTTTGCGGTAATGACATTTCTTCAACATCGCTGCTCGTTAGTAGACTGGCTACCTCTGCAACACTAAAGCCCTTGGGCCTAGGTTGGTGGGGTTGGACTGCTGTGCTGCTCCCAGCTTGGTTCCCGGACAACGCTTTGGTGCCAAAAAAAACATTGGCCGGCACACCACCAGTCGTGGTTAATGGCACTTCCTTTTTCTGTTCCTTCTTCTCACCGGCAACTTTCTTGGTACTGGACCTGGTACCTTTCTTTGGGGCCATCTTCTTCAGACGTCAGGCAGGATGCAGATGCACAACAAGTTCTGGTCACATGTGGACATGATGCGCAGCAGGACTTCTGTCTGGCTGGCAGTACAACAGGTAGCCGGATGATGCTGATGACACCTCCTACTCTGTCTTTTGTGCACCTAAAAGCAAATAAGACAGGAGAAGAACATCAGTGAAATGTTGCATTTGTTGTTGTGGCTCAGTACTAGCTCTGTACTAGTGCAAACAAAAGATAGTCTAGCCATTTATGACTTTTTTTTTTAACTAGAGCTATGTTATACTACTGTGTACAGCCACACACTACACTCTCAGGAAGGATAGGAAAGTTAATAATAACCACCAAAATAAAAATGTAATGAAAGTGGGGTGGACCATTACATTATTTGAGCATCTCAGCATCCATGGAGCTGGTGCTGGCAAAGGGGGAGGATGGATGGAAGCAGTAAGCCAAATAGCCAATAGGAAAACCATGCAGGCCTATGGCAAAAGCAGGACACTAATAACTCACAGTCCAAACACCAAAAAAGGCCACCACCCACATGGACACTCACAAATCACAAACAAGCCAGGGGCCTCGGAAACACCAGGAGCTGACAAAAGGCCTATAAAAGGCAGGTAAAGGATGCATGCTAAAGCACACTGCTCTGCCTTTTTAATGCAAAAAAATGGAAATACGAACATTCACAGGCCCCAAAAAGGTCTGCAGGGTGCATGCATTGCACACCAACACACCAGACACATACAACAAAAGCATGTCTTTAAGACAACCAACATCAGAAAGGCCACCCCAAAAAACACACTTCCCCAACTCAATCCAATGCCATCCATGCCCTAAATGATGTCTAAATTCAACAGATCACACAGAAAACACTTGATTAATAAAGCTGTGGCTACCTGCTCTGATCCTAGTGGATGAAAAAGCAGGCCTGTTGGCAGACAAGGCCAGGCAAGCTTGCAGGCCTAGGCCTCAAAATGGCCACCAGCCACATGGTCAGGCCCAACAACATCACAAAGGCAACCCCCAAAAAAACACACTTCCCCAACTCAATCCAATGCCATCCATGACCTAAATGATGTCTAAATTCAACAGATCACACAGAAAACACTTGATTAATAAAGCTGTGGCTACCTGCTCTGATCCTAGTGGATAAAAAAGCAGGCCTGTTGGCAGACAAGGCCAGGCAAGCTTGCAAGCCTAGGCCTCAAAATGGCCACCAGCCACATGGCCAGGCCCAACAACATCACAAAGGCCACCCCCAAAAAACACACTTCCCCAACTCAATCCAATGCCATCCATGCCCTAAATGATGTCTAAATTCAACAGATCACACAGAAAACACTTGATTAATAAAGCTGTGGCTACCTGCTCTGATCCTAGTGGATGAAAAAGCAGGCCTGTTGGCAGACCAGGCCAGGCAAGCTTGCAGGCCTAGGCCTCAAAATGGCCACCAGCCACATGGCCAGGCCCAACAACATCACAAAGCCACCCCCAAAAAACACACTTCCCCAACTCAATCCAATTCCATCCATGCCCTAAATGATGTCTAAATTCAACAGATCACACAGAAAACACTTGATTAATAAAGCTGTGGCTACCTGCTCTGATCCTAGTGGATGAAAAAGCAGGCCTGTTGGCAGACAAGGCCAGGCAAGCTTGCAGGCCTAGGCCTCAAAATGGCCACCAGCCACATGGCCAGGCCCAACAACATCACAAAGGCCACCCCAAAAAAACACACTTCCCCAACTCAATCCAATGCCATCCATGCCCTAAATGATGTCTAAATTCAACAGATCACACAGAAAACACTTGATTAATAAAGCTGTGGCTACCTGCTCTGATCCTAGTGGATGAAAAAGCAGGCCTGTTGGCAGACAAGGCCAGGCAAGCTTGCAGGCCTAGGCCTCAAAAGGGCCACCAGCCACATGGCCAGGCCCAACAACATCACAAAGGCCACCCCCAAAAAACACACTTCCCCAACTCAATCCAATGCCATCCATGCCCTAAATGATGTCTAAATTCAACAGATCACACAGAAAACACTTGATTAATAAAGCTGTGGCTACCTGCTCTGATCCTAGTGGATGAAAAAGCAGGCCTGTTGGCAGACCAGGCCAGGCAAGCTTGCAGGCCTAGGCCTCAAAATGGCCACCAGCCACATGGCCAGGCCCAACAACATCACAAAGCCACCCCCAAAAAACACACTTCCCCAACTCAATCCAATTCCATCCATGCCCTAAATGATGTCTAAATTCAACAGATCACACAGAAAACACTTGATTAATAAAGCTGTGGCTACCTGCTCTGATCCTAGTGGATGAAAAAGCAGGCCTGTTGGCAGACAAGGCCAGGCAAGCTTGCAGGCCTAGGCCTCAAAATGGCCACCAGCCACATGGCCAGGCCCAACAACATCACAAAGGCCACCCCAAAAAAACACACTTCCCCAACTCAATCCAATGCCATCCATGCCCTAAATGATGTCTAAATTCAACAGATCACACAGAAAACACTTGATTAATAAAGCTGTGGCTACCTGCTCTGATCCTAGTGGATGAAAAAGCAGGCCTGTTGGCAGACAAGGCCAGGCAAGCTTGCAGGCCTAGGCCTCAAAAGGGCCACCAGCCACATGGCCAGGCCCAACAACATCACAAAGGCCACCCCAAAAAACACACTTCCCCCAACTCAATCCAATGCCATCCATGCCCTAAATGTGCTTGAAAATGAAATACATTCAAAAAAGTAAAAACAACAAAAGGAACAGTTGCTTCATCATGCACACACACACCCATGAGGCCATGCCCATGGCTAGCTCGGGCCTACTACTACTACCCACAAAATAAAAAAAATAAAAAAAGGAATGATGATAATTAATTATCAAAAATAAATTGTAGTTACAACAACTGCAATGCCCACAATCAAACAAACACAACAACCACTTACTTGTAAAATATCCTATTCCAAAAATCCTCAAATCCAATTGCAATGATGCAGCAGACAAAAAGAGTGATCTTTCCAGCTCCAAATCCAAAGGCAGAATGAGCAGGAGATGGACAAAGCACTGGGAGGAGCCTGCTGGACAGGAACAGGAAGTTGGAGATTCTGTGTCACTTCCTCCCTCTCTCCACCTTTTAAAAAAATGACTCCTTGCACAAAAAAGGAAAGCCAAATGTCAATGTAAGAAGTTGTTTTCATCCAAAATCAGCATTTGCAGATGGTTTCATGCTGCTAGAGCCGATATTCCTCTCCAAATTGAAAATTTTACGTTGTTGAGTTCTCGAGCTTCACATTACTTCCGCCGGCGTGTCGAAAATGACATGATCGCGTTCTCTTCTTTGTCCCTGTCGCGTTGGATATGACGTGTTCGGGGTCCCTTTCTCCTGTTCGCGTTCGATTAGACGTGCCCGCGTCCTCATCCTCTGGCTCGCGATGTAGAATGACATGTTCGAGATCTCAATCTTCTCATACTCGCGCGGTGCATGATCGCGAGAAGAAAGACGTGATCGCGCGACAAATGGCGTGATCGCGCGACAAATGACGTTAATGCGGCCGCGAACTGTCGCGAGACAGCGCAAAATGGCTACCAAAATCCAACATCTCGTGGAGAACGCGACCGGGTCGGGAAAACTTGTCGGCGAACGCTGGGTTTCAGGTAAGGCGATCGCGAGAATGTATTTTTTTACAGCGCGAGCAGGAAACAAATTATCGCTAAGCTGCGGAATGCGGAAATTTTGACATTTTCGTGCTTTCCGCGGAACGCGAAAATGCCAAAATATCGCAATTTCCGCGAACGGAATTTTGGCCCAGGCCTAGCCCACTATACCACCCCAGTTTGGACCCAGCCACATGCAAATCAGTCTTGACCCTATTCCTCATGAGAACAGTCCAGCCTGACCTGCCAAGCCAGGCCCTCCCTGGACTGGAAACAAGCATCCTGGTACCCGTTTTGGGTATATCACCCCTCATCAGCCAGGCTAGCTTTAATCCAGTGGCACAGTTAGCAAGGGACCCATGTCTGGGCTTACCCATCCCACTTAGGGCGAAAAGTGTAACTGCAACAAATGATGGATGGAATGCTGAATGATTCAAACATTCTCCCCCAGTCAAGAGATCTGGGATAAATCCATCGTTTTTTTGCCCACTAAGCCACCCCAGTTTGGACCTAGCCATACGTAAGTCAGTCTTGACCCTATTCTTCATGGGAGCAGTCCAGCGTGAACTGCCAAGCCATGTTCTCTCTGCACCGGAAACAAGCATCCTGGGGCCGGTTTCAGGGTATTTCACCCCTCATCAGCCAGGCTAGCTTGAATGTAGTGGCACAGTTAGCAAGGGACCCACATCTGGGAATGTACATCTCACTTAGGGCGAAAAGAGTAACCACAACAAATGATGGACGGAATGCTGAATGATTGAAACATCTTTCCCCATTCAAGAGATCTGGGTTAAATCCATCGTTCTTTTGTCTACTACGCCACCCCAGTTTGGACCCAGCCATATTTAAATCAGTCTTGAACCTCTTCATCATGGAAACAGTCCAGCCTGAACTGCCAAGCCAGGTCCTCTCTGAACTAGAAGCAAGCATCCTGGGACCGGTTTTGGGGCATGTCACCCCTCATCAGCCAAGCAGAGAGTGGAGTGTCGAGTTTTGTAGAGTGGAGAGTCATGGAGTAGAGTGAAGTGGTGTAGAGGGGAGTGATGTAGAGTTGAGTGATATAGAGCGGAGTGATATTGAGTGGACTGATGTAGAATGGAGGGGCGTAGATTGGAGAGGCGTTGAGTGGAGGGACATAAAGTGGAGTAGAGTGTTATGTTATGGCACCGAGTGGAGTAGGGCTCTGTGGAATGTCTGGGCATAGAGAGGATGGGTGTCGAGTGAATTAGAGTTTTAGTGTGTTGTAGAGTGGAGTGAAATAGAGTGGAGTAGGGTGGAGTGGCATGGAGTGGAGTATAAAGGTGTTTAGTGGAGTGGCATAGAGTGGAATGTCGTAACGTGGAGTGCCATAGAGTGTTGTGGAGTGGTGCAGAGTGGGATAGAGTATGGTAGAGTGGCATGGAGTGCCATGGAGTAGAGTGTCGTAGAGTGGTGTGGCGTAGAGTAGAGTGTCATGGAATGGAGTGTTGTAGAGTGTCATGGAGGGTTGTAGAGTGTCTGAGAGTACAGTGGAGTAGAGTGTTGGGCAGTGGAGTGGAGTAGTGTCTGAAAACAGAGTGGAGGGGCATAGAGTAGGGGGCTTAGAGTGAAGGGGCATAGAGTGAAACAACATAGAGTGGAGGGGTGTAGAGTGAAGTAGAGTGGTGTGGAGTGAAGTAGAGTGGAATATCGTAGA
This sequence comes from Triturus cristatus, assembly GCF_964204655.1. Lineage (NCBI taxonomy): Eukaryota > Metazoa > Chordata > Amphibia > Caudata > Salamandridae > Triturus > Triturus cristatus. The sequence goes on along the minus strand of NC_140594.1, from coordinate 223,987,146 downwards.
ATGAAGTGCTGTAGAGTGGAGTGGAGCGGTGTACAGTGGTATAGAGTGGAGTAGAGTGTCATAGAGTGGAGTGAAGTGTCATAGAGTAGAGTGCCGTAGGGTAGAGTAAAGTGGCGTAGAGTGTTGTAGAGTGGAGAGGCATAGAGTGGCTTAGAGGGGAGTGGCATAGAATGCCATGGAATGTCACCGAGTGGAGTGTCATATAATGGAGTTGCATAGAGTTGAGGAGAGTGGCTTAGAGTGAAGTGGCGTACATTATATTGGCGCAGAGGGGAGTAGAGTCTGGTAGTGTGGAGTGGAGTAGTGAAGTAGCATAGAGTGTGGTATAGAGGAGTGACATAGAGTGTCCTAGAATGAGGTGGCATAGAGTGGCTTAGAGTATCGTAGAGATGAGTGGTGTGGCATAAAGTGAAGTAGAGAGTGATGGACCGGAATGGTGTAGAGTGGCGTAAACTGGAGTAGAGTGTCATAGAGTGGAGTGGAGTGGCATAGAGTAGAGTGGAAAGGGTGTAGAGAGGAGTTGAGTTGAGTAGCATAGAGTGGAGTGGTGCATAGGGGAGGACCATAGAGTGGAGTAGTGTCGTAGAGTGCTCTAGAGTGGAGTGGCATAAATTGGAGTTGAGTGGAGTGGCATGAAGTGGAGTAGAGTAGTGTAAAGTGGAGTGGTGTAGAGTGGAGAGGCGTAGTGTGAAGTGGAGTGTCTTAGAGGGTCTTAGAGTGTAGTATCATAGAGTGACGTGGAGTGGTGTAGAATGGAACAGAGTGGTGTGGAGTGGCGTGGAGTAGAGTGATGTAGATTGGAGTAGGAAAGAGTGGCATAGAGGGTGTGGCGTAGAGTCAAATGTCATGTATTGAGTGTTGTAAATTGGAGTGGCAAAGAGTGTTCTGGCATAGAGTGGAGTGTCACGTAGTTAGTGTTGTAGAGTGTCATGGAAGGTCATGGAGTGAAGTGTCATAGAGTGGAGTACAGTGGTCAGAGTGAATTAGAGTGTCAGACAGTGGAGTGGAGCAGAGTGTCGTAGAGTGGAGTAGAGTGAGTGGTGTAGAGTGGGGTGTGTGGAGTGGAGGGGCGTAGAGTGGAGTTGAGAAGAGTGGAGTTGAGTAGAGAGGAATGTCATGGAGTGGAGTGGAATGGAGTGTCGTAAAGTGGAGCGAAGTGGTGTACAGTGGCATAGAGTGGAGTAGAGTGTCAAAGAGTGGAGTGGCGAAGAGTGGAGTAGAGTGTCATAGAGTGGAGTGATGTAAAATGGAGGGGAGTAAAGTGGTATAACGTAGAAGGGAGTAAAGTATCATAGAATGGAGTAAAGCGTCATAAAGTGGAGTAGAGTGGAGTGGAGTGCCATAGAGTGGAGTAGAGTTGCCAAGAGTGTTGCAGAGTGGCCTAGAGTGAAGTTGCATAGAGGGGAGGGGCATGGAATGGCACAAAGTGGCATAGAGTGTTGTAGAGCGGAGTGAACTGGTGAAGTGGAGTGGCGCAGAGTGGCCTAGAGCAGCGTGGCATTGAGTGTCGTAAAGAAGAGTAGAGTGGAATGGTGTAAAGTGGCTTAGAGTGGAGTGGCATAGAGTGGGGTGGAATAGAGAGGATCAGCTTAGAGTGGAGTAGAGTGTCATGGAGTGGAGTGGTGTAGAGCTGTCATGGCCGAAACTCCTCAGGATCGTACGTTGTTCAAATGGTCCACCTCTCGACACCACCACGGTCTGAACGTAAGTACACAGACTCCATGGAGTGGTCAAGCGGGGGAAGGGAAGGAAGGGGACAGCGGGGATGGAGTCCTGTAAAAGAACAAGACAGGTATAAACACCAAGATCACCTATAACTTCTTCCTTTCCTAAACTAACCCTTTTAGATGATAAGTTGAACCCTTAAGGGCTGTACGTGTAAAGAAAGACAGTCTTCTCTTCTACTTTGCGTATCACCTAGGATGAGTATAAGTTGCCAGCTCGATCTAGAGGTGAAACATAACAATCAGCAGGTATCTCAGCTTGACAGAACATCAATAATGGAGGGTACACAGTGGATAGACCAACATACCAATTAGTCAATCCGATTTGGCGGAGACAGGGGTGTGGAAGAGCCGTCCTCCAGCTCACTCTCTGTACCCCTGCTTCTAGGCACATAAAGAAACATACATGACTAATTAACCATGGCTGCAAGTACACCAACTTATACCAGGAATCAGAGGTTTGCCCTCTGTTGCAATACGTCTTGAACAGAGGCCTGAAGACACAAGGGGATTTTCACAACACACAAGGAGAGTACACAACAGTCTCACTCTTAAAGGCACCTCTCTCTGAGGAGGAGTTAAACATCACTCTTGAAAAGTAATATAAACACATAGAAAGCGCCCATTGCTCCGGGCGGTTTAACCGAAGGAAACGGAGTGTTCCTTCTTCTAAAAGAACAATGCCGTGTGATCAGGGCTATTAAATAAACAATCGTTTTCCCCGCATGAACCGATGTCGGTTCGCCAACGCGGGAAAACGACTCTGGACTCGCTTGCCCAGAATCCTTAGCAGCCTGTTAGTGTTGTTGTAAGGTAAAATATCAGGGAGTTCCTATCCTTTGATATTCAGACAGGTAACAGTAGTACAAGCGTAATCAAGGAAAAGAGGCTATGCTGCTAAGCTACTCCACAAGGAACTTGTATATAGTCCCGCCAACGGAGCAACCCACCGAAGCAGCGATAGTGCCCCCTCAGTCGCCACCACAAGGAAAAGAGCCCACAGCGTGTGACCTGGTAATGGATTAGTGAGTTTTTGGTGCATGAAGCACCCTTATCAGCCTCCTTCTTCACTGCAACTCCTTACAAAAATGTAATCGGCGCCTCTCCGATGTTCTGGGTGTTCCTTGAAGGAAACGCCTCAGGCGCGTGCTGACGTCACCGGTGTCAGAACCGCCGAGGCTCATGGGAATCGTAGTTTAGTTTACTATGGCCGCGCTGTAGCACGTTGGGGCAGTGTTCTTCCGTTTCCCCTTCAGATGGGACGCGTCAAGAGCAGAGTGGCGCAGCGTAGAGGGTAGAAGAGTGTTGTGGAGCTGAGGGTGTGGTAGCACACTGCCTTTACAGACAACACATTTTCAACTGAAATGACCATTACATATGCCCAGACATACACTTTTACTGATAAAACGATACAGCACACAAACGATAAAGTGTGGAAATGGCATCACCTAGTGTATTGATTTGTTTTGATCATATTAAAATATTTGTTTTCACACTTCAGAGTTACAACAAAGTGTGCTTCATTAGTGCTTTTTTCATTCTGATATATTCTGAAATATTTGCACAGTTTATTTACAGACATTTACATTTTCTTGTGTGCTAGAATAAAATAACATCATACAGCCTTCCTCTAGCACACCTCTAGTACCCGGCATGATTGTCACATGAATCCTCTCACTTTGAACTCAGAGAAAGAAAAGTAAACACCAAGCTCCCTCGAAAGACAGGGCCCAACATTTGACCTCTGTCTTTAACCCCTTCCACGCTGTACTGCTCGATTTTCCCGGCCTTCCGGTGTTGCAGAGCAATCCATATGACTTCAGTCTCTTTCCATCCGAGTCTAAGGACTGGAGTAGTGAGTAGGGCCTATCTATTAGACACTTGTGACACCATCCCGTGCTCCTACCCTTAGCTCAGGGCCTATATACATAGCCTAGGGAATAGATTCGTTAGCCTTGAGGATAATTTGCCCTATAGTGAGGTTGTTTCATGGAGCTGTGTTGAATTCAGGCCTGGTAGGCCTCAAACGGGAGAGACTCCATCTTTCTTTCTGCTCCGGCAGCCCGGGACCTTTCCAGAGGGAGGGGGATGTTTTAGTTATGAGGTGTTATTCGCTCGGAGAGAACCGGTTCAGGCCGGCCCTTATCGAAGGATTGTATTTTTCTTCATGCCGAAGACACTACATCAGGCCGGCCGGCTGGGAAAGTGTCCTTGGTACGGGGAGGTACAGGAATTTGGTGGGCGGCAGGTTTCGAGCTGGAAATTTCCATGAGGGAATGCACTTCTATATTAGTGAAAGTCTGAGTGAGATAAGGGCACTTGCTTCTAGACCATAGGCGGCATCTGGCCGTTAGCAGAAGAGCTATTACTTATTCCAGGGAAGACTGATGATGAACTTGAATCCAAAGAGGAGAGAGTAGCCGATAAGGACGAGGTTCCAGTGACTCGGAGAGGGAGAAGGGAGCAGACCCACAACTGCAGAGGGGTGACTTCCAGGCTAAGCCGAGGCATAGACGAGAAGGGAACCTAGATGACCATTGAGCACGGGCTACGTACCATAAAGGTGAAGTCGATCCCTTTTTCTTTAGAGTATACAACTTAACCTTTCACTTTCCTTGCAGGTTGTCTATATATATAATGTATTCTGCGAATGTGCATGTGGCATTTAAATAAAGTATTTAGCTTGTTGTACGTTAGCATGTGTTGTGTACTTTTGTATAGGAGGATAGCCTATTCTTTAGTCAGAGTTGCCTTAAAATGAACAGAGGTTAATCCTGGTCAGGTAAGTGGTAACTGGATGAGGGGGAAAACAAGCCCCTCGAACTAGAGAACAGGTTGTGCTCAACTAATAGTCTTTGTGTGATCTGATATATGGTAACCCCGATTCCCCTGTTGTGTACCGCAGTAATAATAGGATGAGCTCGTGCTAAGGCTGCCGTGTAGGTAGGAGATTCTGGGTCTGACTGAGGCCGCGAGATCGTGTGTGTGTCGCTGCCGAATGGGTAGGAGATTCTGGACCTGACGGAGGTCGCGAGACTTTGTGTGTTGCTACCGGATGGGTAGGAGATTCTGGGTCTGACTGAGGCCGCGAGATCGTGTGTGTCGCTGCCGAATGGGTAGGAGATTCTGGGTCTGACTGAGGCCGCGAGATCGTGTGTGTGTCGCTGCCGAATGGGTAGGAGATTCTGGACCTGACTGAGGTCGCGAGACTTTGTGTGTTGCTGCCGAATGGGTAGGAGATTCTGGACCTGACTGAGGTCGCGAGATCGTATGTGTCGCTGCCGAATGGGTAGGAGATTCTGGGTCTGACTGAGGCCGCGAGATCGTGTGTGTGTCGCTGCCGAATGGGTAGGAGATTCTGGACCTGACTGAGGTCGCGAGACTTTGTGTGTTGCTGCCGAATGGGTAGGAGATTCTGGACCTGACTGAGGTCGCGAGATCGTGTGTGTGTCGCTGCCGAATGGGTAGGAGATTCTGGGTCTGCCTAAGGCCGCGAGACTGTGGTTGCTGAGATTGCGAGGCTGTGAGGTCTTGATATATATATATATATATATAATAGGAATTCCCTGTCCTTAGGTGGTACTTATATATGTGGTTATTTAGGTGTAAAAAGGCCCTAGGGAGGGGGTAACGTTCTGTTTTGGGTCAGAAGGGCTCTGTAGAGCGGGTTCCACCCGATCCGAAAACCCAAGCAGAACACACGCGGGGCGGATTCCCCCGCGGTGCTGACCGTTGCTTGCGCGGGCGTGGTCATGACGGAACGGTTCCGTCATGAGCACAGCTCAACCGACGCTCATGACGGAACCGTTCCGTCATGAGCGTCGAAGGGGTTAAATGCACAGTTAACGTGACAAAATAAGAAGAAAATGTAAATTCCTCTATGCAGATAGCGAGCACTCATGGAAGAATACAGTAAACAGGCTATGCTCCACCAGAGGGAAAAAGACATACTGAGCTGAAAACAAAGCCAGCAAATGTAAAGCAAGCAACTCTGAGTTACAAAACATAAAGCCAATGGTAAGCAATGGTCAGAATGCATTCCCTAGGAAGTGTTGCATATGTTTCCGAGAAGTCTTTGCAAACCAGACAACTGCATTGTCTGGTAGGCTTTGACCTGAAAAGGAATTCTGAACAGACAGACTACTTTCAAAGTATAAGGTTTCCAAGTCTTTTTAAGCTACTGGTTACTTCATGCCACACAGGTTTTAAATGGTGTATACAATATGTTTTACCTAAACAATCATTATGTAAGGTACATGCTGTAGAGCCCTCCCCCGCCCCGAGTATGCAAATCAATACACCACACATGGAGCTCTGGATTGTAAGTCTTTATACCTCAGCATACAATCACACTCTGCTCTCTGCTTACGTCATAACCATTAATAACCATACCTTAACACCTCCCAACCAGTTCCGTACTTCCTCTCCTAAGTCTGCCCAGAACCGCAAGGGTCCTGGTACAAATAATCTCATGATACTACATCTCCCCCTTGTTAATTAAAAAGTACAAATAACAGTTATATTATATCTCTTTGATGAGTCGTTGAGGCGCTTGCACTAGTCGACCAGATTGGGTGACAGGGAGTGGTTGAGATGCACTCTGTTTAGGCACTGATGGTTCAGGTTCTGATGCTTGATCTGTACTGTTAGGCGGGACAGCCTCGTTGGTAGGTGTAGAAACTGATGACCGCAGGGGTATGTGTTTGACATGTGACGGGTCCCATTTGATGGAAAGTCTGGGACGTTACGCAGTGACTATGTGTCTTTTGTACGTCACAACCCTCAGAGGATCAACAGCAAATGAAGTGTCTGTTTCTTGTTTTTGCTTCTGCCTAACCAGGAGTGAGTCACTTTTAGTGAAGACTGTCTCTTGGGCTCTCTTAGGCCTTTTGGCGTACATCTTTATCTTGCACTTTTGAGAAGTGTCGTTGACACAAACCTTGTAAGCACTCAAGGATTGCTCTGCTGTCCATTGTGGCAGTTTGGTTCTGATGACTCTTCCAAACAGCAAGGTGGCAGAGCTTTCACCTGTTGTGGAGTGAGGAGTTGAACAATAGTCACAGAGGGCTTGGCACAGGACATGCTTCAATTCAGTCCTCTCAAGGGATGCTTGCTGAATAACCCTTTTGAGGGTAACAATAAGGCATTCTATGACACCATTTGCTTGGGGCCACAGAGGTGTACTCTTTTGATGCTTGACATTCATTCTGACTAGGAACTCTCTGAACTCTTTGCTGTTGAACGGTGGATCGTTGCCAGATTTGAGAATGGCGCAATACCCCATGCTGCAAAGTTGTTGTCTAGCCGCTGAATGACCTTGTCCTGGGTTGTTGATTATAAATCCTCTACCAAAGACAAATATGGTATTCATCAATGACTATCATGAGATGATGTTTGTTTCTTAGGGGCCCATAGAAATCAATTGCAATCCTTACACAAGCCTTCGTAGGAAGGTCAGACATGGTCAGGGGATGTTGAGTCACTTTGGGAGAAAGGCAGTTCCAACGTTCCTTTTACAGGATTTAGCCAGAATTATGTGTTTGAGGATATGCATGTTCTTGTCAGCACTTGTAGCCTCAGTAATCTGTTCAAATGATATCGCCGCCTGCATACTTGACTTCACAATGAAGTAGATGTGCTCCTTTGCTATCTTGGATGTCGAACTGTGATGATTCAATGGTGCTCGTGAAAAATAATCAGCAGGGTTGTGGTCTTCACCCGGCTTGTGTACAATTGCATAATCATGCTCTTGCAGTCTCAGACCCCACCTATCAATGCAAGGGGGCATCTTGGCTTTCAAATTTCCGAAGAAGGTGAATAGCGCTTGGTGGGCTGTGATGATAGTGAAATGTTTTCCGTAGAGAAACACATGAAAATGCTTGCAGGCTCATACTACAGCCAGGCTCCTCTTCTCTGGCTGAAAATAGGCACATTCAGTGTAAGACAGACTTCAACTGGCATAAGCCACAGTGTGTCTCAAAGCATTCAGATGACCATTATGTTGAGCAAAGATTGGCCCCAGCCCCACCGGGGTCTCATCCACTGTGATCTCAGTGTATAGTTTAGGGTCAAAGTAGGCCATCTCTGTTGCATTCTCGATTGCATGTTTGATTCCTTTGAAACTTTGATTACATTCAACAGACCAATGTAACAGGACATATATTTTTGTCAGCTCTCTTAATGGAGCGCTTATAGTAGCAAAACCACAAATGTATCGTGAGCAGTAGCTGCCCATAATTAGGAAAGATTGTAGCATGATGACATCTTGCGGGGAGCAAGTAGCTGACAGTTCTTTTACTTTATTAGGGTCATGAGTCATTCCCCCATCAGAAAATAAGTGTCCAAAGAATTTGAGTTTGGTCTTGTGAAACTCACACTTTTCCACGTTCAGAGTAAGACCTACACCGGCAAGTATTTGGCACACTTGTGTAAAAACCTTGTTGTGCTTCTTTCGTATCGCTCAAAATACTAATATGTCATCCCTGTAATTAAAAGCGTTTGTGACAGGTTGAATTATTCAACGTATAACATCCTGAAATAGTTCTGCAGTAGACATTACTCCAAAACTCAACATTTTGTATCTGAACAAACCAACATGAGTTGAAAAAGTAATGATGTACCAGCAATTCTCTTCCAATTCGAGTTGATGATATCCCTTGTTCAGATCAAGATGGGAGAAAACACCGTTCAGTTGCTTGATCATGTCCGCTATACGCAGACAAGGATGTCTTTCTCTTGTGATTGCTTTGTTGGGCTGGCGTATATCAACACAGATGTGCACTGCACCCTACAGGTACTTTTGCGAACCACCACGACTATGGGCGACACCCATGGCATAGGACTAGTGGAGTGCTTGATGTCATGCTTCAACAGCGTTTCTAGTTCTTTTTCAACGGCTTCTTGAAAGTAGAAAGTTACTCTGCGGTCACGCTGGGCAACAGGAGAAATGTCCTCATTGATGTGAAGTTGCACTTTCATTGTCTTGAGCCTGCCCAGGTCGTGAGATAACGTTGGGAACTGACTCACAACTTCAGACTGAGTGTGGATGTTGTAATTGATAGATATCAGTCCCATGTCAGCAGCGGTGGCAAAGCTAAGCAGGCAAGCACTGGATAAAGCTCCTTGAAGAACGTGAATTGGCGCTTGCACTGATGCTGCTTTATGTCTCAAAGTCGCTATGAATGACCCTTGACTCTGCAACGGTTTAAAAGCTCCCCACGTGTATACTTTTGTTTTTGACGGGTAGAGACGTGGTATAGGAGATACGCCGCTGAACTTCTCAACTGGCATAATGTTAATCGACACATGACTGTCTATCATTAAAGTTATGGGGCAACTATTGACCTTTAATGTAATCTTGGGGCAATGTCAACATGAGTTTTGTTGTTTCGTTTGTTTTTTTGCTTTTTTTCATAGGTACTTACTTGCAAGCAGCCAGTCCTACATGTGCCGGTCGTTTGTGGGTCAATGCCATCAGCAAACAACCGTGTGGTGGTGCCCTGGGGGGGGGGAGATACACTAGAAACCCACAAGACTGGCCCACAGGAATACACATAGAGATACAGTACGTCAGTAGTTAGTGAAGGTGACAACCACTAGCGGTTGACGCTCCGTTTATTTATAACCTCCCGTCCGCACCCAGCCGGGAGGGTAAAAGCAATACATTGTAGTGTAGCAGCTGGATGGCTCACTACATCCCTCATAACCTTTAATAAGGAAAAACACAAAACATGAGCAAAGAAATTCCGAAAGTTCACTTTACAGCTTCCCCACCGGGCACATATACTCTCTCAGCCTTTGGCTTTCTCCATTACCTTCTGCTTCCACCTCTTGTCCCCTTGTTTCTTCCGCCTCTCTCACCTCTCTTTCTGTTTCTTCCCGGAGTGTTACGTACAACTCCACACCTCCGGTCTCACTCCCTGGTTCCTCCCGTGGCTCTCTCTGTTCTCCACCTTCTCTCACTCCCTCCTGACTCCAGACTTTTTGAACCATGACACGTTTCACGACAGTTGTCGATATACCCCCCCGGGCAGTGACCATGGTACCTTTTATTCCCACCACGGTCCAGATGCCCCTCTCGAAAGGTGTATTGAACTTGAACCCTTGATGGCGGTTCTTCACAATGACGCGGTTGCCTATCTCCAGACTCACACTTTGGGTCCGCCTGCTCCGGTTGGCCCTTTCGTTGTTCATTCTTCTCTTCGCCTGCCTCAACGTTTACCATTCCTGGAGTCCACTGACGGCACCACATCTCTCACGGCCCTTCTAATCATGAGTTTGCTGGGGGAACAGCTGGTGGTGCAATGAGGCGTTTGCCGGTATGCCCTCAGGAATTGATGCAGACACCCCTCCATCTCCACTTGCTGCTCAAGCACAATTCTCAGTGCCTTATTAAGGGCCCGCATAAAGCGTTCCACCTCTCCATTAGCCTGCGGCCATTGAAGTGTCACCTTTCTGTGTCTGATGTTGCAGTGGTGCAAGAACTCTCTGAACTCCTCTCCCTGAAATGACGGCCTGTTGTCCATTCGAATCTCTTGAGGCAAACCTAACATTGCCAAGGTCTTTTCCAGAGCCGGCCTGATGTTTTTGAATGCCATCGACAGTACCACTTCTACTACCAGGAATTTTGAATGCTGGTCCATCATTACCAGTGTAGCCCGGCCAGCTGGTAATTTTCCAAAGTCCATGCTGATCGCTGTCCATGGCTCTGTACTAGCTTCTTCTGTTATTATTGGGTGCAGAGGTGGCTCACTCTCAGTTATAAGACACGAGTGGCTTCCTCTCACTATGTCCTCAATCATCCTGTCCACCCCTAGGAACAAGACTTTGGTCCTCATTCTAGCCTTGGTTTTGGCTATGCCTTGATGACCTTGGTGCACTAGTCCTGCTGTCCTTCTCCACATTTTCCGGGGCACCACTATTAAAGGCCCTCTCAGCACCAATCCTTCCTCACTCTCACTGAGCTCATCCCTGCACCGCCACAGCCCCGTTCTTGTTTCTCTTTCATCATTCGTCATCCTCCCGACTCCATCCAAGAAGTTTTCCTCCAGGGCCACTTTGACCTCCGACATGCAGCCATCGTCCCTTGTAGCGTCCACTAGTTCTGCCAACGACAACGCCTTGGGACATGCCAGTTCTGTGACGAGTGCTTATGAAGCGCTATGCTCCATCATCGACCTGTCGGCCCTTGAGGATCTGCCGCTACCGGGTGCCTTGATAGGTAAGACGCCAGGTTGTTGGCTTCCGGCCAGTACTGTACATCAAAATCATATTGTTGCAGCAGCACCGCCCACCCTTCAATCCTTGGGGGCCCGTTTCTCGCAGTTCCTCCAAAGAGGGGCACTAAGGGCTTGTGATCAGTGATTACCCTGAATTTGTGTCTGCACAAGTATATATCAAAGTGCTGACATGCCCAACTGATTGCGAGTGCCTCTCTCTCCACTTAAGCATATCGAGTCTCCACAGCCGTTAGAACTTTGCTGGCATACGCAATGGGTACCCACTCATGCGTGTCCGTTTGTTGGAGTAGCACAGCCCCTAGCCCTACTGGGCTAGCATCAACTATGAGTTCTGTGGGACTCCCAGATTCATAGTATGCCACCGTTGCTCCTTCTAGGAGTGCCCCCTTCACATTCTGGAATGCCTGTGGTGCCGTACTCGTCCATTCCCACTTGGTATCTTTTTTTGTGAGTGCCGTTAGTGGTTCTGCCAGTGTCGCTAGATGTGGGATAAATCAGCCGCAATAATTCGCCATCCTCAGGAAACTTCTCATTTCCGTCGGGTTCTGAAGAATGGCCGCTGCCCTGATCGCCTCTACCTTAGCCGGGTCCACCTGAAGCTCACCTTTAAAAACTTGTATCCAAAGAACTCCACTTCCTTTGAGTAAAACCTACACTTGCTCTTGTGCAGGGTGAGGCCTTGTTCCGCTAGTCTTGTTAGGGTCGTTCTCAACCTTTCGTGTTGCTCCTCCAGTGTTTGCGAGTATATCAGCACGTCATCACTGATGTTAATCACTCCTATCAATCCGGACAGTGCCTCACGAATAGCGTCTGGAACACTTCAGCAGCTGATGACACTCTGAAGCTCAGCCATTTGAACCTGCGTAACCCCACATGGCTAGAAAATGTGGTGATGTACCGGCTGGCCTCGTCTAGCACCAGCTGGTGATATCCGGAGTTAAGGTCCACCTTCGAGAACCATCTTGCTCCGTTAATGTCAGCCATGATCTCATCAATAGTTGGTGTAATGTGTCTCTCCCTCTTGATGGCCTTATTGGGGAGATGCCTATCCACACTTAATCTGATCGCTCCTGGTTGTTTCGGTTTGGGAGCTATGACCAACGGAGAAATCCATGGCGTCGGCCCTGACACCTTCTCAATGGCTCCCGCCTTCTCGAGCTTCTCCAACTCCGCTTCCACCAGTGGACGCAGATGGAAGGGCACCCTCCTGTGTCGCAGCGCAACTGGCCGCACTGCTTTGGGGATGTGCAACTTCACCTTGACTCCTTTTAGGCACCCCAATCCTTGAAACAGTGACGAGAACTCTGCCATAATGTCCGCAGCGTGCGATTGGTGAATTTGGCGCGCAAACATGACCAGACCCAAGTCCTCCGACGAATGGCAATCGAGCAAGGTGCCAGCACTGTCTTTGGTCACATGAAACTTGATCTGCGCTGTGCTTTCACTATGCTTGGCTTCCACCACTATAACTCCCAGCAATAGAATGGGGTGTCCCCTCCATACGTGAAAATTCTTGCCTTGGTAGGCATAATGGTGGTCGAGGGTCAAGCTGGTTGTACTGGGTGGCATCCAACACATTCACTGACGCCCCCGTGTCAATGAGGGCCGTCACCTGGTTATCGCTAATTGTGATTTGGCACATTGTTGGTGGCAGTTTCTTCTTGTTGTTCCTTCCCGTGAAGGAAACCACCCATACTTCATCATTATCTTCATCTTCCATGGCTTGGAACCGTTGGCACAGTGCGTCAAGCTCTTCCTTCCCACCAGTTGATCCGGTTACTTGCTTGACCTTTTCTGGTCACTTCCCTCGAGTTCCTGCGCCCGCTGTCGATCTGGTGCCCATGCATACTTTTGCAAAGTGCCCAGACTTCCCACACTTCTGGCACGCCTTCCCATACGCTGGACAGCCTCTTGGTGGGTGAATCTCCATCCGTAATTGTTGCTGCCCCTCCTTCCTTGGATGGTGCTTGGGTAACATCTGCCTCGTCCACCCCCTTTCTGTATGGCATCCACCCGTTCTTCCTTGATTGTTACTGGGTGTGCTTGGCTGGTGTCTCCCGACTTATGTACAAGTGCCGACTCCATCTCCCCAGCCCTGGCCTCCGCCAGCTCGCGTGACCTTCCCAGAATTAGTATCTCATCCAGCGAGATACCAAGTTATCTCAAGATGAGTTTCCTCAGGTCTGACGACCTGCAATCCTGTATGAATTGCGCTCTGATTTCCAGCTGCTTGTCTATTCCAGTGCAAGAGCTCGGAGTCTTCGCAGCCTGGCAAAAAACATATCCACAGTTGCCCCTTCCTGCTGCCTCGCCTGGCGCAGCTTGAAATGTTCAAAATCTGGATTCAACTGTGGATCGAAATGGCGGTTGAGCGCGGCCACAGCCGCCTCATAGTCTCACTTGTCGCCGGTGTTAGGGAGGTCTTGAAATATTTCAAACAGGTCATTGCCCCCCATGTGGAGCATTGTCGACCGCTTGATGGCCCCATTTGTTTCCCTCGCCGCTTCAAAGTAGTTCTCTAAGAGACCAATCCATTTCCTCCACTGGGGTGCCGTTGTGGCCGGGTCCGCCAACTGGCTGAACATGGGTAACGCCGCCAGGGTGGGGTGTGATTGATGTTGAACTCCTCCCCCGCCAGCAGCCCCTGCGTAATCTCCCACCTGAACTGACATCTTGCCTCCTTTGCTTAATGGTTCCTGTGCCGTCCACTGGCCTGCCCCTGGCGCTCACCGCTCTCTTCTCACACCTTTCTCAGCGCTCCCCGGCTCTGCCAATGCTTGTGCAGCCACCAATGAGTGCCCTGGCTCTGCCAATGTTTATTGCTGCAGTGATTTCTCAGTGTGTTTTACTTCAATTGAGTGTGTTCTTTTTTTTCTGTTTTTCTGTTGCCCCCTAATGTACTTGCTGCTTCCTAATGATTTCACTCCGCCTTCGTTGCTTCTGCAGCTCTTTATGCGCCTCATGCTCTCCTCTTGTGACTGCACAGCTGCCTCCGCCGATTTATGGAGCAACTAGCAGCCTTCCCCCGCAATTGCCTCACCTGGCCTGCAGTAGCCGTTTCGCGGCACCACGTTGCAGCCGCTCCACTCGATTCGTGGCCACCGGTGCAGGTACCACTGCGGCAGCAGCGAAGCCAGGTCCGGACTGGCCGCATCGGGCACTGGGCATCTCCCCAGTGGGCTGCCAGGGTTGGAGGCCGGTTTTGGGCTCCTGAGGGCCAATTGTGTTACAGAGCCATTTTTGCAGCATACTGCAATATCGACCACTGCAATGAAATCGTCCAAAACCGGCCGTGGCAAACAGCTCAGCCACACACCCGTTCCCCGGGTGGGCCGGCCAAGCACTTTGCCAGAGCCTGTTTTGGTTCCCAGTCCGGCCCTAAGCGCAGCACTTCCACGCCCTCTTCCAACAGTCCGGCATGTTGCGGGTCCACACACCGCCTCGTCACCAATGTGGTGGTGCCCTGTAGGGGGGGATACACTAGAAACCCACAAGACCGGCCCACAGGAATGCACATAGAGAGACACTATGCCAGTAGTTAGTGAGGGCGACAACCATGAGCGGTTGACTCTCTGTTTATTTATAACCTCCCGTCCGCGCCCGGCCGGGAGGGTGAAATCACTACATTGTAGTGTAGTAGCCGGATGGCTCACTACAAACCGCAAAGGTCCTGGCACAAATAGTCTCACGACACTACACTTATAATGCCCAATTATTTTTCCTGATTGCCCTCCCAGATATTTTATAATTTCTGTTAATATCCGCCCAAAGTACTCACAGTGTAGTTAGTCTAGCCACAGATAGAGGAAATATACAGCAGAGTCACAGCACAGGCAAATACCTGCAGGCAGTCTTCATGTCAATGTAATGTTTAGTGGTGTAGTAGTCAGTCCAGTAAGACGAGAGGACGTAGTCTTATGAAAACAGATTAGGTTTATTTGAATTACTCCTTCAACCACGGCAAGGAGCAGCGTTCCCTGGAGGCTTGGTCAGCAACTGACAACAGCTGATCGAACACCTGAGAACGAACGCTCCCCGCACGAGAAAGAACCTTAGAACATTCGAAATACATGACATCAAAAATACATACATACTAAATACTAAACCACTACATCACCTCCCCCTTTATACAATAATGAAAACACAAACGTCCTAGTCAACAAAAAATATGAAACAAAATCCTTGAACTTTGAAGGAGGTTTTCTGATGCGACACCCCCGTGAACTACTTGTTTCAGTTCTAACTGAGTTACCCAAAGGCAGATTATTCGGCAAGCATACATTCTCACCAGAGGCTCCTTGACTTCCTTGATCGTGTAACCAATGGGTCCAATCTAGCTCGTGTTCCGCTATGGGAATTTTCTTGCTTTTAATTAGGTTAGCTTGTTCTTTAGTTACCTTTATCAATTGTCTTTTATTCCACCAACCTTTACCTTGAAGAAATGCAGCCCCTTTGCTAGCTTTGCAAACCAAAACAGGATTTGAAAATACTGATTCACCTTTTCTAACTTTGAATGGTTTCTTGAATAAGACACAATCGCCCACACCAATTTCAGAACATGCAGAAGAAATACTTTTGTAAAACTTTTCGTTCATTTTCTCTTGTTTTGCTCTTACTACATCTGCAACATTCTTACAATCTGAGTCAAGATGTGCAAACTCCCCATTGTCTAACCAAGACGGCAGCAAGGCAGAGTTGACCTTTCTACCTCTTAAAATTTCAAATGGGGGTGATACCAGTAGTACATTGTGGTGGATTATTATAATTCCACACTTTTTCTTGTAAAAACTTCCCTATATCACTACCAGCGGCCAGCGCTGTCTGTATTCCTTCCTTAAGTACTTTATTGCCCCTTTCCACCAGCTCGTTAGAAGCTGGGGAGTAAATGGCCACCTTCAAATGCTTAATATCATGAATCTTCAAAAATGTACATATTTTATTCGAAAAAAAGTGAGTTCCGTTATCAGTTACTAATGATCTAGGAGCACCTTCCAGTAAAAATACTTTGTTCAGAAAAGAAATGGTGTTATCTGTGGTGGGAGCGTCTACAAACCTATAATACATCCACTTAGAATGATAATCTACGGCTAAAATCAAATATCTCAGTGACTCAGTTAGCAAATTGTAAGGCCCTGAAAAATCCAATCCGACTTTTCCCTAAGGTTTCTCTGGGAACTCCGAGGGATGCAAAGGTAACTTAGAAAGTTTCCAGTGCTTGTCTGATAGTAAACACTCTTCACAGCCTTCCACCATACTTCTCACCTGGGCATCAAGAGCAGGCCACCAGTAATGTTGTTTAATCCTCATGCAGGTTTTAGTCACCCATAAATGCTCTTCATGAGCAATCTTGATTAAAGTTCTTCTTAAACATCCTGGGGGTATGAACTTATCCCCTCTTAACACCAAACCATCCTTAATTGAAATTTCATCTGCTACCAAAGAAAAATGTCTCAGCTCACCAGATAAATTTCTTGACTCCGGCCATTTAGTAGAAGAATATTCCACAACCTTGGACAGAATAGCATCCTTAGAACATGCATCTTTCCAATCTGACTCAGAGATAACTGAATTGTAATTCTCCACTGCGTCTAGAACTGTCACACACTCAACTTCATCTTCCTCCACATCCTCCTCATCATCCTTTTCATCAACATTCTTGACAGTCAGCTTGAAAATGTTTGCCCCCTTGAATATGTCTCATCTCAAAATTATACTCTTGTAACTTTGAAATTAATCGAGTTAACCTTGCAGACATGGTATTGTTTGACACCTTGCAAAAAATAAAAGTAAGGAGCTTGTGGTCAGAGAAAATCACGTACTTGCGACCCCAGATATACATTTTAAACTTCTGGACCGCCCAAACACAGGCCAGAGCCTCACGTTCAATGGTGCTGTAATGTTTCTCAAAAGATTTGAGTGATCTAGAGGCGAACACCACCGTTTGTTCCTTGCCATTCACCTTTTGACTAAGGACCGCCCCCAGGCCATTCATGTTGGCATCAACTGTGATAATAGATGGACAATCGTCACGAAAAGCATGTAAGGCCTGAGCTGAAATAATCAGTTCTTTTACATTTGCAAATACCCCGTCAAGCTCCCGGGACCATACAAATTTTTGACCTTTCTTGAGTAACATTCGCAAAAGTTCAACAATCTGTTGAATAGTTATTGACAAATCTCACATAATACTCTGCGAGACCCAGGAAGGAACAGAGAGAATCTTTATCTGAAGGTGGTTTTGCCTCTTTGAGAGCCCTGATGACTGAAAATTTTGGTTTGATGCCCTTGCAAGAAATTGTGTGATCCAGGTAATCTAATTCCTTCACACCTAATTTACATTTGTCAGCCCTTACAGTCATTCCATATTTACCAAGTGCCGCCAACACCTTTCTCAGCAGCTGCACATGATCATCTGAATTTAAAAAAAAAAATAATATATCATCCAAGTAAGTCAGGACACCCTTCATCCCTTTAAAAACTGTGTCCATCAATCACTGAAAAACACTAGCTGCGGACGCTAGACCAAAGGGAAGTCTCAGGAACTTACAAGCACCGAAAAGTGTAATTAATGTTGTCAGTTCCTGAGACTCCCTAGCTAGTGGAATCTGATGATACATCGATTTTAGATCGATCCGCAAAAACCACTGTGCTCCCCCTAAATTTGCAAGAAGCTCATGGATCTTAGGGAGAGGGTGGCAGTCAATTACAATGTTTTTATTCAGGCCCCTCAAGTCTGCACAGAGTCTAATTTCACCTGTCTTTTTGCAGGCAACTACAATGGGGGCCACCCACTGTGACGACTCGGTGGGCTGAATAATGCCTTGTGAACATAGCCCCTCTAACACGGACTTTAATTCTTCTCTAGCACTCAAAGGGACCAGTCTGACTTTATGCGCCACTGGTTGCGCATCAGGTAATAATCTTATTCTGTGTTCAAACTCTTTTACACAACCAATTTGATCCTTGAACACATATTTAAATTCAGACATTAAACTTTTCAAATCAATAATGGATTCATCCACACTGCCCACAAAGGACTCATTAACCCTCACAAGATTTGCATCCCCTGGGACAATATAGGCCCAAACGTGCCAGGTCCTTCCAGCCCACAATGTTTTTGCCCTTAATGGTCACATATACTTTAGTAGTAATTTTTCGTCTTAGAATTTCAACATCAGATATAAAAAATCCCAACATATCAACATCCTTTTCACCAAAGGCCTTTGGATTCACATCTGAACTTGAAAGTGTAACTTTTTCACCCCAGTTCTCCAGAAAATACGAATCACGTAGAATTTTGTTATTGGAGATCCTGAGTTGGCCATGACTTTTGTCTCTTTACCACAAATTAAAGCAACGCACAAGGGGCCTTTAATCTCTACAGGGTTATCTGTATAATCCACTGTTAACAGTAAATTATCGAAAGACTCAGCACAACTATCTGTTTCAATGTCGATACTTCAAACTTGAACCACTTTCTTTTGACCTCTGCAAAGTTTTTGAAAGTGACCAGTCTTTTTGCATATAGAACATCGTCTACCTAAAGCAGGGCAGCCTGTAAAATTACCAATGTGGAATTTTGACCCACATCTGTAACAGAAAGACTGATTTTTCCTTTGTATAAACTTAGTTGAGCTGTCTTTTCAGCCCACAGCCAATAAACCTTCCTCATGAGCTTCTTCAGACTCTGAAACTAAATTAACTTTGGTTGTTGAACTGGATTGCATAACTTTAGTAGAGATTGCAGAGTGTTCAATACTTAAAGCCATATCTATCACCTCCGAAAGAGAGGGATTTTTTAAACTAAGAATCCTTTCCTTTATCTTTTGCGATGCACAATTGAAGATGAACTGGTCTCTGATTATGTCATCCGATAAAGGTCCAAACCCACAGGTGGTAGCTAGAACTCTCAGAGCTGATATGTACTCTTCCACTTTTTCTTCATCCCCGTTTTCTTTTGTAAAACTTATGTCTCTCTAACATTATATTAGGAAGCTCCGAAAACTGTTTTTTAGGTCTTTCTATAGCCTCCAAATAAATATTCCAATATCTGTCGCATGATTGACCAGTCAGAGGTGGAATAGGAGGTAAACTCTGAAAAAAGTGTTGAGCCGCCAAACCCAAACTACCAAAAAGAAGAGCAAACTTGCGAGCAGGTGAGTACTCTGTAGCATCAATAGCCACTAGGTGGTTTTCAAATAAACAGAACCACTCTTGCCAGGGTAAACCTGGCTTGCCTTGTTTCGCTAAAAATGGTGGAGGTTGGGTAAGTTGAGCAATTTGCTGTGATGTTGCCATAGCTGTGAATGTTTAAAACGAATTTGAAGTCACAACCAATTATTTGCACATCACTATTAAATACATTGAAACTTTTGGTTACTTAAGTATCTTTTAGATACTGAAAATTAAGGTGTGCGCATCACCGTTATGCGCAATGAATAGACTGACTATTAAAACGATCCATTGGTTACATTGAAGTCAAGGATCCTCTGGTGAGAATGTATGCTTGCCAAATAACCTGCCTGTGGGTAACTTAGTTGCAACTGAAACAAGTAGTTTGCGGGGTATGACTCCCATCAGAAAACCTCCTTCAACCACGGCAAGGTCCGGCGTTCCCTGGAGGCTTGGTCAGCAACTGACTACAGCTGATTGAACACATGAGAACGAACCCTCCCTGCACGAGAAAGAACCTTAAAACATTCGAAATACATGACATCAAAAATACATAAATACTCATCTTTAGGATACAAGAACTTTGAGTTTAAATGGGGTCCCTTGGTAGCCTTCCTTTCCCGAGGTCTTCCCTCTGCTGTCTGTCTCGCCTCCATAAGAGCGCTTCACCTCTTTCAATTTTGATCGCGATTACAATATCATATGACCTACGCATTGTATGATTGTTGCCGCCACCACGGGGAGGGTGGGGGGTGGGTTTAAGGGAGGGGTGTTTTGATTCTTTTTTCCTTGTGGTTTCCTAGTTGTTTTCTTTTGTTGTACATCTGAGGTACCATGGCAAAGGCCTACTGGTTATTCGGTGTCCTGTTGGCCATTTTATAGATTAGATGTGCTGTTATACAGAGTACGGGACAATCATGGACGAGCGCTGCCTCACGATTTGACTCAGAGAAGCCTCCTCTCCAGCTCCACCATGTTTTGAAACTGTACCCTTGATCTGGACCACTTCCTTGGGATGGAGCTGGATTTCTACTGGTCATGGCACTTTTTGCAGTCTTTAGTCTATTACTGCGTTTTTTGGCTCCCCTGCGTGGGATGTAGCACTGCTATTATCTCAGATGTCTGTTGTAAAACTTTAATAAAAACAGCTTTAAAAAAAAAAACCATAAATACTAAACCACTACAAGTGGTAAACCAAGTTTCCCTCGTTAGGCGAGTCATGTCCAACCTAAAGTAGACGCAGAGTTCAGTCAGTTGATATGGTTTGTGTGTAGTAGCGGCGCTTGGCTTCTGCACTAATTGTGGACAACATAACTGCCATGAATTGAAAGAGCCGCGGAAATGACAGTCTATGCACTTCACAAACACGTTTTATTTACTCTGTTACCAGTGCGTTTGATGAAAGACATATCAAAAACACGCATTGCCATGGAAATAACCAGCAGCTCACGATGTAGTCCCTTCTTTATGTCTACACTGCTTATCCTTTTAGTGACAGTACTAAAACAAAGCCGGAAGTGTCCAAGTGTCGGCCAATCCTATCGCTCCATTGAAGAAAATACGAATACATTACCAATGAATGAGACTAGCTATGCCGCGCCTCTTCTTCGTAATTGGCCCTGCGGATTACATTTAACACCAATCCGAAAGTAGAGCAACTCCCAAATCCATCGGAGGGGTGGTGCTTGCAGCTTTACCTATGTTGTGTCTTCCGGGTGGCGTTTTCAGTCTGTAGCTGGACTGTGGACTGGGAGATTGGTGGGAGCTGCACGGCTGTGTCGGCGGTGAACCTACAGCCTGTGTACTCGACAGTTGAGTTATTTTCATCTTACTGCCATGGCGCTACTCCACCAGCACCAGTTCAAGCCTCTGCCAGCTGACAAACAGATAGATACCTTCAGTTTTTTGGAAGCCGTGTCACACTTGCCACCCTTCTTCGGTGAGTTGGTTACACGTCGAACCGTGGACGGATTTAAATGCCATTGGCATTGCAATGGACAGCAGTTCGAGTTATAATCCTGAATGTTCACCTGTTGAAGTGTCACGTACAACTTTAGATGGCACCTGTTTCAGAGTCACTTCGAGGTAGACCACTATTTATGTCGTTGCGATCACGGAGATTAAAGGTCCACACTGTCTCGAGCACTTTTAACAAAGTGGCTGGCTGTCATTGGGATACACCGGTCTTGTTGGAGTCACATATCATTGGGTGCTTTTGCCACTGTCACGTTGGGTACGACTGCATTAGTCACTAAGATCACGGGTAAAGCGTCTTTTTTACTGTCACTTACACGTGGGGGAGATTTTCAGTCTTGAGCTACTAATTGTACAAGTTAGTTACTGTCTGTCGTCAGTTACAACTTATATAGACCGGTCTCCGGATCACTTGAATCATTGGAATAGCACATGTCTCTTGTGAGCTAAATCATTTGAATCCACCGGGTTAGAAGGTTAGTCTCCTCGCCAGTTGCGAGGGTCTGCGGCACTTTAAATCGCCCGGAGCATGTATCCGGGTCCTTTTGAACTTGGTGCCATATTTCTACATGTGGGTAACTCAAATTATGTGACCGTCGCCCTTCTCGTGATCACTTGCACCATGAGTTAAACCTGTGCATGTAATAATGTCTTGGGTGTATTTGAAAAGGGTGATATACCTGTTTTGGTAATTGTTTCTGACTGAGGGTTATCTTGCTCGTACTCAAGTGGTGGGATCCTTGACTTCGAAGTGCTCACATGCAGGGTAGTTTATCAGGAGTCTTCTATGCACATAGGAGTCCAGTTTAGGATGTAATATTGCATGTAGGGGTTTCCTTCACCCTACCCGCACTTGTAAGTTCTCACCTGGGTGCACTGACGTGTGTACAATGATTGCAGATGTAATGGCCTAGGAACCTAGACTACCATGTTTCTATCGATTTGGGGGGACAGGGATGATCATCAGTGTAGTCTATTCCCATGCCTCTTCCATTGGCTCAAGTAGACAGTCAAATACATTGCATGTTCTTTTAAAAATAATTGTTCGACATTTTAAGTAAGGCATAAGTATGATGTATCTAAGTGAGGATGACTATGCTCGGAGTAGTTAACTTTTGCGAAACTTGAATTACTTGTTCATGCAGTGGCTCATTCTTTTGAGTCGGCCACTTAAATATCGTTTACTGTGATCCTCTACTGAAAATGCGTGATTGGATGTTCTTAAACGTCCTCCGCATTCCTGATCAGCCACGTTTGGTGTTCCACCCATAGCTGGTTCTATTTTGGTTTTATTGCTGATGAATCATGTGCCATTTGCGCTGTCTGTGGGATGATGGCCAACTTTTTGTGGTTAGCATTTTGTGCCAAGGTATAATTTGCTTCTATGAGACCAGTTCCTTTTTTATCTCCTAAACATGTATGTTTTCGCTGCTATTGATGGCCGTAAAGAGACATCAATGTAGATGCTGTTGCCCACATGCTGTCAATTTTATTTTTTTTTTAAATTGCCACATCGTTTTTCTGATAGCACTTAGTCAGTTAATCCCTAGAGTTGTATACAGGTAAATATCTAGTGTACGCCTGGCCAAAGCATTGGAAGCAAAGGTTAACTCGTTTAAATATAGTAGCAGAATTTTAGGGCGAAACAAAATAATACACGGAGTTAATGTGAACAATGTTGACCACTTGGGTGGGTCTGACTACAGCGCTTTAAAGATTGTCTTGCAAGATACACTAGATACCAACGTTCTGTTATAAAATATCATACTATAAGCAATCATTTATCTGGGAGGGTGGTATTGAACAATAATATTTGAGCGAAGCAGTCTATTGACAAATGTAACAATGGATACCATGACTTGGTTAAGATCAAGCGCAAATATACAAGTCCGCCTTTGTAAACCAGTACTGTTTTGTAAAGAGATGTGAAGTAACTAGCCATTATAGAGAGAGGCTCATGGGTAGCAGCTGATGAATAATTAAAATCTCTGGGAAAAAGATCTTTCCCAATAATGACATCATGGTAGTTGAAAGAATCTACCCCGGAGTTGGTGTGTTGCCGTTCAGAGGACACAGACACGAACGTTTTTGTTAGTAAAATAGACTAACCTTTATAAGTGGTGCACAGATTTTTAAAACCTCTTTCGTAATAGTATTACGGACACTAGTTCGATATGTTGCATGAATACTGCTAATTGTTTTAAAAATCGTTGCTATTCGCAACCTCATATAGCTTGAAGAGTATCGTTTTTGCTATACCATTTTATTAAATGTGGATTTTTAAATGTTGCAAAACGCAAGCAGACAAAGTACGTTGGTATGGTCGTGTCACTAAATTACATTGGCTGCTTGTGGCTGTGCACTTGAAAACCTTATGCCTAAAAGCAGCACTCTGGCAAAAGACTCGTATGTTCGGCCAACTGTACGTAAAAAAAAAAAAAAATTCCCTGCTGACATTTATCATGGTTTGCCCTCAAACAGTGGCTGTATTGTAAACCCATTGGTAAAAGTTCCGCGACCACAGCTATTCCTGAACTGGTTGCTGCATTAGATAATCAAACCAGGCGAGGTTTTTCTGTGGTGATTTTGTGGGTAATGGCACATCGCCTTCGTTTAGTTAGTGGAGCAGTTTGTCTGGTTATTTCCTATAACATGGGAGACTCCACCATGCTTACTAGTTACCCAACCCCCAACACAAGAACTTGGAGGCGTTTATAAACTTGCGTTATCGAATGGCTGATGGGTACCAAGACCAGATCCTAAAAAATATAAACTGGTCATATAAGACTAACGAACTGTATGACAGTAGTGACTTAAAAACGCCTTTCTCAAATATGTATGATTGTATTCTTAGGGTATTGTAAGATGGTGGACTCTGAGAGGTGGATCTGTGTATAATATTTCAGGGATTACCTATTGGTGCGGTGTTTGAACCAGAACCATTTAAAAAAAAAGAAAAATGAGTTCACAGGCTTGTTTTGTTGAATTTAGTTTGTTTTCGTAATGAAGGCACTACTGCTGTAGGTGTTCGAGATGGGGCAGTGCTCCTTTTGTAAACCACACTTCTACTAATGCAGTATATGGGAAAACATTCGGGGTATGTTGGTTTGGATTTGGCCTTGTACCTCTTTCAGTTTCGTGGATCAACCATGTGTAAACTAGGGGTCATGAGCTGCCCGCCCCTGACTGTGTTGTCCGTAGCTCTGGGGGGGCTCCTCAGGATAGCCATCGCCCTCTATAAATATAATTTCATTATTTCATATCCATATTTTTGTCAATTCATACATCCAAGTATAAGGAAAGGTCCCAACCCTTTAATACCATGAATGCAAATGTTCTGTCCTTATTTTTATTTTTTTTACTTTTAAGAACTCTGTTGTTAATTCACATTTTCTCTTATCTTTACTCTTAGATGCCATGCACCTTGCCTGTAGTAGTTGCACCGTTAAGGTTGAACCGTGTGTTACCAGAGTATCTCAGGCAATGTTTTTTTCCCTCCCTAGCAGACCCATTCTTAGTGAGGCAGATCGCTTCAACTGTGTTTTTTAACATGATTCTTGTATTATTCATATTAGCTTCCTTCATTTGCATAAGTGCCAGTATTATGAAGGGAGCAAAGCTATTCAGTGCACCAATTACCGAGTTAATTCTTTAGGTACATATGGCATTAAGTAGAACATGAATGTCACTTAACCTACTTGGGCCCTCATTTCAACTGTTGAAGAAAATGGACCGGCTTTTCCTCATCCATTGAATTACCAATACTGGGGGTACCAATAGCACCAGGGGTGGGAAAAATCCGTCTCATTATGAGTTGGATCCTGCGGGCCCACTACGAAATCGGCAGTTACTAGGGGACACAACAATTCCGAGTCTGATTTGCCAATAACATATTTTCTCACTTTTATACAGAGATTTCAGTTAGTGATTCCTTGTGGCTTGTGTGCGAAAATTGTTGATTACCCCTCCATAACTAGGCAGTTAATAAAAGTGCACTCCTATAGATTGCTATGTTTGAAATGGGGGAATATTGGGCTGGCCCTTACTTCGGAAATCCACGGTTAAGTCTTTAAAGCAATATAGAGTGTAATTACTTCACTCCCCCCAGCCCCCCCTACGTGATCTTTTTTCAGAGGACGTCTCTTGATCAACACCAATAAAAAGCAGCTGTGACTAATCAAGAATCATTCGATGCCCGATAAATCGGGTAATCTTAATATATTTGGTAATTAAACACATCTTACTTTCATGGGTGTCTCTTCTTTTAGCTTCAGCTACAAATTCAGGCACCGAATGCCTCTTATAGCAACTAATTGAAGGTAAATATTACTTGGATATAAGGATTGACTTGCTGTTAAGATGAGGTCCTCAGGAGTCCACGTATTGCTGAGAGCTGCCCTAAAATATTTGCAACACCAAACGGGCCATTACATCACATGTTTGACTCTTAACTTCGAAATAATAATACAAAAAAATGTAAAACCTACTTTAAGTTGCAGCTCAAACAAGTTATTAATGTGTTTTAAAACAACCACGAAATGCTCTCGATAGTGTACAACTCATTTAGCTATTCATCCACAGGATACACAATAAAATGACTGCATTCTCCCAAGAGACTTTCTTTTGAAAGTTTTATTCGACTACTCAACATTGCTCCCTTAGTTTTACTCGTCACATGCCTAACCAGTCAATTTAGACCATTTGTTTTACTTCCATCCTCCATCTGTACCGAAAACTGCTATTCTTACTCAACCAGCGTCCTCTCCAGATGGTTTTCCTGTCCATGTACGTTTCCATAATAGGATTCATTTGGACCTAGTTTTCTTCTCGTAGTAGATAATGTGTTCTTCAGTGAGCGTTAACTCTGATTTTGTTCTTGCACCACACAGCGACTCCACATGGGTTTGATCACAGCAGAGCGAAATTAATTGCTGCCATGGCGTCTTGAACTTACCAAAACAGAAAGCTAGAGACTGATTTATCATCCTCTTCGTCAGTTACCATTTGCAAAATGTATTAACCAGTGTTCAGTCACTTTTTTAAATTAAACTTTACTTTGTAGCTTCAGATTAAGGACGGTTGCGTATCGGCACAAAGCTCGCTGTAACAATATCCCCAAATACTTGTGTATCTAATCTAGGTGAGAATTTTAGTGAGTATTAGTAGGAATTTCAACAGCCCTCAAAACCTGTACTGAAGGATAATCCTCAGACAATGTGATTTACCATAATTTTGAGGAGAATTACTCAAAATCCTCAGTTGTACATCTCCTTGAAATTATGTATGTATATGTATGTATGTATATATATATATATATATACTGAAAAAAACACGGGTTTCAGGGACGTTATAGTTAGTTGGACATTTCATTCGTATGAAACCAGTGAAATTCGGACGTTATAGTTAGTTCAGCTAACTGTAACTCGTGCCCCCGCAATGCACTGCTGATGATGTCACTTATTACATCACTCATGACATGGTCCGTGACATCACTTATGA
Organism: Triturus cristatus; assembly: GCF_964204655.1. Taxonomy (NCBI): domain Eukaryota; kingdom Metazoa; phylum Chordata; class Amphibia; order Caudata; family Salamandridae; genus Triturus; species Triturus cristatus. The sequence goes on along the minus strand of NC_140594.1, from coordinate 223,960,538 downwards.
CATCTCAAATGATATCACTGATGACATCATCCAGTGAATGTGTTTCTGTAAAGTTTAAATATGTATGATATATATAGGCAAGGTGTTTTGAAGGATGAGTGGGTGTCTGAGTGTCTGAATGGATGATTTAGTAGGTGCATGACTGACTCTATAAGTGAGTGATTTAAACGTATCTTACTAAATGTATGGGTTAGTGACTAAACTGTGTGAATGTCTGTATCAGTCTGTCTGTTGGTGTGTAAGCGGCTGCATGGGTTTGTGAATAGCTACATGAGTGTCTATATGGGTTATAGATAGGTTGTCTGAGTATCTGTATGGGTGCCCGAGTGTTTGTGTGGGTGGGGTGTGTGTGACTGTGCATAGATGTGAGTGGGTGATTCACTGGGTGTATGGATTCAAGAGTGCATCTGTGATGGACTGTATGGGTGGGTAAGTGTGTGTATGGGTGTGTTGGTGAGTGAATGGCTGTCTCAGTGGTACATGTGTGAGTAACTACATATGTGTAAGGCAGTATATGTGTGTTGGAGTATATAAATGACTATAAGTTAGAGTGAGTTATTGTGAGTGGCTGTATGGATGAGTGTGTGATTGTGTCAGTGATTTTATAAGAGCGGAAGTATGTGTTAGTGTCTGTATGAGTAAGTGAGGTGGTGTGCATATAACTGTATAGGTGAGTAAATGGGAGTGTGATAAAGTCTTTGCATGACTGTCTAGGTGTGTGAGTAACTATGGATGAGTGGCAGTGTGTGAGTGTCTATATAGGTGTATGAGTGCATATGTTAGTCCTGTACTGATGAGTGACCGAAAGTATGAGTGACTGTAGGGGTGAGTGAGTAAGTGGATGGGTGTGTAGACCTAAGAATCAGTGAGTGGGTATGTAGTTATTGGTGTTGGAGTGTCTATGGTTTTGAGGATGGCAGTCTGTAATTTAGAGTGGGTATATCAATGGTTATATTAGGGTGTGAGAAGATGCATCAAATTATCACGTGGATGATGTCATGAGTGATGTCATTTGAGATGTCATCAGTGATGTCACTGACCATGTCATGAGTGATGTGACTTCATTAGCAGTGCGTTGCGGGGGCGCGAGTTATAGTTAGCTGATCTAACTATAACGATCGAATTTCACTGGTTTCGTATGAGTGAAATGTCCAGCTAACTATAATGTCCCTGAAACGTGTCTTTTTTTTCAGTGAATTTCTAAGGTTTTTTAAATGCTAATTTCTAACTATGCCTACAGAGGCAGGACATGTGCAGAAAGAGGAAGAAAGGTGCAGAAAGCAGCAACAGAAATGCAGAAAGAGGCAACAGAAGTCCAGAAAGATGAAGGAAGGTGCAGAAAGAAGCAAGAGATGTGCACAAAGAACCGACAGAGGAGCAAAAAGAGGCCTTGTTGCAAAGTCATCCTGTGCCCCCAACTTTTTGCTGACGGGTACTGGTGGTAACTGACTCTGACTAACCAGGCCTAGAGCCAGTGCTATGCTACAGGACACTTAGAATACAGTGAAAACACCTACATACTCTAGGGAACACTATGCGTTGGGGTACCCCCTGTGATTGGCATGACCTCCTCTGTAATGCCCTTGTACATAGTAGGGCTGGGGGGTTAAAACTACCTATAAGTCAGGTGCAGCAAGGCGCTTCTTTAAGTAGTAGTCACATTTGCAGAGTTGTGGAGAAAGGGTGCGGGGCCTCCGACCAGCGCTCGGAAATTCCGCTGCATAGGAATTCGACAAGGTACCAAGAGGGCTTCTTGGCCCCCAAAGTCCCTCCGGAGTAAATTGGACTTAATCCCCCATCCCGTAGTCTGCCAGGAGGCGCATTTGCAGAGTGTTGGAGAAAGTGTGCATGTTCTCCTTGGAGGTCTTCGCAATCCCACTGTGTGGGACTTACTGCAGGTAAAAAGACGGGTAGTTGTCCACCAACGACCACCTTGGGGGCCAACTACCCCTCCTATTACCTCCAGTAAGTCCCACACAGCAGGATTGCTAACTTCTCATAGCAGGCCACGCCCCCTTTGCCTACCACTCTGCAAACGCAGCTCCTGGCGCACTGCTGCTCGGGGGATGAAGTCCACTTGTGTCCTGAGATCCTCAGGACACGAGGACATCATCGCCCCACCACCAGTGCACTAAGAGGCGCGTTTGCAGAGTGGTGTAAAAGGGGCATAGCCTCAGACCACATCTCTGCAACGCAGCTCTGTGGCGCATACTGGAGGTACCTGGTGGGCTAGTTTGCCCCCAGGGACCCCCAGTAATGAAGGGGACTTAATACCCCAACTTAGAACGTGCCAGGGGGCTTGTTTGCAGAGTGCTGCAGGGAGGGGGCGGGGCCTCCGGGGAGATGCCGTTTTAAACAAAATATATTCTTTTAGAAGGGGGGGGGGGCTGTGGCCCCCCTTCTTTTACAATATTTGGGGACCCCATCCCCCAGGGTCTGACCCTTTTCATTAAACATTTTGTTTAAAAAAACAAAAAAAAAAACAAAAAAAAATTGGGGAAGGCTAATTTAGTCCCCGGGGCATGGCCTTTTATTATTTTGCTTTCGAGGTAGCCACGTGGCCCCCCCCCTCCTAAGGCCAATTATGGCCCGGGGATCCTATCCCCCGAGCCAACCTTTCTCCCTTTTTTTTTTTTTAATTTCTTGGAGGGGGGCCATGTGGCCCCGGGGACCCATCCCCTGGGGCCGGGCCTCGCCGTTGGAGAGCTTTGTGGGGAGCCCCAATGCCCCCACGGTCCCGCTAGCTCCCCACCTCCTGCGGGAGCCGGCATTGCTTTTGAGCAAGGGGAGCTGCTGACGTGCAGCTCCTGACGTGCAGCTCAACTTGCTCAAAAGCAATCCTGCTTTGCTTCATTTAAGTTAGAGCAGGTTTTCCTGCTCTCGCTTTAATGAAGCAAAGCAGAGTTTGCTATGGCAGGACGGGAGGTGTACTCCTGCCCCGTCATAGCAAACAGCAATGTCCAGAGGGCGGGCTCCCCGGCACATTGCAGGAGCCGGCCCTGGGGGGTGGCGGTCCCCAGGGCCATCGAGGGCTCCAGGAGGGGGCAACCAATGTTTTTAAAGCCCTGGGGAGGTGGTGGTCCCCGGGGCAGTGTGGGGAGGGGCAGGAGCCCCCCCCACTTTTTGTTATAATTGCAGCTCTGGGGAGGTGGTGGTCCCCGGGGCTTGGGGGGCAGTGAGGCCCCCCTCCTTTTAAATTTGAATGCCCGGGGAGGTTGCGGTCCCTGGGGCAGAATGTGAGGGGGGGTGGGTTGGGACCCCCCACGCCTCTATAAAGAAAGCCCGGGGGAGGTGGCGGACCCTGGGGCTGCGGGGGCCCCCGCAAATTAATCACAGATTGCCCCCGGGACCTGGCCCACCCCGGGGAGCAGCAGCAGCTTCGTCTTCTTCGTCTTCTTGGTGATGGTATTCTTGGCGGTGGTGGTCTTGGTCTTCTTCGCGGTGGTGGTCTTGGTCTTCTTCGCGGTGGTGGTCTTGGTCTTCTTCGCGGTGGTGGTCTTCTTGATGGCTGTCTTCTTGATGGTGGTCTTCTTCTTCTTGGTGGTCGTCGTCTTATTGTTCTTCTTGGTGGTCTTGTTTTTCTTGGTGGTCTTGTTTTTCTTGGTGGTCTTGGTCTTCTTCTGGGTCTTCTTGGTGGTCTTGGTCTTCTTGGTCTTCTTCGTCTTCTTGGTGGTCTTCTTCTTGGTGGTCTTGTTGGTGGTCTTGTTCTTCTTGGTCTTCTTCGTGGTGGTCTTGGTCTTCGTGGTGGTCTTCTTGGTCTTCTTCGTGGTGGTCTTGTTCGTCGTCTTAGTGGTCGTCTTCGTCTTCTTGTTGGTGGTCTTCTTCGTGGTGGTCTTGGTCTTCATCTTGGTGGTCTTGTTGGTGGTCTTCTTGGTGGTCTTTTTCTTCTTGGTGGTCGTCGTCTTGGTCTTCTTGGTGGTCTTGGTCATCTTGGTCTTGTTGGTTGTTCTTGGTCTTGTTGGTTGTTCTTGGTCTTGGCCTTGGTCTTGTTGGTCTTGTTCCATATTACAAAAAGGGCACATTCTAAACCAAGACCTACCTTTTTGCCAAATTTGGTGTAATTCTGTTCAGCAATTCGGGCTGTAATAAAGTTCCCATGGAAATTAACATGGAAAAAACGTGCTTTGGGACCACCCCTTTTGTTTTTTTCTTGGCCCCCGCTAGACTAATCACCCCGAAACTTTGAACACACAAACTGTGCTGTCCAACCCTGTTTTTTTGGAAAATTTCACGAAGATTCGTCAAACGGCGCCAAAGATATTGGCAAATCAAAAAACGCTTTTTCTATGGCAAATAGGTCCTAACTATAACTATCTACTGGCGACCACCAGTAGGTAATTTTTATATCTATATATCCATATCACCCCTTTAGGCCATTTCCTGGATAGAATAACTACAAACAAGGTTACAGCATGGTAAAGCTCCTGGTCTCTTTCCACATATTCATCTGTGCAGACCTTCTGAAGCCAACATTCCTTGCCACAGCCCACTCCAATAGGTCAGCCGTCCACTTATTTCCTATTTGCAGTGCGGCATCTGGCGTGTAGCAGTCCTAGTTGGGAAAACTTATCGCATCTTGCTTCTCTTCTTAGGGAGTGGCAGCAATCCCAATAAGCAGTGTCGTACTGTTAATTCGGCTGGTATACCCTTCACTCTGTATAGCTCCTGCACTATTCTTCCCCACAAAAAGATCCAATGTGCCAGAATGTCCACTTAACATGTGCAAAGCCAGCTGGGGACGCCCCGCATCTTGTGCAACCGGCAGTGCATGTTTGGTACACCCTGTGTAGTCGCTGCGGTGTCTGATACGCTTTATGCAAGTCATACATTTGTGCCAATTGAAACCTGGCTCTGCCAGCCACCTCCTGCACTTGCACCCAGGTGTGCTTCCACTTTCCGTCTCCGAGGGGGTGCAACCCAATTTACCCAGAGTGGGCATTCAATCTGTCTGCATATCATTTTTAGGTCTCGCCTGGCAAACGCAGCGCGAAAGCGCTGTCGCCAGCGAGATCTATTGTTGCTGACTTGCCTCTGAAGTGGGACAGGAGATGGGCACGCGCATGGCTTTTGGTGATTGTAGTCTGTGGACGCGCTTGTGGAAACGCGCTTGCAATGATGTGTACAGCCACACGGCGTGCACATCTCCTGTCCCTCTTCCGTTCTCAGCAGCCTCATGCACTTTCACTTTCCATTTTCCCGTCGACTCCATGGAGAGAGCTTGTTTAAACTTTTCACCGCTTAGAAAGAACACGCTTACCCAGAATATGAGGCTGAGCCGAATGAGTCCGGTTTTGGAGGTGATCACCCCCGCAGTCCATATATGAACTTAAGTTGTCTTCGAGTCCTGCGTTGCTTGCTGCCTGTATATTTCCGAAACACCTTCCTCTTCTCTATGTAGCTCTTATCGTTTGCCTGATCGGAGAGTGAGCTACCAGGCACATGACTCGCATTATCCCGCAGAGGTCACGTGGCTGCTGTCCCTGCACCACCACTCACCCGAGGGGGAGGCAGGGGGAGCCATGCTACACTTGTTCCACAATGATATGCTACTGGAGCCACCATCTTTAATCGGAGTCCTTTCTGCACCAGCTGGAGGGAATATTAGGATGTCATTTGTTAACAATGAATCTGTATTTTATTAATTTACAAGAAGCATTTGTATATATTCGGGAGGAATGTTGTGTACACATCGGTTTTACTGAGGTATTTAAAGATGTCTCCTTAAAAAAAAAAGTTAATTTTCTGCAATTAGACTTTCAGTTTTGCATCTTCCGCAAAGTTCCAACATGTCAGCGAATAGCTGGGTTACCATGTGGCCCATCAAGGTTCATTCTATTTGGTCTGTCCTGAGCTTTTTTTTGATCCTATTATGGACGCTCCAGCAGCATCTTGTTTTTGTTAGGCACAAAGAGATTATACGATTTACCCAGAATCGCAGGATGTCGCGCGTCCTTGCCTATATTCGAGCCTGGTCCCCACCGACTTGACGCTGACCGCCGTAGCCCTTAGGCCAACTTTTCTCCCCTCGGAGGAGACATTCATAGTCTGTCATCTGGTGACAGTATTTATTGAACTCATGAGTGGCACGGAATGTGATGGAGTCACTCACTATAGTGTCAGACTGCACATCTCCGATCCCACCGCTTCCCTGTTCTGCACTGTGCTTTAGGTTTCACCTTGGTGATGTCACAGAAATGATAAATGAACAGGGGCGCGAGCTTGAGCCACTTAAGATTTTATTACTGGGTGTTTATGTCTGCGCAAGCTAAATTAAACGCATTAGCAGAAGGTAAAATAATCCTCAGTCAATGTACCAGAGTCAAAATGGCACCCGCACCAAAGAGCAAGCCAGTGAATGAATGTGCGACACCTGATTGGCTGTTTGTTCACCAAGCTTGAAGTGACATGCAATGGAACTGTGCAACAATCCCCAGTGCTTAATTTTTATGAGAGTAAGTGCCGGGGCCCAGCGTTTTCCTCAGAAGCCCGTGGCAGGCGCTATCAAATGTCAAGGGTGCCAAACACAGAGGCTGCGTAGTGTTAAAACCACTGTATGCCTCTTTCATCCACCCCCTCCATTAGCTCCCTCTTTCAGATTCTTTTTCATCTCTGCTTTCTTTCTTTGTCACTGTTTTTCTGTCATTCATTTCTTACTTCTTCCCCTCTTTTGTGTTTTCTCTCTCCTGCTCTGGGCATATGTCTGATGAGGAAAAATAAGGGCAACTACCAGCTGAAATTAAGCACTAAACTAACCCTGATAAAAACCAGCATTTACAATGCAATAGGTTTCCCATTTAGGCGAGTTTAAGCTATTGGCATTGTAAAGGACAATGCCTTTTATTTAGGTTTTAAAAACGAAAATAAAAGGCAATGTCGTTAACAATGTTAATAGCTCAACCTTGTGTAAATGCGAGACCTATTGCATTGCAAATGCTGGTTTTAAGGTAGTATATAGTCTGGATATGATGGCTTTTGTGCAACTGGGGTCCAGTAGCACCCTCAGTTTTCGATTTACTAGGCCCACATAGCTCCCTGGCTGTGTGAGATACACTAGCATATTGTCATGAAAGACTCCTTCAGATACAGGTCTCGTCCTCTGTGACATCCGCCCACATTGAAACATCCATTGAGTTCCGTACGGGCACAGCCATCAAATTGGAAGCACCTTAGCATAGGGCGCTCGTTTTTAGAACTTGGGTGATTGCTCTTTCCCAGGCCTGCAAGACCTGTGGGACTATGAAGGCCGTATCCAATGGTCATCTGCGGCCCCATATAATTGTGGTAGGTCTGCTGCAGCTGCCGATCCCTCCAATAGCAACTTTCCCCAGTTGGGGATAGTCATCGCACCATACTGCTCTGTATTGAAGTAACCCAGCAAAGTAGTACAGCTTAAGGTACGGGAGGCAAAGCCCGCCCTCAGCCATGTCCAGCTTTAGGATCTCTAGCTAAACCCTGCACTGCTTTCCCACCCACACCAGAGTTACCAACAATCTATCCAGCTGTTTAAATAAGGAGTTTGGCAGGACACTGGACGAATTCTGCAAGGTGTATGGGCATCAGGGCAGTAATACCATTTTACTTAGTACCACTCTGCCCATTACTGACGACGGTAGCATGTTCCAGAGCTATATAGAGGCCGTGAGGTCAACCATCACCCTGCCCATATTCAGTTTGTATTGTTGGTGTGAGTCATGCGTTGTCTGCATCCCAAGTAATGAAACTGACTTGTCTTCAACAGCAAACCGACCGCAGGGAGAATAGCTTCCTCTCTGACTGCTAGGGATGCCATGGGGAAAAGCACCGTCTTGTCGGTTGACATGAAGACCCAACACTCGCCCGAAGTGAGTCATAAGCTGCAGGAGGTGGGGAATGGAGTGTCTCGGATCCATCACATATATCAGGGTGTCGTCCGCATACATTGACACAACATGTCAAGTCACTTGCACGCACACCCTAGTCCCTCAGTTCTACCTTCTGATGTATAGCTTAATAGCTCCATGGCCACCACAAAAAGTAATTGGGGACAGCAGGCATTCCTGTGTAGTACCTAGCTCTATAGTTAAAGCACTTGGCACAATTTGCCCGGTGCACACCCTCACTCTGGGTGCCTGATACAAAAGGTGGACCCATGCCAAGAAGCCAGGACCCATACCCATCCGCCGCAGCTCCTCCCACAAATAGTCCTATGATAGAGTAGAACGCCTTCACAATATCTAAGGCACCCAATACTGCCACAACCGCCTCACCCTGGGTCTCATGCATCACATGGGAGAGCCTCTTCAGATTCATATAGGGTGCTTCATCCCAGCATAGTCGCACTGATCTTTGTGTACCAGGTGTGTAACCACAGGGCCAAAATGCAGCGCCAGTACGTTCGTGAGGAGCTTGACATCCATGTTAAGCATGGGCAGTAGCCTGTACGAGCCAGAATATGCGGGCCCTTTTCTGGGTTTTAAAAGCTTAATTATCAAACCCTCCCGCATGTGGGTCGTTAAGACACTGTTGGTTCTGGCCTCACAAGATGTCTCTAGAAGGGCAGTGAGTTGGAGTATGCGTGGCGATATTCAACGGGGAGGCCATCAGGTCCCACACATTTGCCACGTCCCACGTCCCGAAGAGCCTCTTGCACTTCCTCCAATTGTATATTTTCGTATAGCCCCCCCTCTCTGGGCTGGCGTCAGACAGGTGGCCGTGACCCAATTTATGAGTTCTGCAACACACTTTCCTCACTGCCCATTGTTTTAGTATATACTCCAGCCAGGTGGTCTCTCAGCAGGATGTTAATTGCTGCCTGCCCATTTTCTACCCCTTGATCTATTTAAGTGAGGGAATCGACGATGGCCCCTTTTGCGTTTGAGCAACCAGTCGAGAATGAGTCTCGATGTATCCCCCTTCCTTTGCAGTAGTTGCCTCTAATCCCATTGCACATGGCCTACCTTAGTCCTAGTTGCAAAGAGCTGCGGAGTCCTGCCTTTGGGATGCATTGTGTTGCAGAGGCGCTGCAAGGTCCTAGCAAGGTAATGCGTTACACCACAATGGTTCTGATGAGCTGGGTTTGGCGAGATGAAGTTCTTGTGTCTGTCTGCACAGCTGAGGCGATGCATCATGTCTGAGGGCGATGCTATGAGCAGCAAAGGCGATGCGCTGATTCTGCGGGAGATGCACTGCAGAGGAGATGGAGATGCATCGGTATTGCTGAATCCACAGATAGACTGCCAAGACACCTTCGGGCCCACTCCCAAAGGTCTTGGACTGGGTTGGCACCACTTAGGATGGCAGGACTTTCAGGTGGCTGTGGCTGAAGCTTCTGATCAGGACATCGGCCAACTAGCCCTTGAAGTCAGTCTGGGGTCTTGGGGTTTAAAGACAAGTGGTGAGCACAACAGTGGCGCAGTCCTTTGTAGCACAGCAGTCCTTGGCAGGGTCCACAGGTCCAGAAGTATACCAAAGAGTTTGGTTTAAGGGTACAATGTTTATACCTGGTACCCACTTTGAAGTGAGATTTCTATCTACCTGAGGTGTCAAGCAATCTTCCTCCTTGTCCTGGCCCCAGCTTATCTTTTTTGCCAAAAGACCAGTGTCAAGCTCTTTGTGAGTGCCCAGACAGAGCCTTTGTGATGTGCAAGTGTGGTAAGTGACCGATCCTCCCCCTTGTTAACTCAAAGTGGCCCATCCTGCCAACCTCTATCTTCCCTTTATCTTTCTGTCTGGGAGTAATACAAAGACAAACTTCCAGCTACACCTAGTTACATGAAGCTGGATCAGGCTTCAGGCAGCAAATGGTTAGGACAAGAAAATGGTAAATTTCTAAAAGTGGCATTTTGTAGAACTGTGATTAAAAAAAAAAAACAAAAATACGGCTTTACCATTAAAGAAGGCTTTTAAGTACAATTCTTCAGACACCAAATTCAACTTGTCCACCAGTTCCCAATTGAAAGTTATAGCTTATTAAATGTAATAAGGTAAACCATTTTTATCTTATGGTGGAGGTAGGCCTCCCAGTTGTGAAAAACCAAATATAAAAGTTTTTTTTACTACCAGGACATGTAAGACTTAAACGTACATGTCTAACCTTTTTAAGATACACTGCACCCTGTCCTCTGGGCTGTGTAGGGCCTTCCCTAGGGGTGACTAAAATGTATTCAAAACAGCAATTTGGGCCTGGAAGAGGCTTACCTTAATGGTCGAACTGGCTGTTTTTAAAAAAAAAAAAAAAAAAAAAAAAAAAAAAGGTACAAACTGTCCTTTTTTTTTTTTTTTTTTTTTTATAACACACTTTATTGATTTTATTAATGTATTTCTGATACGGGCGATGCGGAAGACTAGTCTTCCGTGCCCTTCAAGATGGCGGCGGCGGAGTCCCACCCTGAGGAGGGAAGCGCTCTAGTCCTCCCGGCCGGCGCGGAGCTGACGTCACGCGCTGGGACAAGAGAGACGCCGACGGACGAAGCAGGAGGACGCGGAGCAGACCCAGGGAGAATCCAGGCTAGCAGGCAGCAGCGAGGGAGCACCGGAGAGGAAGAGCAGAAGCGCCGTGGGGTTCCAGCAGGCACCGCTCTAGTGTCCAGTCGTCCCAGGGAGAATCAGGACGCCGAGACACCCCATGCTACAGTCCTGGAGGACTGTAGCTTCAGGTCAGTGCCTTTCCTGAGTTACTTGAAGCGCTTGACGGGGAGGGGGGAAAGCAGGGAGGACACCGGAAACTGGGCACTAGCCAGGACCGACCTGTCCCTCACGACTCCCCGCCCTCACAAATCGTGGTGATCGCACAAGCAGGTGGAGGGTTTATCACATCCTATGAAAGACCTATTACTGACGAGAGGTTGTTCTTTTGTTTCCTTTGTCTTCCGGGGACGCCACCTTTACAAGAGAACCCCTGAGAAGCTGACGTAAAGCGGACGGTAGGAGAGGGACCCGAGGAAGTGACCACCGGACCTGGGGCTTCGCTCACTTACCTTCCTGGAGGACTTTAGTTTCGTTTCTTCGTTAATTCGCTTTTGACTAGAGGTGTTCAGTAGCCTCTGTTCGGACCTTGTCTATAACATTAATAAAATACGCCCAAATAAACCTAGCTGCTCCTACAGTACGTCCTTAACCACTAGAAGCAAGGGTCAGTTACAGGCCCTGGAAGGGGGCCAGAGCACAGTATTATTTGCAGTTACATGTGTCAAGAAAACATAATTATGAATAGCTCGGGGAGCACCGCCTCCTAATGTATTTTAGTGTACCTATATCGTTTGCGATAGTCTCGTGTGTATCCTACATTAACATTGATAGTCTTGTGAGTATCCTACATTAACATTTGCAGAGAAACTAGTCCAGTCACCCCAAAATTTTTGATATTTCTCCAGACAGCGTATAATTTAACTTTGCCCATGGTTGGAAGCGGAGGACAGATATCCCCAATATTCCTGATTGCTATCACGAGAGGCTCAATAAAGAAAGAGAATAGCACCCGGGATAACCGACATCCTTGTCTGGTTCCCCTTTTGACTTTTACTTGGCCAACCTCAGTGGCATTAATAATAATATTTGTCTCTGCATTCAAATATAATTTCTCAACCAACCCTATAATTTTAGAGGGTATGCCAAATTTCGCTAAAATACAAGATAAAGTCTCCCAAATCAAATGCCTTCTCTGCGTCTAAAAAAAAAAGTACTAATGCTGGTATCTTCCAGGTCTCATAATAGTCTAGTGCCTCGACTTAAAAAATACATATTGGTTACGAGCTGCCTCCCGGCTATAAAACCATTTTGATCAGGATGGATTAAATATGAGGCGACCCCATTGAATCGATTGGCTAAAAGTTTAGTAATTAATTTGTAGTCAGAATTTAAAAGCGCAATCGGGCGAAATTAATTGGGGTCTTCACAGTTTTTGCCCTTTTAAAAAAAAAAAAAAAAACTGACTACATTCCCTTTTCTAAAAGACAGAGGTATGAGCCCTCCTTCAAGAATTGAATTTACCAATAAGAGGAGATAATCCACAATTACACTAGCGAATGTTTTAAAGAACTCGGCAGGGAGACCATCCGGCCCGCAGGCTTTACCATTCCGGAGATTTTTAATAACCTCTCCTAGCTCTTCTTTTGTGAATGGTCTCGCCATGTTCCTTTTTTCTAAGTCTGTTAAGACTGGTAGTTCATTTTCCTGAACAAAAACTCCCAAAGATGACATATTGTTGGATTGTTGTTGGCCATATATCCTCTTATAATGTTGTACCATGATGTCTCCTATTGCTCCCAAGTCCTCCAAATGAGAACCGGAAGTGGGGCATCTCAGTGCGACTATTTGGTTACTAGCGGTCTGTTGCCTTGCCTGCTATGCCAGAAATCTACCTGTATAATTGCTTTCCTCCTAAATCTTTTGCCTATTACGCTGAAATAGGGATTCACTTTTAGCATAATATGTTTCGGCCAGGTTCCGCTTAGCTTGAGCCAGCTATTGTCTGTTCACAGCCGAGGGGCTAGAAAGGAATATGTTGAAAGACCTTTGAACTTGCTCTAGTGTTTGCTTTTCCTCCTTCCTATTCCTTGAGTTCCCCGCATCTTTCCCATTAGCAAGCCCTCGGAAAAAGGTTTTAAACGAATCCCAGACCACATGCAGTGGTGCTGAGCCATGATTTCGCTCAAAGAACTCTCTGATTTCTGTTTTGATAGAAGACACCCAATTTTCCTCTAAGTATTGTTGATTAAACAGCCATCTTTTGGAGTGTTTTACTGCATTCACCTAGTTCTAACACTAATATGATCAGTGCATGATCCAGAACCCACTCTGAAGGATTTTCTGTGAACTAAAAACCAAACACCTGGAGATAAGAAAAAAATCAATTCGCGAAAAAGTATGGAATCTCCCTGAAAAGCGATATAAGCGATTTCAGTAGGAAATGCAGCCCGCCAAGTGTCTGCTATATCAAGCATCGAGCTATAGCTTTGTACAATTTTAAAGGATTTTCGCTTTAACTGTTTTTTTGCCTTAGATGAGGAATCAACTTTTGGATTCATTACCAAATTGAAATCTTCCCCCACAATTAAATCACCTGATACTTGGATTAATGATTGAAAAAATTCCTCGTACTGGGTGGGATTATCCTCTACTGGGGCAAAAATACTAGCAAGCATCCAGGATCTGTGTCCTAAATTACAGGTGACCCAACACCATCTTCCACTATGATCACTCGCCAAATTGACCATATCCGCCTGAAATTTTTTACTAAGAAAAATCGCCGTCCCCCTGTGGGCTGCAGAAGATGAAGAGAAACCCCTGTACGCTGCCCAGGACTTAAACACTGAAAATCTGCTGTTTTCCCCGCTGGTATATGGGTCTCTTGTAAAAGGATAGCAGAAGGATTCTCTGTCTTAAACCAGGCCCCAGTGGCCCTCATTTTCTTCTTATTATGGAGGCCCTTTACATTAAAAGAAACTACCTTCAGTATTTCCTTATTTCCCATTTGTCTTTATTCCAATTTGCCATTTACTGAAAATTAGGCTACTTTCTAGCTACCCCAATATTCTGATAAAGAAAATAAATTTCCCACTTTGGTGAACAGTTTCCAACATAGGGAAAGCCAAATAACTTGTCAACCCTTCTTCCTTTCTAAATAGCGATGGACAGATGAATTGTGACCTAAAATATGGTTTTCGTTTTTTCCCACATGCTCCCTTCCCACCCTCGACCCATTGTTCCCCCTGAGCAGATGGCCGCCCCTGCTCAGAACCAGACAACCTAGCCCACCCACCCTTCTACTGGCACAATGACTTGGTGCCTAGTGCTGCCGGACAGCCCACTCCCCCCCCCCCCCCCCTCTACCCTCCCCTTCTTTGACGTAAAAAGCCACATTTAACCGCATTAAACATCTAGAAAAGAAAAAAAAAAAAAGGGCAATAACCATACTCTATAAACAAGTAGCTCTTTGTCTTTCCAAGAGAAAAACCGCTCAAACACCCCACTGAAGACTAACATAATGCCATTAGGGGTTATCCATAGAAATCTGTTGCAATAATTCCTGTGCATCTGGAACACTGCAAAAGATGTGGAATCTACCCTTGACTAACACCTTCAGTTTACTCTGCTGGGCTATCACAGCTTGTGCCCCCTGTGCCTTAAATAAATGTAGCATTTTGACATTCTTTCCGCCTTTTAGCTGCGGAGGCTGATGTGTCCGAAAAGATGCGACATAAAGGGGCTTCTGCTGAGGAAAAGTGTCTTTGTTTAATGGCTTTTGATAAAATCTGTTCCTTGACCAAGATAGTCCATGGGAATTTAGCATTAGGAGGAAGGTGTGCTGGAACGTGATGGGCTCTCATTATCATCAGATCACCATTGAATTCTGGGAGGACATTTTTCTTTAGAAATGAGTCAACCCATTGTAGAGTCTGCTGACCCTGAATGCCCTCTGGGATGCCCAAAATACAGAGATTTGAGCGCCTGGACTGGTTTTCTTACTCCTCCAGCTTGTATTCCAACGTAGTTCTCTGGGACTGAAAGGTGGCAACTTTTGAGTTTCATAGATGACACTTGATCCTCCAATTGCGAAATCCTAGTTCCGGCCTCTGACAGCTGTACCGGGATCTGAGCCATATTTTCCTCAATCTTTATCAAGCGGTCATGGATTACCGCAATCTCAGCAGATTGGGTGGTTTTTAATTCACAAATTTCTTCTAGAATCAAATTAAGAAGACTCTTAGTATCCCATTGCATGGAGAAAGACCTACTGTCTAGGGAAGGATTAATCTGATTTTCTTTAGGCCTTTCCTCCGCCTGCAAACCATCTGGATCAACAAGCACAGACTCTGCTGGTATGGACACAACGGACACCTCTGGAGCCATCGGAATAGAATGATACATGGACCCACCTCCATCTGATGGATCTAACACACCTGAGGAAGGAAGGGAGGGATGACTACTAATCTCGGAATTTAAAGTCTCCGAATTTAAAGTCTCCGGACCTGAGTCCAATGAATTATCGGCTGATAGGAGGTCATTCCCAACCATCTCCTGCTCAGCTTCACCCAAGAGCCTACCCTGCTTGGCTTAAAAAAATATAGGGTACTTTATCAAATCTGCAGTTTCCTCCACTGCTCCATCAGGTGTCATGTTTACTTTAGTCGAAGCTGAAGAAATTGGTGAATCTGCCCTTAAAGAAGCCAACCCGCTAGGGCTAATGATAGAATCCAAATTTGCCGAGGCTGCTTTGTGATAGTCTTGTTTAGGAGTCTCAGTACATGCCATCTCAGCAAATTCAGGAGGGAGGGAAAGGTCCTTTCTGAAGGCGGCGGCGTAATTGGACCGAGCTGCGGCCTGGCCAGCTCTCTTTTTAACCTTTTGGCCCAAATTTGGAGACTCGGACTGGGCTGTCCCTTTAGCTCCTTTGATAAGCTTTCGCATAATGTACTGATTGCGAAGCCCCTCAACAGATCCCTGACCTGAATTACTGCCAATTTTACTTGTGGGACCTCCCCAGCGACCCTCCACCAAGGTGAGTAAGGACGAAACCTTCACTTACCCCCTCTTGGACAGAAACCTGGAGTCCCAACGATAGTCCCCAGTCCTCGAGTCTGGGGCCACAGTAGTCCCAGCATCCGTTGAAGCAGACAGAGACCAAATATGTCCTGGCTCTGTAGCCCTGCAGGGAGTATTTTGCTTGCTTTGTGTTTTCACCAACACCTGCTCTAGTATAATCCAGTGTGTGTCCGAAGCTTTTAGAACCACTTTGCTTGGTTTGCAATCTCAGAATAGCACAGCTCCAGAGTCATCCACTCCCAGCTCCTTGCGCTAGGTGGAACTGGCAGGATAAAGCGTTGAAAGGGAAGAGATAAACCCCTTTTCCTCATCAGAGAAACCAAGGCTGCTGCTGCTGCTGCCGCCGCTGCTGTGACACAGCCTACCGGCTAATGCATCCGAAAACAGGCTTCAGTAAGTTCGCGGCTCCTCGATGGCCTCGCGCGCGGCTCTTCTCAGTGTCTGATGTCAAGGGGAAGTGAGGGGAACTGATTGCGGTCTCTCGCAGCCGATCAACATCATCCGCCAAGTTGTTAGGGAATGACCGTGTCTTTATTAATTTCTAAATAGTTGCTATTGTTTGTCTAAGTAATTCACTGATCATGGCATGTCTGATGTCTTTCTGGTAGCTTAAGCTTTATTCGTATCTGAGCATGGTTGGACAGTGTCGATGAAGAATTTGGGCCTCTGCCAGGCTGTTTGTGTCTGCACAAGGCAGCTATCAGAGTTGTCTCTTCCCATAGTCTAATGAGCAGCAGCAGGCAATGAGAGTTGTCACCTTCTGTGATTTAATTGAGAGTAGAGCAGTGTAAATTTACAAATGCAATCTTCTAGACTCCAGTAGAGGGTTCACTGATTACAGTAATTTCTTATGTAATATAATGCAGCTAAAATAAACCGAGTAATTTCCTGTACGCTTTTGTACTGTAAAGATATCTGAGCAGTTGTCTTCTGCAATCTTGTGCTGGGTCACATAATTATAAGAATGTTTAACCTATAAATGGGTAAAGCAGTTAGTATAATGTCCTATTATATAACGCAAGGTGAACTAAGCTGATTAGTTTGGTGTAATCTGATGCAATTTAGTATGTTTGTTGTGCCCTTATTTTCTAATCTTAGGCTGCAGAAGACTTATTTATTTGCCAAATTTGGCATAAACTGAACTTTTTCTACTCAATTAGTTTTGGTTCGCCTGTTAAACAAGAGTATTTATGTTGTTAAATGTCTTTTATTTAGGAAATGATAACCCCTTTAATAATTTAATACTTTATATAGGCTAAAACCCTTTTTTTGTTTTGAATTTATTCACAACCCATAGGTGAAGAAATATAGTGACTTCATTTTCTTCGTTAATACAATTGAACATTCTGACCGTACGTATTATCACCAAAACATATACAGATGATCAGGTGTTCATTCTTTTAAAAACCTCGTTGTATTTCACTGTGTCACATACCAGGGCGCTATAAGTACTATCAAAATATGTCCTAAAAATAAATACATATCCGCTACACTCTCACTCACCGAGAACTGGAGAAGCTGGTTTCTGTCCTGCTGTCTTGCCCAGCCTGAGGGGACGCCGCGCTGAATGAGGAGGGCCCGCTACGGAGGCTGCTGAATCCGGGACTGCGAGTCCCAGGGTGCTTGGGGACTAACTTAGCAGGCACACCTGGTTACTCTTCCCGGCCACGCCCCCCTTTCGGACCCCTCCTATTGTTTGGGGTTTCCGCCCATACGCGCCAGCGGGACGCGCCAGAGACGCAGACCGGGGCGAAGACCGGGGCGAAGACCGGGCTGTTTGAGGCCGTTCGAGATCGGTCTCGGTCAGCCCCCCTGCCACTTTGCCCTCTCGTGCCCCCTGATTCCTGTTTTAAGGCAGCTCTGAGAAAATGGCCTTGAGGGAGACACGGAGTAAGACTTTGATGGCCGCTGGGAAGCCCCAATGTACTCTGGACAGCTATTTCGCCAAAGCTGGTTCTTTATTAATTGAGGACATCACTACACTCTAACGACGCATCTCCCAAGAGATTGAATGGGTAAGGAGATCATCGTTGGGCCCCCTAGCCTCCGCAAGGACTCCGGCCCAGAGACTTGATGGCAGTCAATCAATGGCGGGGGGGGAGAGGGCTCAATTGAAATGTCTGAAACAGCCAGATTATCTTGTCCCACTACAGCAGGCGCCTCTAACATTGATTGTTCCATTCCATCTCAGGTAGATTTTAGCATATTATCCCTTCCCTCACTAAAGCCCCTTCATCCTAATCCTAGCCCCAACACTATTGTACATGGTAGGGAGGAAAACAGTTCAGGGGCTAAGTCGTTAGATCTTAACAGGGCAGGAACGAGAGAAGGAGCTATCCCCAAAAATAGTAAGAAGCCCCAGATGTCCCGGGGGAAAAAATGTAAAAACACCAAATTACTATCTGCACCACAGAGCCAGAAACCTGAGACAACCAACAAACGTCGAACCCCACTACAATCTAAAGGGTTCTCGCCACCTAATGTATTATCCCAGAAATCTGATAATACTGGATCAACTTCTGGGGAGGAGGATATCACACTATCTGATATTCACAAAATGATGAGGCTGTTGCTTAAACCACTGGAAGCACGCCTGGGGAAAATTGAAATTACCCTAAATTGCATTGCAAAGGAGTTGGCACACATAACATATCCTTGTGCAAAAGATGCCACAGCCCCAGATATTGACTTGAGTGGTGGGACGAATAAAATATCCCTTCCAGCTACAAACTTGGATCCCCCTACTATTCCCTCAAAACCCCACATTCCCCCGCTCCAATTTAAATTACCAGCCACAGACCAGACACTAAATAGAAGTTTAAAAGAGAACCCGTCTGTGCCTGGCATCAAGGGCTCGATTAACAGCAATATTGGGAAACAAACGATTATTAATTTACCGCCCGAGGCCAGTCCATTCACAGTAATTTTAGCAGGTGTCCCTGCCTTAAAAGAATCAACGCAAGAGTCAGTTGAATCGCTCAAAAACAAGGTTATCAATTGGCTCACAATCAACAGACCTCTTCCCGATGGTATATGCAGCCAGGTTCTGATGGTAAGAGCTTCATGGCTGGGCGGTGCAAAGAAATCCATCCTGGGAGATTGTGTCTTGGTCAATTTCAGGGACCCTAGGACAGTCTCCCACATAACCAACTGGCCCTATTGCGACAGGGGAACTACAATCCAAGCCCTACCACTATCTTTCTTTTATCCATCCGTACTACAAGTGCAGGGAGAGGGTGATTGGGAACTTGTACGCGGCCGAGGCTGCAGGCGGAGCCAGGAGAAAAGGGGTATTCACTATATGAACGATCTATCGCACCTTGACTATTTCCCCACGCAGAATAGATTTGGGAGTTTAGCTTGGGAGGACTGACTGCTTTGGACTAGCAGTAAAGAGGAATGCGTCCCACTTTCCCTAATAAAGGAATCGAATTCCGCGAAGGTTGAGATCAAGAACCTGATAGCTAATTACCCTGTACATCTTGATATCCCGGCATGTGAGGTGGTGCCTTCCGTACCCCCTATTCCTGCTACGAGTACATCCCCAATGCACGAGCTGTGCTGTACCCCAGTTGTAGAAGAATTCACTGGTAGTATTAACTCCCTTGTTCTAAAAGTGCTCTCATGGAATGTGGCGGGCCTCGTTAACAAGCTGCATTCCCCAGAATGGAACACATTTGTCAGGAGTAAAGACATTTGTATGTTCCAGGAAACTTGGGCCTGTGACGAGGTGACGTATCTAGGATACGCGTCATTTTCCATGCAGGCGAAATGGGGAGGGAAAGGACGTCCCTCGGGCGGACTTGCAACATGGTTAGCAGCAGATTTGGGATGCAGCGCCGTTTTACATCCACTCTCCACGGAGGATATTCTTGTGGTATTACTGGAATGGCCAAACTTTAATAGACTTATGTTGGTAAATGTCTATTCCCGCCCAGTAACTAATGGGGCTTGAATCACGTACTATAGATGATCTCGCCTCAGTTCTAAGCGAAATTCCTGTTGATACTCCCTACTTAATTGGGGGTGATCTTGATTGTCATTATGAGCCCCTCTATGGCCCACTAGACGGACTGGCCGACGAGGAGGATGCGCCTCTATACCCCCTCTGGAGGCTCCTGGCCCTAGAGCATGGACACCTCTTGCGGTCCAAATTACAACATTAACCTTAAAATTTGGTTTGTGGGCCTGCAATGGCCGGAAAAAATCAGATATCCCACCAAAATACACATATAGCCGGGGTGGGAGGGAATCAAAATTGGACTATATTCTCGTTCCCCTAGCAGCCTGGCCTTCCATCAAAGACTTCAGGGTCTTGCCAGGTGTGGATAGCGACCATCACGCTCTGGAAGCAGAATATATCCTTCCCGATAGTGAGGCCATGAGGGTTCAGACCTCGTCCCTTCGGACGGGTCTAACACTAGCTAATAATAGACGGAGAGTGAGATGGGAAAGACTACTTTTAAATCCAGACAATCTTCCCAGTCTTTATGCCCGGGTAATTCCCATACTGACAAAAGCTCTGGAAATAACTGATCGAGATGATTGCCCTGACAACCGGACGGAGTGGGGAACGCTCCACACAGACTTAATTCTGGCTCTGTCTGACATCCTCTTTACAACACTGCAAGGACCTACCAAACGTCCACCCAGTCCCACCTGGTACAATCGTGCATGCCTGAAGGCCAAATCGAACCTCCTGGCGGCAATTAAAGAGGGCTTAGGGATCGAGGTTATTAGGGCTAGGCGTTCAGCTTATAAATGTATGATAGGCCATGCTCAAAAGGAATGGGAGCACAACAAGTGGGAGAAACTCAAAACCACATTAGCACACGCAGACTCCCGTTTATTCTGGCGCCTTGTAAATACAGGGACGGAAACACAACCTGAAGCAATTGAGCCAAATATCTCAGCCACTGCATGGCAAAACCACTTCAAATCCCTATATAGTACACCTGGTTCACCGAAGTCAACCAATTTTAAAAAAACTGACGAAATTAAAGGGCATTCCTTTACTCTAACGGAGGTACACGAGGTGATAGACAGCCTAGCTCCTGGCAAGGCACCTGGCCTAGATGGCCTGCCTGGTGATCTATTTAAACATGAGCCAGCCGTCTGGGCTCCATACTTGCTGTGCCTATTTAACTCCATTTTGGGCGGTATGGAGGTCCCAAAAACTTGGTTGGGAGCAGAGATCGTCCCAATATTCAAAAAGGGATCTCCTCTGCTCCCTTCCAATTATAGACCAATAAGCTTAATAGATGTCCCACAAAAGCTGTTTGGGAGACTGCTACTGAACCGTCTCCAAGTATGGATTGCAGAGAAGGACATACTGAGCCCATATCAAGCTGGGTTCAGAGAGGGTGTCTACAATAGACCAGATTTTCCGATTCAACAATTTATATTGGAAAACTGTGACTATGGGCAGAGGAACGCTGTATATGGTCTTTGTTGACCTGCGAGCAGCATTCGACTTGGTGCCCCGTGCCAAACTATGGGCAGTACTTAAAGATCTAGATGTACCAGGTGACATCCTATTCATGCTGATGAGGCTTCATCGGGGCAACTATGCCAAAGTGAGGTGTGGCAGGGGAGGTGCTCTTACAGAGGGTTTTCCTGTGGACACAGGGGTAAGACAGGGTTGTGTGTTGGCACCGACCCTGTTCTGCCTCTTCGTGAATGGTGTCATAGACTTCCTGACAGGGCTAAGCTATACTGATGCCCCAGTGTTGAATGGCAGGAGGGTACCCGCAATTATGTTTGCGGATGATACCCTCCTGCTTTCGAAATCCCCGATGGGCCTTCAGAGAATTTTGGACGGATTTATGAATTTTTGTGAGCTTCGTGGTTTGGAAGTGAACGCGACTAAAACCAAGTTCATGACCTTCAACCCGCCCAAACCCTACGATAGGACACGAAAGACTAGACCGGGTTTCCACATTTGAATACCTAGGTGTTACTATGAATCAATCTTTGACCTGGGACACTCACATTATGAGAGCAAACTTGAAACTCGCCCAACTTACAGGTGGCATATTTAGGATGATATCTAGGTTCTCCTACAAGCCACTTGGCCCACCTCTTCATATTTATAAAACCCAGGCTAGAGGTGCAGTAACTTACGGGGGTGAGATATGGGGACACGCGGCGTGTCAGAAGTTGCAGATAACCGAGAACAACTTTATCAGGCAATTGACCGCTTTACCATCAAGCACCCCGCTGCTCCCGCTGAGACTGGTCTTAGGCCGAGGTCCAATCACTGAAGAGCTGGGACTCAAGCCCCTGACCTACTGGCGTAGAATATGGAGTTCGGTAGAGCTATCTAGCTATAGAGCAGAATTAGAAGAAATCTTGCGCCTCCCAAAGGTGCTGCAAATAACCTGGTTTAAGTACATCAAGAACACTTTTGAAAGGATGGGGAAACCGGAGCTGTGGCACGACCCGCGGAGTGCTTGTCCCAGGATCTCTCGTAGATCGCAGGCGGAGGCATACCGCGAGTATAAGCTACAGGCAGCAATCGAATCCCCCTGCCAAGATTCGCTGTCTAGACACTTTCTTGCTGTCAAGGATCTTTACCATCTGGAACTGGTCCTTGATGATGTTAGCCCACCACTAACATGGAAATTGTATCTGCAGTGGCGCTATGGAACACTACCTTTGAGGGCTCATACGGAGCATTGGCATAAAACGGTGACCACTCCAAATTGCCACTGACTCTACCAGGGCGGCTGCCTTGGTGTGAGCTCTCTCTGGCGGCGGTTGCCATTGCCTACTTTGCACTATTTAAATGCGCTGTTTTAAAATTGTCTTCTAACATTTTTAAATTCCATGCTGTTTTTATGTGTAAAGTGTATTGTTCTGTTTTTATCTCTTGCTGCTGCTATTCTCTCCTGAGGCGCAAAGCCGGTAGATCTGTCCTGTACTCTCTCTGTGTTTGGGGCTAAGGGGACTCGCTTTTTACCTTGGGGCAGCGGAGCGAAGTCACTTGCTCCGGTGTCGGGGCCTCGCAGCTCCACGCTTTCCTCCTTCCTGCTGTGTTCTCCGGGCGACCCTCTCGCTGGTCAGTCGTACAGCGGGATAGTCGCACTGGGACGGTGGCCATCTTGAGTGAGGCAGGCTCGCTGGTCGGCGGACTAGGCTTGCTGCCTCACGGGCGGGAAGTATAAAATCAGACGGTGATGACTCCGTGCAGCGGACGCGCATTGCGGAGGCGCCTTTCCCGCGCCAAAGGAGCGCCTAAGGAAAGCCCGTCTGCGCCCGTCAGCGTCCCGGATGCGGACGGGTGCGGAATTGTGGAGTACACAGGCCCTCAGCTGCTTGCTTTAAGAACTGGTCAGCACAGCAACTGCGGTGTGTGACCCAGGTACCGGGGAGAACCTGCGTTGTTCGGGATGTGGTTGGTCTTTGAGAGGGGACCGGATGGAGCTAATGGCTTCCAAGCTTAGCCGGCATATAACCACTACGACGATGCATAACACTGATGACTGCTCTTACAGTTGTGCTCTTCTGAACACTCGCTCGGCTAGCAAGCATGCTCAGGATTTGTTCAGCTTCCTTACTGATTTCAAGCCAGCCTGTCTCTTTCTCACAGAAACATGGCTTGATGATACATCCGGGCCTGATATTGCTAATGCCTTGCCCCCTAATTATTATGTACTAAGAAAAGACAGGATGGATAGAAAGGGTGGGGAGTGGCACTGCTGATAGACAGACGGTATGAATGCTCCATTATACCCACTAATGAAATTCACGGGGTAGAAGCCTTGAGTTTTTGCCTTTCATTTTCACCTGCTCAATCCTGTGCCGGTCTGCTGATATATAGACCTCCAGGCCCGTTGGGATCTTTTAGCGAGGAGCTTGACACTGTAATATCAGCCATGAGTATTCAATTTAAACATTTTATCCTTTTGGGCGATTTTAACGTGCATTTTGATAATTTGGATGCCGCTGACACTATCAAAATACTAGATACCACTGCACCTCTGGGCCTTTTACCCTACGTGATATCGCCGACCCACGATAGAGGGCACACGCTGGATCAGATTTTTTTCTACCTCTTCCATCTCTGTTGCGCCCCCTCTTCCCGTCTTATGGTCGGACCATTCTCTACTAACTTTTAAGATTCAGTCTAAGACCGCTGTAACTGGTAGACCGGTCGGCTGTCAGACCCGGCTGTCTCGACCCTTTCATCTAGTCACACCAGAAATGTTTGAGCAATATAGGACGTCTCACCCCTGTTCTCTTACAGGGGACTTGGAACTGGACCTCTCTCGTTTTCAAACATGGCTAGCGCAGTGCTTGGAGGACTTAGCCCCGCCTAAGCGGTCCCTCAAGAAATCTTCACGTGCATCTGCTCCCTGGTTCACGCATGCACTCAATGCCAGTAGAAGGCTCTGTAAGAAGGCCGAGAGAGCTTGGCGTGTAAACTATCTAGATCCATTAAAGGAGGCTTATAGGTCCTGCATTAAGGCCTATCATAAAGAAATCTATGTAGCCAAAAAGGCCTACTTCACCCAAAGGATCGAAGAAGCGGTGAATACTAGCAAAGAAATCTTTGCAATTGTGAAAGAATTCACCTCTCCTGCTGCCAGCTCCCTCAAATGCTCCTTCTCGGAGACGTGGGTCTCTCAGTTAGCCAGCTTCTTCTCCAATAAAATCAGGAGTATTCAGGCAACTTTTACCTCTCTCGAACAGGGAGGACTGTCTTGTCCTAAAACCCCGTTTGAGGTACCTGAGCAGGGTCAACCCAGCCTGACGAGCTTCCCTCCTATCCAACCTCATGCCTCTCTGGAAATTCTCTTAAAAATGAGATCGGGCTCTCCTCTGGACCCCTGCCCTGCTAAGTTTCTGGCTAAAGTGGCCCATGTGATCAACCCGATGGTTAACCCCATCATAAATCGCTCTTTAGAAATGGGGATTGTACCATCCATCTGGAAACGGGTGATGGTCATACCACTCCTGAAGAAGCCTTCCTTGGATCACACTACTCATGCCAACTATCGACCCATCTCCTTGCTCCCAGCCCTGGCAAAAGTGGCGGAAAAGCACGTTCCGTCTGTCCTCTCGCACTTCGTTGAGTCCCATGGTATTCTGCACCACACTCAGTCCGGCTTCCGTACCAATATGAGCACGGAGACGGCCCTGTTGGAGGTGACTGAGGCCATTAAGGAAGTTCTGGACTCAGGGGGGAAGGCAATGCTGATACTGCTTGATCTCTCGGCGGCATTTGACACCGTCCCTCATGGCCGCCTTCTGGCGCGCCTTGAGGAGATCGGTATTGGAGGAACGGTGTTCAATTGGTTTTCATCTTTTCTGACCAACCGCCAACAAACAGTCTGGGCACCCCCGCACTCCGCGGAAGTGCCGCCTATGGATGTGGGTGTTCCTCAGGGGTCAATCCTGAGCCCAACTCTTTTTAATATCTATATCTCCCCTCTGGCGGCACTTGCTGAGTCTTTTGGTGCCCAGATTGTCTCATATGCTGATGACACCCAGCTCTTTTTCTCTTGCGGGAAAGATATGGACTTTGATGGTGATCTCATTAAAGGCTGCCTGGAGGCAGTTTTTAATTGGTTTCAAGAGAATCAACTCAAATGTAACTCGGACAAATCCGAGGTTCTCTTTTTTGGCTGTCCCCCAGATACTTGTTGGAAATCCTGGTGGCCGATGGATATGTCTCCCCCTTCTAATGCGGCACTGGCGGCAAAAAATCTCGGTCAAAATGGACACCCTTCTCACTTTTAAACCACAAATTATGAGTCTAGTGGGTCAGTGTTTTGGGGTGTTGAAATCGCTTAGAAAATGTCTTCCCCCTTCTCCCCATCGCCCATAGGAAAACAACAGTGCGGGCCCTGATAGGATCCAGGCTAGATTATGCCAATGTCCTGTATCTGGGCCTTCCGAAGTTTCTCCTCTCGCGCCTGCAGATTGTACAGAACTCGGCCGCTCGGGCGATCTTTGGTCTTGGTCATCGCGCCCATGCGACCGGCCTGCTGCAAACTCTTCACTGGCTGCCTATTCAGAGGCTCATTGAATTCAAGACGCTCACCCTGGCTTTTAAGACCCTTCAAGGTACGGGCCCTCGCTATCTCAGGAAGAGGATCACTCTCCATAGACCAGCCAGAGCCTTGCGTTCGGCGTCTCTATCTCTCACCACGGTTCCAGCAATCAGGCGCGCCCCTATAGGTGGACGTTCCTTCAAGTACCTCGCGCCCCGGGCTTGGAATGCCCTCCCACTATCTTTAAGGAAGAGTGAGAGCTTGATGTCCTTTAGAAAAGAGCTCAAAACATGGCTATTTAGCCAATAAGTTTCTTTCCCCCTGTTAGAGTTCTGTGGTTTCGGGTCTGACAGCGCCGGGACACTCTGCTTGAGTAGCTGAGCGCTTAACAAAATGCCTTATAACATAACATAACAGTATGCCCTCTTATGCGAGAAGACGATTTACATATGATTTTTTTCTGCCCTGCATACAACACTCCACGTAAATATTGGCTTGTCCCACATCTTAGGAACCTAGGCTTTAGGGAACACCGTCCTGCATTTAGAGTTTTAAAATCTGATCTGTCTGCCCCCACTGTATGTGCAGTAGCCAAATTTCTAACTGCAGCATGGTTTATCCGTAATCGTTTTATGTCTAGTTAATAATACACTTTTAAAATATTTTAAGATCGGATCATGATTTTATTATTGTCTTTGTTTTACTGTTAAATTGATATTGCATTTTTTTCTCTGTATCTTTTATGGTCCTTAGTGACCGAAATAAAGATTTGATGATGATGAAATACATATCCTTCACGTGCAGTGCGGCTGGTGAAATTTGAAACTGATGAAGCTGAATCACTATCCTGAACTGCCCCATTCAAGTGAGCATATTGAGTGCCTGATCCCAAGTCCGATGGGGCGCACAAAAGGTGTGTCGTGCACACCGTTATAAAATCAACTGCGCAAAAGCTGTAGGTTTTATGGATACTACTGAAGGGTCACTTGTAGAATATCATTGTGAGATGCTTTCGGCAAGTCGGACACGCCCTATTGGTTTTTGGAGGCAATTTGCTTGCTTCCCTTTCTTAAATGGGGTGTCAAACAAGTCTATGTTCACACAATTTCATTCAAGCAAGTGTTAAAGCTGTAGGTGGTACAGGCAGCTCAAATAATCCTGGTATTCCATTTACCATACCGTCCTATCTTTTTCAGAAAATATAAAACTCCACTTATTTCCATGCCTCCTTCCAATTAGGTGATCACTCTTAAATTATGATTTAAAATCACAATGGATTTTCACAATCTGCATTTTCCAAAGTTAAACAGATCACACAAGCTCCTGCTTTAAACTACAACGCTCCCAGCAATACAAATATTTTACTGACTTGGTCAGGAGAACCTATTAAAAAAGCTAAAAGTACACATCTTGCAGCATTAATCATGCAAATAACCATTACAGCTGCAAACGCTGCTCCGAATCTCAACCAAACACATTATACAGTAACCAGCCGTAGCAGCCCTAATTCAGCATGATCTACTAGTTAAAAATCTGTCACATCATAGTTGATAAGCACAGGGAGTTTGAGCGTGTTTCACACTGAACAGCTGGAGCATGGGCATTAGCAGTGCAGGCTTCCTTACAGAGGTAGTGGGTTTGGCAAATACAGAAGTGCAAGCTTGAGTCGCACTCAACGATGGATTTAGGCCCAGATCTCTGTACTGGAGTGAATTAATGACATTGGTCTGCATTCTGTCCATCAACGAGGTGGCATGGTGGGCAAAAGAAAAATGGGTTGGAATGCTGCCCTGAGCAATTGACACTGGTTAGAAACATTGCAAACATTCCTCCCTTCACCTTGTGTGACACAAAAAAACGACACCATTGTAAGCAATAGTTGGTCTGGAAGCCCACTACGATTTCAAAATAGGCCATTTGCAATCTAGTCAGTTTGCAATGTCTGGAATGCGAGACCTAAAAAGTATTCCCGCTATTTTGCCTTGTGTAAAATCTTAGTATACTCACAAAGGGAGCACATTGCTGCTCTATGCAAATAAATATGCTTCAAATAATGTGAGATTTAGAGCAAGGGCTGTAAAATCCAGATTCACACCAGTCTTTGCTGTTCTATGAGGAAGAAAAGAAGCACAGGCATTTAATGTATTTATGCGGTTCTTCATTAAAAAGGCGTGAAGCCTCGGAAATGGTAAAATGTATACTTCTGAAGGCAGAAAATGAACCACCTAACTGAGCATGATCAGTTTGAACAAACTGTGGTCGGTTTCACTAAAAGCAATACCATGCTTTGTACCACGTGTGGAAGTTTGATTTTCAGAACATTATTCTCAGATGCTACTGGATTGGATGAATCACTTCAAGCTCTTCCATGCCTTGTCAGGGGTAGTAAGTGCTATCTGCGTCTCGAGATAACTGCACAGAAGTCCTTCAGGTCTCTCAAAAGCTGTCATAAAACGTAACCCACGTACATCTCATTCATGAAAGTACAGCGTGTCTCATCTTTGTTGAACTTGGTGCAAATTGTTAACTGCAAGGGCTAACAAAGTGCAGTTTATTACCACTGAAGCACTGTGCAAAAAAATGAATAAGAATTAAAAAACTGCCTACCCTGCGTATCTGAGACCTCAAACACAGAGCGAGACGCTGATAAGAGTGGGTCTTGGGTCCAACATGTTCCCGGCAAGCCTTTTCTCAGTGGGTTCAACCTAGTGTTAAGAGACTGTGTTGGTTGGCTTGGAATTACACGGATGCATTAGGCGAAGCAAATCGAAAAAAAAGAAAGTGAAATAAAAAGCAAAAAAGCATGTTGGGTCCCAACAAACATTTTCATCACCATTCGTTGGAAATGTTTTTTACTGCACTGTAGGACAAAAGAAAATTCTGGAAACTTTTTCAATTATAATTTTTTGCGTTAGTTGGTGTCACTGGGTTGTGTTGGGTTTTATGAAGGCATTTCAGAGGACCACGTACTGAAATGTTGAGTTTTTCCATGTTGAAAGGGTGAACATGTCTTTGCCACACTAAAGTAGCAACCTCATAGTCTGTCACCTCTGTGTTGTGTATGAGCACAACATTGCTTGTCGAAGTATAACATAAACATTTTAACGTCACAAGATGCTTCTTAACATAATAACAAATAAAATAAACCTAATATAACATTAAGAATCCAGGCAATAATAGTATTGCAGTGGCACTCAGGAAGGTCATTAATGCTATGTGTCCTGATTTGCTAGTAGCCTTTTGTTTGCCTTGCCTAGAAATATCAATTTCTTGGCCTTCATGCATAAGCGTTCTCTAAAAGGCTCTCCTCAGAGGAATTTCTGGCACTCGAAACTGATGAGAAGTCGCCTTCTAAGCAGACCTACAAGAGAAGCCAACCCCATGTTAGGTTTCATGTCCACAGGGGAAATCTCTTGTAGACTGAAAGCTTAAAGGCGAGGAGGCCGCATGGAATGGTTTCTGCAAAGCAATGAGAAGTTGACGTTCCCCGGGAGGTGTGTATTCTTTCGTCATGGCCTCGCAAGCTTTAATGCCCCTTACAGCAGTCTCGAGGTATGCTTCGAATGTCTAGATGCATTGAAAGTAACCCCCTTAGGTACTGTACCTGTAATGTCCAGTGCTTTAACAACTGAAACCCTCCTGCAGATTAGGCACAGTAGCATAGCCAAGTTCCCTGAAATCTCTTTCCTAGAAAGGTATTTATTACTTTTCCAAGAGGTGAAAAGGTTGAGTATTCAATTCATATCCCAGACAACTGAATACCTTAGTTCTGGAGGCAGGGAGAGACGTATGCCCCTAATCAGTTTGCAAACTAGGGAGTGTTCCCTGAATTGGTAGCCATCAATAGGGTGATGTCCCGCAGAGATAGCTGAATAGAATGTGTCCACAGACCTATAGGCCATGCCTTTGACGCAAGATGACAACAAATTCAGTACTGATATGACTCCAGACCCCATGAGATCCAAGCCACTCTGGAGACACCAACCCAGCCATTTCGACCATGTTGAGCGATCTCTCTTGATGGTACCTTCTGCCCATGCCTTTAAGAGTTATTGAGCCTCTTGTAAAAGTCCCAGGACCATCCATCGTTTGTGGTAATATTCCATGCCATAAGAGACTGATGTCCTGCAGATACCAGAGGATGCAGGTTATCCTGGGGATCCAGGAGAAGATCTTGAACTAGGGGAGAAGGCCGGGAGAATCCCAAGAAAGTTCCAGAAGAACTTGATACCAGGTTTGCAACCTCCAACTCTGGGTTCTCACCACTAGTTCCGCTACCTGTCACATCACTTGGGCTGACAATCTCGTGATCATTGAACTGGGCAGCTCGTAACTGCTCTCCTGGCTCCATTCTTGGAGAAAAGTGTGTGTGTGTGTGTGTCACCCCCAGTAGGGGGTTTGGTCTCAAGCTGAAAACTCTCCAGTTGATGATCCAGCTGTCGCGCAAACCGATCCACTGAGAAGGGACCCCACCTCTTGTCGATGGCTTTGAAAAAAAACCCAAGGGATGCAGTTTCCAGAGGTTCGAATCCTGGAGGTATTTGGAATTCCAGTCCGCCACTTCATTGGCTTTGCCAGGGAGTTATTAAATTAAGGCAATGTTGTGGTCTAGGCCAAAGAGCCAAAAACTCTTGACTAAATCCATCAGTGCCTTCAAACGCGTCCCGCCAGACGATTGATATACCGGACTACTCACACATTGCCCATCTTCAGAGTCACTCAGCATTGTTTTTTCTCTTTATCTCATAATCAATATTTAGTGCAAAGACCATTAATGCTGTTGAAGAGTGAGTAAATCCAAACATCATGATACAAGATCTGTATCTAACATCGGTGCAGATGACTTGTATCCGTATTTTAGCCAGTGCTGAGAAGTGTTCAGCTATAAGAATCAATGAGGGTGCTCATATCGTAACTTATTCTGTGTCTGTGTTCTTAATTGAGAATAAGGGACGAAGCATACCTAATTGGCATTTAAGGTGAGCGGTCAACCTATAAATGAACTAACCGCAAGAATGGCCTGTGCACTAAATATTGATTTGCCTCATCTGGCAGATCATAATGGTAAATAAAGATAACTCTTATAATGTGGGTTTCACTACATTTACTTGTGTAATATGAGATGTATTCTGTATCATTAAATTATGACCTGGTTTTGTAACTTGTTTTCACTGAGGAAGTCTTGGGTTACTCCCGGGCGACGAAACAAGTGTTGGCTGGACCAACGGAAGAAAGAACATTTTAAATAAAACTGTATACTGTCTTGTGCATTACATTGCTTTGCTTAAATTAATGGATGATAATACTGTGCTCGGGTTTATAGTAATTCTTTGTTGGAAGGCTCAGGGTAGCCTGGCAGGAATCTTTGACAAACCCTTAATGTTCTTTGTGATGGAGTCAAAAACAACTTCTTCACGTTGATAACTAAGCCCAGATTTTCCAACCGATACCCTGTTGTCTGAAGATTTCTCTGACATTGATCCATAATGAGGATATCGCCCAGGTAGACTATCAGCCGTATTCCTTGCGACTGCATGTGTTCCATAGTTGGCCTCAAAACCTTGGTGATGCACCAAGGAGCGAATGAGAGACCAAATGGCAGGGATTCAAACTCTTTTGTTTGACCTGCCACATAAACTGGAGAAACTGCCTGTGTAGTGGAAAAATTGGGACCGTAAAATATGCATTCTTAAGGTCCAGCTGGCCCATTCAGCATGATAGGTGGAGAATATCTTGCAGGGGATGGATTCCCTCCATTTTGAAGTGGCATTAAACCAGCCATTCATTGACCCCCCCCCCCCATAGATGGATAACCAGACGTTGGCCCCCTGTCCCTCTTGTCCACTAGGAAGAGTTTGGTTACGAATCCCCTGGGATATATTGAGGCGAAGGTGATAGCCCCTTTGGGCAGCCGTTCTTCTACCTCTTTAGATGTCCAGAGAGTGTCCCCTTCTGATAACGTGCAAGCCTGAGGGATCTGCCTTTGCACAGGAGTGCTGTAAAATTCAATATGGAAACCCATTAATGTCTGTAGGACCCATGTATCTGACATGAGATGTCTCCAATTATCTGCAAATTGAGCCAAGCATCCTCCCACTCTTAGTTTGGGAGAAGGTATCACACTTACAGAAGCCATTGTTATGTAAGTTTTCTCAGGATTCTCTTCTACTGTCTCTGTGGCAAGGTCCTCTGAAAGGGTAGAAGCCTCAAAATTTAGATTTGTCTTGCTTGCCATTGACCTAGTTGAGAGCCTTGACCCCTTGGGAGGTGGGTTAAAGCAGTACGGCCACCTACAGCCTTCTACCGCTACGACCCATGAGAAAAACCGTGGATGAAAAATAACATGTCATTGACACTTGGGCTATCTCCTAGGAAGTAAAAGTTGAAAGTCCCAACGAACTTGCCCAGTTTTAACAGAGGGATCCCTGTAGATTCCTCACCCCCTTGCCTGTTTGGAAGGGCCCACTTCGGAGGACACAAGATTGCCCAGCTTGGGGTTTACTTTCATCAGGAGTGATCTCCTGTGCTCTGAAGACCATGGGCAATTAGCATTACCCTGAAACATTATTGCATGTGCTCCGCCAAGGAGGATGTTGTGGGAAATGAGTGACCCTATTGTTTAGCTTCTCAACCATGTCAAAGTTTTGTGAGGGGTCCCGCAATTCCAGTTACTTGGCAAGACCGCCAAGAGCGATCTAAGCCTTTCTTTGGGGCTCTAATATATTTTCCCAAGAACATAGCCATCGTAGCCTCTATCACTGGGTTTAAGGCCACTTGGCGCTATTTAGGAAAGGGTGGGGACATTCAGTCTGTGGGCGAGCCCAGGTTTCTTTCTCTAGTGGCTTTCTCAGCCAATCAGCAACACAGGTTGCTACTTTGGTTGCTATAGCAGTGGCGACTCATTCGATAAGGCAGGGGAGCATTGCCCCTCTGCTTTAAAACAGTGCAATGGAAAAAAATGAAATGGGAGAATATGCCTGAAGTGATTATAAGTTTAGCTTAAGTATTCCAGTTGGTCCCAGGTTAGGGTAGGGCTGGGCTTCCAGTGTCACGGGGAGGAGGAGTGGCTGATGCTGCACCGAAGGTGTGCATGATTGTTTGACTGCCTCGTCCCAGGGTTCCACTCCCTCTCTGAGCACCGAAACCGGCGCTTAGACCAATCATGATGCTGCTATCAGCAACATCGTGATTGGCTAGGGAAGTCTGGAATCCTGGGTGCTTCCTGTTCCTGCGAGGAGAGGCAGCAGCTGGCGACTGCGACCAACAGGTAAGTTTCCTTTTTTAATTTATTTTGTAGCCCTCCCCCGCCACCATCCTGTACCAGCCGGCAATGTGCTGGAGACCATTCAGAGTAGCAAGGGTGCATCAACTCGTCTGAGGTGTCTATTGTGCGAGACTTTGGGATGAACGTATACGGAACTGGGGACGGATGCAACGGCAATTCCAGTGAGAATCCTCTGCTTGGAAATTGCTCTCTTCAAGGAGTGGTGGAGGTGCCTTTATGGACTGAGGTGTATAGCCCCTGTATTAGCCCCAGGAGAACCCCCTGGAAGGGTGTAGGAATTTCACGAGGCAAGTTCCTTTCAAGTGAGGTTTATTATAAGATGCTCCCAGCATATATCCAGCTAAAGCTCTCATCATAACATTCTCCCCACGATTCTACATTCTACTGTTCTTCTTAAATCATCTCTACAAAGGGAAATGGAATGGGACTCTGAAGTTGGAGTGTAAGGGCTGGGGCAGAAAAGCCCTTGTGTGGCTGTCAAACATCCATGTCCACTCCCTAAAGGTGTTTGCGATTCACCCCTTCCTACTCATAACTTCATTACTCATTTCCTGTAATCACCTCCTCCGTAAATCACATAAAATACATTATAGGGTGGTTACAACATAGGGTGGGATAGTATCCACCTCTGTTTCTTTAATAAAATCATGGTTTTCCACCCACCCCTGCTGTGGAAAATCTGTATTTTATGGAAAGGCACGGAGGCCAATATTCTGCATGGTTAAAGCTTTGCCATAATATTCCTGACAAATGCAAAAAGAACAATTGATGGGCAGAATGCAGAACAATGTCAATCGTTCACCCAGTACAGAGATCTGGGCCTAAATCCATAGTTTTTTTGCTCGCCATTCCAGTTTGGACCCAGCCATGTGCAAATCAGTCTTGACCCTGCGCCCAATGGTAACCGTACAGCCCGAACTGCCACGCCAGGTCCTTCCTGGACTGGAAACTAGCATCCTAGGACCGGTTTCAGGCTTTCAGCCCTCATCAGCAAAGATAGCTTGACTCCAATGGCATGGAGAGCACGGGACCCACATCTGGGCAATCCCGAAACCGGGTCCAGGATACTTGTTTCTGGTCCAGGGAGGACCTGGCTTGGCAGTTCAGGCTGGACTGTTCCCATGAGGCACAGGGTCAAGACTGATTTGCATATGGTCAGGTCTAAACTGGGGTGGCATGGTGAGCAAAAGAATGAGGGATTTAACCCAGATCTCTTGACTGGGGGTGAATATTTTGATTGGTTCTGCATTCCGTCCATCAATTGTGTCTTTTATAATATTCCTGACAGCACACTGTACTGGCTTAAAGTAACATTTCTTAAACATCAACTCTGTTGAACAATGCGCTGCAGCTAAACTAGTTGTTAAACCACCTCCTGTTTGATGCCATAGCCCTCCTTATAGAATGTGCTCTGTACCTTGCAAGATCTATTCCTGCCCTTTTCATAACTTCCTTAACCCAAGGTACTAACGTGGGAGTGGACACAACTTTATAAGGATACATAAATGGAATTAACTGTCTCTCGATTACTTCTCAAACTCTGTTCTCTCATATTCTCGTAAACCTCTCACCACACATAGTTTCTGCTTTCATCCAGATTTTGATAAGAAATTCTCTGAGACAGTCTTAATTCTCCTTCTAATTTTCGAGCATACGCCCTCTGATAAATACCTTTGTGTTGTTAAGTCTAATGCCTTAACATCTGACACCCTCCAAAATGAGATCAGCCAAAGAAGCATGACTAACGTAAATAACAGATTTCACTCTGTCCACCTACCCAATTATCTCAAAACAAGGTCCACATCACACAAAGAAGTATATTTCAGACCTGGCGGTACCAATAACTGCACAATCTTTAACAATTTTTTTTAACCACGTCATGCTGTCCCATTGGTAAACTATTCGTCAATTTGTGACTGCAGATCTACTAATATTCACTGAACTGTACAATTTCCCTTGCAGGAAAACCTCTGTCCAAAAATTAACCACCTCTACTACAGGTGCTGATATGTGATCCAAATTCTGAGAAAAACATCCTAATATCTTTCTGCACCTTCGAATGGAATTGAATGCCCGGGCATATTTTGCCGTCTCCTTCACAAACTTGTCTCCAAAAAGTAGGCCTTTAGCCTCTTGGCCAGACTCTTTATGTGCTAGTTTCGTTAACTTCAGATCTGTCTTTATTAAGAGGATCTTCTTATGCTGTGTACACAAAGCTGCATTTGTGTTGCGTAGTAAACGCTGCTCGCTGCACCTATTGTTGCAAATCTATCATCCACTGCAGTCTCCTGAAAATATGCCTCCTCATACATGTCAAACATTTTTTGTTATGGGCCCAAACGCCTCTAGAAGGCAGTCCTGAGATCCTTTTAATCCCTTGTCCTGACCACATCGGGGATCCCTCCCTTATTTGTTCAGGAATGCCAGCATCTTTGAATCTAGCTCTGGCTTAAAGGCTTAAGCGTTCAGAACTAAGTCTAGTCATGACTTCCTGAGGCATGTTCCACATATTCAGCCACATGCCATGTTGGGACCCACTGAAGGTATAGTAGATATTGTATAGAATGCAGGTCAAAAATGTAAAAATCCACCCCCACCCCCCAAGGGATACTTAACCTGTTTCACTTGCTCTGCTACCCCTTTTTCATTCTTAACTCCTTTTCTTCTCCAACTCCTCTTCCTCCATGTCCTCTTGATCACACAAACACGAAATCAGACTATCCCCACTTCTGGAGGATTCATCACATGCTATCATTCTGTGATCCCTAGTCCGGGCCATTATAGCCTTCTCACTCCACTCCAACTGAGTTGCCCACTGTTTTTCTTTTTGGACCGTATTGTCCTTTTGCCTTCAAGGCCCTCTCACCTTGAATATGCTTTTTCTGTGTTGCTTTTTGACTACCATTTCCTCTTGTTGCCTTTCCTGTGACCTCCTCAACAGACCAAAACTGCTCATCCACACTCCTGTTTTCAAACTTTCCTTCCAACCTTTCCATGTAGTCCTTAATTTTCTTTCCCAACTGAGTTATCAAGGCAGACACTGCCTTACTAACACAATCCTGGACCTTATCCTCCATATTTCCTTATATAACACCATTATGCATATTGATAATCAGCAACTCACTAGAGCCTCAATGTCACAATCACCAAATATCCTCACTTAACAATGCTTGGTAAAACAAAACCCACCTCTGTCCTGTACCACAACAACCAGCGTTCCTCTGTTCTCCTCACACTTATCGAAACCGATTAGAAAAAACGTCATTTTGGTTCCCAAAATGTGGCCGCTACACGTGCCTTTCTTAGTAATTTGTTGAGCCCAGGTCAAAATGGCCACCTGCGTCCTCTGATGCTTCTATGGTGGCCTACTGACACCAATATAGTTGCCCAGCAACACGAGGAATCGAGGGGCACCCGACAGCAGAGGTTTTCAAAATTCACTCATTCTGACTCTTGTGTACTCTGACCAACCGGTTGTGCTGTGCGCCTGAAATGAACCAGAATTGAAACACACTGCCGCAACCACTACCCCCAGTTAAGTCAAACAAACCCATTCAAACATAAAAAAATATTTTTAAATTAAATTAATCCTGCAAATGGACTCTTCTTCTTAATCCTGATTGCTAAAATATTTAAAATTCCTCACTAATGCATTGGAAAAGATACTTAACTCATGTTGCAGTTAAATCGTGGCACACACCATGCGCTTTCCAACAACTTTGCTTAAATAAAACTTATTCTGCTCACATTTTACAGTACTTATTGAAGAGATCAAAAAACCAGTACATATTTTATCTGTGAGCAGCAACAAAGAAGGAAGATGGCTGCCAGAGAGGGGATTATATATGGAATATAATGTTTTAAGATTCCTATTCAAAGTTCGAAGTGTTTGTGGTAGTTGCTGATGTGAGTTTGCAATAAAGATTGTATGCATAATATTGGCCTCCATGCCTTGCCATAGAAGTTCCCACTCCATCCCCACATTCTGCCCAAGTTTGGTGCATTGATGTGGCCAGGGAAGGCTCAGTTACAGTTTATGGTAGTGGCAGGCTGATATTTTGGCGCTGTGGAACAGCTATCGTAGCTTCTAGACTCTAGTAAGCGTTTAATTCTGGGACAAATGCACCCATGATCTTAATGGGCGAAGTATCTAGGA
This sequence comes from Triturus cristatus, assembly GCF_964204655.1. Taxonomy (NCBI): domain Eukaryota; kingdom Metazoa; phylum Chordata; class Amphibia; order Caudata; family Salamandridae; genus Triturus; species Triturus cristatus. The sequence continues at coordinate 223,923,577 of NC_140594.1, read as the reverse complement.
TGTCTCCGTGGTGTGCAGGCAGGTTCTGGATCTGCAAACTTGATGCAACTCCTCCAGGACGTCACAATCGGCAACAGGGCTTGGGAGCCGTACAAGTAATACAGACCCTTATGGGAGGTCCACACCTTCAAACTTGCTGGAGTTATCAGCGTTGGACCACAGGAGGGTGTTCTTTGCAGGCGCTACGGGCAAGGATCTATAGGTGGCAGAAATTTCAATTAGAATGGAGCTGCGCTGTCAGTGAGGTGCATAAGTGGACTCTGTGGTCCAGTGAAGGCTGACAGCGCCCTCTAGCATGCCGAGGTCTCGCCCACACTTAATTATGGCCACCTTCAAATAACTCTATGCATCATGAGCAAGCGCAGAGATGCAGTCCCGCGGGGCCCTCTATCCAGAGTGGGATGCAAAAGTGATTAGGCAGTGTTCCACAATCCAAATACCAGAAAAAATAAGCCAAAGCATGTAGTGAGGAGACAGTTAACAAAAAGCTGCGGAGCAGCATAGAAAGAGGGAGCGAGGGGATGAAGTTGGGACTGATATGGGACTTTCCTTGTGCGGAGTGGCTATTGGTCTGTTCTGTCCCTAGGTTTCATGGGAAAGACAGGTTTAATGTGACGTTTTCAACGCGGCTGCTATACAAATAAAGTGAAGAAAAAAAGCATAATCCTCGCCTCCGGTCCTGACATAGTTTCTATATAGCAGTGGTATTAAGACTTTAGAAAGGTAACGTAGAGAGAATCTGTGGTTCATTCTAGACTTTATTACACTAAGAATAAATGAGACGCGAATAAATGTCATGCCCGAGCTACAGGATTGCCAACGCACCTCATAGGCATGTTTTCGAATGGCTGGTACGAAATACTGCCTTACATTGAGGGAAAGTAATGTGAGGAGTGGATGAAAAGTATTGAGGTTAGTGTGATTAATCTATTGATGTAATTTGGGGAATGCTGGTTGATTTTATCGCGTCTACAGATCTCAGTAGAATCTGTATTTCCATCTTCAAACATCAGCTACAAGTTTGTTCTCAAGCATGTGGCTAAACTTCCTTCTCCAATTTCTTTCAGCACTTTTTTTTACATAAGCAGTTAAAGAATATGCTATTGCATGAAGACCTACTATCTTATGTCTGGAATATAGGAGTCCTTAGCAGGAGTAGGCGAACATTGCGAATTTTGGTTTAGTGTATCTATTTCAGAAGTCCATTACCTGTTGCCCTGTATTTATGAAGGGGCACGTTGTGAGTTACCGGCCCCGTCTGAATTAAAAAGTCTGGTAATTTCAGTTGTGTTTGGGTTTATACAGGGATTTCAGTTGCTGTACTATTCAACTCCACGGGAGTAACTCCTGGGTGAATCTGATTCATAATTATGAACTTCCATGGGTATATCTCCATCTGTTGGTGGACCCTTAGGGCCCAACTCCTAATCCCTCTGCTCCCAAAATTACTGGTATTCCCTGTATTAATCACTTTTGGGGATTTTGAACTGTTCAAAGTACTAGGCTCCAAGTTTTAGGTACATGACTGAATCATCGTGTATCAATAGAAACTTTAAGCAATGTAGTGCATTTACAGCCACTTCATTGTCTCCAAAAAGGTGAAAAACTCATTAAGATGCACTGTTGTCAAGGTGAAAGAATTAACAACGAAGATTAGGAGTGATGAGTGCATCAGATAATGGCAAAAATCAAGTATTCTATAAATATTTCCTAAGTCACAAGTAACTGGGCACGTATGCTGGACCTCCTGTAAATTAAAAGCCCGCCAGTCCCCCTTTTGATAACTAAGTCACAAGTAATCCTGTTTCATCATTACGGTAATGTATATACAAATGTGATTTATTTGCCAATTTGCTCTGTACTTAAATGTAAATGTCTGCAGTAAATGAAATGGAAAGCTCTTTAGCTGCAGAGGATACAAACTGGCATCACGTGTATAGTTTTAGGACAATACCACTGTTCAGCAGTTCTTCCCTGGAAACAACATTGAAACAATTGTTAATTCTTTTAGAATAAATAACAATGGTGGCTGTTGTCCGTGATGTTCGTGCTTGAGCTACATGTTTCTCCTAGAAGAAAGCGAAAAAAATCTAGCTTTAAATTTGAATTGTGAGAATGCCTCTTTTGTATTTAAAAAAGAAGAAAATGCGTACATTTTTGCTTTGTGTGGGTTTTCGCGACACCAACCGTCAGAGCAATGCTTTAGTGTTCATTTACCAAGTGTTGTTCAGCACACAATGCCTTCTTTAAGGAGAGACAATGCATGACTACTGGTGTTGAAAAAGCCATTCCTTGAGAAATGATGAGGAAATTGGTCATTGAAAGTCAGTGGGAGTGACAAAAATCTAATGAAAATGTGGACCTTTGGACTAAGTGATGCAATCTTCGTTTCCTGATTGCATAGAAGTTGTAGTTTGGGCCAGTCAAGGTATTTGACCTTGTGTGTTCTGGAGGAAGACTCTGTCCAGGAGGTCGAACCAGAAAGTTATATTTTTCAAGGTGGTGTTGCTATCTGATACCTGCTATCCAAATGCTCTGTGGACATGACCAGCCAAGAAAACAAAACTCCATCCGGGGGAATGTATCTTTAAAATAATGTAGCGTGGTGCAAGATTATATGAATTGAGTTGTCTGTCAAAGGATTCTCTGTTGCAAGGTTAGTGAGGTTTTCATGGGTCCCTAGGAGCTTCCAAGGGACTTCTTTCAATTTATACTTCAAGCGGTACAGCTCTGACCGGAGCTTCATCTTTGCTGGATAGATGCTTCAGGATTCTCTGTCCTTGAATTGTAGTCCACAAAAAAAGTTAACTTTTGATTGTAAAGTAGTGCCTGATGGTTTTGCAGGGGTGGCCACAGTAATATCTAATTTGTAAATCTTTAAGCTAATAGCAATAAAAAGTGTCCTCACACACAGCGTCAGTGGGATCAGTACTATTCCCCAATTTCTTCCAGTCCCCAAAAGCAAGCAGGCAAAGGATTTCTTCCCACAGAACAGTAGATCCTCAATCTAGGACTGAAATTCATAGTCCTTCCACACAAGATGGTAGATTCCACAGCAGGGTGCCAACCGGAAACTAGCCTGTTTGTGAGACTGTCTTCACAAGTCATGGTACGTGTTTCTCTAGGCAAAAATTCAGATTAAGGTTAGGATATCTGTCCAGGAGCCTGATTGACAGACTGTTTTTAGGTCCAGCCTTTAGATCGTACATGTTCTGTCTGTTGGTAGGAATATTCTGGATTTAGGGGGATTGGGGCCCAGCCATTACTTACTATTAGCTGGCTTTCCTTATCACTCTTACCACACTTCTTAGTGATGTCCTGTCTTGCAGTGCTTAATTTGAGCTGATGGTTGCAGGTGGGGCTTACCATCGCTTATTTTTTGGGGACCAGCACTTATGTTTTCCTCATCAGACTTTGGCCCAGAACAAGAAAGGGAAACAAACGCAAAAGGCGGAAAGAGGGAGGATGGAAAATCCATGACAAAGCAAGAATTTTTTTCCCCAATAAAGTTTTATTGGCACTTATATAAGATGACCTTACATCCTGATTCGTAGGCATTCCTTGCCTCCAATTACCACATATTGACAAATTACTGCCTCACACAATCCGACTTAACATAATGCATAATAATAATTTTCTCAGCAAACAAACTCCCTCACCGCCCTCTCCATCCCGCTCTTCCCTCGTCAGTCCGTGCCAGGTTATCTGGTTACTGCACTGTATCGCATTATATCCATCTGCTGTAATCTTAAACATGGCCTAGACAGTGTTCCACTATTACTCCCTTAGTGGGGGCTCACCTCCTCCTGATGCCCCCGAGGTGTTGGTGTTTGATCATTCTGTAAGTCTGCAGCATATCGGCCCATGCTAGTAGATCCTCTTCTACCTTATCGTCCTTCTGCACAAATTTCATTCATACCGACTCCGCTGTCGCCCACTCTCACACATCTCTGATCCAGTCCGCGGGGCGCGGAATCTGAGGAGACATCCATGCTATAGCTATCTGCCTCCTAGCCAGTACAAGTCCCAGGTTGAAGAATCGTCTGCTTAGCTTTTTGTGCTTTGTCCTAGGTAATGCTCCCAATAGTACTTGTCGAATTTCTCTGGGAATGGTCCAGTCGTAGCTTCTTGTAAGCGTGTAAGTAACTCCTCCCAGTCGGGAAGCAGTAGTGCGCAAGACCAGACCATATGAAGGAAATTCACACCCGCCCATGGCATCTGGGACACTCATCCCTCCGGGTCGAAGAGATTATGTGTAGCGTGCGCGAAGTGAGGTACACCTGGTGTATTAGATTGTATTGGAGGAGCTTAAACTGCACATTTGCACTCACCCTCTGCAACCCCCGTGCACCTTCCTCCATTCACCCTCCGTCAGGGGCTCAGTTGTAAGTGTGTCCCATTTTGGCTGGATGCCCAAGGTCTCCCCTTGTAAATCACCCCTCAGTGCTCTGTAAAGATGAGAAATCAAGTGTCTACCCTGCGCCATATTCAACATGACTTTCAAGATATTAGTTGTGGGAGGTTCCTCTGGGAACCCCAGCCAGAGCTCCCGGGCAACACTGAAAATCTTCCCGTACTGCAGAAATTGTCCCAGCCCTAAATTAAACGTATCCTGTGCCTCTTCTCGCATCACAAATTTCCCATCAATGTAAAGGTCCCCTAATGTCCGGCACCCTCCCTCTCTCCAACGACTCACTGTAATGGTGTCCGCAATACTAACAAAAGGGCGCAGAGCCCACAGGAGCATATCTGGAGCGAACGGGGCCCGCTGCACTACCCCCTGCACCACATTTTTCCATACTGTAGCTACATGGCGCACAATATACGGGCATTTCCTCATGATTCCGCCTCCCAGCATCAGCAGCTCCGTCAGCGAACTAGCACTGTAGCTTCCCGCCAGCAATAGTTTATTCCAGTTGTCCTCGCCATCCAGCCAGTGAACTGCATGCTGCAATTGAGAAGCCATGTAGTAAAACTCCAATCTAGGTACCTCCAGCCTGCCCCCTTCCCTGTTCTCTGTAGCGTTGATCAGCGTACCCTCCTACATTTCTTCCCCAGTAGGAGGTCTACCAGCAGACTCTCCCGTGTCTGGAAATAATGCAGCAGGATGATAGTGAGTAGTGCATTGCATACAGGCAGTGGGGTAAGACAATCATCATAATGATTGCGATGCGCCCGATGAGCGACAACAGTAATTCTGTCCAGAAGCGGATTTAGTCCTGCAGCCCTGTTATAATCCAACACATGTTCTGTTCAAGATAGCCAGTGGCCATGTTGGCTAGACAAATTCCCAAATACCGCGTTCCCTCTCCCACCCACGGCAATTTAATATGCGGTCGCTCCGCCTCCGGGATCATGGTCAGTCTACCCACAGGGACCACCCTGGACTTCCCAGGATTGATGTGAAGTCCTGAAATGTCCCCAAAAGCCCGCAGCTCCATGAGCAGCAAAGGTATCGAGCGTTCAGGATGTCACAAACTAGGATGTCGTCCACGTATAGGGAAACTATGATTAGTCTCCCCTAGCATGATACCCCAGGGGGGCCATCACATTCCTCAAGTGTGTGACCAGGGGCACCCTAAACATTGTGAATAGTTGGGGGGAGGGGGGGGGGATAGAGTGCATCCCTGACAGGTGCCCCAACCAAGTGTGAGCCGGCCAGGCACAGTTCTTCCCACACACATACTCTAGCACTAGGGGCTGCATAGATCAACTGCACCCACTTGAGTTATCGCTCACCCACCCCAAATCGTTGAAGGACCTGCCACATATAGGGCCACTATACCGAATTGAATTCTTGTTTGATATCCAATAGTGCTAAAGCACAGTCCGTTTCTGACAGACCCGGGGCATGCCACACATGCGCCAACCGTCGCAGATTCAGAGCTGTACTTCTTTGCGGTATAAACACTGCCTGATATACATGGACAAGCTGAGAGATCACCGAGAGGAGACGGTCCGCCAGTATCCCACTAAGTATTTTTTCAACAATATTCAGCAGCATGACAGGCCTGTAGGAGCTGGGTAGGTCAGGGTCTTTGTCAGTTAATTATCATGGCCACCAACGCTTCCCTCGTGGTGGGTGGCAGAACTCCCCTCCCCAGTGTTTCATTATAGAATTGCAGGAGTCTATCTACCAGTATTGGGGCAAATTGTCTGTAAAACTCTGCCGGAAGCGCGTCGGATACCGGACTCTTGGCTGGCCTGAGCCGAAGTATAGCCAGACTCAATTTCTCCTTGATGATCGGGGCATACCGTGCCGCAGGCTCAAAATGGGGAAGCTCGACCGTGTCCAGGTACGTGTGCAATGCCTCCAGACTTGGGACAGGCAGATCTCTATATAGCGGTTGTAAGTGGGTCGCCAATGTATCCACAATCGCTCGTGTGTACACTAATGTGCCCTCTGCGGCTCGGATCTGCATTATTGGGTCTTTAGATGTGTCCTGCTGCACTAATCGTGCCAACAAGGCCCCCATTCTATCCCCTTCTCTATATAGTCTTTAGCAGTAGGCCACGTACACATGCTTTTCTAGCCTACGGAGATCTGTCAACAGCGCCTCTCTGGCTGCAGCCCACTCCCCCAATTTCTGAGGGGCCGTGGCGATTTCCGCCTCCAGTCTGCCAAGGTCTCCCTCATGCACTGCTACGTCCCGCTCAAGTTGTTGCTGCACCCCTTAGGATTTTTATATGCAATTTCCCCTTATAACCACCTTCAGAGCTCCCCAATTGGTGGCACGACAGGCGGCCGACTCCCAGTTCTCTTCGAAGTAACGTTTTAGTTTCAGAAAGCACAGCTACAAATTGGGGTCCGTCAAAGTGTCTGTGTTAAGTCGCCACAGGGGGATTTCAGATCTAACCTCTCTCCCTGTCAACTCCATCCGGACTGGGGAATGATCCGATAAGCGTCTAGCTGAATGCACTATCCCACCCACATTCCACCCGAGGTCCGTGTAGAGAAACCAATAATCCAGTCTCCTGGTAGTCCCTGTAGCAGGGGTATGACGAGAGAATTGCCTAGTGGCTGGATTGCGCATGCGCCATACATCTTGAAGACGCCTGCCTTTCAGCAAATCTTGTAGTGTGATGGACATTTTGGGATTAGTGTGGGGATGCGGGGGATCATGATTGAAGGAGCCATCCAGGACAAAATTAATTACCCAGCCAGTATCATTGGTGACCCAGGTATGGTGAAGCCGCTTCCATAAGAGCAGGGGAGAAGGACGCACTGTCCTTATTAGGAGCATACACATTAAACACACACACTTCCATATCATCCAGTCTCCCATCCTATGTAGGATGACATACCTCCACTCTGTCCACCACCACCTGATGTAAGTGCTGTGACAAAGTAAGGATAACAAATAATCTGAAAGAGAGAAAGGCGAAGAGAGTATCTGGTGGTGAATAGAGGCATGAGGTAAAATAAAAAATCAGCATACTTGGTATTTGGCACCTCTGACATTTGTTAGCTTAGGCTCTGGGCTTCAAGCAGAACTTTGGGCACCAGCATTTATCCTTTTGCAAATTAAGCACTGCCAGCTTATCTGTAGTGGTTGTTCCTCCAATGGAGCATTGCTTCTTTACAGTTTCTGATTAGCAGGCATTGCTGCTTGCTTTTCAAGCACCAATTTTTTTCCCTTTTTGTGTAAAGCACTTTAAGTGTGTTTTTGAGCGGTTTCCTTCATGTCCAACTCTTCCCCCGTGCACTGTGTTGCTTTCTGAGCCCAACTGCTTCTCCCCTCCCTTTTTCACATCCCATGTGCTTCCCCCCCCCCTTACTTATCTCCATCAGCCCCTGCTTGGCTGCCCCCGGCCCCTGCTTGGCTCCCCCACTCCTGCTCACTCGCTTTTCCCCCTCCCCATGGCCTCTGCTGGGCTTCTCCCCCCCCTTCCACCCCAGCCTCTGCTGGGCTCCCCCCCCCCCCCCCAACCCAGCCTCTGCTGGGCTTCCCCTCCTCCCTCCAGTCTGGCCTCTGCTGGGCTTACCCCCACCTGGCCTCTGCTGGGCTTTGCCCCCCCCCCCCCCCAGCCTCTGCTGGGCTTTGCCGACCCTAGCCCCCACCAGGGCCCTTCTGGGCTTCTAACCACTCTCCCCTACCCCCTAGCCTGGGCCCTCGTGGGCTTCCAGCCTCCCCTCCCCCTGGGCCCTCGTGGGCTTCAACTTCCCCCCCGGGCCCTTGTGGGCTTCAACCCCCCCCCTTCCCCCTGGGCCCTCGTGGGCTTCAACCCCCCCCCTTCCCCCTGGGCCCTCGTGGGCTTCAACCCCCCCCTTCCCCTGGGCCCTCGTGGGCTTCAACTTCCCCCTGGGCCCTTGTGGGCTTCAACCCCCCCCCCCCCTTCCCCCTGGGCCCTCGTGGGCTTCACCCCCCCCCCTTCCCCCTGGGCCCTCGTGGGCTTCACCCCCCCCCCCTTCCCCCTGGGCCCTCGTGGGCTTCACCCCCCCCCTTCCCCCTGGGCCCTCGTGGGCTTCCACCCCCCCTTCCCCCTGGGCCCTCGTGGGCATCCACCCCCCCCTTCCCCCTGGGCCCTCGTGGGCGTCCACCCCCCCCTTCCCCCTGGGCCCTCGTGGGCGTCCACCCCCCCCTTCCCCCTGGGCCCTCGTGGGCGTCCACCCCCCCCTTCCCCCTGGGCCCTCGTGGGCTTCCACCCCCCCCTTCCCCCTGGGCCCTCGTGGGCTTCCACCCCCCCCTTCCCCCTGGGCCCTCGTGGGCTTCCACCCCCCCTTCCCCCTGGGCCCTCGTGGGCTTCCACCCCCCCCTTCCCCCTGGGCCCTCGTGGGCTTCCACCCCCCCCTTCCCCCTGGGCCCTCGTGGGCTTCCACCCCCCCCCCCTTCCCCCTGGGCCCTCGTGGGCTTCCACCCCCCCCCCCTTCCCCCTGGGCCCTCGTGGGCTTCCACCCCCCCCCTTCCCCCTGGGCCCTCGTGGGCTTCCACCCCCCCCCTTCCCCCTGGGCCCTCGTGGGCTTCCACCCCCCCCTTCCCCCTGGGCCCTCGTGGGCTTCCACCCCCCCCTTCCCCCTGGGCCCTCGTGGGCTTCCACCCCCCCCTTCCCCCTGGGCCCTCGTGGGCTTCCACCCCCCCCTTCCCCCTGGGCCCTCGTGCGCTTCCACCCCCCCTTCCCCCTGGGCCCGCGTGGGCTTCCACCCCCCCCCCCCCCCTCGGCCCGCGTGGGCTTCCACCCCCCCCCCCCCCCTCGGCCCGCGTGGGCTTCCACCCCCCCCCCCCCCCCCCCCCTCGGCCCGCGTGGGCTTCCACCCCCCCCCCCCCTCGGCCCGCGTGGGCTTCCACCCCCCCCCCCCCCTCGGCCCGCGTGGGCTTCCACCCCCCCCCCCCCTTCGGCCGCGTGGGCTTCCATCCCCCCCCCCTCGGCACGCGTGGGCTTCCACCTCCCCCCCCCCCCCTCGGCCCGCGTGGGCTTCCACCCCCCCCCCCCCCCCTCGGCCCGCGTGGGCTTCCACCTCCCTCCCCCCCCCCCCCCCCCCTCCCTCGGCCCGCGTGGGCTTCCACCTCACTCTAAATGGCTTGAAAAATACTGCTATTTCCAGATTAGGAACAACAAAGGGTGAACGGCCAGTAAGAAAAAAGAGCCGTTGAGGCTCAAGGTGGAGGGTATGGCAGCAGGCCCGGCGTCGGGCGGAGTACAGAGGAAAAACATGTCCTCACCGGGGGCCATGAGCCAGACCACTGAAGGCGGCCTCCGAGGAAGGTCATTAGAATTAAAACAAGCATTGGCATAGCCAATAGGTCTCGCCTTTGGGACCTTATAAGTGTTTAGCCATGCAACAGTTAATGTTGTTGAACCAAGGATATTGTGCTGGATAACTAAACACTTCTAAGGTCCCAAAGGCGAGACCTTTTGGCTATGCCAATGCTTGTTTAGGTTTGTAGTTTTTTACAGCGTGGACATTGTCCAAGGGCATTAGATCGCCTCCCAACAGAGCTAGACTACGCTGCCCATTTTTTTTAGGTCTAGGTCAGCAGACAGTATTTGCAGAAAACATAGTTTACCAAGATCTTAGTGGGCTTATATCCCACCCATTGCTTACTCTCGGTTGGCTTTATAGTAACTCATTTGCTATCTTCCTATTCAGTGGCTTGCCTTGTCCATCTTTTGGTGTGCCTTTCCCCTGGAGTATGTCCTCTTCACTTGTGTGCTTCCATTGCTCCCTTTCAGGGACTGTTTTTTACTTTTTGCTTACGCAGTCCACTAGATTGCTTGTATTTTCCAGCGCTCCCTCTCCCTCTCCCCCTTCTCCCTCTCCCTCTCTCACTCGTACAGGCAAATTCCACACCCTGCTCCGCACAGAATGTCCCACTAATGAAGTGGAACGGCTAAAGGTGTGTCCATGATTATATGACTGTATTTACGGCTCAATGAGGGATTCTGGGGGTTGTACTGAGGGCAGGTCTATGCCCTTGTATTCTGCCCACCGCTTCCATATTCGGTTGCTTCTGTGGGCAGCCTTGCGCCTGGAATACGGCCAGTTCCATCCTCATGCATCTATCCATGGCACGGTTCCACCCACCCAAGGTGCAGAGAGCCCCTTCCAGTGTTGGGCGATGTCTCTTTTGGCCAGTGTGTGCCCCAAAAACAGGAGGTGTGTTGCAACTCCATACAGTATGAAGGAAAGCCCCTTCCTCACTGCCACATCGGAGACATGTGGGGGAGGATATCGCACCTATGTGCCAGAGGCCGGACCTTGTGTAATATGCACAGTATGTGTATTTAAACTGGATTAAAGGATATCCTTTTGCGATGGCGCCGCGAGGACTTGCCAGGGATGCTGAGTCATCATCCGTTATGTCCATGACATCACCCTCCCATGCCACCCGTAATGCACCCAGCGTGGTTTGACTGTGCATAACTAAGGTGTGATAAATTTGCCTGATCTTGTGGGCGCCCAAATCTCACATTAACAGTCGCCCCGTGTTGGACCCGGCCTCGTAGCGTGGCTCTACTTGTCCCCGCACCACCTAACCTGGTACCTGCCGCCCCAAGCACACGGCCTAGCCGATCCTTCCCACCAGAACACACGCACCCGACCCGGACATCCTCGTCCATGGCCTCTCTCCTTTCGGCCACCCCGGGCCCGCATGCCCACTTCATGCACCAAGATGGCCGCCCGGCCCCAGCGCGACCCGGGCCTAGCGGCGCCACTCCGGCTGGAGGACATCACGCTTGCCAGGGGATGAGAGAGGGAGGAGCAGTTTCTATCGCACCTCTGAACTCCCCTGGGACGATGGGTTTCGATCGGCCCTCCGGCCTCCCTGAGGGCTGGCTCCACGCCTGCTGCGTGTCTGGGACTCCTCCCGACCCGGCCCTGAAAGGATCAAAAGACAATGGCAGGAAACCCCGACAAGCGACCCCCAGGTGACAAGACCCCTGCCTGCACAGACTCCGGACATCAAAGAGGGGTCGACCTATAACAAGGGGTGCTCTGAGACTGTCCGTCAGATTCGACGCTGGAACAACGAGAGCCTGCTGACGCGGTCGCGGCTCCTGGAACTTAGAACCACCTGAGTCCTGCTGAGTGACTCGCGGCTCCCTGAAGATCGTAAGACCTCCGAACTTGTACCTGAGCCCTGCTGAGTGACTCGCGGCTCCCTGAAGATCGTAAGACCTCCGAACTTGTACCTGAGCCCTGCTGAGTGACTCGCGGCTCCCTGAAGATCGTAAGACCTCCGAACCTGTACCTGAGCCCGCTGAGTGACTCGCGGCTTCCACAGATTCCACCGGTCCCGCCGGACCCCAACGACAACAAGCCTACCCCCCAGCTCGAGGATTGTGAGCTGTGCGCCGGGTACGTCCCTGCCTTGAACCTTTACCAGAGACTGTCCCGCTACCCCCTATCCCTTCCGAGACTCATTGAGCCCACGCTCTCCTTGTACATATTTGCAGTGCTAATCTGATTGATAAAGATTGATTCCTAAGAACGCACGGTGTGGTGTCTCTGTCGTGTGGTACCAGAAGTACGATCCTAGATACGAGATTCCTCCTCCTGAGGAGTCTCCCGCCAGTGCCCGGCTACGATACTTTGAGGGTGGGTCTCAGGGTAGTCAGGACCCCTTCCGGGCTCCTCTGAGGTCGCCGTCTAACACCCCGCAAGTGGGTTAAATTCGTGGTAGGTCTGTCAAAATCTTGATGTATGGTGACAGTCTTTCCGTGAGGTAACGAGACCTTCTGATCAGCGTTCACAGCACATTGCGCAACTAGGCCCTTATCAGGGTGGCCCACGTGCTATACTGTGTCTACTTCTATTTTTACCTGCTGTTTGGATACTGTCGAGCGCCTACCTTGCCCTGAAGAAGTTCATTATATATGAACGAAACGCGTTGGCTGGCTAAAAAGTCTTTTGTCTTGGAAAATAAAAGAAACCTATCACCTACTTATTTGTTTCTTTGATAGTCAGTGACGTTTCAATAAGCAGTGCACCACTCCACCAAACTATTCCTCTAGTTGTCTGCTAAGCAGTTGGCACTCCTCAAAGGCAAGTGCTGGAGTTTGTTTTCGTACACTCTCACTCCATTTCTAATTACTAATCAACATCAAGGGAACTACACAGGGTAGTGCGGTCCCTGTGTCCGCCGTTGTCCGGAACCACAAACTTGTATGGTGACAGTGTGTCTAAGTTGTAAATACTTGTAGAACTGGCTGTGATAGAGCAGCTAATCCTCCTGCAGCTGTTGAAAGAATTTAAGCACCGTCCCCATCATGTTTCCTAGGGTGGATAGTTCAATCAGGTCCCAAGCGCAGAACCCTGGTAGTGCAGCCACCTGCCGTACGTATGTTCCATGCCACGTAAGTTGCCATAATTGAATAACCACTTAGACCGCTGGGGGAGTAGGTGATCTATGACTGTCTGACTATACAGGATATCTAATAACGCTAGATTACCCATCGCGCGTCTCAACTGCGAATGCCGGGTCTGTCTGTGTGCTGTACCACCATTCGTTTATATTAAGTAGGTGGGAAGCGGAGTAGTAGGTGTATAAATCCACCGCAGCGATTCCGCCACAATAGGTGGACTGTTTTTTCCTCCTGAGCTGCTCTCTGGTTTGTTTCTTCTCTCCCCCAACCCGATGCTCTATGTTGCTATGTTTCTCCTGTATGCTTCAGTGGTGCTCAGTCCATGTTGTGCTGCTTTTCCCTTAGTCCCCAACAAGTTCACTTTTACCCTGCCCCAGAACACTTTTTTTTTTTAATGGGTACTATTATGCAAAAGGAATGTGTTTTTTCCTTTTAAATTTACCTACCCAAGTCTGCCGTTAAAGCAATTGGTGCTCGTATCTCACCACCAAAACATGCATTAGTAGAATAATAATTTATTTTGATAGTATTGTACAATGTCCCTACACTATACAACATCGCCAAAAGCACTTGTCTAAGCCAGTAGGTCACAAGCGGAAAACCTATTGGATTTGGCAGTGTAGGTTTTTTTTAGCCACAGGGACATAGTGTGTTTTTCCCAGAATCGCATGATGTTGAACTGAGGCCAGGGATTTGAGCCTTGTTTACCAGTGGCAAGGTCAGGGGGAGCTCTGGCAGCTGCCCCACCCTCCCCCAGTTATCCTATCAAAGGCAACCTCTCCCCCCCCAAAAATGTATATAGGTATCTAAAAAGTAGATTACACCAAGAATATTGAACATTTCAAAGATCAGCGGACCCCCTCCCCTCCCCCCACACACCTCCCCCCAGCGCCTTGAGGCCCTCACGGGTGAGTAGCGCGCTTACAATTCCCTGATTGATTGATTTGATAATACACTTGAAAAGGCCACTGCTGCAGGCTGCTCCCTTCATTAGAAACTGGCAGCATTTCTATATACCCCCACTTGAGAGTGACCTAAACATGATGCACTGCATCATCATGGCGCAGTTCATCCCTGAGGACTGTGAGGAGTTTGGTGACCAACCATACCATTACCAAATTGAAGAGAATCTGGTATACATAGTGGATAACTCATTTCAAGATTCAGTTTATAGACTGATTCTTGCACTTTCCAATTAATCAGGCCCTTGAAGCGCAACAGGCAGAGTGGAATTGGGGGTGGAACCCCTTGCTTCTGCTCCATTCCGCAAAGTAAAATTGTCAGAACCTTCTGCCACAGTCAAATTCAGGGTATGATATCCAATATCATCCCCTTGGATCATGGTTAAGAGGCCCCGAATTTTCCAGGGTCATCTGGGTCAATTCCGAGAAGTGATCTTGCCACAAATTACTTCTCATCTCAATCATCCAGATCAGACTTCTCACAAAATGACCCTTAGACCACGATAACCAAACCCAAAAGAAAGACCAACCACATTGCAGAAAATCCAGCTGAGTCTTTGAACAGGGTGCCAGACTTCGAGCCAGAGTATATTGTCTGATCCAGTTTGTCAGATGAAGTGGTGGGCTATGTTCAGCCTTGTTTGTGCAAGAGCCTTCTGTAGTGGGGAAATTAGTTGAGTCACCAGAAATTGACCCAAACAAGGTGGTTTTCATGCGCAATGTCTCATACACCTGAAAAATGGGATTAACTGCATGTGGTGTGCATGTCCGGAGAAACTACAGAATCGATCAGGCCCGCTTGCTAAAATACTCAAGATGGTGGTCCAAGCTAAAGAGACGAGCTCTGCCATTGATCCCGATGTCTCATAGGCACAGGGCCCGTTGGGTCCCCCCGAAAGTACAACACAAACTGCACCATTTCTTCAGAAAGACTCAGATTGCCCCTAAGTTAGCAGAGCTGGCCCTGTCAGAAGCAGGACCTTTAGCCAACTACCTCCTTTTCAGAGACCCATTTGTAAAAGACCTTGGCAAATTCATTGCAACCTACTCTGCACTGGACAAATCCTAGAATAAAGTATTCAACAGTGGCCTTTATGCCAGGGCCCAACACTTCTGAGATTGAGCGTCGGACTGTGGCTTCTACCAGGTCTCTGCTAAGGTGTTTTAACCACAGAGGAGGAGGAATTTGGGCAAATACAGGAAACAATAACTTTTACCCGTCCAGAGTTAGATGGGGCCGCGTTTGCTACCTAACATTTATACATCGGCAAAAACACTACCACGAAATGCCACCTATGCAGGTAAAAATTATTTCAGTATCTGATGTTATTCTGGGGGAGAGGGTGCGACAGTTCCTCTACAATTGGCAAAGACTCGAGCACGATGCATGGGTTTTGGAGACGGTTCAGGGTTACAATCTGAAATTCTGTCGCTCTCTCAGACCGAATATTCGTCCCTTCCCTCTCAATTTTTCCCAGATAAAGTCAATTCATAGACCATGAGATTCAGGAACCCCTGAACAAAGATGCTATTGTACCCTCTCAAACTCACCCGAGGGTTTTGTCAGTACCATCTACCTGGTGCAGAAAAAAGGAGGGTGGTCTATAAATGTGTTCTCAATCGCGGACAATTCAACGCATGGGTGGTTGATCCCCACTTCAGAATGGAAGTCGCCAATATTTTGAGAGGTCTGTTTCAGGAAAGCTATTGGATATTGCGTCTTACCTTAAAGAAACGAAGTTCCAATCTTTCCTCCTCACAGGACATTTCTTCAATTCCAATGGAGACAAGCTTGATACGAGTTAATGGCTCTACTAGTCAGCCCTTTGTGCTTTACCAAGCTGCTACGACCAGTAGAGGAGACTATTGTTGGGAAAGTAGCAAGACTGATTTTTCTATCTAGATCAGGGTTCTCCAATATTGGGACTCGAGGGCCTGATCCAAGCCAGATTTTTAGAATAACTACATTTATGTAAATGTTAATATGCTAAAAACCTGGCAGGGATCCCTGATCTAGACTATCTCCTCATAATGGCTCAGGATTGAGACCGAGTTCTACTCGATCTCTCCTGGACTATCCACTTCAGGAATGTGGGTTCATTATCCATATCATGAAATCACTCTTGATCCCAAACCGAGCCCAACTCAGACTTTCGACTCTAAAGATGGTATCCATCAAGAAAGAGTTGAGATGAGCATTGTCTTCCCAGACTATCTCATTGCATGTCCTGGTCAAGATCATGGGTCTCCTGGCACCATGCATCTAGGCAATATCCCAGGGCCCCTGCACTACCGAGCGCTTCAACTGCTCAAAATTCTACATCTTTGGAAGGGCCTATCCTGTTCCAAACAGACAGTGCTTTCGGAGGAAGCCAGAATAGAGATGTTTTGGTGACTTGACTATATAGATGCTCATAACAGCTAGGCCATTTTCGCCTGCGTTCCAGAAGTGGTCATAGTTGAATTCCAGCAGATGGGATTGGAAGGGTAAAATGTCTCCCACTGTCTAGGGGGCAGATGTTTCCCAGCGGAGCTGGACCTCCACATTAGCAGTCTGAAACTCCTGGCTGGATCATTTGCGATCCAGAACCTATCCTCACACAAAATGAAATTGTGTATCCTCCTGCTAATGGACCACATTTTTGCGGTGAGATACATTAACAAGCTGGGCGTCATATGATCACTACTCCTGGCAGAGATTGCCAAAGACTTTTGGCATGGTTTCCTTCAACATGGAATATCCGTGACCTCGGCGTACACGCCAAGGTGGACAAATATCATTGAAGATTGGAACTCATGCTTTCTAGAGGACACCAGTGACTGGTAGT
The DNA here is from genome assembly GCF_964204655.1 of Triturus cristatus. Classification (NCBI taxonomy): domain Eukaryota; kingdom Metazoa; phylum Chordata; class Amphibia; order Caudata; family Salamandridae; genus Triturus; species Triturus cristatus. The sequence continues at coordinate 223,906,980 of NC_140594.1, read as the reverse complement.
TACATTCCCAAATATTTGGATTCCTTAGTCAGTTGTGGGGGATTGTGCATTCAGACCTATTTGCATCACGTCTGAATGTCAGTTGGACAGGGAAACTGACCTCTGCGGCAGCCCTGGAGACTCCACTTTTCTCCTGTAGTAAGCAACATACGGTTGAGCCTACTCTATTTATGGTCTCTTTGGATGCTCCCCTCTCTAGATAAGGTGTTATTTTTATTTAGGCTAATTTTAGTTTATTGCCTTCCAGTGAGACTTCGCTACGTACTGAAGCGATTCATCAATTGCTTTGGGACCTTCAGTCTTCGTCTACCTTGAGGAAGTGAATTGTTCATAAAACCTCTTCATCTCTTTTGTTTGGATTCATGACCTTTTCTTTTTATTTTAGGCTTGTTTGTGTTTTTTTATTTTTTTTTGACCGATTGCAAATCGTTGGGAGTTCCCCTCTAAGTCATGTGGAGTGCTCACATTGATCACTTTTCGGCATGTTTTTTTTCCTTTTGTACCTGACTTTTTGTTTGTTTCACCCTACTGGGAAAGCCATCATCAGTTCTGTTGGGCAACTACATATATTTCAGGAGACACCTAAATTCAGAAGCAATTACAATACCCATTTTTGGGTTTCTAAACACGCAACAATTTTATTTTTACCAAGGGTCTAGCTATATGCTCTGAATTTTCAAATTATGTCTATCCTGATGAGGACCCTATAAGTTTGTTCTGTGGGTTGAAACACCGTTGACACCTTTGGGCATTAAGGCAGTGCAACCTGGATGGTGGTCAATAAGAAGCAAGAATTAAATTGAACATTACTTTATTGAAAAATTCTCATATATAGTTACAGGCCCTACTATTGACCTTCATTCCCTGTTGCCTTTTTCAGATCATGTCACTGTTTTTGTACTTTTTTCACTCGCCTGCACTATTCGATCAATAGTTCACAGAGCACCATCAAATGGAAATGTAGATTCTTTTGTAGAACCTTTTTTATATATAAAAAGAATGTAATTTATAAACTATAGTCTCCTTACGCTTATATTAACTAAACTAATGATTGATTATGTTGAACCATTATCAATAGATACATTAATTTATGTGTAATGAGGCCTAGAAAGAGGTTTATTTAGCACTTCCCTGCAAAATTGGGCAGGGAATTTGCAATATGCCTTACCCCTATTTGTGAGGATCCCGAGTCCTTTCTCAGGTGCAGCATTAGCGGACAGAATTGATCCTAATAGCCCCCTTTTTGGAGAGCACAGCTATGGTTTCTGGTGCTTCTAGAGATGTCCTGCGAGATGCTGATTCGTATTTGGAGGTTCCAGGACCTTCTCACCAATTCAATGGGTCTTTCACATCTGCTAATAAATGCGGGTCGGCTGTCCCTCGGCGCCTATTGGGTTTCGGGTGACTATGTCAAGTGCCTGGAATTTCGAAACAGGCTGTTTTCCACCTCACCAATCTTCGGCTTCCATTACCACTAAGCGATCTGCTGCAGCATGGCAGTGATGGGTTGGTAAGTGTGACAAGAGGGGTGTAGACACCATGGGGGGGGGGGGGGCAGATTTGCAATTAATTGTTCATTTCTTGTTCCAGCTTGCTGCTCAAGGTCAGTCAACAATTTCCGCTCCACCATATCGGCTGGACATTTCCAAGTAGATAGTAGGCTGGTGGGCGAGCATCCTCACATATATAAACTTCTTCGAGGTATCTGGATTGTTCAACCTCCGAAGCCAAAATACAGTCTTGTGGGTCATTGATGTAGTGACCGGATTCTTACGATCCTGTCCCGCAAATGAACTGTCGAAGAAACCAAATTGACGGTTCTCTTGTTTCTTATTTTGTGTAGATGAGTCTTGAATGTAAAAGCGTTTGACTTAACAGGTAGAGTATTCTCGTCCTCTGGGGTAATTTTTCAATCTGTACCTGTGCTAAAACTCTTTTTCGTTGTGTAAATTATGCTGCTTTTCCAGATGATCATAAGCTGTGTATTAAATGTTTAGAAGCATATGAAGATTACTCCTATGAATTCAGACCAGACCCAGGTGGTAAATTGCTTATTGCTCTGCAGAAGCCTTTCTGGACAGTTTTGTCTGGAACTTTGAACAAGTGGGTCAGATTGCCTCCTTTGAGGCACATTCACTTCGTCTAAGCATACTCCTTAGGAAAACTGTGAAAGATATCATGGGAGCAGTGGACTGATTGTCCAGTTCTACATTGAATACTTATCACAAACCAATTGTTAAGGTAGCCTCAGTGGTGGTGGCACAGCTTTGAAAAAAGTATAATCTGAAGCCTCCGGTCCTGAAATAAAATGAAAAAGTTTCAAGCCGACGTGTCCAGAACACAATGGGTTCCAGTAAACAAGCTTGTTTGGAGTTGTTGCAGTGCGACTGTGACTAAAAATGATAGTTTCCCAGGGTTCCATGTTGGATGCAGGACTTTATTGTTACCGTTTTGATTATGTTATGAGTGACACAAAGCAAGTGAAGGACTATGGTGGCAACAGGTCTTATAGGGTGTGGAGGGCCATGATTGTTGGTAGGGTTCCCTAGTATGACAGTGACTCATGGAATATGTCATTATTATGTTTTAAGTAGTAAAAAGAGAAGCAGTAACCTCTGCTCCTTAATAGAATTGAAAATTCATGACGCGCCAGTTTGAACAGTTTCCATTATCATTCCTCCTGTTCTGTCTTACTGCTGTGCGCGGGAACAGCACTTTTCTGCAGTGGCTTTGTTCTGTAATATTGCTTATATTTAGAGGTGTTTATTTTGTTTTTCTTAGTGTATGTATAGATGTTTTATTTTATTTTTATGTGTATGTATGTATAGATATCTTTTTTTCTTTTTTACTATTGTAATGTAGTTCCTAATATCCCTGATAGGCTCTGCGCATACTATACACTACAGATGTGACATAGGACTGAGGTCAGTATGTCTCTATCGAGTACATTAAACTTAATTACTTGTGTGTGCCAGCTAACTCCGAGGTCACTAGAAACTTCTCGAATACACAAGAAGGGATTCGTTTCTGACGACCGCATGAACATGACCACTTTGTTTCCCTTGGAGTCGGCACAATCTCAGAACCGTGGAAACAATAGATAAGTTTCACTCAGTCAATCGTGCATGCTTCGTTTCTACAGAGTTGCACAGAAATGGAGAGACAGGCGTTTCAATAAAAAGGGTTTATTGAACAGTCTTATTTCTCATGCAAGAAATATGAACTGCTACAATCGTAAGACAGGCTGCGAAGTACAATATGTACAGAGTTAGCAGTAAGATAAAATAATACTGCAATAGCATGGTTTGTAGCTATGACATATATTAATTAAAATACATACATAAATAACACAGGCTAAAAAGTGAATACTCATCTGATGCTTCTAAATAGTTCTACCCCAGTGTACCTAACCTAAGTGTAGTACGAGGTAAGAAGTAGGTGCTGTTTTTCTAAAGTATAGCTAGCTTTAGTTTTAGTTTTGCTACAAATTTCTCTGAGTTCTTGTCTGCTCCATACCTTAGAATGTGCGAGGTTGGAATTTATTTTCCGGGACTCTATATCGAACACCCCGCAAGGGGAGTCAAAAATTGGAGCTGGATTCTACGCAAAGAGGATGACATCGTCTGGTCAGTGCGTCAGGCTGGAACTCGATTTCCTTCCGAACTTGCCATGGCGAACCGCAAGTAGGCAGTTGAGCTGGATCGTGCCGGAACCGTGGTTTGCCAGGTTAAGTGCAGGTATATTTATACCTTGAAGGTGTTAAGGAATGCCTGTATTGACATAAAAGTCGGGCATCGGAACGTCATGAATGAACCCTTAAGGAATAGATGTTCATGCATACTAAATGAGTTCTTGGAGAAATCAAAATCCAAGCAATGGAAATTCCTAAAGGCTTAAGAGTCTGGTTTTCCAAGAACTCGTTGTGACGTGGATTGTCGGATGTAGACCATGCCTGAATTTGGTTAGCATGTACAATGCCTAAATAAGGGCTGGATTTTCTATGCCTAAATAAGGGCAATATGAATTGTACCTATATAAGGGCATAAATCAGGAAACCTATATACGGAATCTAAATCTACACACACTATACTGTCGGGAAGATTGATCATAATTGAGAATCGTATGTCTACTCTAGAGGCATATGTAAATTAAGCATAATTGCACCGATCGAGTACTCATTTGGTGTTCGTACTGTCATTGTAGATTGGAAATCCGTGCATGTTCATTTCACCTTATCTTTTAATCCGGAAGTATTTTTACACAGTTGATGAAAATGAGACATGAAGGCCATGGTCTATATGCGTTCTATAAATTAAAGGGGACTGATGAGGTTAACTCAAGCCTCCCCAGTGTTAGAATTATATGCAGCACGTGCAATAGGAAAGTGCTACTTGAGGGGGTTTTCTCTATTTTTCTTTTTATGGAATGGGATAAAAAAGGTGTTCCAAAAAATTAAAGACGTTTTGTTACAGTTTCTTGTGCAACGCGATTATCATATTTTAGTGGACTGCCTATGTATTGTACAGCAAAGGGATAATGGTGCATTAGGCATTTTAATATATATTTATGAGAGTTCTAGTAGTCCCTTTATTTGAATATAGCACACGTATTGTATTTTAATGCAATGTATTTTAATGCAATCAGTGATGTTTTTGAACATTAAAATGTGATCTATTTGTTCTAGATCTATGTATGGGACATGATAAATGAGTTGAGGAAAATGGCGCTTACCAGATTGATAAAGGCTGTTGCTACAGCCGAAAAGCGTCTCTACTGTTTGCTAGGTCGAGGGAGGCCCAACGCAATAAAGAAGCCTTAATCGATCAGCCCTCGTGTGTGTGCTCCATACCTTCTTCGAGTAGGGGTTGTGCAGATATATATTTTTTTAGGTCTCGCTGAGACAGCGAAAGCTGTCTCTGTGAGACATTTTGTAAGTGGGCTTTCAAAAGTGCTACCCACATGGTTTTGCTGGCCTATGGCTTGAGTGCACGATGGTGTGCACAGCTGCTCCTTGCATTCCCCCCTCCCTTCTCACCCAGCCCTTTGATGCTCTGCTTGATTATTTTCACTTTAGCCGCTTTGACCCTTGCATTCCCCCCTCCCTTCTCACCCAGCCCTTTGATGCTCTGCTCGATTACTTTCACTTTCGCCGCTTTGATGTTTGATCGCAAACGCGATCACTTCCGCTTGGCATAGCCTGTACTTGTTCTCTGGCAATTGTTTTCCGTGCAATTGACCCAAAAGGGGAACAACCTTTACAACGCAACTTTTACAACGCACTACACTTACAACGCATTTTTTACAACGCACAATCCATTACAACGCATGACATTACAACGCATGACACTACAACGCATTTTTAAAAACTACCTTTACAACGCATTCCATTACAACGCATAATATTACACTACACTATCCAACACTTACCCTACTGTTGCACCCCCTGGAGTTAGAATAGTAATTTTTACCCCTATACTATCCAACACTTACCCTACTGTTGCACCCCCTGGAGTTAGAATAGTAATTTTTACCCCTATACTATCCAACACTTACCCTACTGTTGTACCCCCTGGAGTTAGAATAGTAATTTTTACCCCTATACTATCCAACACTTACCCTACTGTTGCACCCCCTGGAGTTAGAAAAGTCGTTTTTACCCCTATACTATATAATACTTACCTTAAATGCAATTTAATATTATGCGTTGTAATGGTATGCGTTGTAATGGTAGTATGCGTTGTAATGGAATGCGTTGTAAAGGTAGTTTTTAAAAATGCGTTGTAGTGTCATGCGTTGTAATGTCATGCGTTGTAATGGATTGTGCGTTGTAAAAAATGCGTTGTAAGTGCATGCGTTGTAAAAGTGTGCGTTGTAACGACATGCATCCGACCCAAAAGCATGATCCAGGCGGTTGTGTTAAGAGTAAAAAATATTTTTCAGCAATTATTATTTTATTTTTTTTTCTCTTGTAGCCTTCGCTTCCTCCCTCGTTTTTTCTCCACCCTCCACTCTCTCAATGCGTTTGCCTTCATCTGCCTCGGAGTCCTGCTGTTCGTTCTCTCCCACTCACCGGCATCGCCCCCTCCTCCTTAGACTGTCCCTTTACACCCCCGCTGCCAGTTCCCTGTGTTATCATGTCCACCTGCACAGGGTGGGGGGAGGGCTTTCATTCTCGCATCCTCTCCAGCTTATGCTCGCTACCTCGCTTCACTCTTTCACCCATCAATGCCTTCTCTCTCCCGCCCACTTTTTTTTTTTCTCCACCTGCTCCTCACTCTTTACTTTTCACACACCGCTATTCCTTCTCCCCTCACCCTCTCTGTGACCCCCTCCCTTCTTCTCTCAAGCCTTCCCCTTTCCTCCCCTCGATTCTCTTCCTATTTACCCCCTCCCCATTTGTTTCCCCCATAAGCCACCCTCTTTTCCCCCTCTCCCCTTCTCATTGGCTGCTGTTGCTCACCCACTTCTGCCCTAGCCCCCAACACCCAATATATGACACATGAGGTACACTCCTTCTGTGTCCCCATCACCTCCCCCCATCTTTGGTTTGCCTCCCACTCCGGCACCACCGAAAGCGAGGCGCACCCACTCCCCCACACTTGCATGGTCCCGTAACTGCTTGGAAAGTTCTTCGGGGCTACACGTCTGGCATGAAGCACTATACCAACTTATTCCTCCACGCTCTCTGTGCCCTCCATCCACCGCGTGCCCTTGCTGGGAGGCACGAGTGGTGGTTTATTCCTCAAAGGAGGACGAGGCAACCCCCCCCCCCCCCCCGGACATGACAGAGGGCATCTTCTGGGTCCACGCGAAAGCCTTGGTCGCAACATAAGACGCCAAGACAAGGATGGGCAGGAAACCATGTCGTCTGGCGAGTATAGCCGTCATTTAGAAATCGCTTTTGCCTACTATGTCCCATTGTACATAGCATTCAGCGTGAGAAAGGCCTCAAATTGATGATGATATCCACAGGTAAACGCACAGATGCCACAGTTCTGTGATTGTCGTTAGGTGATCACTGTTGCTGCATACTTAGTTTCTGAAGAAATCGGTGTACAATTCAAACCCAGAGTTAGCTTTTCTGGCTGTTTCCTAGACCTCATAGCATTTGAGCTGTAGAAACGTTTGGATTTTTTTATGTATTTTTATTTTTTGAAATTTTGCATAGCGTGAACTCGACCCAAAGGTATTGGAGCACTTTACATGAGCATCAGCTATATTACACAAGTTTTTTGGGTTTTTTTTGCACAGAAGGAATAATTGATTTGCCCAGAATTACAGGATGTTGAAATGACTGTCGAGACTCGAACCCCGTTCCTCAGGTCCAGAGTCAGGAGATCTGGCTGCAACGCCACAATCCTCTCCTACACGCATAATGGAATTTGATAATCTGCATTGATTTGGTGTTTCTGCAAGTTCAGTGCTCTGCAGTGAGTATGGGAAACTCCCAACTAAATTATATAGTGCTTGGAAGCCAGTTGTGTGGCAGAGCTGAGGGGAATAAAATAGTGCTGGTATGGTAATGGGAAGTCTCTGAAGGTGGTAATCTGGGTGCTCACCCTCTTATGAGGTCTTGCTTAAATAGCAAAGCGCCACCACAGCATCACTGAGCTCCACCACAGCGTCCACTCAGGGCCACCACAGCATCACTCACTGTCTCTCAGTGCTGCCTCCGCGCCACTCGGTGCCAACTCTGCACCATCTCTGCATCATTCAACGCCACCACAGAGTCTCAGCGCTACCACAGCAGCATCATTCAACACCCCCACGGCATCACTCAGCACCACATCCGTATAACTCAGCACCACGTCAGCACAGCACCACTACAGCACCATCTCCGCATCCGCAACACCTCCTCATCAGTGCACCACCAGCTCAGCACCACCTCATCACCAGTGCAGTACTATCTCTGCATCGGCATAACACCACCTCCACATCAGTGTATCATCGCCAGTGCAGCCCCACCTCCGCAGCAATTCAGCACCAACACAGCACTACTTCAAAATCAGCACAGCACCACCTCAACATCCGTGCAACACCACCTCAGCATCACCACAGCACCAACTCTGCATCACTCAGTACCACCTGAGCACCACCTCTGCACCCCCTGAACACCAGTGCAGCACCACGACCTCGGCATCACTCCGCACCATCAGTTTCACTCCATCGCCTTTGCACTAGTACACCACCACCTCAGCATCACTCCGCACCACCTCAGCCTGCTCTTGGAATTTGGCATCTGATTCTCCCTTAGCGTTGTCTGCTGCTAGTGTTTTAATACAGGTACTAGTTTGAAACCTGCACCCTCCGATTATTTATGCCCCCTCAAAAAAAGCTAGAACAAACCACCATTGAAACGGCAGAAACAAGTTGCCAGCATTGCAAGGACAAAAGAAAACTGAGGACATTTTTATTGTAAATACTTTTTCTAATATGGTCATTCAGTTGTACACAAAGCCTTCTTGGTCATATATAAGGTAACAAAAATGCTTCTGACACTTTTATTATAACTTTTCAGCATCCACACTTCTCTACAGCACAGCTTAAAGACATTGGCAAAGTCATTAGCTCTGGCTAAACACTTAAAAGGTCCCAAAGGCGAGACCTATTTGCTATGCCAATGCTTGTTTACTGTGATGTCGGGAAGATTTCTGCTAACTAGGAATCGTATGTCTACTCTAGAGGCAGATGTTAATTAAGCATAATTGCACCGTTGGAGTCCTTTTTTCTGCAGTAATTCATTTCTATCCTGCTTTGACATTCTTACAGGTGGTCATATTGCTAAGAAAAATATTCTTACTTAGATATAGTGTGTTGTCTCTTAACGTCATGGTTTACTACCTGACTAACTCCCAGTTGTATTGGAGTAAATCCTACTAAGTGAATTTGCTGCATTTTTCAAAACTGATTGCAAGAAGATGGCAGAATTAAGTTTAAATTTCCCAGTGTCTGTATTTGTGCGTATTCTTCAAAGGCTCGAAATGTACAATTTGTTTAGGATTTGCTCCGCAGCTTCCTGTAGTAATTTTCTGGAGCTCCACGAAAGTCAAAAGGTTTAGACCTGCAGGCATAGGCATCTAGTCTTACTATTGTTCCTAAAACGGTGGATGACGCAGCCACTCAATGAATCAAAGGCACCGTTGGCCCTCACTGAAGAAGGAAAATTGCTCCATGCCTGAGCTTTAGCTAAACCTTTTGTGTTGTGTGCTCTGGTGTCATCCGACTCTAAAGCACTGATCGTAGCTATCCAGTCTCTATTTCACTCCGACGGCGGCTCATATGTTCATGGGTCACCGCAGAATCGAGTAATGACAGACCAAGGTGACTCGTAGTTGATCCTGTCTAGCATGTCTGAGTTACATACCCCTTACATTATCCTGTGGTCACTGTCCAACAGACTGCGCCTTGGGAGTATAGCAAACAAAACAAGCATTTTTAGAGTTTAAGCTATTGGCATTGTAAATGACAATACCTTTCATTTCTGTTTTTTAAAAGCAACTTTAATGATGGCCACGCTTCTTCCTTTAGATGCTGCTTGCCGTATTCAGGTTACAATAAGCCGCGTCCAAAGAAAGGGGCGCCACCAACATTAAAGTGAAAGCGCTGTATGGGGCTCAGTCACTCAAAAATAAAAAAAATAGTTTCTGTAGCACTGCCGCTAAAGTGAAAGCGGACCGCGCTGTAAATTAAATAAATACATTAATAATATAAAAGCGGACTGCGTGCTGCGATGACGTGTGTGGAATAGCTCACTAAAGGAAATAGTGCTCACTGACTACATAAAGCCGATAGTGTAACACCACAAGTAAAAACTCCAGTCCTTATGGGAGGCTACGAATGCAGACCAGGCGGTACCAAGGAGGGACTAGTAAGCCAGTTTAGGAATGAAAAGCAACAATTTCGAAAGGACAGTAACAGGATCCAATTGAAAAGATGGGCAGAGCTTCTATTCCATACATCAATACAGGATGCCTCGCAGTGCAGCACATGCGCTGCCCCAGCTCGACCTAAAATCAGACTATTCTATTTTTTTTGTGTGTGACTGACCGTCTGCATCTGTATGTTTAACTGGTTTCGATCAGAAGCTTATCTGTGATCTTTTTAGTGAAATGGTTTCAAGTAGACCTCTAACAGTGTGAGTTTAGTCTTTTGTGCCAGATACATCCACTGAAACCGCTAATTTCTACCAAGCAAAAACAAATTCAATACCATGAGTGAAAAAAGCATTCTCGTTTGAATAAATGGCACAAATCCCTATTATAACAAACAATATTCATCTTTAGATAGAATTTCCAGAAGTAGTGGTTCAAGAACAATGCAGGGCTTTAACATGTGATAATTTACACTCTAAATAAAAGCATAGAACATCCCACTAAACCTACATGTATGAAATTACCACCCACTAAGATATTGGCATAAATTGCATGATAACACTATAAATCATATGAAACCCTTTAATTCATATGAAACCCCTTAATTACTTTTTAGTCTCGACTAATATAACCAACTCGGTTACTTAGGGTAGTGCGCTATCTCTCCACAAAGCGCTTCTGTTCCGCGTCAGAGGTAGTAAGTGCTAGAAGTACAATGTAATAACGGATTTTTCATGAATACATTTTTTTCACTTCTCTAGAGTCTCTGTACTTTAACTCTTTTTACAGGGGTACTTTTACCCAATTAACTTTTTATTTATTGTAGATCATCAGAACATGAAAGGTTGAGTTGGTTCTGCTGGAACTTCTCCAGGAGCACGCAGAGTTACAGTATTTGCCACCATACAATTTTTCTACCCTTTTGTTATATTACCGATCGTACACATACTCTTATTGGAGATATATATATATATATATATATATATATATATATATATATATATATATATATATATATATATGTGGTTTATTTTGATGTACGTGTGCCAAGAAAACCCTTTGGAAAGGGGGCTTCTCTACATTGTGTATTTAAACCTCTGGCAAACGTGCACAGACCTGGGAGAAAAACATTTTGGATTTGGCTCACTCCTCTTAAGTTGCCCAAAATCCTGCCTGATCAGTGCATTTATTCCTTGATTATGCCTGGTTACACACTGCCTTAGTAGTTTCTAGAACTGTTATTACTTTACTAAAAGTAAGCTTCAGAGGTGTATCTCGCTCATATTTCTCTTAATATGCTCTTGGAAGTTAGGTATACCAGTCTGCATGAAGTGCTTTCATGCTAATGCATGAGACACAGAAGGACTATTTTGCATCTCAAAATGGCAGTGAATCATCATACTTGTTGCACATTCAATTTACTGTCGTATCACTGCACACCACAGACTTAACCATTGTCACCGTGGCATTACCAGCCTAGCAGAGCTCTCCTGCACAATACCATCTCGTATTACGACAGTACCTATCCACCTCTTCATCTGTCCACTTCACTGTACTGCCGCTTCAGCACTGCTGCACTCCTAACCTGGCCTGCATTTCACCTCTCAGGTTCACATAACCACCCTACCAAAGCACTATCATCTTTCTTCACTGCAAATATACCTCCGAACGGCACAATGCTAGCATTGTGACACTGCTACACTTCACTACTATCCCCACCAAGACAGTATCATCTGATTGCACCTCCATATTATTCCCTCCCACAAAATGCTCCCACAGCACCATCCTTCACTATGGCATCACCAAAACTAATTGTTGAAATTCACTTTCAGTAAGAGTCCTAACCTCAACTCCAATTAATGCCATGGCTAGGAATACACACTGTTTATTTAGGTAGTTTATACAGAGCGAAAAAGATGGTAAATCAGTGTAATGCCGGTTCATAAGGTAAACTCTTTAACGTAAGACCTCACCCATTGGAGCTTAGCGTCAAATGTCAAAAAGTGGAGGTCAAAAAGAGTTCTTGGTCCTGTGTCACAGGATTCTAACTGCTCCTAAACATTCTACCACTAAGATATGGCATCACACTTCTTCCCCTTTTAAAAAAAAAACTAACTAACATACTAAAAATAAATAACAGTGTATGAATCTGACATATAAGAATTAGTCTTAAAACAAAAAATAGTCTAGCCAAGAACCGCCCCTACACCCCAAAATATTATACATAAAACTTCAAATGACTTTCTCTTTGTCCCCTATTAACTTCTTCTGCTGGACACAGAAGTCTGATCATGATCATTGTCAATGTTATTACCCTTTACACCTTTATCACACTTATCAGGAGATTTGGCAATTCTATTACGATTCCAAATCCTATTGTAATCTGATTTTACAGCATTCTTAGATATTTTCACTATCCACTTTGGCATAGCAAACTTTGACCATGTAGTATGTCCATCGTGCGTTTTAATTTTGACCCAATCTCTCACTCTTAATTTCAACTGCTTAGATGCAAATGTCTCATCATAACAATATTTCCTCCTCTGTTCGTGCAGTCTCTCCACTCGCCACTCACCATCACCAAAACTCTTTGAAAACCCTTTTTGCCGAAACATCCATCCAGGAGACCAATATGTACCCTATTTTCTTTCCCCTCAACAATTCATATGGAGATCTTCCCATTGTAGATTGAGGATATAGAAGACCTACCTACATGTGATCTTTAATCACCTCTTTCCATGGTGTTCCGTTAATCTGACCAATTTGAATTCCTTCCTTCAGTGTCTTGTTGAAATGTTCCACTACACCGTTTGTTTCAGGATGGTGGAGAGCACATTTCTTATGTACACTGCCATTGCTCTTCAGAAACTCTCCAAACTCATACAAACAAAACTGTACCCCGGTATCCGATAATCAAGATCTCCGATATCCTTCTCCATGTGTTTCAAGAATGTAATCACCCCTTTAGAACTAGTATCTTGAAAACACATGACTTTAGGCTACTTGGAATACAAACCCACAAACATAGTGTCATTTTCTCCTTGAATCCAACCCAAGCCAATGGCAATTTCCTACAAAACACCTTTGGTAAAACCCTATATTGCATACGACTTTTGTCACTTTTCAATACTTTATCACTATTGCAACATGAAATACAGTTGCGCAAAGCCCTTTCAACTATAGCATTCAACCCAGGCCACCAACAGCCTTCTCTTATCTGCTCCTCTGTTTTGATGATACCCATATATCCAACATGCACAATTTTAACAATCCTCTCTTTCAAAGACTACGGAGGAACCAATCCTGATTCTCTAAACAACAAACTATATTTCACTCACACCAAACTCCTCCTTCTAATCCAAAATGGTTTCAAGCACTTTTCTCGTTCTTTCACTCCATGTGTCTAACCAGAACCTTTATTTCCAAGGACAGGATCCTCTTTCATTTCTCTAGACCATTCCTCTTCACTCATAACCCCACCGGTTATAGTACAAACATTCCACTTCGATTTCAGCCTCATTTTCCATTGACCCCAACCTGGATAAAAAATCTGCAGCACTATTACGCACCTCCGGAATATATTCCAACACAAAAGAAAATTCTTGTGAATCATTCACCTAGCGCTGATCATAGATGATCCCGAATCCTTTTTCCATAAATCTTACTTAAGGGGCATTATGTTTGGTCTTACAACAAATGAATCACCCAGTAAGACTCTTTTGAACTTCAACACCCAATGGACTGATAACGCCTTTCTATTGTGGAATCTTTTTTTTTTTTGCGTTTCCTTATAAAGGCAGACCTGCAAGAGCAAGTGGCACTTCACTATTTTCAACTTCCTACATGAACCCCACCCCCCCCCACCCTTACTCTTAGGGCTCGCATCAGTGATCACAAACGTCGTCTTCTCCGAGACTAAAGCTTGCAGGCATGGAACTTTCTTTAGACATTGTTTGGTCTGCTTGAATTCCAATTCATTCATCCACAAAATGTCACCCATTTTCTCAACAATTTCTTCATTTCAACAGATTTTTCTCGATAATCTTTTTATAAATAGACTGTAAAACACCAATATTCCTAAGTATGATAACAATGCCTCTTTATTCTGGGGGGATGCCATGTTACTTATCAACTCCACAATCTGACCCTTAGGAGTAACACCCTTCACAGAAAGAGTATGAGCCAAATAACTTATTTTTTTCAACCTAATCTTGCACTTCTTAGCTTTCAAAGTCGATCCTTTCTCTTGAAATAATTTTCAAGACTTGCCCCAGTCTGTAATTATGCTCTTTCATTTATTGCAAAAAACTAGGACATCATCCTGATAGCATTTTACACCTGGCATACCTCCAAGCATATGCTCCATAACTTTTTGGATGACAGACTATGCTGAAAACAAACCAAAAGGTATACATTTTAACTTGAACGTACCTAAACAAGTAATGAATGCTGTAAAATCTTGTCATTCTTTATGCAGTTGTATCTGAGGCTAGTCTGAGGCTAAATCAAGAGTTAAATACAATTTAGTCCCACCCACCATTCAAAGGAATTCCAACATATTGGGAACGAGATGACTATCAACCATGACAGATCTACTTAGAGCTCTCAGATCAACTCGAAGACTAATTTCCCTACTTGCCTTCTTGGCTACCACAATCTGAGCCAACCATTCCTTAATCTCCGAAAGTGTTATCGCAGCTTGTTCCATGTGTTTATCCAACTTCTCTTTTACATGTTTTTTGAACCCCTAGTAGTAAACTCCTTACTTTGGAAACGCATGGTATTGCTTCCTCCTTTAGGTGTGTTTTTTTTAACTTATCCTTTTTACATCCTATCTCTGATTTGAAAATCTCTAGAAACCAACCCACTGCATCAACGCAATCCATTTCTATTGCATGAATCTGGACTTGTGGAATGGCATTCGGATCCAAATACATCACGATCTCTTTGCATCAGCCATCCAATAATAGTGTCTCCCTTTTCAGAAACATCATTTTTTCCTTTTGCCTCCCTACCTTTGAAATCCACACACCCATGAAAATACATACACATGGGTATTTCCATACCTCCATAGCTGCCATATCTTGCATCCATTTCCTCCAATTTCTCACTCACCTTTTCAACCTTGAAATAAGTTCATGCAATATTATATTTAACCATGGACATGAATTAACATTTTTACAGCTGTACCTCCCAACTTCAGTACATCTCTGGGATTCTCGTTCATCTCCATATTCATTTGCAATACAGTTTCTCCACAAATAATGGAAATGTTATTTGGCTTCCTTATTTGCCATTTTGAAAGGCAACATTTCATGAAATGGCCTTTCTTTCCATACTTATTATATATCTCTTTTGAAAGTGGGACATTTTTCCACATTGAAAGCATAAACTTCTAAAAGTACTGACCCTGTATACCATGTTTTTTTTCCTTAGCATTCTTCACCACATTCACTTGAGATGGTACTTTATTTTCATATCGTTTCGTAACTCTGAAACACACGCTAGCATAGTCTCCACACTTTTTTGCAATGAATACCTCAGTCAAGTGAGTATCATCTTTCAACCAAATTTCCTCCCTTAATTGATTATCTTTACCCTTTAGTAAAGTTTGGTCTTGTATCTGTTCATCACAAAGCATGCAAAACTTGCAAACTGCTGCCAATTTGCAAAGACTAGTAACATATTCTTCTTCTTTCATGTACCCTTGCGCAAACTTCCCGAAATATCTTTCAAGAATAGTGCAAATCCTTGGAAGATGACAGTCCAATTTCTTTGTACAACTTTCTAGTTCATTCACACTTTATATGGCCGCCAGTTTCTGTTTAGTTTCTACCAGCAAAGAACCTTGTTTTCTCCAAAATGGCCACCATTTACTGCTTCTTCTCTGCAGGCAGTGCAGCCTTTCAAATCATGCTACCAGCAAAGCAGCCTGTCCATGTCAATACATCCAAGATGGCCACTGGTTCTAGTCTTTTTTCTACAGGCGGTGCATGCCTGTGTATAAGGGTAGCTCTTTAATTGAAGACCTCACCCACAGAAACTTGGCATCAACTGTCAAAATCTGAAATTCAAACGTAGAATCCTTTGGCACAGGCGCATGAACAAAATGGACCTACGCATTCTACCACTAAGACAAGACATCACAGGAGCTGAAGACATTGGTGCAAGCCTTTGTTCTTTCTAGTCCTGAATATAGCAACTTCCCTCCCATTGACATTGAAGAGTCCAACTCACACCTGCATCCAAGCTGGCAAAATCTGAATCTTGTGTGAGACGCACCATTACACTGGAGCATATGTAGTTTCAAATCTTAAAAAAGCAGTCCCCACATGCATAAAGGAGCCGATCAGCAGGAAAAATATTCTATAGAAATATCAATCTTGCTTCAGGCCAATCTGCCACATGGAGAAAGCCTGTCCTCAGGGAGCCGACAGTTCATTCATCATGATTTGATAGAAACAACTGCTGAATGAATGAATGACTAACACTTATAGAGCGCATGGCTACCAAAGGCCTCCCAGCGCTAGATACAAGCCGCCAGACAATCACGCAATCAGACAGTTCTGGAGAACAGCGCGGTCTTCAGTTGTTTACGAAAGACAAGATGATTGGTCTTAAGTCGGATATAATCCGGAAGCTGATTCCACCCTCTGGCCGCAACGAGGGAGAAGAGACGTCCCCCACTCCGGGCTCGATACACTCTGGGAATTATAGCCAGATGTTTTTTCTCAGAGCGGAGGCATCTGCTGGGAAGATACGGGAGAATAGATCGAAGGACCGGCGGGGCCTTAGCAGAAAGTACCTTGTGGGCAACGCATAAGGCCTTAAACTGAATTCTCTCAGCCACCGGAAGCCAATGCAGGGATTTAATGTGGGATCTGGCCGATTCCTGCCTGTGAACCTGCAGCAGCAATCGGGCCGCACAATTTTGAACTGTTTGTAGTTTTTTGATGGTTATAGATGGAGATCCAAAATAAAGCACATTGGCATAATCAAGCCTCGAAAGAATCAGGGCTTGCACCAAAAGCTTCCGGGCAGCAAAAGGCAGAAGTGGGAGAACTTTCCTGATCATTTTCAGGATATCATAGCAGGTACCTGCCACCCTGCATGCCTGTACTTTAAGATTTAGACTGTGATCCAGCCATACCCCAAGACTCTTTATTTGGGTTTTGGGGAGAGGTAAAGTCCCCAAACATTGCGGCCAAAGCATACTAATGTCCAAATTGCTAGTTTTACCCAAGAACATCACCTCAGTCTTGGTCGCATTCAATTTTAAAAAGGAATTGTCCATCCAAACCGAGATCCCCTCCAAGCAGCTAGCCAGGTTGCTCCCCGTATTATCCAGACTATTCAAGGATGCATCAGCATACGTAATGATATTAACCCCAAAAGGTTTTACCACCTCAGCCAATGGGTGCAGATAGACATTAAAAAGCGTGGGGCTCAACGAGGAGCCCTGCGGCACTCCGCATTGTAGAGGTATTTTTTCAGAGCTGGTGCTACCCTCAAAGACTTGAAAACACCTGGCTGTCAGGAAAGATTCCAACCATTTCAGTATAGTTCCTGACACCCCCACCTCTCTAAGTCTTGTAATCAGAAGTTGGTGGTTAACAGTGTCGAAAGCCGCACTAAGGTCGAGCAATATAATAGCTGCGGACCCGCCACTGTCTACAATTTTCCTAGCCTCTTCAACCACAACTAGCAAGGCTGTCTCTGTGCCTTGTTGGGGTCTAAAACCCGTTTGAGAAGGGTGGAGACGTTCATTTTCCTCCAGAAATGTGGAGAGAACATGATTAACGTGTTTTTCACATATCTTTGCAATCCCTGGAAGGAGTGAAATTGGCCGATAGTTGGCAAACACCTCAGGGTCCAAAGAGGGTTTCTTCAATAATGCTCTGACCATAGCTCGTTTCCATGTGGACGGCACAATTCCAGAGGACAGCGAGCTATTGATAAGCTCCAAGAAGGTTGGAGCGACAGAGTAAAAAACACGATTAAGGGTCACGGGAGATGCTGCATCTCTTGGTGAGCCTGATTTCAGCTGCTCCATGTAGGTCTTCAGGGAGTTGATATCTAAGTGAGGGATGGTCTCAATGGAGGGCTCTGAAAAGCGGAGCTCTACCTCTATGGGGGACAGTCCTGTGGTTGGAGGAGGAGTGAAAGTGGAGTAATATCAATTTTTTTTATGGAAATATTGAGCCAACCTTGTGCACCGTCCTGCGACATCCTCTGAAGGCAGTGGAGGTGCAGGGGGTTTGATAAGAGTTTTCATAATTTTGAAAATTTCCCTGGGGGAGTGAGATGCAGAGAATCTTTGCTCCATAATACTCCGCTTGGGCACTTTTAATTCCTGCTTTATAGACTTTAATCGCTTCTCTGTATTTGCTTTTCTCTGTACTTGAGAACTCCCTCCTCCAATGTCTCTCAAGGCGTTTACAAGCTTGTTTCTGCTCTCTGAGTTTGGGGGAGTACCATGCTACACAAAGCCCATCTTTCTTCCTCGTCATCCAGCTTTCCGGCATAAGTGTGTCTAAGGATGATTCCAGCCATTGCTGGACTATGATTGTCCCGTTCAGGGTCATCTCCTAACACCGGTCTAGAGTTGTCAAGGGTGGATGCCCAAGTTTCAACAGAGTTTAGACCAGTTTCGGCACCATGTTTTTCCCTTTTCCCGTGGCTGGCCACCCTCCTGAATTGTCCAACCAAAAGGGACCAGGAAATGGTCTGACCAAGGCAGGGGTGTATGCTTTCCTACCACAAGGCTGTCAATATTAGAGAAGTGGGTCAAGGAGGTGGCCTTTCTGATGGGTGGGGGCGAGCACTTTCAAAGTGAGTGTCAATGCACCCAGATTGTCTATGATCGCCTCAGCATCTGCAGATGTGGGACAGTCCAAATGAATATTGAGGTCACCCAAGACAGAAATTTGAGGAGGAGTTAACCGCTTTATCTAAAGTGTCTGGGAGCTCTCTAATAAAGAGGCCCGATGGGCCCGGCGACGATAAATGAGGACTCCCGAGAAGGTGCATGTGGGTGAAAAGCCAAGTGAAAAAAACAAACTTTCGCAGTCTGGAATCAAACCGGGTGAAATCCGACAGTTGAATTTGTCTTTAAACAGAATAGCCAGGCCCCCTCCTCTGCTCCCTTCCCGATCCTGTCTCTGAATCACATATCCAGGTGGGAGGGCTTGTACTACCGCTGGGTCAGATACACTCGAGAGCCAAGTTTCAGTAAGAAACAAGGCATCTAAATCATATTCTATGAGGAGCAAGCAAAGCTCTATGGTGTGTCTAGGTAGTGAGCGGCAGTTTAGAAGGGCCATCCTGAAAGTTGTAGAAACTGGCAGGCATTTCTTCCCTGCGGGCGAACGCCAGGAGTCTCGATCAAAGCCACAATGGGAACATTTATAGCAGTCCTTGGCTAACATCTGTGAGCAATTGTGGGGTGACCTATCTCTTACCTGAGGTAACTGCGCAGAGGAGTAGGATATATTTTCTCTCGTTATGTGGCCAGGAGTCCTGGCCCCTGGGCCCGGTCCGGCGCGGACGGGCGCAGACGGGCTGCTGATCTCGCCTGACCTCTGAAATGGTACCTGACTTATAAGGCTAGGAAATTAACCACCCACTACTGGAAGCATCACACCAGGAGCCAGGACATTCTTGATTGGAGACAAACATTTAAGAAGTAATGAAGGAAAGCAGGCTTTCCCTACCAGCCTAGAATTTGAAATATTATCCCGTTGACATCAGATCTGCTGTTACCCTCTTGCAAATCAATAATAGACTGAAAACACATCCTGTAGAAAATTGTCATTCCTTTCCAACTAGGTCTGTGCTTGTTTAATACTGTGGCATATATAACGTACTGATTTTAATTTTGTAGATACCCCTAACACGGTATTTCCAGTTACTTTTTCTAGTCTGTCCACTTGTCAGATATTTTTTAAAACTGCTACTCTAAGACCATCCAGATTTCATTTATTAACTTCATTGATCTTTTTCTGTCCCAATAGCAGCGACAAGCATACATTTTGGGGGAAAAAACAGTTATCCTTGAGACCAGTTCTATAGAACCAAGCTCCAAACCTACAGTCTTTAAAAGTCCAAAACACAAAGATTTTGAAGTTACCAGACTCTTGGACCTACCATCCTTAATAACAGAAGATGCTAATTATCCGATTTCGATTCGATTCGAAAAGACTTTATTTCAGCCACAAGGGCCATAAAAGCAACAATACATTTCATCAATTATCATGTCAGAAAGCAGAACACATTTAAACCACCAAAACAATATAGAATGATCAAATTGTGTTTAAAATATTAAAATGATTAACAATTGGTGGAAAATTTCCTACACTGCAACCATACAGCATTTAAAAAACGTGAAACTGCAAAGACGATGGGGGGGATGGGTGTCGTATTTTAAAACTCGCAGGGCGTTAACACAGTCTCTAAAACCAAGATTCCTGCATATTGATTTCACCCAACGCTTCCTATGGATATGGTACGTTGGGCAAAAGAAGAACATGTGGTTTTCATCTTCCAACTTGTAGCCACATGCAGGACATGAAGTAGTCTTATTGATGCCCCAACTAGAGGTAAAAGACCTAAGTGGTAAAGTACCCATTCTAAATTGTACATATAATTTCCTAGCAACAGTGGGAAAAATCAAATCCAAGAATAGTTCCCTCCCATAGTTTGGTTTGACCAGGAGAAACTGCTCAGTCAGCCTGCCTATTTTAGGGTTCATGTGTAGACGTGTTAAATGGAAATGTCTAAGTTAATCAGCCAGATTGGTTTTAGAAACAGCTAAACAGGAACTTCCTGGGGTGTCCCAAAGTTCCTGTCGACCAATCTTGGAACAGGTGTCCCTGACATGAATCGACCAAGGAATATTCATATGTTTGATTGTGGGCCAAATCTCTATGAATTCATCTCTATAGGTTCCCAGGTCCGGATTGGACCATAGTCTCTTCCAATAGTGGACAGGCCGAGCTGCCACCACCTCTTCAATAGGAAGCAAACCCAGGTCAAATCTAATGGGGACCAAAGGAGAACTAGAGGGTAGACTTAGTAATTTTCTTATAAAGGAGTTTTCAACCCTCGATAGACTATCTGTTTTGGAGTGACCCCATAATTCTGCTCCATAAGTTGAAGCAGGTCTTGCCTGGGTTTTAAGGATTTCTACCACTGGTAAAATTGGTTTGAAAACCGATCCATTGAACAATCTAGCCATGCCTCCTAAAGTTTGGGTCAGCTTAAGAGTGGAATAAAGAGCCTGGCCACCCCAGCCCAGGTCTTCCTGGAGAGTAATCCCCAGATAGGTAAACGTTTTCACCCGTTCTAGGGGAGTGCCATTCAAGACTGGGTTGGGGCGGGTGCGTTTAGGAGGGTTAAGAATCATAAATTTAGTTTTGGCCAGGTTGATCTCAAGACCCCTATCACTGCAAAAGTCTACAAAGCCATCTAATATACGCTGAATGCCCATGGGGGTGCGTGACAACAACAAAGTGTCGTCGGCAAACATTAAGGCCTGTACCTTACCCGTGGAGAGCCTAGGGACATCAGTGTCTTTAAGGGCTAAAAGATGGTTTACAAGCCCATTGATGTAGAGGCAAAACAGCGTGGGCGCTAACACGCATCCCTGTCGGACTCCTCGAGAGACAGGGAAGGGCTCAGAGTTCGCCATACTTTCCGCATCTGACCTGAGCGAAGTTGGCCTTGTGTAAGCTTTTCAGGACATCCAAAAGATAGGGGGGAACAGTGAGCGTTTGCAGGACGGCCCACAGTTTTTCCCTCGGGACCAGATCAAATGCTGATCTTAGATCAACAAAAACGAGGTAGAGGCTGCCACCCTCTACACTCACAAATTTCCAGAATATAACCTGGAGACGAAAGATCTGGTCGAGGGTTGAAATACCCTTCCTGAAGCCGGCCTGCAAAGGGCTTAGGATATTACATTCTTCTTCCCAGGCCTGTAGTCTATTCAGAATTATACGCCCGAATAATTTTTGAGTCGTATCGATTAGACTTATCGGGCGGTAGTTCGAAGGCTGTAAAGGGCAACCTTTTTTATGAATAGGCACTATCTCGGCACCTCGCCAAGTTGCTGGTGGATCTGCGCCGAATAGAATAGCATTAAATAGGACGCATAGATATGGCGCCCATATCGAGGGTTCAGACTTAAAAAGGTCGCCCGGAATTTTGTCCAGACCCGGCGCTTTGTTAGATATGAGCATAAGAAGGGCGTTTTGGACCTCTTTGATCTCGATTCGTGGAATGGGGTCAGCACAGCAAACTGTACTCGAGGGAAGATCAATCGGGGGAAATGAATTGCAATTTGTTATAGAATATAGAGCCCTAAAGTGCCCTTCCCATACTACAGGAGCAATATTGGAGCCAGTAATAGTATCAGGATTCAGCCTTCCATTATTAACAATGGCCCAGAATGTTCTAAAATCCTTGTTCTGCAATGACGTTCTCAATTCCTCCCACTTATCTTCCCAAGACTTCCTTGCCCTATTGATCTGTTGTTTATACTGGGCTCGGAGTAATTTGGTCCTAGCTTTGTCCTTCGCTTTTATTGCCCCAATCAATTCAGTTTTTAGTTTCCTGCACTCAGGAGTATACCAGGCGTGTTTGTTGGTCGCATGGGCCTTGGGAGCCTCTGACCTGGAGAAAACGTCCACAAGTTTTGTGGATAGCTGAGTGTGAATAGTGACAGGGCTGAGTAAGCACTCATTAGAAGAGCAATTTAGCACGACTCCGGCCATTTCATTGAGACAGGGAAGTGCCAATCTGTATGTTTCAGCCAATCTGTCGGGGGACACAAGGATGTTGGACCATCTTACTCTTCGTTTATTATTATATAGGGTTAAGGGTTGTGGCGGAGAGGACGGTCCATTGACATAAGTTGTAAATCCCCAGTGATCTGGTATTAATTTCAGAGTAAGGGCATTGTGGTCGCTATCATCTCTAGCGACCACCCTAAAATCTAGGACCTTGTCCCAGGATTTTATGTCAATCAGAATGTAATCCAAGATCGACAAATGCCCACCTCTATTAAAAGTGGTTTGTCCAGGCTGGTCAGATTTGAATCGTCCGTTACAAGCCCTCAACGATAGAGAGAGAGCAAGAGAGAGTATTTGCAGCACTAGTGGGGTCCAAGCCCTAACCGTGGGAATCATAGGCTCAGGAATATTCGAGTGAGCATCTTCCGCCACAGGATCATTCTGTGCAGAGAGGCTGAGTGGCTCATATTGGCAATTGAAGTCGCCACCAACTATGAGTGAATATTCTGAATCCAGAGTCAGAATAAAATCATTCAGAGCTGTAATGACCTTGGATTCACAACCTCCTGGGGAGGGTCTTGAATAGACATTTAAAAGGGCTATAAATTTGTTCCCAGGCAAGTCAAGTAGAACACATAGGATGTCGTCTGATCCCGTTTGGAGTTGCCTAGCTGAAGCTCCCAGATGAATTGCAACCCAGGTGCTAAGGCCTCCGGAAGGTCTCCCCCTGCCACTAGATAAGGCAAGGATATCGAAAGTGGCATACCGTTCTCGTTGGTAATTTTCCGTGGCCCATGTCTCTTGTAACAAGCAAATATCAAAGGTGTCCATAAACTTTCCCCACTCTTTGCAGATCTGTTTGCTCTTTAGACCCGCTACATTCCAGGAGATAAGATTAACATTGGTCCTGGACTCTATTTCAGCAGAAGAGTCCTTGCCCAAATTTACCCCAACATATTCATGTGTCAATACGCCCAGCCGAGGCGATGCAGGAGAATTTTCCAGGTGTACAATTGAACCTTCCCTGTGATAGGCTACCATGAGATTGGGTGTAGGGACAGAGGAAGGGAACACGGGACGTGAACAATTAGCCCCCCCAGCTGCCTTAACGTTGTTTGACTCTTTCTGGGCCCCAGTCAAGATAGGGGAAACGCCGGGGACCGGGCGTCAGTCCACCTGGTCTAGAACACTGTAGTTGTTAAAATGGTAGAAGGATTCAAGAACAGGTGGGCAAAATTGGGTTATAGCTTGAGATTCATTGAGACGATGAGGATGGGAACCCACCAAGTCCCAATCTGGGCCCGTCGCCCAGATCGTCCCAGAAGCTTTACGACCCAATAAAGAAGGACCCGGGTAAAAGTAGGTAAGGGGGAGAGCTTTAATGGAAGTTTCAATGCTGCCTGCGATGCATGGCTGTACGTTGCAGATGTAACCAACTGTTCTAGGATTTCTAAAGTTAATTACAACGCAATCGCCCTGCAGATCTTTGGTTCTATTTCCCACCCAGTCGAGCCGTCTTGCAAAGAGAATTTCACTGCTACACCCTTTCGGAAGGGGTTTGTAGCGATTCAACCAATGAATACACTTGTTCTTGAGCTTACAGGAGTCCTCCTTCGTGCCCTTATCTAAGGTAGGAACCCCTGCGAGTACCACCACATAAGGAACGGATTCAGGGGGGAGATCCAAACAAGTTAGGTTGTGTTTCGCTTGGGTGGCAATATTTGGACAGCTAAGTGTGTTATGTGAAGCATTAGTGGCTCCCGTATCAACAGGTGTGTTTGTTTTAGCAAAATTACCCCTACTCAAAGCATTTCCAGTTATAGTGGATGTGGATGGACTATCAAGGGATATTTGGGCAGTAGTTCCAGACCTATCACTCTGCGAGATGGAATGGACTACAGCTCCTAGCCTCGGGTTGGGGGGTTTAGGAGCAGGAACAGTTGGCTCAGCAGGATAATTTGCGGAAAGAGAAGGATTGATGTTAGTGCCCTCCCGCAAATTAGGCTCAATATCCCCCAAGACACCAGCAAACCGATTTCACTTTCCATAATGAATATATTAACTTTTGTGAAAGTTAATTAAGCTTCTAACGTGATATATGCCACCAATACTTTGTCGCTGCAGCACTTACCTGAGTTTTCCTTGTGCGAAGCATTGCTGATCCAGAACAATGTTGGCCCAGCACCGCTTTAATAACTCAGCTAAGCCCCTTTCTACCAAACATAAGTATACCTTTGCAATGCCCACACAGCACCACTGGTCTTGTGCTATTTCTGATGCAGCCTGCTGAAACTTCTGTGGCCCGTGCACAAAATGCATTATGATTTTTGTCTTGCGCAAACAGGTCTCCAGAATGGTGTATACTCGACATGCATGCACTACTGCAGGTGACTGTACTTTGGCATGAAACATGTACTCGCTGCTTTTCATCCCATGATATTGAACCACATAAATCCTATTCGCTCACATCTGCTGCCTCAATCTTTTATTTCAAAACTGTAATGCATCTAGTCAGATGGCGTGCTTCACTATGCAAGCCTGTTCATCAATTGAGAATGTGCCTCTATTTATTACAGCAAGTTGCCAATTGAAAGCTGTTGCAGTTGAGGCTAAGTAGCTTAAGTTAATTTGTCTAAGTTCATTTGCCTAAGTTAAAGTTTGTGACCAGGGTGGCGGTAGAGATCTTCAACAGATGTAGAACTTCTATACACATTGGGCACACATTCATATACCAAATAACCCTCCCCCTCTCTGTCACTTTCTTCCTCTCTCCATCCCATTAATGAGTAGAGCCAGCACTCTACAGGTTGGTTGCCATGCTTTTCATTAACAGAACTGGCATCTTGGCAGGCCTCTGTGCTTTTACTGACAAATGCATGGCTTATTCATTATTAAGTAGATACTTTTGCACAAAGTTATTTTACCAACCTTCTGACTGCTTCCACCCTGCATGCCTAAGAGTCATGTTGGTAGAACCCCCTACTTTCACAAGTCTTTTTGGCGGAATTTGCTTGAAAATAAAGTTATTTAAGTGACCCCCATGCCCAAACTTAATTGTTGCACCAGGTAGTTCCTCTTACATTCACATTGACCTTTGCCACCGATAGAGAACAGAGGTTTGGCTGAAAGGGGAGGGTTGATATTTCCCTGAGGAAGATTCTATTTGCTAGATTGAATTTTGGAGATTGAGTTGCGGTGCGCTGCATTGGTACTTCTGATCCTGCAGACCGCTCAGTGCCTGCATACAAAGCTCCACCCTACCCCCAGGTTTCCTGCCCTCAGTTAGTAGTGATCCTTGTGGGAAAATCATGGGCCACAAAGCTGCGGCCCAGTAAGCCATAGTAATGTCATGTTCACTTCCAGAACTGATGTCTGGTACATTGTTGGCCAGTAAGCCAACTGATTTATCCATTAAATAAATTCACCTCCTAGTGGTATCACTCCACCCACATGAGCCCCTTGACCATGATTTGCTGGGCTAGTTTTGATTGTTCGAGGTCTGGCCTGGTGTCCTAACACTTTCTACTAAATGTAATTCTTATCACGGTTTTGAAGAAGGGGTTAGTTGGACATCTGCATTAGTTAAAACGTGTATGTTAATGTTTCTACCAGTTCATTCTTGTTGCAGCATACCCTCAACAGAAATTAAGTGGTTTAAAGACCCTGTTGCTCTGCTGCCTTGCCCAAGTCGTGTCGTTTACCAGGATTTAAAAAGGAATGAAACTGCATCTGAACAGACCTTCAGACAAGTCATGGCTCACCAATCTTCACCTGGGGGGGGGGGGGGGGGAGGGGAGAAAGTGTTTTTTTTTTTTTCTATTTTTGCTTAAATCTTTACAAATTTATATAAAAATCATGAATTGTTCTCCTAATCATTTAATCAATTCTCATAAAATGGTTCTCTTTATTGTAAACTTGGTTATGAAATGTTATTGTTTTGTGACTGTTTCTACTTAGTAGGACCTGCTTTTTTTTTAAACAAACTTTATTGATTTTGACAAGTCAATACAAACACAGACGTATAAAACTGCACGAGTGTCAGCATACAAAGGAAAGGTCAGTAAGAAAACCATGAATAACATTGTTGTGGTGAGATCCTACTCTTGAGGCCCTGCTTAAATACTTTAATTATTGTGTTTGTTAGCGTGACTGCTTTGTGTCACATTACCAGGGGTTGAGCACAGATTTATTTTATTTAAATTGTGTGACATCTAGCAAGTGGTATCCTTATTTTGTCCACCCGAAATAAACCACTTTCCTGTAGTAATAGATTTAGAGTTTGTGGTAGGCAGCTGATCTGGCATCAGCCCTGCAAACACTAGTGTGTGAGAACAGAGAGAACCTGATTGGTTACATCCAGGCACGCAACGCCCATTGGGTTCAAAGGCCTTCAGCCCCCAGGGCCGGCTTTAGGGCAGTGCGACCGGTGCTGCCGCACTGGGAGCTGACCCTGTGGAGGAGGTGCTGACCTCAGGGGGGGTGCAGTGTATAGCAATAACTTATGTTTGGGGAGATGAGGGGCACTTTTGCCCGGTGGTAATGAGGGAATCCGAGGCTGTCATCTGGTGTGAGTGCGCCAAAAAGGATTATTGCTCCAGGCGCCTCCAGCGCTAAAGCCGGCCCTGGCAGCCCAGAACTTGCTCAGTCGTGGATGTTGTTGAATGATCCCTTTGGTGCACCATTGGGGCCGTCGGGCAAAAGTGGCGCAGGAACGTGTAGGCATACACATGCAGTCTAAAGAGCATGCGCACTAGTCCGTGAATTCTGATAGCAATGGCTATAGCTGCAGTATTTCTCGTAGGCGTAAGATATGATCCCAAGTTAGCGTATGTTATGACCCGAAGCGTTTCCAGGTGCTCGCCCCGGCCATGTTTTTTTGTGTAATGCTTCTTTGGAAATAACCACACTCTATCTAAGAGGGCGTGAACAGGATTTGCCAGTCCGTCTTTCTCGTTTCAAAGTGACATTTCTTTCAATGTTCGCGGCTCTGTGGCACTCCAGGATATGGTCAACACGTCCTGGCTTGAATCACAGAAATGTAACATGTAGGTGGGACTTGTTCACCTTCAGATTTTGTACCCGAAGATTAATTTTATACACACTCCTATAGCGTTTAATTGAACGTAAAGTGCAAATTATATTATTGGGACATTGTTATCGTTTTTTAAATGTTTACTAAAATTCTATAGACATTTAAGACCAGGGAAGCCATTTAAAGTTAATGTCGATCCTTGAATACCAGTTTCTATCCTCCTATTTCACTATAGCTACTAGACGTTTAAGTGTTGGCAGAGATACCAGCTAACGGAGCCGGAAAGTGATTACAAAGACAGTTAATTCCGTTTAAGTGGGGTTTATTTAAAAATAAATCGGCAATGAGCAACGTGAGATGATTGTCATGCAATACGCGTGGCTCCGATTCAGGCAGTGGGTTCCGTGTGGATGCTGGAAAACACACGATAGGTGGGACTAGAGTTACCTGTCTTACATTGCAGAAACGTGGGTTTGGTTCATCATTTATTAAACCTTTTGACTAATGACGGCTGTACAGAAATCAACTCGTGGCCTTCTATAATCCAAGGTGTGGCACAACGTAGATACGTCAGTGATTAACCCCCCCCCCCCCCCCCCCCCATTTTTTTAGGTCTCGCTGAGACAGCGAAAGCTGTCTCTTTTTTGAGACATTTTGTAGTGGGTTTTTAAAAGTGCTTCCCCTGGCATAGAGCTACAGTGCACGAGGCGTGCACGCGCGCAAAGCTGCCATATGGCTTTACTTCGCTCTCCCTCGTAGCCCCTCTCCGCCCCCTTCCCTGCTGCTATTTCACACCAGCTTATCTCTACTCGCGCTTCTCTCCCCCACCCCCCCACCATCGCGTCTCGCGCGTTCAATGCCTGTTCATTATCCCCCACCATCGCGTTTTGCGCGGCCAATGCTTGTTTAATATATATTGCTCCAGCAGGAGCCATTAGTACACCCCACCCCTTCCCGGGTGTTCTGAGAGGGACCCCCGTCCTCCCCACCGCCGTGCTTGCACCCTTTGTACGCCGAATACGCTGTTTAGCGACTGTTTTAATTCTTCTACTGTTCGTGTTGTGCCTCTTTAATAGCGCTTCGAAGGGATGGTACCTTGCTGAATGCTTTCGGTTGCATAAGGCATGGGCATTTTTCTAGCCTTGTTATTGTTTGCATTTTGTGTTTACTTGTATTGTATAATTTGCTTGATGTGTTACGTATTCTGTTCTCGGAGAAAGCTTACGGGCAACATTCAAAGGCACCACTTCACATGTTTAGAAGCCTCAACTTCCAAATTGTATATTCTAGAACTGATTGCAAGAGTACAAGAAAAATCCAGCCATTGCATGAAACCGAGTGGTTTGCATTCACGGTTTACTTCATGGTCCGCAACCGCAAACTCCGCACAGATTTACAACCTGAATCCTGACTCGCTAAGTGCTGATTTGCAGGCTGTAACCACTCGTGCACTGACACATAAACCACAAATGACTACTGAAGTTAAACACACCTCTTCACGGTGAGATCCTTCAGGTTTCTTGTGTCTGCACTCAGCAGCTACCAGGGAGCTCGTTTACACTTGTTCTCAGCTCGTGGCATTTACCTGGAGGCCCCACCTCCGATTCATCACTGTTGTCCCCCTGTTGTGGGAGCGTGCGCGCGGTGTCATCTGGAGGTGGTGTGTGCACTCCTACCCACTGCCAGCGCTAGCGGTGGATCATAATGCCCCTCATCCGGCTGCTAAGTCCAGAGGTGTGTGCTTTGTTGGTAGTTAGGGATTGAAAGGTGTGTGTGCAGCCTCCCACTTCCAACATGAATGAGTTCCAAGAATAACATCTTATAAAAGGTAGTTGCAGCACAGCCATGATCTAAGTGTATTGCATCTTTGAACATAAGGCTTTAATTTGGATGCAAAAAGTGCATGTGTATGTGTGGGAGGGGTCTCTAAATGGGGTGCGGCCCATGTAACGTACATTTCTGTGATTCCCACAGTGTGCCTCCCGACCAATATTTTGGTTCCTCGCTAAGCTTTCTGCTCTTGCATCCAGATCTATTACAAAACAACGGACATACACCTAAAACCAGCCAGGACTTTTGGCTTTGTCAGTGGTTGTTAGCTGTTAAGATAAATTAGTAAAAACAATGATTTTGTTGTAAATAATTAAATATTAAAAAAGTTTCAATTCTGAAATTGCGAGGCTACTAATTCAACCTTACCTGAGGTCTGTGAAAGGTATAGTGCTTTTCAGTGTCTCAATCACTCCTGTAATGTTCTCTCTGTTAGACATGCACAACCTTTCTCTCCATATCTTGTTCATCGTGTATATTACACCACCTTTGTTTCCTCTTCAGCACCCTCCTAGCTCTCTAGTGTTTGTAGTTCTTTGCACCTCCTTCCCTTCACCACCCCCTTAACGTACAGCGAACCCACTCACCTGTAAGTACTGCATATATTTCTTTTTACTTTCACTGTATCAATATTTTGACAACAGTATACTTCCTTCACACACTTTTACACAGAATCACAATCTCAAATAAAAAACCTAATCATTTTTCTGTGCTTTCTGCAGAGAGGCCAAGGATTGGATGAGGATATTTTGAAAACATTTTGATCCACTGACAGGCACTGTGAGAAACTTATATTGCTTTCAGTCTGAAGTCCAGAGGTCTTAATCGTGGCTCTATAGTCACCCGGAGGTGACTCAATTCAAAGTATACACTATACCAGAATTATATGGTGCACACACAAGAAAAACCACAGCATCCTGGAAATAGATAGCACTGTTTAGGAAGCGCAAGATTCTGTAAAACATGTGAAATATGAACAGTAACTTAATTGTTGACATGGGTTACCTTAATGGTTTTTACATTAATTATTCAGAAACCGATCAGTGTCTGTCATTGGATTTAAGGACATGACTAAAGGGCTCCATAGGCACCAGTTTCAGTTTGTTTAAAATTACCACCGGGTCTGAGATCCGGTGGGACCAGGCCCACCTAAACCCCCGTTTGAACATGCCCATTGTGACGTGCGAATCCAAGCACCAACAGGGCATAGACAATAAGAGGGGGCAGGGACCGAAGCAAGAGGGAGTGGCACTCAGAATGAGACCTGCAGACAGCAACTAAACTGAGGGGGGTGAAGTGGACATGGGGGAGAGTGAAAGAGGCAGAAAGAGAAAGGCATCGATGCATACCCATACATCATCTTCTGCCCTCTTTTGACAACCTGATTTTAAGATCCGTGAGGCTCCTCCAAGGAGGCATAGTCGTGGCGCACAAACCCAACGTGCCACATTCCACATACAGAACTCACGTCAGTCAAGCCCACCTCTCATGCCACGATACACCAACTAACAGAGATGTAATAGCTGCAGTGCAGCGAAAGACAAGATCATGCAGACAGAGCTGCCTGTGGAGGCTTTAAGTAATTGTGACAGCGGGTTCAGCATTGTAACACGCTTGACAGCTTTCAATACCAGTCATAGGTGTCTTGCGGACAGATCCCTATGATGCTGTGCAGATGCCTTAGGAGCGCCACGGGCATCATTAAGGCGCCAGGCGACCTCGAGATGTACAGGCAGCCTTTGCAGCGTTGAAAATGTCACTTCCTGAGGTTCCCTCCCCACGTCAGTCTCTAACGGGAACCTCACGAAAGCGACTAGAAATGCTATCTCGCAAGGCTTCGGCCATTGTGTTAAGCCATCAGTGTTGCTACCCATCCGTTTACCCCGCCTTCAAAAAGTCCAGCATGAGGCCTTCCTCTTTACCCCTCAATACCCATGTCACCCGCAGTACACTCATTCATTGGTTGTCGACCACCTCCCGCTCATCAAATCAACCTCTGCCATGCTACTGTCTTTTTTGTAAAAAACCTTTTGGTACCACCGCCATTGCAATAGGAGGAACAGGGATCCAGCTGGAATGAGGCAGGCACGTTTGTGGGCTGTGATACAGCATGTGTTATAAAATCAGGAATGGTCCAACCTGCAATATGTTCATTGTGTGTGCGCGGAGCGTGAGGGAGGTGCTCGGATGCTGGTTTGTTTAGCATTTCTGTGAAGGTGTGCGAGTGTGTTGCACATCTCTTCCCAACCGTTGTCGCAATTCCTCGGACGGTATGTGTGTTAACGCCAGTCACTATTAGGCACGTGTTGTTATAGCGCTCAGATGGGTAATATCCAAACACTGTTACCAGCAAACTGTGAGATTGCTCACTCGATTTATGCACCTGCTACAAAACTCTTGCAGTGCAATACCATGACATTTTCATACGGCTCTTTTAGGTTTTTAAGAGCTGTAAATAATAGTGACATTTGTCCTGTGTAGCATGCTGAGAGAGCTGCTTGGGTTCTTGCCCTTGACCTCATTGCTTGAAGGGCCGCTCATCAAACAATGCATTACACACTTTGTTTTCAATGCGAATGGAAGCTCCCCCCCTACTCTTGAACGCTCCCACTCCACACTACCTGTTGGGAGCCTGGAGCTGCCGCCTGCTCCGTAACACACTCTGCTCATCTCACCACAGTTGGATTTGTCCTGCACTTGATGAACAAACAACTCACTAATGAGCAAACAATTGAATAAGTCGCTGCAGCCTTTCATCAGCCCAGGGTTGATAAACATGTCCACGAAGTCTGCCAGCACCGCATTCTGTTACAAACTTTCCAAAGTGCCTTAATACTCAGTAGTGGGTCTTGTGTGCTGCACTATTACATTGTTCAGGCGTGTTTGTGTTTTAATGCGTGTCCGTTTAGTGTTTGAGTTACAGAGCTTTTGAAATCAGGGCGATGATTCACAGTGGGGAAAAACGTACACTGTCAATGATCATTTGTATTATTGCAGTGATTACAAGACCACAGTGTCATGGGCTGCGACCAGCCAAACACTGCACATCCCTGCCAAATGAGGGGCCATTCAGCAATGTGAACACTGCGACCCTGGAGTGACTCACCCACTGTTTGGACTAATAAAGATGGTTCTTGAGTGTGTCTGTGCAGCATGAAATAGAATCAATATATAGGTTCACATGTTGATTAAGCAAGGACCAACATTCTTTTCCTTGCCAGTTTTAAATACAAAAACACTCCATTTTAGATTAAAGGATCCACTGTTAGGCTGCTAATAATGTTTGCTTTTTGTATAGTACATTGTGAACTGAATCACCTTCAGACAATTCTAGAGCTAAATCAAACAAGCATTAGAACAGGCAGGAAGACGTTGCCAGCATTGCAAGGACAAAACAAGCATTGGCATAGCCAATAGGTCTCGCCTTTGAGACCTTATAAGTGTTTAGCCATGCAACAGTTGGTGTTGTTGCACCAAGGATATTGTGCTGCATAACTAAATACTTATAAGGCCCTAAAGGCGAGACCTATTGGCAATACCAATGCTTGTTCTCAATGGTTTTCTTATGTGGTCTTTGCTGTTGTACCGGCTGCAGTGAAAACTGTGGTCATTGTTGGTGTCTGTGGCAACTGGTGTCGCAAATGTGGTTCCAGTTTTGGTTACGTCTGTGACGGAAGGAAGCTGTTATCACCGCTGTGGTCCATGCTGTGCTTGCAACTGTTGCTGCAGTGGGGCTGGCTGTGGTAACAGCTATTTTTTTTTAATTTTTTTTTTCGCTTATCATTTTTCTGATCTAGTTTAAGTGGTTGTCATTGCTCTGTTGCCATGGTGACAGCCACAGTCACATCTGTAGTCCCTATTATGGTGGCAGCACTAGTCATTGCTGCTGTCACAGCTGTTGCGGCATGTCATTGCTTGCTGCTCCCCTCCAGTGGTGGCAGCTGTGAACTCTGCAGCCTATTGCTGACATTGCTGCTCTGTTTGCAGCTGATGTTGCTGTGGTTACTACAAACGAGGTGATGGACTGAATGCTTGCAATAAGTTAAACCACTGGCGAACAATCAGGGTAGCATTCCAACCCATCGTTCTTTTGTCCACCGTGCCACCTCAGCTTGATATGCCTATGGCTGGGTCCAGTCTTGACCCTGCTGCAATAGGGACAGTCCAGCCTGAACTGTCAGGGCAAGTACTCTCTGAACTGGAACACAAGCAGCCCAAGGATAGTTTCGCCCTGATTGGGGTTTGCTAGTCAGGTGCAGCTCAGTTCTAGTGGCACAGTAAGCACATAACCCACATCTGCGTGTACCTTTACCTCTTGGGACGGTACATTAAACGCACAAAAGGGGCAAAACTGCTTGTACCTGTTGGACTGTCTGGGTAGAAATTGAGCTGGCATGGTGGGTAAAAGAATGATGGGTTGCAATGCCTCCCATCACCTTTTGTGAATTTGTTGCTGCTACTGCGACTGTGTGGCAGCTATTAAGGCTCTTGTTTATTTTGTCTTTCTTTTCTGTTGTGTCAAATGTGCTTCTCATTTCTGTTGTCCCAACTTTGCTGATACCTTTTGTTGCGGTTGTCCCTGCTATTGTGGCAGGCATGGTCGCTGCTGCAGTCTCTACAGAAGTGGCAGCTGTGGTCTTTACCGTGGTTACATCTGTAGTTGCTGCACTCTTCCTGCCAGGGTGGTAGATGTGGTTGGTGCTGGAAGTAACCGCTGCAGTTGGTTGAGTGTCAGCTGTTGTCACTGCTGTGGTTCCGTGCTGTGCTGGCTACTATGGTTTCTTCAGTGGTTCTTACTTTTTTTGTTAACAGTAGCAGGAGAACTTCAGGTTGGTTGTGACAACCTTGCCCTGCTGTTTGTACAGCTGCTATTCCTGGGGAAGAAAGGCAGCTATGGTTCCTAAAATCTTCCCATCTGTTCCTGTTGCAGGCACTGCTGTGGTTTTTATTGGTATGGGTGCTATTGTCCCTATGATAGCGGCAGCAGTGATCTCCATTTTGGTCCTTGCTGTTGTGAAAGCAGTCATCCCTGCTGTGCTTGTAATCGTTGCTGCTATTGTAGCTCATTTTGTTGCTGCTATGGTAGAGGTTTTGTCTCTGCTGTTGTTGCTGATGTTGTCAGTTCTGTAGTTTTTCCTGTTTGTGGCAGCTGTTGCTCTGCTCAGGCATGCTATGGCTGCTGCTGTGGGGTCACTGATGTAGTACCTGCTTTTTGCAGCAACCATGGTCACTACTGGCATGAACTATCTTGTTTCCACTATGGTCCCTGCTGTTACAGATGTGTTTATTACTGTGGCTTCTGTCATTGTGGCATTTGGCACTGTCACCTGTTGCTGCTGTTGTTGCTGCTCTTGTCCCAGCTCTCGAAAGTGGTTCACTTCTGTTCTCGTCTTGGTGGCATTTGTGATATTTGCTGAGGTTACAGCTGCATTCACTAATTTGGTCTTTGCTATGGTTACAGCTGTGATGGAAAAGGTCTTTGGTGCAGATATCGTTGCTGCTCTGGCCGTGACTGTGGTCACAGCTATTGTAGCTCCTGTTGCTGTTCCGACTTAGGTTGCAGCATCACTTACTGCTGTGCTTTTTGCTTTGGTGGCAGCTTTCGGTAACAAGAGGACAAGGGAACCCAAAGCAATTGGTCAGGGACCTTGGGAAGTTACGTATTATAAGAGACAGTGGTCCCTGAAAACAAATAAGTATAACAAGCAATAATCAATATAGCCACAATAGGTACTATATTATAGCCTATGTCCAGCCGGACAAGGCAGCTTTAATAAGCAAAATGTTTATAAATGATCAAACAAGATGTAAGCAAAGCATTGGTGGGACACAAGCCTGTATCCTATGGCTTACATATCAAGAGGACATGAGTTTTTGAAGAAACACACAGGCAATTCAAGCGATGTTTCTATGACAAGAATAGCAGATAGTGAAAACATCCTAGTCACCTTCACGACATTTTATACACATAAGTAGTCATAGTGTAAGGTGAACAACATAGTAGCAGCTTTCATCACTCTTTTTTTTTGTATCTATATTGAGGTGGCGACTGTGGTCCAGATTGTTAATCTTGCTATGCTCACTTCTCTAGTCCCTGTGGTAGGGCCAGTTTGGTAACTGATGTGTTCCCTGATGTTACAGCTGTAGATGGTATTGTGAGAGCAAAATTACCTGATTCAAATCTCTTCTCTTGATCTAGATCTGTAAATGTATTTTTTATTTTCACTGAAAAAAACAAAGGTTAATGTGACAGTATAGTTAGGCGAATAGGTCAGTGACATCATTTGTGTATTGAACTAAAAAATCGTCCCTGTAACCTTTGTTTTTTTTCTGTGAATTTCTAAGGTTTTTTTAAGTAGTAGTCGCAATTGCAGAGTGGTGGAGAAAGGAGGCTGGGCCTCCGACCAGCTCTCAGGAATTCCATTGTGTAGGACGTACAGGAGGTACCTGGAGGGCTTCTTGGCACCCAAAGTTCCTCAGCGGTAAGGTGGACTTCATCCCTCAACCAGTAGTGCGCCAGGAGGCATGTTTGCAGAGTGGTGGAGAAAGGAGGGCATGGCCTCTGAATACTTCTTGGCAATCCCAGTGTGTGGAAACTTACTGGAGGGAACAAGAGGGATAGTTGTCCCCAAGGACGTCCTTGTGGGCCAATTACCCCTCCTGTTACCCCGGTGCAGCCCCCTCCCCAGGCTGATTTCGCCCCGGGGACCCCATCCACCGGGGGCCTGGCCATTTTTAAAATTAATTGTATTAAGGAAGGGGGACTGTGTGGCCCAAACATGCAGCTCCCTCTGTCCCAAGGCAATTCTGCTCTGCTTGATGGAAGCAGGAGCATTTTTCCTGCTCTCGCTTCCATGAAGCGGACCAGAGTTTGCCATGGTTTAACGAAAGCAGTGCTCCCGCCAAGTCATAGCAAACTGCACTGTCCCAGGGTGGGCACCCTGGGACATTGTTGAAGCCGGCCCTGGGGGGTGACGGTCCCCAGGGCTATTTACGGCTCCACAAGACTTTGCTGTAGAAATGGCAAAAGTCCTTGTCCCAAGACTTTGATAGAAAAGCAGACATTTGAGGTGAGAAAATTTAGAGTGCCGCTGGTGGTGAGAGTGCTCTATACTGGAGCTTCTTTCCACCTAAACCTGAGCACCACCCAGAGTTCTCTGCTTCTTTTTTTGCATAATTTATGTGTCAGTCTATGCCTGAAAGGGACTTTAAAAAAAAAAAAAAAAAAAATTATTCCGGGTGATCCCTTGTGTCTGGACAAAGCTATACCTCTCTGAATTGCTCTAATGAGAGCGAAAAATGTGTCGGGGGTTGCTTTTACTCCTTTCAGGTTGGCTTGTTTGGTGTATATGTGTGTGTGTATGTATACATGTGTGTATGTATATCTCTCTCGATCTCTCCCATCTCTCTATATCTCCCATCTCCCACGAAGAAGGAGATGTATGTGTGTATGTATCTATCACTCTATCTCTCTATCTCTCTCGATCCCTCTCTCTCTCGATCCCCCTCTCTCTCTCTCGATCCCTCTCTCTCTCGATCCCCCTCTCTTTATTGCTCTAACACCAATTCTATATAACTTCTGATTTCTTCAGGCTGTGCCCAGTCTTTAATTTCTTTAAGTAAACCATGCACTCTGGGAGCACTGAATGCCATAAACTACTTTATAATCCTACATTTTGCAAGCAATTGTGTAAAATGCAAAAATCTGTTTTTAATCTTACATTTGCTCTGGATAACATTAATGACCTGGTGACAAATCTGTAGTCCCAGTTTGAGAGTGAATTGCCTGTGTTTTAAATATATCCAGATTACAGCCCGCCAATAATCTGCAATCTTACTGAATAATCAGGTCAAAGGAAGAAATGTGGCCCCCAACTGCCCACAGTTGTATTAGGATCTAATCTGTGTAGTGTTGCTGGAGTTATGTACTCTGTATGTGCCAGATTAAAATATATGAAACCAAAACGTGCATCAGATGAAATTTGATCTATTCGTCACAACCTTTATCTGTAATCGGGGACCACTTTCTGGGTCTTATTTATATCTTTCTCTGGGTGCAATAATGTGTGTTGCTGAATATATTCTGTTAATTATACACCTTCCTTGGTCTGCTGTAACCAACATTTGTGGTATTCCGGGAAAACTGCTTGCCACATCTGAGGTTTTCGCCATCACATTGCGTGTGGCAACGTATTGTAAAAACTGTTGAGTGCCTAACTGCAAGGTTTTATTTGCTTCTTCCATTGTTGGGAACATGTAGTTTTGCGTGATTCCTTGAAGTCTGGGAATTCTTAAATTGGGCAGTGAATCACATCACAGACCGGGGGTTAAAAGGTCGCTTTTGTTTCAGCAACAACAAAACTATCATAATGTAATCAATGGCTTTCAAGTAACCCCGCCACCCCTCCTTGATCCCTCATGAAATATCCCCAAATCGATCCCCCAATAAAATTTCCCCCATATCGATCCCCCGAGAGATTTCCCCGTTATCGAATCCCCCCTTAATTTTCCCCCATATTGATCCCCAATTCTCCCCCAGCTTTAACCTCGACCCCCCCCCCAAACCCCTTATCTCTGTTTCCCTTCTGTCCTGAGCTATTCTGCCTGCCCCAACCCTTCCTGCCTGCCTCAATCCTGTCCAAATCTGCCACCAGGAAAAAAACCAAATTCGAACCATAGTGGCTTCTGTCAGCTTGTTTGGCTGCCCATCCCACGAAAGAATGTCCGACAATCCATATGGATGTCGGTGAAGATATTTGGGGACCTAGAAAGAAAGAAATGTTAGCAAGAACGAAATGATTCTTAAGTCATTCAAATCTCTAACCTACTTTAAACAACAATTTGATGACCAACGGCCTAATCGTTGCAGCTGCTGTAAGGAAAAACCCCTTCTGACACTGCTCCTATTTGAAATGAATGGTTACCAAATTCTAAAGCGTTCAACCCCAATAAAAGCAAAGATTTTCACAGCATCGCTAAAAGCTGGAAAGCGGTTAGTGCAGATCCATCCTGATGCTGAAAGATTAAATTATTATTAGGGTAACATTTAAATTCTTGAAATTGTAACCAAGCAGAACATGGGCAGAGCAGACAGCTACGCTTCCGCAACACTACGGTGGCCCCTTTACCTCTCTGGTCCATTTTGGATGACTCTAAATGGATACGTACTGAATCTGAGAAGGTTGATACATTGGAATATTTCACACCTTAAATAAATGATTTACCTAGAAGCTCCGATATCCTAAATGCCCCAAAGAATAACCATAACATACAAAGTTGAAAGTGCA
Source organism: Triturus cristatus (assembly GCF_964204655.1). Classification (NCBI taxonomy): domain Eukaryota; kingdom Metazoa; phylum Chordata; class Amphibia; order Caudata; family Salamandridae; genus Triturus; species Triturus cristatus. The sequence goes on along the minus strand of NC_140594.1, from coordinate 223,868,168 downwards.
GCTTCAGACTTGGAATAACAGTGTGGGCAACGTTGGTATAATCCCTCCAAATACGTCAAAAGATATAGGTTTGCACAGTATTGTTCTGCGTTTCTTTACCTTAGACCAACCTAGTAAAATTCTCCTTCCTAACTCGCCCAAAGAGGGGTCATAACCCCAAAAACATGTACCATAGAAAGAGATGCCTGAAAGCTTCCCCGCAATAGTGGTAGCAGCTATATTTTTATCAATGTTGCTCAGAACAAAACGCAGTATTTCATCGTTACGTAGTAAAGAGCCTGTTTGATCGTTGTTATGACAAGCTGCACCTGACTGGAGGAAATCCGCCCATGCCCTTCTGTAAGCTAAGCATGTGCTGATAGCAAAAGAATGCTCCACCAACCTCTTTATCTTCAGTCCGCTAGCAACCATAGCACCTGAGGAATTTTGAGTCTCTTCCTGGATCTGCTGTGGGTGCCAAACCACGGAATCTCTGCCACTGAGAACGAGAACGCATCTGCTATATTGTCCAGACCAGGAATATGCTTCACTCTAAAAGTTATATTCAACATTAAGCAACTCAGCATAAACCTCTGCAACAAATGAAGCAGGTGTTTTTCTTTTGCCCTCTGACCTCTTACTAGATCATTGACAGTTCTGTTATCAACACGAAAAAGCACAGTTTAGCCAAGAACTTGCCCCAAACTGACAATGCTACTATCAAGGGAAAGAATTCAAGGAATGCAATACTGCGTTTCTCCATGACCCACTTCCAAAGCCATGGTTTAGCGCACCATTTTCTACCCCAGAAAAGTCCAAAACCATTAGCTCCTGATGCATCAGAAAAAATCTGTATGGACCACACAAAGTGTTCGTCAAAAGACCTGGTAGGACCATCCATTGAAGCTTTTTAGGAACATCACATCAACCAGACCTCAAAATCTGATCTCATGTAAAGAGACACTCTCTGACCCTGTGATGAGGTAATTGCACACCAGCTATGGCAAAACCAAACCTCCGACAAAAGGATCTCCCAGCTTTTACCACTCTGCAAGCAAAGTTCAGGTGCCCTAACAAACACTGTATCTCAAATAGTGACTTTTGGTGACACCTTAGCATGATCCAGTAAATCTCCAATCTCCTGTACTTTAACAACTGGTAACCTGGCTTCCATTTTAACTGTATCAATCTCAATACCTAGAAATATGAGACATGTCTTCGGTCCTTTGTCTTATATTTTGCAAGCGGTACACCTAATTCTTGCATTAAGATTTGGAAAAATTGGAGTGCCTTGTTGCACTGCTGTGAACCCTCTTGACCAACAAAAAGAAAATCATCCAAATGAGACACTTGCATGTAACCTGACCTGAATGAGAAAATCCATTGTAAGAAAGAGCTAAAATCTTCGAACAGCTGACAAGAGACTGCACACCCCATAGGTAACTTTGTCAACAAAGAAATGCCCTTGAAAATGTAAAATCGAAGTCTTGGGGATGAACTGGGAGCAACCTAAAAGCAGATTTAATATTGCATTTGGTTAACTCCGCTTCTGAGCCGGCCTTTTTAACCAGGTCAAGAGCTACATCCACTGAGGCCAATTGCACTACAGTGTCTTCATTGGCTATAAAATCATTCACAGACAATCCTTGAGGCCAGGACAAATGTTGAATCATACGGAATTCTCCTTGCGTCTTTTTGGAAACCACTCCTAAAGGGGAAACGATTGGGAAGGGGCCAAGAAAGGAAGGGGCCAGCTATCCTGCCTTCAGCAATTTCAGAGTGTAATTTTTGGGCAATTACCTTTGAAAATTGCTTCAAAATTTCAAATTGTGTGAACCTCTGTTGCCTGGGACCTTGATAACAGAGTTTAAAACCCTCCTTAAAGCTTTCTCCCTGAGAGTGTGAAATTGAAGCCAATAACATAGCTTGGAAATATTAATTAGTGTAACTGCTTTTGAATTGAGGTTGGAAAGGGGCGCCTCTTCCCCTGCCCTGACCGGTAGGGAAGCTGGAGGTCTGTTAGCTAAAACATTTCAAAATAGTGTGTTTTCCACCGCATTTTGAACATTCGTGCCTGTATTTACATGGATTCTTCTGACTGAAACCCCTCTTAAAATTCCAACAGGCTCCTGTAGCGAATGCTGATGGTTTTGCCCATGAACCCACCCCTCCCTGAGTGGGTCTGTTACGAAAGGGCCGAGGGGGCAATAGCAAGCCCACTGGCGGTATGCATTAAAGGGGGAGGCCTCTGGGGATACATCCATTGCACCCATAACTCTTTATCCACTAGCCCCCCCCCCCCCCCCCCCCCCCCAAAGGTTTTTCTGGAACTAGCACCAGACGAGCTCTGAACTCTTCGTCATAATGTAGCCAGGCAAAACCTCCAAATTCTTCCTGAGCCTTTCTAATTGGATCCAAGTATTTGAAAAGTGAAACTGAAAGATCCGGGAACTTTTCGCAGTAAACGCTTGCAAAAATCAGAAAGACTGAGGTCCAGGAATCCATGTTAGTGGGAACCTAGGTCTCTTTGCTAGTTCCCAAGCCTCCTTCCTAGAACCCTCCTTGGATTGGAGCTCCCTATGCAGCAACTTAAAAAGTCCACAAATTTCCCGTTCCAAATTTTTTCTTTAGTATGCTTATTTAGATGTGTACCTAATGGCATGGAGAGTCCCATGTAGGGCAGTCGTTTTAAACCCATGGCTTTGTCCTTGCCATCCTTTTCCCCCATGAGAAATTGAGCCAGATGCCAACCCCTTGTCTGGAACTGTATCCGTCTTGGGGGAAGTTAACTCTTGTAACTTTGAAGAAGATTACCAATAGCAACAAACCTTGGCGTCTGTGGCTTTACATGCATCTGTGACCGCTTTACGTTTCCTAGAGTTGGATTGAGAATGACTGTGTCCTGCTCACCTACTTGATGGGGCTTGTCCAGCGTTGCACGACTTTCTGACTTGACTCAGGAAAACTACTTGGACAAACCTTTGAGGAGACAGCATTTGGTAAAACTGAACCATTCACAGATAAATTACTGGTATCAGAAAAAATGACAGGCGAAAGTGGCCTCTCGCAGGAAGCGGAGACCACAACCTTAGACAATAACAATTTATTACCAAAAATAGGAATGTCACGACTAGTAAACACATTTTTAGAAAATTCCCCCATAACATTACCAAAACTGTTTAACTGTAATTCACCTCTAGATGGCGCCAACGTCTCACTGTCAGCCAAGACAACCTCCTCAGAAATCTTAGATATACCTTTAAGAGAGGTTGGCTTCTTAGCCAACCTGCCTCTAACTGAGCGTGTGTGAGCCCTCCCTCTACACTTCATAACAGGAGAAGCTGGCTGCTGGACAGGAGTAAGCAGGGGAGCTTCTTTAGACATTTTACTCAGGAAACTGCTAACCCTTTCAGGCACAACCTCAGGGAAACTATCTGATAATGTGAAGGCAATCACCGCAGCAGACACCTTCCGAAGAAGCCCTTTTTTTTTTTTTAATTGATAAACCGGTCCAAGCCTGACCCAAAACGGGGGCTAATAAATCCTCCCTCACAGCCTGGCACAACTCTAAGCACCTCCCTCACATTAGCAGATGCTTCCGACATTCCTATGCACAAGATAAATCAGACAGGAGCGTCCCAAAATGAGTGTGCTGCCTCCTACCTCTCCTCAGGACCCCCCAACTGGCACTAATTAGAAAGTGGCGTTTGAAAACATTGTGTTCTAAAGCAGGCACCTCGCCTGTACGCGCTCGCTCTTGGTGAAATTAACTGCCCAAAATAGCCCGGGGGTGGACATTCTTTGAATGCCACCTCCAAGCCCCCTATTTGAAGAAGCGCATGGAAAGACATTTGTTCGGCATGAGGCATGACGTTACCCCAATGTACTTCCAAATGGTGCTCAGCCCCCCTCACAGGGAATGGTGTCCCTTCAATTTCATATTTAGTTAAAAACAGTTTGCCTACTTGGTCTTCGCAAGAGTGATGCATTCAGTAATTCCTTATCCTAGGCTACTCATCCCCAATTGAAACAATATATCACGTTGTAACTGAACAGCTAATTAGCGTTCCTCCATGTCTGGTACCATAACCCTTCCTCATAAAGACACTGTCACATTTTAATTTTCACTCTGTATTTTTTTTGTTGCCCAGGTGAACTTAATCAGTATACTTCTCAGGTTTCAAAAGCCACATATGGTATCTGATGCTTGCAGCAGTAACACGGATAGAAACACATAGGGAGAACCAACATTTTGGCTATCTCTGTTTTGCCTGCCAAAGAAAGCGGAAGCGAGTGCCAAAATTCCCTCAACCTGATTAGATTTTTTTATTTTTTTTAAATTCTTGTTTAATTCGTGTCACCTCTTTTCTATAATTGTTTAGCTCAAGGAAGTGTTTGACATGGCACTCTCTGCAAGGTCCTCCCCAAACCTTTTGCCTTAACCTTCTTGTTTTCTGAACACGTTTAGTTTGCTTTTAGGACTCTGCACTTTACCGCTGCTAAACAGTGCTAAAATTGACTTGCATTCAAGTGACCTATTTAATTTACCCACACATCCCTAGTTAAGATGTACCCAGGGCCTGTAAATTAAATGCTGCTAGTGGGCTTGCTGCACTTCTAGTGTGACCCATTTACGTAGCCTTTTAAACGTGCCTTCCATTGCTACCTGTTGGCTATTTAAATTAGCCAATTCAACTTGGCAAAAAGAACCGCTTGCCATGCCTAGCACTCCCTTTATTAATACATATGTCACCCTAGGCAAGGGTGCAATGTATTTGAAAGGTAGGACATGTATATTTAAGTTGTGGTAGTGAAAAACTCTCAAATTTATTTTTAGGTTTTGCTTGTGCTTGACTTGTGAAATGTATTGTATTAAAGTCTTAAAATGGGGCTTACATACCGCCTTCCTTCTTATTGGTCTGTGTTCTTGTCAATTTTCGTTTCCTCCTTTCTATTGGTTGTAGGTGTTCTTTTCCTGTGTTTCTTGTGTGTTTTTCTCTTATCAGGCTCCCGTGGCCCATTCTCATCGGCCATATTACTTTGATGGGTGGAACTTCCTTAATTTGATTGCTGCACAGTGTTTATTGTTTCACTTTTATTATCATCCCATGGCTGAAGGCCTTTAAAGTGTGCTTTTAAATAGCATTTTCTTTGCCTTGTTGGAAGACTGCGTGCATTAAAGTGTCCTTTATCACAGTACACCGTGTGCAAGCGCATTTACTTTCATTTTGTTGTGGACGTTGTAAGCCTCAAGTGACATCATTGCAGAATTACATTGTTTCAATCATTTCTCTTTTATGCGATTCAGTTTTAATAACGCTGTGCCAGATTCTGAAAAGTTGAATGAAACTAAAATGAAAATTTACCCTACTAGGTTTGCCTTTTGTACATTTCTGACTTAATAAGAATTCCTAAAGAATTGCAGAATCACTGCTCTGGTTCTTCAGCTGTCGCAGACTCCCAAGATTAGCATGCATAAGCATTTACCTGTATGAAAGTTTAACTGGAATGCAGCAATTTTTTAAAATTTTTTTGTTTATTCAGAGAATAAAACATATTTTCTTGTTGACAAACGTCTTTTACAAAAACCACTTCAATTTTGCGGTGTTAACTTTTTAATCCCACCTACTTACTCATGTCCATGGTAGGAGTATATCTATGTACTTTTTATGGTGGGAATCTGCAGTATACACGCTTTAATAATCCCAAACTGCATGCTCCAATGTTTACTGGGGTTTTGCACAGCTGCTGCACGTGCATGCATATTGATATTTTTTGCACCGTCCTACATTAGTACATCTCTTGCACTGGCATGCATAAGTGCATTTGTTGTTCAGGTGTGTATTTACACATCTCCTGTGCTTGTCTGCATACAACAGCTTATTATTAATATGGGTGAAACCCATTTCATTTACCAATGCTTGTTCACTGCTGTGAGGCCTACCTCTCCCATAGGATACCATTGGGTTACTTTATTACATGTAATAAGTGATCACATTTGACTGGTAGCAGGTTGGAAAGTAATTTGTGGTGTCTGCAGAATGTACATTTAAAACAGTCTAATTGTAAAATCCAATGTTAAGTCACAATTCCAAAAATGCCACTTTTAGAAAGTTGACATTTTCTTGTATTAACAATTTGGTGCCTGCAGCCTGTTCTTGGGTCACATGACTAGACGCAGTTGGCCTTTGTGTATTCCAGACAGCTTCAGAATAGAGGGTTTAGAGATTGGCAGGATGGGCCCTCTCCGGCAGGATGCGGGGGGAAAACGCAGAGCTGCCCCATACCACACCTGTATTTCAAGGGCACTGACCCAGCTCACTCACAGAGGACTTCACTCTAGCCTATTGTGCCTCCAGTCAGACTGGAGCCAGGGCAGGGAGGCAGGAAATTTCAGACGCCTCTGTAGGGATAAACACCAGAAACTTCTCCCTCTTCATGGTGGAGACCAGGTATAAAAGAGGTACCATATGACCCACTATTCCACAGTTCCAGAAGTGATCGGAAGGCTCAGTAGGATTGCCCTGCTGCTGTGATGCAAGGACTACCCAGCTGTTCTTTTGCTATGCTACCCTGATGCAAGAAGGTCTGCTGTCCTGTGCTGCCATGCTGCCTGAGGAAGGAGGCCTGGGCCTGCCCCTTGAACTCTGGACTACCAGAGTGACGCCAGGGACACCAATACCTTTGAACCCTGCACCTGGACTCTGCCTACACAGTCCTAACCTCAACCCCCAGCCCCCCAGCCTTAGACCCTTGGAAGTGGGTATTAATATGCTCTGCCAGCCCAGATGTGGTCCATCTCTGAACCCATGCAGCGCAACACAACTAGAATCAGGATCTCTCCTCGCAGCTCCCTGTTGGAGCCAATGAAGCGCAATGAAATTTGACAGACTGCGCTTTGGAGCCTTTGCAACTCCTCAGGAGAACCATTGCAACTTTATGCATGACTCCACATTGCATCTCTGATCCACTGCTGCGTGGCGCAACACTCCACATCATGACATAACGTACAATTCTCAGTGAGCTAAACCTGATCCCTGTATTAGGCCCATGCTCCATTGCTGTCTGCCTGAACTTGTGATTTTGTGCCAGAGCGATGTGACCCGATAACTCTTTGCTTCAAAGCGCTATATTTTATCTAAATCTTCAAAATTGCATATCTTCTCTTTTGCTAATTGGATTTTTTGGGTTTTGGTGTCAAATAATTTAGTGAATTTTTCTCTATTTTTCTAAATTGGTGTTGGATTTTCTTGTGTAGTGTTTTCACTTTATTACTGTTTGTGTGCTTTATAAATACTTTAAGCAGTGCTTTTAAGTTGAGCCTAACGGCTTAAGCTTCCAGTAGCTTGGCACATAAGCAGAGGTTAATTGGAAGGAAACATCACAGGAGTCACTCAACACCTAAAAGGTTTTGTATGCAGTATTGCGGGATTATTCATTTGCAACCCTAGAAGCCATTACTAAAAGGACCAAAGTTGAGGAAAATGGTTTCCCTTCTCTATACCAGACCTCCAGTTAGGGTCAGACAAAATATACGAGTCATGTTGATTTCTGCCCTGGACATTGAAAAATAGCTTGTCAACAGCGCAAGGTACGAGACAATTTGAGGACAGAAGTAAAAGTATTTTGGTCTCCCCACATTGTGTCACTGTACCCATTTGAGGAATATTGTGAGGTTAGTGGAGATACTGGTACACATTTTTAAATCAAGTTGGTGCACTACAGGAAGTTGAAATAAATAGGATAAATATGGGATTGGACTTTAGGGGTTAATCAAAGCCTACAACCCCTACAACCAAAAACCCTTTCCTGTATTGTTGATTTAGGAGTTGGATGATTTTGCTCCCCATGAGCCCTTCTCAGGCAACAGCCATAACCCTGGTCGGGTGAACAACAAAAAGTCACTAAATTCTCCTTTTTATCACTCATGACATACAGCAGAAAGTCTAATGCATTTCCAGAGAATGAATAAGCACTGGTTTCTATGTACCAATTGTCTAATTACTAAATATGAGAGCCAAGACTTTTCTCAACAATTTATTGTCTTAGTTAAGTAAAGATAATGGCCTAGACACTGAATAATTCTTAACTTGAGGTATCCTTTCTAATATACACCATTAACCATGCCCATTCAGAACATAATGAGGTTTAAATATTGTTCAGTTTAAGAGGCCCAATTTTGCTATCGAAACAGGATTGTCCACTATGAGAAAGTAGGCTTTTGGCAAGTGCTGAGCATACCACATACCGAGTGGTATTTCCAAAAGACATTTTATACCCATTATTTTTTAATAGTGCTCTCCCAAGTCTACCAAGGTCTTGATTTCTGCCACATGGTACTTATTATAACCTGCATGATGAAAACAACCCCAAAATTAATTTTCCCCTCATCTGCTTACTCTACTACAAGATGAGCTATTGGAGACTGGCAGTTTGTATACATCATGACTGCAGAGATATGCCTACACCTGTGTTTGGCATAATTATTAAGTCATCTGACATTCCATGTCAACATTAGGACTAGATCACTCCGGACTAGAATCTTTACTCCGCTACCTGATCCAACTTTCTTAAACAGTTCTTTTTTTCCAGCTCACGGAGCCATAATTATATAGCATATTGAGTACGCAACAGTCATACTGGAGCCCGGGAGAAGAGTTGGCCTAACTGCTAGGGCGCTTGACCTCGGACCTGGGGAACTGGGTTCGAGTCTCGGTAATGGCGCTGAACATCCTGTGATTCTGGCCAAATCACGTAATCTCCCTGTGCCTAACAAAAAATGAATGTGTGTTCTCATGTAACGTAACTGGTGCTATGTAAAGTGCTCTGATACCTGATTGGATTCAGGTCAAGTTCGCGCCATATAAAACACTGCAAAAAAAATAAATAACTGGAGCCCAATTTTTTAGACCCAAATGATTGAACTTGGCCTGGCCTAACATGGATCCCATGCTATACATATAACAGCTTTCATGTAATAATGCAGAATATGATCGTTAAAACTATAAACGAGCCTAATCATAACTGTTTAGTCTTATTCTAGTTCTATAGACCAATAATCTGCTTTGGCATAATTCATTCCATAGGCACTGGGAGTAGCGCAGTAGGGGGTACTGAAGCTTCACCTAAATAACCATGCTGGAGTTCAGAAGTGAATGAGCAATAAACAGGCCTTTAAAGATTGTCTTTGCACAGCAAATGTGACAAGATAAAAACTAAGGTCAAATGTTAGGATCCGTCTTTCAGGGAGCTTGGTGTTTAATTTTCTTTTCTGACTGAAAAGTGAGAGGATTTATCTGACAATCTTGCTTGGTACTGGGGATGTGAAAGGAAAGGCTTTAGGGTGTTTTTTGTTCTAGCACAGAGCAACATTGAAATGCTAGTAGTTGAACACTACAGATATTTTAGAATATATCAGAATTAGGGAAGCACAAATGTAGCACATTTTTTGTAACTGAAGTGTGGTGTAAATAAATATTTTAACTCTAAGAAAACAAATCAATACATTAGGTGATGCCTATTTCCACACACTGGCACATCATCATTTGTGTGTTGTATAGTTTTAGCAGTCATACTGTATGTCTGTGCAAATGTAATGATCATTTCAGTTGAAAATGTGTTTTTGTAATGATAGTGCGCGACCATACCATGCATAGTCCACTATACTCCACGATACTTTATGCCACTCGACGGTACCTACACCGGTTCACCCTACCCTACACCACTCCACACTTTGACACTCCGCCCTACTCTGTAATATGCCGCTCTACTCTGCGCTACTCTACTTCATTCTGCTCCACTGCACTCTAGTTCACTGTACTCTACTTCACGCCACTCTTTGCCACTCTAGGTCACTCTCCTCTAAACAGCTAACGTTTAGCCATGCTGAACAGCCACACAGTTGTATATAACCGCTAAAACACATAGGCAAAACTAATAGCTCTTACGCAGGGAGACCCATTGGGCTTTGCCACTGCTTGTGAGGTCTTGTCTACAGATAGCTTTAGCAGTCTGAGTACGCCTATCCAGGGAATTTAATTATTTAGGATTGCGTAGTTTTAATATGCCTTAATGTATACATGAGTAAGATGTGTATATTTGTTCTTTATTTTGCGTAGGTTTTTCTCAAAAGTACAATACTTTCTGAATTGCAAAAAAATGACTACAAAAGTAACTTCGCCTTTTCAGATTTGAAAGAATTGTAAGCCTGGATGCCTCCTTTGAAAATTAGACATTTCACTTTTATTGTATTGAATGATTCTAAGCCACGTGAGTTGACCATGGCTATCCTCTGCAGGATTTTATGCTATTAGCTGGTAGTCCCAAATCGCTACTTTTAGAATATCAAGGTGGGAAGAGATCAACTGGAGGCCTGGAGTTTTTTGTGAGATCTAGTGAGCCGCAGCAGCTAATGAGAAAAATCAATTCATGTCAGTTAAGTTGGGGCCAATAGTGCCCACCATGGTCCCTCTACCCAAAGAATGCATGAGCATTCTCCTGTCTCCTCACTCTAAAAATACATCCATGTTTTAAGAATAAATGCCCATGGCTTCTGTAAGCACAGAGTGGTTCACGGTGCTCTTGTATGTAGGGCATTTTCTCTGCGGTAAGCTGCTTTGCAGGCTGTTGTGACTCCTCCATAAATCGACACTGCATTGCTTCTGCTATAGTTTTGGTCTCTCTTAAGTAAAATGTATTCTGTGTGTGTGTGTGTGTGTGTGTGTGTGTGTGTGTGTGTGTGTGTGTAATCTTGTGTTTTGGGAGTATTCTGCTAAGAGGTTGCTATTTTATAGAGTGCTGTATTGCCATTTGCAGGTCTAGAAACCCATTGCTGTGTATTTTAATCGCACTACCCTCGCACATTTGCTTCAGATAGCTGCTAGTTCGTACCTTTTGCCAATGACCTCCAAATACATGCTCTCCACCCTCTACAGATTGTATTTTCAACAGCTCTTCTAACATAGTTCCGTTGGCATCTTTTCCCTTCTGCCCCTCCTATAGCTCCCTCGACCAGCACACAGCATAGCACAGTGGTATTACAGATAAGAGATCTCCCAAAGGACACAATAAGATTCTTGTAAAATAAAAAATAATTACATGGACTGATGATAGCCATATTTCCAGTTTAAGTGATTTGCTGCAGTTGGCCTTTTGACAAGATTCGGGTAATGTGTCCTGTTTCCATTAGTGATTTCTAGGTTTGTTGAATTATCGATTTTTGTGTTGTACCCATGGCTAATGACATATTTCTTACCACATGAAGGCTCGCTGTGGTTTCAAATTATGTTGGGAGGCTTTGCTCAGCTTTATATATTGTTCAGATGTAAGCGTTTTCTTATGCTTTAAATTTCACACCGTATTAAATTCTAAATTAATTGTTTGTATGACATACAAGCACTATTATATATTACAGAAAACCTTAAGTATTGCATAGCAGTGTGTTCAGTAGAACAACCTTTATTTCTTAACGTTAAGAGGACTTGTTTTAACTTGGGTTTAAAAAAAACACAATACATATTGTAGTATGGCTTATGGGTCCATTGTCGACATTTGCTAGGTTAGCATGAGCTTCACTGCCATGAGGCTGCTTTTGCGCAGGACACTGCAAGCATATATTTCGCAAGACTTTATTTGTTAGTCTGCACACGAGGTACAAGGTCGATCAACAATGCCCCTTGTTGTTCTGGTCAGTCACTCGCACCTAAACATAGCATACTACCCACAGCTGCACTACTGGAAATCGTGTGCTTTAATATTGCAAGCTAAACCTGTTTTGACAAACTTGGAGAGACACCTTTCCAGAGAGAAGAGCTTGCTTGTCCTGAGATGTGAACATTTTATCTAGGCCTTGAGGTATGGGGTCTGCTGACAAAGCCCAGAGGCTGTCTTTTTTTTTATAATAAACTACTTATTACAACGGAGAGGGTGGTTAGGTCTTTTGGTCCTTTTCCACGGTATTTATAAAATTCTATCCTCGTTTGTATTCTATGGAATTGTGACAATGCTGACTATCTTGTGTTTATGCATTTTGCTGCTAGTAATGGCCTGTGTACTGTACCATAGAGCAAGTTAGTTAAAATAAACATTTTAAACTATACAGCGTCTCACATTACTCGCATTGTGGACAAGTATGAGTGAGTGAGCGAAAGTTGTCTGGCTCCTGCGATTCGCAAGAGTGACTTGTTCTGGGTTGTCTAATCATTGGTAGCTTCGCTGTAGTGGGAGAACGAATGAGCCACTATAGCTAGTATGTTTGGGATTTTGGGTACTAATGTGATAGGATGGTATACCCTTATTCACTGAGGTCCTATTTTTCTGTGCATAGTTCTGCATATGTGCAGAATCCCTGCAACAATATATCCTCCTTCTTCCCATTGACTGGCAAGAACCAAAGAAGTCTTTCAGTAGTAAAATAAAAAAACTTCCTGTCCATCCCCTCACTCTTCTGTGTCCACATATCATGTTCCACACCACCACCTAGAATGTGAATGTTAAGATCAAGGCCCAATCTGACATCAGAGCCTCTACAGTGTGCAATTTTTACATCTGTGTATCACGCAATACTTTTATGAAACTGGGACAATTTAGTTCTATGTTTAGTGGGCACGCATGAGTTGGAGGGAGATCAATCTGTTTCATAGGACGTAAGCTTGTGTTCCAGTGTCAAAGTACTTTTTCCATCGCTAGAATTTCCCACACGTGGGTTCTTCGTTCTCTCCAAGGAGATTGCAGAGTTCTCCCCCAAAAGAGTATGGTTTGCCTTTTTGATACATAGGAACGCAACCCACAATGTGTAAGCCTCAAAATATTTACTCATGGGTAGAGCATAAAGGTGTTGGATATATTGTCTGCAGCATTTAGGTTTGGGTCTTGATAGTTTCCCAGTTTCAGGTATTTCCACATTGGGCAAAGCAATGACCTTGTTGCACCACAGCCTCTTCCGGAGAGATGTAATCTCTTGTTATCCCATTTTTGTATTTTCTCTGGAGTGTACTGCGATGTAATCAGTTTGTACAAGGTCTCCCTTTCCTCTGCTCTTCTTTAATAAAATATAAAAAAGTGGATTATTATCTGGGTTGGGCATTTACCCATCTCAAGAAGTAATAACACCAACTTAGCCGGGTGACCCCAAAATCACTTACTTTATACCATGTGGTTGAGCTCAGGTTAACTATGAATGCAGTACAAAAACTATAATGAAGTCAAAGCATCAAACACTAAAAATCCCAAACTAAATTTAAAAAATAAAGTACATTTTCATGAACGAAATGACATTCAATAAGAAGGTGCCAAAGATTTTAGGTTTTTAACTATTTGTTTATATGAAAATGGCTCCAGAAATCGCTTAAAGCCAATGATTGTCCATGGTTGCGGTAGACAAGGACCTAGCCGTCCTTTGAGGACGTTTTCGATGGATCCTGAGGTTGGACACGCAAAGTGGGATGGCAGGGTCAATGGTTTTATCTTCTGACTTAGTCTGCATATTAGACTTCAAAATCTCCCAGCGAGAAAAGGCAGCAAGATGTATCTGGGAAGGTTTCACCGAAGACAGACTGGTGTTGAGCGAGGTCCTGCTCAAGCTGTTGGTTTTGGCAAGAAAAGCACAGAGCAGGAAAAGTTGTTCAAATTTCATACCCAGACAATCATCTCGGTTAGGTACTTTAGGTGTGTTCACCTGCCCAATATTTCTGCTTTGGGTCTTAGTCTTTTTTTGGACCTCGGATTCCTTTTGCAAGGCAAAGCGGCAGGCTGTATCCTAACAGTACCTTATGAGGCCAGATACCGTCAGGCAGAGATCAAGCTGAAACTTATTTGCTATTTTGGAGAAGCTCCAAGTGGGAGAAACCTTTCTTCAGCCCAGATATGTCGCAGCTTTTGTGGGGCTACTCTTTCCGTCAGTTCTTCACTTGTGGCTTCCAGCCTTCAGGGGACGCTCTTAGGACTTTAGGGCTTGATCTTGCAATGGCTTTACATTGTCAAGGGCTGATCACTTACCCAGTTCCAATTCGATCTTCCACAAAATCGTTTTTTCAGCTTGTGTCCCTATAGCTGCACAGGTCACTCCCTGACCCTTGCAGTCCACTTCTTTGTTCAAGGTAGAGGAGGGCGCAGTTCCATTCCTTCACTGCTCCTTTCCAGTCCCAGCAAGCAGGGTCCAGTCTTCTGTTCTTCTGCATGTCTAGAAAGTGGTCTGCAGAGTGCCTTTGGATGCCATTTATATGGTTGGCACTAGCTAGTGGGTGGGTGTGACGGGATGAGGGAGGGAGTAAAGGGCTACCTTCTGCAAGTCTGTTTATTTTTACTTATGGAAACAAAGGCCCCTTTACAAGTTACAGGGGTGTGGAATTTAATAAAATTGTTGCTTGTCCATGAGACATGATGCTTCGTAAATCTGTTTGTCCTGTGAAAGAAAAACCACTTGTTCCTTCAGTGCCATGCCATGAGGTGTCAAATTATGGCAGCAATCTCATTGTAAAAGAGCTCTGATAATTACCTCTCTAAATATGCCAGGGATCCTATTGTAGTAGGGCTTGAATGCTAGCAATTCCCTGATTTTTGCCGACTTTACGCAGATTTGCACACTGAGGCTAAAGGTAGTGTGAAACAGTAGTTCCAGGGTTGGAATGCCCTTGTGAGTCTGTGCAAACCAACACACTTGCATGTGTAAGTTTTTACCAGCTCTTCTCTAACCTTTTTCAACACTTGAAGTTTGACATTTACTCCTCATAAGGGTAGGTATAAAACTTCGTCCAGGGTGGGGGAAAAATAGGTTGGGGGGGTGGGGTGGGGGAGGGAAGAAGTGAAATTGCGAACTCAGCAGATTTTCACATAAGCAAATCTACACTTGCACATTTGCCTGTGCTGCAATGCAGTTCGCAAACGTTTTTATAGGAGTATCATTTCAAGGTCTACTTCTGTAAATTCTTGTGAAGTCATGAAAGTCGTGAATCTTCACTAATGCAAGGACATATACCATGGGTACACTTTTGTGACTTTCTTTAAGAATTCGACTCCTAATGAGGCCTGGTGTTAACCCAGACAACATTAAGGAGACTTTCTACCTTTTTGCATGTCATTGCTATAATTTCTGACTCACCAATCCGTCATGCTAGTATCCTAGCAGACACCATACGCTCTTCGAGCTAGATGTAATCTTCAATCTAAAGGCATTTGTGATGCCCACTTTAACCTCTTACTCCTTGCAAGCTACAACATTGAATGCATAAACAGAAGACTGCTGAAAGCCTTCCAGTTGTCCACAAATGTATGTTGTATTGCATGCAACCATTCACTAATTTTTCATGGTCTCCTTTGTCCATTCCTCTTCCCAGCTTTCCTGACAGTCATTTGATACGTAGTCTGCACACTTTCCATAGTCAGCCAGCACAACATTCATCATCGAAATTGGAACTCTTTGTTACGGCCGCTATTAAACTGTTTCTGCAACCTCCTCCCTGTCCTTTTGGACGTCGCCACAATTACCTCGAAGGAAGATCTCCCTTAGTTTGTGAACATCAAACGAATGCTCACCATTCCAACCCACATTAAGAAGTCAATCTTCCTAATGTCTTCATCACCGTTCAAAAATTCTGCTGCCAACTTCTGATTAATGTAGCTGTACCAACCATTGTGCAGTTCCTGACCACCACATAGTCATGAGACTCACTCTATACGTGTTGCTGAAACTAAACAAGCTGCAATTTTGCCCTTCCAAAGACCAACATAAATGACCAATGAAATGATGTAAACTCTCAATTAGCCCCCAGTGAAACACGCAGTATAGACTAACATGTCAAAAGCCACATGATCACCAACCTTCTCTTACTCCACTTCCACAGCACTTGAAGCATATCCTTCTTGCTCCTGGATTAATTGACCAGAAAGGAATCTTCCATAAACAAGAAAGAAATACTGTGAGCATATCAACTTCGCAAAGAATGCACAAAAATAAAAACCCTATACCCAGCGTGCAACATTTCTATAGTAAGACTAATTCTTCACTATCAGTGGGAGTTCAAGCAAAAAGTCTTCAAGACCTTTAAGCCCTCTAGTGCTACCCCAGTCTCTAATACCACATCCTATCCTTCATCAGGAAAATAAAACTCCTCTTAGCACCAAGCTAGTATCTATTGTCCTTCCCAAACTGCCATGCAGAATAACAAGATTTTCAGTTTTTAAACCTCTCAATGACTGATGTTCTTCAACCACACCTAGAATATCGCTCACAAAGCCAACTTTCTGTTATCTACCTTTGTGTAGTTCTTTTTGTAGAAGCACCTTGAGATGCTTTAACATTGCTATACTGAAACTCCAGAAAGTTAAAAAACAACCATAAAGAGATATATCCTACTGGTGGCCGCCAGTAAGTAGTTATAGTTAGGACCCAGTTTCCATAGGAAAAGCGTTTTTTGATTTGCCTATATCTTTAATGCCGTTTGACAAATCTTCGCGAATTTTTCAAAATTAATGGCCCGCTCCGGTCAGCTCCTGTCTTGAAAGTTTCAGGGTGATTCGTCAAGAGGGGGCTGAGAAAAAAGGAGGGGGCCCCAAAACGCATTTTCCCCATGGTAATTTCCATAGGAACTTTTGTTGCGGCTACAGCCCGAACTGTTGAACGGAAGTACACCAAATTTGGCAGAGAGGTAGCTCTTGGTCCAGAGTGCACTCTTTGCTTTAAACGGTGTAAATCCAGTAAGTCGTTCCTGAGAAATTTAAAAATAAAAACTATCAATCTGGGGACCACGGTAGATCCGCGAACCCTACCGATCACGAGCTTCATTCTGATTGGCTGGCAACACTTCAAACCAAGAAGTGTTGGCAGCCATCTTGTGACTCCGAGTCACAAGCAAAAAGTCAACAATTTTATTATTTTTAAAAAGGGGGACGGGTAGAAACACCCTGACCCCCTAGGCCTGGTCAGGGTGGCCCAGGGCATCAAAAAGCATTTAAAAAAAGCCCCAAAAAATGGTGGTATTTGATCTGGGTGCGCGAATCCCGCCGAAAAAAAACAAAGCGTGGTCTCCCGCACTTCATTTTGATCAGCCCCCAGGTGGGCCAGGTCCCGGGGCAATCAAAACATATAGTGCAGGGCTTTTTTCCAATATAAAATGTGGGGAGGGGGGTTCCTCCTCCCCCCCCCCCCCCCCCCCCCCGTCCCCCCCCACGCAGCCCCAGGGACCGCCGCCTCCCCAGGGCTCTGATTTTTAAAAATAAAAAATAAAAAGTGTGGGGGCTCGAGCCCCCCCCCCACACCGCCCCAGGGACGACCGCTACCTTCCCGGGACGACCACTACCTTCCCGGGGCTTTGCACACGAAGGGAGGGAGGCTGCATGGCCCCTCTCCGGGAGTCCTAGATGGCCCTGGAGGCCGACTCTAACAACGTCCCGGGGTGCCAACCCCCAGGACATTGCAATTTGCAATGACCGGGCGGGAGCACTGCTCCCGCCCTGTCATTGCAAACTTGTGCTTTGCTTCGTGGATGTGAGAGCAGGAAACCTGCTCTCACATCCACTAAGAAAATCAAAATTGCTTTTGGTCAAGGGGAGCTGCAGGTTGGCAGCTCCCCTAGTCCAAACGCAATGCCTGCTCCCGCAGGTTGCAGGGAGCTGGCAGGGATTGCAGGGGCATTGGGGCTCCCCCAGCGGTCCCCAACGCGAGGGCCGGCCCCAGGGGATGGGGTTGACCGGGTCCAAAAGTGGCACAGGGAAAGGGGCCACAGGTCCCCCTCCCGTATAAATTATTTTTTAAAATAAACTAGGCCAGGCCCCGGGGGGCGGAGGTGACCACGGCCCACAACATATTAAGAGAAGGGGGGGCACACAGCCCCCGTCTAACAATAATGAAATTTTTTTTTAAAAAAACAGAAGCCAGCATCTAGCCGGAGGCCCTGCCCCCTCCCTGCACCACTGTGCAAACGCACCTCCTGGCGCATCTGGATTGGGGGGGGGAATAAGCACCCTTGAATAGTAAGGGTCCTTAGGGGCTAACTGGCCCACCAGGTACCTCCAGTAAGCCCCACACAGTGGGATTGCTGAGATGTGGGCAGAGGCCACGCCCCTTTTTACACCACTCTGCAAACGCACCTCTTGGCGCACTGCTGGTGTGGCGATGAGGTTCTCTTGTGTCCTAAGTACCTCCGGACTAAAGTGAACTTCATCCCCCGAGCAGCAGTGTGCCAGGAGACGTGTTTGCAGAGTGGTGTAAAAAGGGAGCGTGGCCTAGGACTACTCTGCATACTAGACAACTTTTGGAAATATGTGCTTAATTCAGAATCACCTGCCATTGTGCTCTGTTGCTTCTCAACAAGGTTTACTCTGTTAAGGTCAATGTATTTGCAGATATTCATAAAAGCAAAACTAAGTAGCCATGCTGTTGACCAGTCTCCTACTCATACAACACTGGCATTTCGTTACCCACAAAGAACCCGCCACCCACAGTGTCGATCAGTGTGCTGGAAGATTAAAATCCCTAACTATCTGCTAGTGAAAGATCTAAAATCAGCACAGAAGTCAATTCTAACATTTACTAGCTAAGAACTCAGGAGGATGAGGTTTCTGCAAGGTACATGGTTAATCAGACCTTAGTTTAACTCTTCCATGCAAAGGAGGGGAAATATGCATTGAATGTTGTTACAAGATCATCTTGCAATCCTCAAATAGCACAAGAGCTTAAGGAGGAAAGATTGGTTATGCCTGGTAACTAATTGTTTCCATATAAACTATTTAAGTAGCCCTGGTCCTGCCCCGACTGGACTACGGCAGTTTCATTTACCCATGACTTACGGGTTCTCATATTTCGGAATTTTAGAGCATGCAAAACATGGCAACCTGCCTTTTTATTTTTTTTTACCCTATGGAAGATTGATAACTTATCTACAGCTCATTGTGCACATTACTTGCTTCCAGCTCATTTCTGGATTAATTTCATGTGCTCTGTCTGATGTGCAACACAAACTGTTTTATAATTTGAATTCTCCCTATATGCTTGCAAGTTGCTTACAATATGGCTCAACCGACCATCTGACGGTCCCTCTGCACAAAGGAAAATAGCAGATATCTGATCTTTTGGAATTATGGGAGCCAGACTTTCGCACACCCTCCCACTTGACTTGCGCCCGACTCCCAGTTTTTAAGTTTTCAAGAACAAGCTAAAGACCCATCCAGTTGCTTAACACTAGACACTGTTCTTCCGTCTTGTCTTCTCAGCATGCTTTTATCTTCCTATAAATAAAATTACAATATTATCCACTAGCTGAATGAGTGTGCCTCCTGGAGCTCACCCCCAAAGCAAATGTTTGTTGTGAAACCGATTTGTGGTGCACCAGAGTACTATGTTGTTTTGCGTTTTGTTTCCATTGCTAATTAAAATGCTTGATATTCTCGCTTCCCAAGATTGTACTTGCACTAAAACTGTTACTCCCTTCACCCACATCACAAAAAAACTTTACAAGGCCTATCAGCTTTCCGTTTCAAATATAGTAAGGTAACGTAGATGGCAGTCAAGACCCAAGAGTACACCGCAAGAGGAGGTGCTTCATAGCTTGAGTGGCACTGTGCCACTGATTCAGTTCTTTGTGGGTTGACCCTGAGATAGAGGACCGTCTTCTAGTGTGTTGGAAAGGTAGCAAAATAGCTCTATCCTGTCTGGTGTTAGAGCCAGTAAATGTGAAAAAGAACTGTAACAGATGCTGGTGAACGAGAATTAGTTTGGAATGAAAAGAGACGGTAGCAAGCACTTGGTGAGGAAATCTTGTTTATTCTTTTTGGACACCAGAATCCTCAATCTACTAGGGCATTAGCAAAGATGACTAACAAGCCCACACACCTCAATTCGCCCTAATTTGGAAAGTGTCAACCTCCTTACCACATCGCTTAACATACTCGCTCTCCAAGGAGAGTGAAATCAAAAGGCTTTGGAGGGTAACCCCCCTACATTTTATGGCCATGAAAACAGTTAGAAGAGGATGGTTTATAGTGTCTGTCTTACCATGAAAGTCTCCACAAAGTTAATGCGAGACAGGTGCCATTACAACACCAATTCTAACCAGCATTGGCATAGCCAATAGGTCTCGCTTTTGGGACCTTATAAGTGTTGAGCCATGCAACAGTTGGTGTTGTTGCACTAAGGATATTGTGCTGCACACTTAAGTACTTATAAGGTCCCAAAAGCGAGACCTATTGGCTATGCCAATGCTTGTTCTGGAAAGGAATGTTCTCCAGAGAACCCCGGTGACACCAGAGTCTCCGAGGCTGCAGATAACATTTTAAGATTAGCAAGAAAAATAAATGTTTGCTCCAGCAATGGCGAGCACGCTGGATGACCGAACAATCCTAGGAATTCAAGGTCAGGAACGCTGCAAAGGCCGAGTGAGCCTTCAATTAAGGGAAAGATGGCTTCTTTATCACCCAGACTGATGTTCTCGCCTGAGCAAGCACGGCGCTGACTGCAGCTTCCCCAGTGACCCTGGGCAAAAACATGAACCTCGCTCTGCTCTCTTAGGAATTTTGATTATTGATACAACAGAGTTGATATATGGTGTTACCCCAAAATTAGTGAGCATTCATGGGAAATTAGTATGAATTCAGCTTGTTTTTTGTGCTAGTTTTGAAGTAAATCACTAATTAGTTGTGAGCACGTGTAAAGCCAGAGAACTTCATTGACCTAGAATTTGTAGGGAGAATAATGGGGTAGGAGGCAAGGTTTTGGAACCCAAGTGGTCCTGCAGTCATCGAGTTTATGTGGGGGCAACATGAAAACCCCTCAAACACTAGGCAGAGCTAGCACTCCTTAAATTGGCAATATGCATTTTCCCTGATAAAATGGCTTACTTTAGTCTTGTCGAATACACATTTTTATTTCAGTGCTAAATATAAAGTGAAGCAGCTTAAATGCCATAGCATCAACACTGTGCTGTCGTATCTCTGCGCTGGCACCATTACGTACTGAGAATAATATACAACGAAATATATGCACTCTCAGCCCCATAGCTCCTAGAGACAGGAGGCTCTTGCCGTACAAAGACACTTAGGAGCCCATATATTCCTAACAATGAAGGACACTGCGCGGTAGAGGCTGAAAAATCGATTTTTACATGCACCAAAAAATATTTATTTACTTAAGTGGACTTCAGTAACTCGGAGGGGTCCAGCGTGAGCGGGGGATTCAAAAGAAAAGAGATGAAACGGACAGATTTCTAATGCGCCTGGTTCCCTTCGTAATCAGCTTATGTTGTGGTGGGAAGAGGGTCACTGTCAGCTGAGATCATGGAAAGCTGCCCCCAGTGTGTGAACAGAGCACGTGCGGGCACAAGCGTGAAAGGGAGGGGGGGGTCACAAAGACGTGAGGATGGAGAAGGGCGGAAGAGGCGGTATTGGTGTTTCTAGATCAGCACTGGGAATGAGAAAGAAGGGCGGGGCAATGAGGACAGCAAAGCAGCACCTGGGCAGGAAGAGGCGCGAGGAGATGGAATGGGCGGGTCTAGAATGTAGAGCAGTTCGCGGGCAGGAGAAGGGGAAACCGAGGGGATTGAACGAGGCAGGGTTATAGCAGTAGACAGACCACGGAGAAGAGTGGGGCGGGCACTCTGAAGTATCCCTTACACACTGACAATCCCTCATCGTGATCACTCTAAAAGCGAAAGTTATCGCGATGACGCACGCTAGGGATGCGTGCGCAGCAGCGGGGGGAGGGGTATGGTGCTGAAGGCTGGCGCAGGAGATGGCTGGGCGAGAAGGGAGGGGGGAATGTGGGGAGCAGCTGTGTGCGTGCACGCCATCGTGCACTGTAGCTTGTCGCCAGCACAAAAATGTGGGTAGCACTTTCTAAACCCACCTACTAAATGTCTGGCCAGACCAGCGCATGCGCTGGATCAGGCGAGACCTAAAAACAGCTTGGAGCTTGTAGAAAGTGTTCACACTCCACCAGGAAATACTTTTAAGGCACTCAAAAGCACTGGTTTGGGGTGGAATTATAATTCTTCGCTACTAATCCCCTTCCCCCAGCCCTCCAGCATCTGTCATAACTATCTGCTCTGCCACCCTTTCACAATAGGTCTTTTTTGCAAATATATGTCGATACACCGCAATGCAAAACAACGCATACTTTTACCACAAAGTTATTCGTTCGCAAGTACCATTACAACGCAATTTTTTTTCTACACATACCATTAGATCGCAAGTTCCTGTAAATGCTTTTAAAATGTCATTGCAATGGATGCCTCGACCCCGCATACTTTTTCCACACATTGTTTGTATTAAAAAATACCCCTACACTACACTAAATTCTACATCCAAATACACTAGCCTACACAACACAAACTCAACAACACTACCCTAATCCCTCAAACACTTCCCCACCACAAGACTACCCCTTCCCCAGACCTGTCCCTACACCAACCCTACCCTGCACGACCTACCTGACACTACCCGAAACCGTAACACACTACCCTACACTACACAAGTACCATACTACCCTAAACCCTAAAACACTACCCCCTGCAAGACCTCCCCCACCCCCCGTCCTATCCCTACACTCCAACACTACCCTGCCCGACACTACCCTACACTACACTAATCCCTAAAACACACTACCCCTGCACAACCTTCCCCCGACCCCCACTCCTGTCCCTACACACACACTACCCTGAACGACCCACAACACTACCCTAAACCCCAAAACACTGCTCCTGAAACACAACACTACCCTTAATCCTAAAAGACTACCCCCTGCATGACCCACCCCCTACCCTAAACCCTTTAAAACCACACAGCCCCTCTTACCTCTCTCTCCTCGTGGTGCCTCTTCTCTTTCCAGCGTCGTCAGAGGGGCGTGCTCGGTGCACGTCGTAGTGAGGAAATGGAAGAGCCTCAGTTTTCTTACAACGATGTGGATCGCATTACAACGCTTGTGTTGTAACAGCGCATGCAATATAATATGCGTAGTAAAGGCTACGCGTTACGCTTGCGTTGTAATGGTATGTGGAGTTAATGTCGCGTTCTAAAGGCTGTTTACCCTTTTTACTGCATAATTTAATATACCCTTGCCAACTGCTACTGTTACACCTGTAAAATGTATGTCATTCTAATTTGGACATCTCCAAATGCTTTTGCAAACATTAAAGATAAAATATTTGATGTATGTCTTACAATCAGCTTGGCCACACCCTTCCGATAAAGTTATCATGCATTTACGTTGCATGAGTCTGGAGAAAGGAAGACTCTACGTGCCAGCAAGTAAAGGCTACTAGTACTACCTGAAATATTAGCTTTTGGAACTCTATAAATTCATACTTATGCGACAGACTTTCCATACCTGTGAATATAATACCTGATTGTTAATTATGTCTACAATCAATGTGCATACAAGTTGACTGAACTCTTAACATTTCCGCTGGTCTACTCCATGAATTAAGGAATATAATATTCTTCCCCTTATATCTTCTTGAGCAGGGATGTGAAATTCCTATAGCCCGACGCCCGGGACATATTGTTTGGGGTTAAGTGCAACAAGTTTTCATCTGTAGTTTGTCCTTGGGACAAAAAGGGCCAACCCCATACTGCACAAACCCTTTGGCTCCCAGTTTACAGTACCACATTATTGATCAGGAAAGGGCAATATCTACAGTTAAGGTAATATTTGTGTCCATGGTTAAATGTTGTTCAAGCTTGTATTTATGGTTCATTAATGCAAAGCCTTTATTATTAGGGTGAGTACTAAAAGTAAATGCTGTAAGCTCGGCCTGCACTACCGACGGTGGTTCCAGTATAAATGTGTACACACGTTTTCAAAGTTTAGTAATATGAGGCTATGTATAATGCTCCCAGAATGCTCTCTGATTATATGCAAATATTTGCCGAAGCTTAAAAGCAAGAGTGATGATTCTTTGTTTTCAAAATAAAATGTTCACAAAAAAATGCAAGTAGGAAAAAACATTTTGCTAAACTACTGTAAGGTTTTAGGTTCCATATCTTTGCAGCATCATTTAGTTCCATGTTGATGTATGCTTGCATTTCCCAACAATATTCATAATGGAAAATCAGTGTAACCAGTTTAAATACGATTATGGGAAACACAAATAAACAAGCATTGGCAAAGCCAGTAGGTCTGAAATTGGTGGTCAGCCTTATGGTTTTGTCAATGCGTGACTTGTTTAGGCATGGTTTTTGTAAAACCTTATCGGTGTGCGAGCTGCTGGGCCCTCACCATTCTAAGAAGCATTGGCAAAATCAAAAATTGTTTTAGCTCTCAAAAAGCACACATTGCCACAGCAGTTCCAGGCACTGAACAAAACTACTTTGTGTGCCAATAAGCTCCTTATAAAAGAGCAGAATACTGTCACTTGCAGTGAAGCCACCTGATAGAACGAGAGAAAAAGAGAGCGATAGAGACACAGAATTTTATTAAACACAAAGGGTCATGGTTAACGCCAGGCCTAATTAGAGGCCCCATTATTGAAGAAAGTCTCAAAAGTGCATCCATTGTATATATCCTTGCATTAAGTGCATATATATAGTTTCTGTGAATTCACAATAATTTACAGAAGTAGGCCAAGAAATAGTACTCCTAGAAAATATTTGTGAACTGCATTTTAGCATGAGCAAATGTGCATGTGTAGATTTGCTCATGTGAAAATCTGAATGTTTCAAGTTCACTTTTCCTCCAACCACTTTTTCCCCAACCCAGGAAGAAGTTTTACATCTGCCACTGTCAGGAGTAAATTTCCAACCTTTTTCAGTATGGGAAAAGATTAGAAAAGAGTTGGGGCAAACCCTTAAAACACGCAAGTTAGTAGGTTAGTCTCAAAAGGGCATTCCAACTCTTGAACTATTGCTTGCCACTACCTTCAGCCCCAGCATGTAGATCTGCAGAAACGTAGCAACATGAGGGAATTGCTAGTATTCAACCCTACTATGGTACGAGCCCTGGCATAATTAGAGAGGCCATATCAGAACTCTTTAATGAGATTGCTGCTGTAATTTGTCGCCGTATTACATGGCACAAAAGGGACAATTGGATTTTGTTACAGGACAAGTAGATTTATGAAGCAACCTGCCCCATGGACATGTAGATATTTTATTAAATTCCACACCCCTGTCTCGAGTAACCACTGGTAATTTACATAGCCCCGGAGACCGCCTTGGTCCCAGATACCAGGACCTCTTCATGTAGATTGTCAACCCTTGATGAAGGCAATACTGTTGCCTATTGCCTGCAAAGCTTTATTTTATGTAATGTTCTGATTTTGATATGCAGTCTTATTTGTCTATCTTTACAGATTGCCTTGGGCCTGCCGTATTTTCACCTGTCAAAGCAGATATATCTGGAAATATTACGGTATGATGGCATATTTAGATTTGTGTGCATCAAGATATATTATGTTTTTATTTGATCAATATAATCCAGATTAATGCATATTGAATCTAAAGTTATTGATTACAACATCATTTTTTATTGAACTGTTATAACAGCTTTAAATATTGGGTAAAAGGCTAATTTTCGAATTTGGAAAATGCCATGTGCGATTGATTATTGCATTTTCATGCTCTGAACAAAAACCTTGTTTTTAATTAAGAACACGTAAGTGAGGGGGAAATGTCTTATAGTTGCATAAATATTTCCTGCCGCCTGAGCTTTTAGTGCTAATTAATAAATTACACACCTCAAAACCTCAAGTCATGTAGTTAGTTGGCCCAGTAGATGAGACTATATCTGTAATTCAGTTTGTTAGGCCTTGGCTAGACAGCGCTTGTGCTGTATCTTCGATACATTTTGTAAATACTTTGTGGGTTTCAGGCCGCATATGTGCTTCCCATTTGCTGGCTCCATCGTTGCTGTCGTATTCTTTCTCCCCATTTGTCCATGGCATGCATGCGTCATGCCACGTGTTTAGCCCTCCCCAAGAACATGGACCAGTTACTACTGTCCATCCACTCCTCCCCAACTGCTTATGGAACTACTTTTTTCTT
Source organism: Triturus cristatus (assembly GCF_964204655.1). Classification (NCBI taxonomy): domain Eukaryota; kingdom Metazoa; phylum Chordata; class Amphibia; order Caudata; family Salamandridae; genus Triturus; species Triturus cristatus. The sequence continues at coordinate 223,842,224 of NC_140594.1, read as the reverse complement.
TAATTTAGAGCACTTCACGTGAGCGATTGTGTTTTCAGACACTCTGCTGAAAACAGGGCTGTAAATCTTGTTCTTATAGTACCGGTCTCCTGGAATAACACCTCTGTCTTCCTCCCCTGAGGGAGGGGGACAGATGCGTTCCCCAGGAAAAGTCCAGCTTCTCGCAGCTGCCCCCCCCCCCTTGGGTCCAGCGGTGATCAGGGGCAGATGATGCGATCCTCTGGGAATCCTTGAGGGTGAGCAAACTTGCGATAGCCACGCATGATAGGAACCTTTCAATGAAAATTAGACTGGTAAGTAAGTCTGTTTTTATTTTTTTTAAACGGCTGTGTGGTCTCATGCAAGGATTGCGGCTCCGCGCCTTTTAACCTAAATCTCCATCTTTGTGCCTTCTTTCATACTTCCTCTATTTCTGGGCTTATAATAGCAACCTTTCCCCGTCCCTACGCTGGGAACAAAAAAATAAAAATGTCCCAAGCCCTGCCCCTAACCTTGATGATTGATTCACCCTTTCTTAGTTTGGGGGGGGGAGGTGGAAGGGGGGGGGGTTGGAGGGGCCGTGTCCCTTCTACCAGATCACACCTACTGTTTGCTCATTAGACTAGTCTGTTAAACACAATGTCAAGGATATGCTTTCAGAGCAGCCAGTTTCTCTGCGTTTTGTCTGCTGTACTTGTTAAAATTTTGTTTTGAAGGTACAGTGTCCGGGCATGAAAAGTCACCAAACTGTGGGATCCGCTCCTGGTTTTAACGGTCTTGCATCCTAGCACACCAGTTAGTTGAGGTCGTATGGTTTCATTCGACCTCGTGCTGATCTGGTCATCCGTCTCAGCCAGGAATTAGATCTGACACATTAGAGTGAATGTTCAGCACGTTAATGCACATGTTGCCGGGGATCAGTGCTTACACAAGCGGTCGTGATGTGACCCTTTGGTCAAGGCAGACCTTACTGCACACCCCTCAGAATCCCTAGAGGTATTGTCACCGAATTGTGACCTCTGTTAGTACAGTTTTTTGAGATGTGTACTAAAGTGCTCCAAATCATGCCAGATTACCCCCAAGAATGCACTTTTTTATTATTTAAAGATTGTTCGTTGTATGGCTTTCTCTTTTCTCTGTTTTTATTTTCTTAACACGGTTTACTAATTGTATTTTGTTTTTGTGAAGCTCACGGTTCTCCCCAATAGGACATCTGTTCTGCCCTGTGATGTCCCAGTCACATAGTCTGTCGTATGATTACCTCAGTGATATTACTGTTTTTGGTCCTTGAGCTTTCTCAGCTGCTCCGATTCCTGGTTCACAAAGATGTCGCTATCCAATTACATTCTTGGTTGCTAGGGTGATATCATATCCTGACGGCTAGTTTTTATGGGGGTGACTTTCATATTCCAAAACCCTTCTGTAATATTGAGATTTTAATTATTTACCACCACAGCTCTCACAGAGCCAGGATATGAATTGCACTCCATATGATACCACTCAATACCACATGATTCAACTCCACCTAATTATACTGTACACAATGCCCTATTGATCTACCCCGCATAAATCCACTCTGGGCCACATAATCTACATAAATACACTCCACACCATGCCACATAATTCCACTCAACACCACACAGTTCCATGTCGCACTGTTAAAATCCACACCGTTCCATTTTCTACCACATAATTCCACACCAATCCACACAATTCCACAACACAATTACACTACACACCACAAATTCACTGCACACCACATATATCCATTCGACAACACAGAAATCTTCATGCCGCAGAAATGAACGCCACACCACATAATTACACTCCATGCCACTCAATACCACTCCACATAACTCCACTACACTCAATGTCCTATCATTAATATCCACATAGTTCCACTGCACACCATGCTACATAATTCCACCACACAACTCCACTCAATACCACACAAATCGATGCCACACAATTCCACAACAAACCATTCCAATACAACCCACATAATTCCAAGCCACACCACATACATCCACTTAACTCCACTCCATAATACATGACTAACAGATGTTGACAATGCCAATAGCTCTCGAATTGACGAGACCTATTGGTTTTGCCAGTGCTGGTCTTGTACTGGGACCTACCCAAATAACACACCATTCAAATTAAATTGTGTGATCTATAACAATCTAGAATATGTTTTGCTGTCTTAATATCTTTGTTATTAGAAATAAAAAGAATTTTTAATGGTAAACTTATTTCTATTTGGCTTTCACGGTTTGTCGGAAAATAGATCTCAATGTTGGAACATATCATCTATTAGTCTTCTGAGCTACAATCATCTGCTCGGGTGTAATGAATTATTCTGCTCCCTAAAACTAGACATTCATCGTGAGACGAAAAAGTGCGAAAACATTTCACATTAGTTGAAAATCTGTTTAGGCATGCATTTAAAAAAAATTTGCAGATTAATTGCAGCGTTTTCAAACAGTTACTTATATACAATTCGTCTCAAGCCTCTTAATAACAATCACTGCTTATTTTAAACCTCTTACTCGCAACAAATTACAGCCCCATCTTTGTGACAAAGTGTCAAGAATTCCTGTCATACAAGGGAAACACGCCCTTATGTAAACAGGAGAGCTGTTACATAACTCAAGGGAAACACGCCCTTATGTAAACAGGAGAGCTGTTACATAACTCCAGGGAAACACGCCCTTATGTAAACAGGAGAGCTGTTACATAACTCAAGGGAAACACGCCCTTATGTAAACAGGAGAGCTGTTACATAACTCAAGGAAAACACGCCCTATAAAGGGAGGAACCGGGAGGTACAAGGCTGTCGGATATTGTGTTTACACCGACGTACCTGCTTCGTGAAGAGCAGTGTTCCAGAGTGGTGCTCCAGTAAGGCAAGAACGGAGGTAGGTCGAGTCGTTACTCCCTGGGCCGTGTCTTGCCCCATCGTCACCTGTGAAGGACCCGGAAGCTCTACCGGTCAACCATTGAGCTTCGCTTTTTGACTCGGCTGAGTCCAAGCGCAGTGGCGCTTTTGCTGGTTGGAGTCGTAACTCCCAGCCCGACCAGAGACACAGGGACTGCCAGCTGTAACGCACACCAGGAGGTGTTTGCCGCGTTACAGACTCGGAAGTCCACAGGATCGATCGAGCGGCTGCTCTCGGTTCAGTCTTCTTGCTTGTGATTGGGGTATCGGTGACGCATCACCAGGAGGTGACTCCGCGTCCCGGTGCAGTCTGAGGAAGAGGTTGAGCGGCTGCTCCCTTCAGGTAGAGACCCCGGCTGGGTGTTTCCCTGACTCCTCGATTCTCCCCAACACTCTTCGTGCCCCTCACAGCCTACCGATTGGCATTGTCGGCCATTTCATTTCTGCCCTCTGTTGGCATACGCCGGGATCGGCGTATATGCAGAGGACGGTTAGGACCATCCGTGCTGTGGGCTGGTAACGTACTTAGCCTGGAGGATTCCAGTGACTATAACTTTTGTTTGTTCTTTGTATTTTATTTGCCTTCATTAAAAGAACTAACCCTTCACAAGTGGTTGCGTCCTCATTGTCGTGTCTGTTAAACGATCCTGAGACGTTCAGGGCGTTACACAAAGGAGGAAAAGGGAGGATAGCCGAGAGACGTACAACATTATCAGGAACACTAGTGCAGCAGTCCACAGAAAATACAAGGCACCCTGCATGCTGCTCCCTCTGCGCATGGAGGATGCCTGTCCCATGTTTCAGGGGCAGAGTATGTGCTCATCTCTCCCCAGAGAAAAGGCTGCTTTCGAAGAGAAGCTAAACAGGACGTAATCAACTTTCAACCTCCCCCACAATCTTTTAGAAAAGACCTGTGAAGATATAGATTTATTCTGTGGATTCTTGTATTCAAAAAGTGTTCTCTCAGCAGCAGGACTCTATCAAGATATAGAGCGACGATCATTACAGAGCTCATCAGAAAAAGAGTGAGGCAGAAACACCAGCAAGGCTGAAGGCAAAGGGAATCGAGAGACGCACTGTAAGCCATGGCTGCATCTAGAAGCAAGTAGATGGAACTATAGAAGTCCAGAGAAGCTGTCTATCTCTGCCAGTCAGTTTTTGAGATATGCAGCCCCCCCCTCCCCCACCCCCCTTCCCGACAGAGGCAGTGATAACACAGGAGGTCTGGAGGGGTTTTGTACCAGAAATAAAGGAAGAAAATGTGCTCAATTCTGTTCTACAGGATCTGAAGCAAGGTATTAGCACACTGAGCCATAGAGTTGAAGACTTCAAAGATGTTGGATGAAAAGATGGCGGACCATCACTATGATGGGAACAGTATCTTCACATTAGAAGATTGGTACGAAGAGCTCCAGATGAAACCAGGTCTGAATAACATTCGAATCGTGGCCCTGTTGCAGAATGCTGAGCGCCATGACATACAGGTCTATGTGGGCAAGCAGACCATATTATCTGGGGTATACCAGCGGGTCCCACCGATAAACTGCACCACACCAAGGATAGACTGTTGGAGCTCCTACTAAAAGTGATCACGGACATCCCAAATTCAAAGAGAAAAAGAGAATGGCATTGACAAGAAATCAAGAAGAATATATTCAAATGACACTAAGGGCACCAGTCTTAGGACCTGGGGAGCCACTCCCAGGAGAAGGAATGATTTAAAATTAGCATCAGACTTTCTCTAGTCTCCGAATATACACTCTTAATATGGCCATCTCTTTCACCACTTTTCTTGCGATGGAAAGAGAAATGACATGCAGGTTAGCTTGTCGTTTTGTGTTTGCAACGGTATCCATATAGTTCTTGAAATGATGAGGGTGTACAGTAGCAATATTGTTGGTCTATGCATCCATGATAACAGGCATTTCTGAAACCCACCATATTGAGTATGTCGAAGGTGAAGGCCTCAGGAGAAGGTAAACTTATCATAGGAGGGGAGTTCAACTTGGTAATGGGCAACATGAAAGAGAAGTCCAGAGGCATACAAGGAGAAGGCGGAGACTTCTCCTTGTTAAAAGGATTCGCGACTTTCCCTCAGGCTGGTCGATGTATGAAGGGAGCTGCATAAGGTTACTGTTAATATCACATTTACTCGTATGCCTGGCTGGATCATTTCTTGATGGAAGAAGGATTAAGACAATATAGCACATACTTGACGATGGCCACGTAGTATTATCTGATCATGCCAAGTTATCTTTACTTCAGTTGTGTTAGTGAGAGGATTCTGGCAGAAATGGTGGTCCAGAGGGGTAAGTTCATTGACTCATTAGCCTATTTCAAAATGTGGAGGGTAGAGCCATAAGTACAATTTAATGCCCAGTTATTACGCTTAGTTTCCACACACAAACATGCGCTAGCCAATCAGCTTAGATGCCAAATATTGGCTTTGAGGAAACGGTAGAGGCACTAGGTATGGATAAAGCAGACTATGCTTTGTGCCATACTAAACAATTGTATTACGCTTTGGTGAATTTCAGACAGGCTTTAAGCTGCCTATTTCAGAGCCTGTGTTCCGGGGAGCAAATTGGGGAGGTCAAGACCCCTTAAAGCTTTCATAATAAGGCATTATGAAGCCAAGGCAGACATGTCGATCTCTTAATCAAGAACTATACATGAATGACACTTCCCCATTCAGGATATGTGACACTATGTAATGAGTGTCCTTTCCCTAAAATGGAAGAAAATGCAGACTTGCAGAACACATCTACCCCCACAGAGGAAGTAATTGTAGGTAATAAGAGACTGAAACTGGGAAAACGCTAGGACCAGTTAGTTATACAGGACTCTACTGCAAAACATTCTGCAGGGCCTTGGGTCAACTTTTCCTAAATCTTCTCAATGCCCTCAGAAAACAGGGGCACCTCAAACGACCATAATTGTGGTCCACAAACCTAAAAATGACCTTTCAATGTGCAGCTCTTACCACCCAATTCCGTTTTTAACTCCATTCTCAAGCTCATTGTGGTTATGTTGGGACTCCCCATGTCAGCACTGCTTCGATACCTTGTAGATCCAGACAAGTCCTGGGCTCATTATAGGTAGGCATTGGGAGAACAGTACTAAAAATATTACCATCTTATGGAGAATGTAGAGGGAATGCACAAAGTCAATCCCCCTCTCCCTGGACGTCGAACAGGCGTTTCACCTGTTAGTCTTACCAGAAAGCGGCACTAAAGGCGCTTGTCTTCAGTCAGTGGTTTAAGAGGGGGATGATAGCGAGTTATTATAGCTTCATCCCACAAGTTGATGGAATACATTTAATCCCTTTTTGATCTAAAGGGGCATACTGTAGTGGTATAATCTCTTGCCTATTTTATTTGTCCTCTTGTTGGTAGCCTTTCTAGAAGAACTCTGAACTGCTGGAGAGCATTCGAGGCAGAGGGCACCCTGACTCGTTTATTGTGGGATTGTGCTAGACTCTAGGAGTTCAAGGTACAGTGCTAAAAGCCATTGAGAAGATGTTTGCAGTCATTCGAAAGGAACCTGGGGTGGTACTATTAGGACTCCCATATCCAGGGGAAGGATCATTGAAGACACTAGGAGGGAGAAGTGGTAATGGCCGTAAGGGTGGTGCTGCAAATGATTTTGGCTATATGGGGAACAGGGAAGGTACCCTTACTTAATGACTGGCTGTTCAAAATATGGGATTTCCTAGCCATAGAAAACATCACTCCTGTGCTTGGAAACAAACAGATGTACAAAACAGATTGGGGGTGGGGAGCTGGAGAGTGCGCAGGAGAAAAGGGTGAACTAATCTCCTCTCATGCCTCCTCGAAGATGGAAACCGGATGAGAATAAGGAAGCCCCTTCCACAAGTGCTTTGCCTTAAATCACTGCAGGGCCTGGTAGTGCAAAGGGCCTGGAAAAGATGCCTGGATGGAGGCCGAAAGAAGCCCCACCACGCGGGTGATCTACCGAAGTGGAACCGTCCCTTTTGAGAGAGTCCGACGCAACTCGTGTTGGATCTTGGACATCTTCCGCGAAGGAAGGCTGAGAGTTGCTTCCCTAGAGTATATCATGAAACCCAAGAATGTGACCCTCTGAGCTGGGACTAACAGCGACATCTTGGTATTCATCACGAAAACCAGACTTTCTAGGAGATCGACTGCCTGTTGCAACTGATCCCGTAGCAGTTGTGGATGCTGTGTCAACAAAAGCATTTCGTCTAAGTATACAATGAGTCGAGTCCCCCGCGCTCGGAGGTACTCCACGACGGGTCTCAGCACCTTCGTGAAGCACCAAGGAGCGGATGAGAGCCCGAAAGGAAAAGTGGTGAACTGGTACACTTGCTGGCGCCAGAGAAATTGAAGGAACTTCCTGTGCGGAGGAAAAATAGGGATTGCTAAGTAAGCATCCTTTAAATCCAAACGGACCACCCAATACGCCGGACGTAACCCGTCTCGTAAGAGGTGAATCCCTCCATTTTTAAATGGCGGTACACTGGCCATTCGTTGAACTTGCGTAAATTCAAGACCAGGCGTTGCCCCCCCATCCACCCTGTCCACCAGGAACATATTGCTTATGAAACCCTGTGGGTGCATCGAGGTGCGACAAACAGCCCCTTTCTCCAGAAAGGCGGATACCTTTGCATCGATCAATTCTGCCTCTTGCAGGGAGCATCGGATAGGCCTGGGCGCGACTGCCTGAATGGGGTTGCCGCAGAATTCTATCTGAAACCCTAGTACTATCTGCAACACCCAAGCATCGCTGGTGATTGTATGCCACACATGCACAAAATCGGCCAGCTGGCTGCCCACACGCACAAGAGAAGCGGTAGAAACACTTACCAGTGTTGGCGCTGTGGTAAATAATTTAATTACCAGTACTTAATTTGATGCGGAAAATCTATAATAATAGCTCAGTAAAATAAGAGGCAGAATCCGTGGTATTAGAGGTTCGGAACGGGCTTTATTCCAAAATCAATTCGAATTGAGGACTCCATATTCCGTCACCACGAAGGTTCAGGAAGTGAAGGACAATACTTTATTGACAGATAATCATATTTATAGAAGAGGCATTATAGTGAAACAGATGCAGGAGGCGTAACAGTTGATAACAGAGATAAAAACATACATGCGTAACTAAAATGGGTGTAACTAGGCGTAACTAAAGAACGTCATTAGGTATGATGTCATAAATGGGTGGTTCCATGAAAGAATTTCGCAATGTCAGCAAAAATACTTGGCAGAGATGCGCGCGCAGCAGCATGACGTGTGATTGACGTGTAACTAGAGGGTGAAAGGGACTTGACATTTAGCTCTACATGTGGAGACAGAAGTCTGGGGTTATGTCAACCTAATCCCGAATCATATATAACATCCTATGTTTAAAGAACTATGTTATCCAAAAGGAGAGGTCTCTTATGATAGAATCTTATTCTATACTGACTATACTGACTGTTAGTGCGTGTACAAGCGTCTAAGTGTCTACATGAGATGCAAGGGCAGAAATCTCCCATAGTAACAGGGCTATGAATTACTTGCATAAAGACAGAGAAGCCGGGCCCTTTTACACGGTAGCTAGAGGAATGTTTACTTAAACTGCTAGACAGGAATGCATTGGATGAGGAGCGGAGCAGAGCAGATAATCTTGAAGGTGAAATACAGTTTTTGGCAGGCAGATAGGCCGACAGGCCGAGTCAGGCACCGTTAGCCGCGCAGGGAGTAGGACAAAGTTCATGGATACAGATGCGAGCTCAGACTGGAGCTTTCAGAGGCAGAAGGCAGGAAAAGGCTTAATGGCAGAATCAGGGCCTACTCGCCTGGACTGTAAAATGGGATAAATGAACCATATAAAGCCGGTGGCCTTTCATACTTAGGAATAGAATATCCGGCCCATTCATGGCGGATCTGAAAGAGGACATGTTGACGGTGGACGCACATGTGTTTGCGTCTTCATAACTGGAACTGGAGGGAACATACATGTACTTGTGATTTATACATGAAACCGTTGGGGTCCAAGATAGGGGACATAACTGATCATAAAAATCCATATTTCCACATTCCCTCCTTGTTCCCTACTTGCCCTTAAGAGATATCAATCTTCATCAATCCGTTGATCTGTTCATATAGCATCATTTGTTCTTCTTTCTTCTTCCGGAATCTCGAACGAAAACTTAGATGTGGGATACACGAGGTGGCACACAGACCACAAATCGCTGGTCCACATTGTAGACATAAGCAGCAACTGAATAGTATGAGAAAGCCAATACCTAGGAAGGAGAGCATTCTCCATCCCCAGGCTGACAACACGCCCCAGAACCAACCGGACCAAGTCCAGGTGCCTGTATTCTGGTGTATCTGGCTTACAATCTTATGAAGGCGGGTTATGGCTTTATATACAGACGGCGAATTTTCTGGTATGAAAATGCAACAACTTGATCCGATGACCCTACAAGCTCCGCCCCTATCGGCCAGGATGACGTCAAGGACAAGACGATTTTGAAGCACAACAATCCGCATAGCAGACTGCTCTTCTGTTAAATTGCCTAAGGCGGAAATAGTTTCGTTCACTACTGCTTCAAGGGTTCTGGTTAATCTACGTATCAGCTTACTATTAGTGACTGTACCTATATAAGGAAAGAAACCTTTATTGAAATCTGTGTATTTTTCCCATGCTGTTTCAGTGTAATCGACGATTGGGAGATCTCTCTGCTGTCTATTGTGTACTAAATGAGTATTTCTATGATAATCAGGAGGAGCTAGGAAAACAGGTGGCAGAAGGAATGCTATGTAACAGGTACCATCCCAGTCTAGAGGTAGACGTATATATGCGGCCTGGCCACATATGAAGTAGGAATGACGAGAAGCTCTAAATGTAGACTTGTCTTGATCACTGAATTCTATTACAGTGGTGCATCTACTATGGCCCATATGTATGGAACCATTCTTTCTTACACATAATTCACCTTTAACTGGAAATACTGACATAGCAGGCAAAATTGGTGCAGCTCCGGATTCAATATTCAGGATCATGAGATTAAGCGTGAAATTACCTAATCCATATACTTCATTTTCTAGATCAGTTCCTGTTCTTTTGGGAAGTCCCTCCTTGTTAGGGTAGCAGACTTTAAGCAAAACTAAGTTCAGGTTTCCCCATACCCAGTTGTCTTGATAAACTGCGGAATTCGAATCTAGGGATTTAATTAAACTAAACCATGCTCCACAGGAGCCATTGTGTGTGAACGGATATGGAAAGAGAAGCAGAATTCCCTTATAGTTCTGATAGGGAGGGAGTCGGCCACATATCCAACAATTTGTAGCATTGCTAGCCTGATGGGAATGATGTAACATACTAATAAAAGTGTTATTGCGCAGCGCAAATCTATAGGACAACTCATGCGGGGGTAATTCACTAAAAGAATGTTCAACAGTAACATTGTAAACATGTTTAGAAATAGGATAATATATGTGCAACAATATACTTGCAGTGATTATTAAAAGACTTAAGAAAAACAAAATTAATAACGTCACTGTGCAATGACTACGCAGTGATTTACAGTACGCATGTTGTTTCAACTGCATCCTTCGGTTTCTTTCTCTATTCAGGTCTAGGGGATACATGTCAGAGACAAATTCGACCGATTCACCTTGGAGAGGACTTAAACAATCAAATTGTCTGACTTGTTAGACCGTAGTTTTAGTTTATATAGTTCCTTAGCACTCGGTTCAACCAAAGGAAGCTTTGAGTCAATCGGTGAAGACACGCGAGGTGTATCGTTTACATCAGACGGTAGTCCATGAAATTTCTTGATGTGACTTGAATGTATCCAACCTTTGCGACCTTCGATCTTCACGGCTGTCCTCGTGGTGAGCAGTACAAGTTGAGGCGATTTCCACCTAGGATCCAGCTGAGTCTTCCGGTCAAAATTCCTCACTAACACCAGGTCCCCGGGAACTACGTCATGGGGTTTCACCTCGGTGTTGTCGGGAAAGGCTGCAGCTACCTGTGAACGACAAGATTGTAGTGCAGACATCAAGGAAGCCAAGTAATCTGTCAGCATATTACAGTCAACATCAGTTATTTTGCGTGGTATAGGCGTCCCCCACATATTTGGTGGTCTACCGAAGATCACCTCATAAGGGGATAGCCCTGTTCGAGAGTGCGCTACCATTCTCATGTAAAAGAGTGCGACTGGTAAGGCTACTACCCAGTCGACACCTTTCTCTCTACATATTTTGGACAATCTAATTTTCAGAGTTTGATTATGTCGTTCCACGAGACCTGCTGCCTCGGGGTGTCGGACACAGTGAAATCTCCATTGGTAGCCTAACAAAAGTGAAACGTGTTTCATTAGTTCGGATGAGAACGGCTGGCCGTTATCTGAGTAGACAACACGTGGTAAACCGTACCGTGGGAAAAATTCTCGAACTAACTGTTTGGCAGTAGTCGGGGCAGTGTAATCTGAAACCGGGTATGCCTCTGTCCAACGGGAAAGAGCACAGACAACTACGAGAACATATTTGAATCCTCAACATCGTTCCATCTGGATATAATCCATCTGGAGGACTTCAAAAGGGTGATCAGGAGGCTGAAATCCACCCTGTTCTACGGGAATGCTTTTACCTGGGTTAAACTGACAACAGATCATACAGGTACGAACTTTTTGTTTAGCTGCTGCTCGTAAATTTTTGTTGAACCAAATGTGTTGAATGCTGTCTAGCATAGCTTTTTCTCCTAGGTGGGCTGGACTATGTATTGTATTAATGATAACTTGAACCATAGAATCAGGAAGGAACCACACAGATTTTTCCTTCGTCATCCATCCTTGATCCGTTTGGATCCCTCCTAATTCAGTCCATTTCTTTATTTCATCTGGTGTAGCATGTGTCTGTATGTCAATTACGTCAAGAGCGGGATCCTTAACCATCATGCAATGTGTTGGTGTCGGAACTATTGTCTTTGTCATGTCAGATGTGTGAGTTTGAGCAGTCTGTTTAGCTGTTCTGTCAGCTAGATCATTGCCTTGGGAAATGATATCAGTAACTTTCGTATGAGCTTTACATTTCATAATTGATATTGCAGCGGGTAGATGTATTGCATCTAATAAGGCATGAATGAGGGGTCCGTGCTGAATGTGGGCACCGTGAGAAGTTAAATAACCTCTCTCTCGCCACAGCACGCCGAAGTCATGTACAACTCCGAATGCATAACGTGAATCAGTGTATATGTTGACTTTCTTATTTGTGGCTTGAATACAGGCTTGTGTCAGAGCGATGAGCTCTGCTGCTTGAGCTGACAAGGTATTTATGCAATTTGTTTCAATGACTTCAGTGTCTGTTGTGACTGCATACGCGGCCACTAGCTCTCCTGTACTTGTTCTCATACATGAACCATCTACATACAACGTCAGGTCTGGATCTGACAATGGGACGTCTGTCAAGTCTTGTCTGGGTTTCGTCGTGATAGTAATAACTTCAATACAATCATGTGCTAGTGGGTCTGTTCCGTCTACTGGTAACAGTGTAGCAGGATTTAACGTACTACAACGTCTGATTTCTATGTGTGGCTGAAACAATGTTAATTCGTAACCGGTGAGTCTTGCTATAGTCAAGTGTTGTGTTTGCGTTCGGTTCAAGAGAACCTCTACTGCGTGTGGTACTTGTACTGTCAATGGATGTCCTAACACTATGGCATCGCTTTGTCTGATTGCTAAAGCTGTCGCTGCCACTGATTTCAGGCACGCAGGCAGAGCCTGAGCTACGGGATCTAATGTACTAGAAAAATAAGCACATGGTTTGTGTGATCCTGCTTGTTCCTGTGTGAGTACTGACAAGGCAGTACCTTCGCGTTCTGTAACAAAGAGTGTAAACTGTTTATTGTAACATGGTGTTGCTAAAACAGGTGCTTGACATAAAGCTTTCTTTAGGCTTTCAAAAGCTTGTGTATGTTCCTGAGTCCAAGGGAGGACAGTCGATGTGGCTGCCTCCTGTGTTGTCAACTGAATGAGTGGTTTTGCTAGAAATGCATACTGAGGGATCCACTGCCTACAATATGAAGTGAGGCCTATAAAAGCCCGCACCTCCTTTTGTGTCTTGGGTATTGGCATGTTAGCAATTAACTGGATGCGATCGGGTGTAAGCTGCCTTCCCTCCTTGGACAGCGAGTGACCAAGGTAAACAACTCGCTGAACACAGAATTGCAGCTTAGAAGGGGACACCTTGTGCCCCTTTTCGGCCAAAAATTGTAAAACCGTCAGTGAGGCTTTTTCACATTCAGGTTCGCTTCTAGCGGTGATCAGCAGATCGTCGACATATTGAAGCAGGGCAGTGTTGACTGGCATGTGTATACTGTCAAGTTCTCGTTTCAGTGCTTGGCTATAGATGCTGGGGCTTTCTGTGAATCCTTGAGGTGCGCGTGTGAATTTAAAGCTTCGTCCATTTAAACTAAATCCAAACAAGTATTGGCTTTCCGGATCTATTGGGACGCTAAAAAAAGCATTCTTGAGATCAATTACAGTAAAGAATGTTGCTTCGGAATCAATGGCTGTCAGTAATGAAGAAATGTCTGGGACTACGGGGTATTGTGGTACAATACATTTATTTAATTCGCGCAGATCAATAACCAATCGATATACTGGCGGGGCTTTTGGATCAGTTCGTTTAAGAATCGGAATTATCGGGGAATTACATACAGTGGAGTCAGTTTCCACAACCACTCCTTGGGTAATAAGCTCGTCAATGATTTGCAGTAAAGCCACTACAGCATCTGGGGGTAACTTGTATTGTCGCATTCGTGGTAGTACCACTCCTGTCTTTAGTGTGACTCGATATGGTGTAATGTTCATGCAACCAACATCTGTAGGGCCTTGTGCCCATAAATGTGCGGGTAAAGTCTGCAGTCGGTGATCCATGTCTCGGGACACGTAGTGCCCTTTGAAATCACGTAAAAACAATCTTACTCCTTCCGGAGAACAACATATTATAGCTCCTAGAGCTTTCAATGTTTTTATACCTAACAGGTTTTCTGGACATGATTTAGTAAGCAATAAATCTGTAGTTCGTGTCAAAGGACCAATCGTAAGGGGAAGAGGCTGTGATACTTCGTTAATGATAGGTTTTCCTGAAAAACCAAGGGAAATATTCTGTGAGCCTGAGAGGGGTGCCCCTGGAACTTCACTACGTTTTATGGTTGTTCGGCTTGCCCCTGTATCAAGTAAAAATTTTCTGTCTTGGCCTAATAATTCACTGTGTACATAAGGTCCTTCTTGATCTACAGGGACCTCAATAAGGGGTAAGCCAACTTTCCTCTCTAGGCTGTTTCATGAGTATCGTTGATAATCAGGATAGTCAGACTGTGCGGTCTGGTACATCTGTTGTGTCGTTGTCTGTGTGGCAGCAATAGGCTGCGGTGGTGGAGCTGGCATAGACTGTTGCGGAGCTGGCATGGACTGTGCATGCTGCGGGGCTCCTTGTTTGTTCTGATCCTGTCTAAGTGGCCGTGGTCTTTCTTTTGTATTACCTATGGCGATATTATGTTTTAAAACTGGACAATCGTGTACATAATGACCTGGCTGTTTACAATAGTTGCATGTCCCTTTTACAGGACCTGCTGAAACACTGGACTGTGTCATACCCTTTTTATGACCGTCAGCTGGAACTGTCTGGGAAACTAGCATTTTCATTTTCGTGTCTTTCATGCGTCTTTGTTCATGTTCTTGTTCCTCTCTAATTCTATTGTGATGGTACTGTAACATTTGTAACATTTGTGACGGAGTGTTACCTTGCCAGGTACTCTCGAATTTCAATACTCTATTCTTAACTTGGGGCAAGGAATTTTCAACTAATTTTGTCACAAACAGATGTGGATACGATTCGCTACTTGCTTTTATTCCACTATTTATACCAAAACATTTTTCGAATCGGGCATAGAAATCACTAGTGTCTTCATCTTGCTTTTGTTTACAGGCTGAGATTGCACCCCAGTCTTCCTTTTTCGTAGTTAATAAACGTGGCAGTACCTGTACTAATAAACCTGGTAGTATTTTGGTCTTTTCCCCAAGCCCTAAACCTGGACCTCGAGCTGTTTCTTCGTTTTCTAATGCTGTCCAATCTATCTTTTGGTCTCCCACCTCCCAATCCTTTTCCTTGAGTTTTTCGTAAATGCCCGCAGGCATTAATACCTTTAATATTTTCATAATGTCGGGATAGGTATACTCTCCCATGAGCAACATGTCTTTAATTTCACGGTGGAAACCCGCTGGGTCTTTGTCATGACTGGGTACCACTTTCTTCATTTCTAATAGTTCCATTTTGGATATGGGTGTGTATACAAACACACGTTTAAACTGATTGTCATCACCTTTTATCGGGTGCACTTCGCGTAAGGGATTCTGTCTATCCATATAATACGTCGTTCTTTCCTTGATGGGCAGTGAGACATGTTCGGGGCATACAAAAAGAATGTACTGCTTTCTGGATTCTAGTATTTCTCTAATTAACTCAGTACCTGAACCTCTCCATTTATTCCTGAGTAATTCAGTCAATATATCAGGTAAGGGACCAGGATCGGAGTGTTGGCTTTTATATAATACGAGGAGTTGTTGAATCATATAGATACCAGCTAAACGCTGTTCATCTGGGGTGAGGTTCAAAAACGTGTGCGCTAATGTATCATCACTATATTTTCCGGGACTGTCAACCCAGTGAACGGCTGACCTGGCTAATTCTTGTTCGTCCATAGAATCGAGTATATGATAACCCCTTCGTTCTCGGAGTAATTTGTCAGCGGCTTGGAACGCATGTTCGGGGGACCTTATATTTATTATAGGTGTTTGGAAATTTCTGTTATTATCTGGACGTATCGGACGTATCGGATCAGTAAAGCATCTAGTATTATTGCAAGATCTTCCTCTACCTACATAGGCCATTGTTTCTAACTGTCCTGTGGGCAGTTCTAATTCTTCCTCCTCTTCCGTTTGTTCAGGCTGGTCTACTGCTAATCTTTCTTCGTGTATTCGTTCTACTTCTTTGCGTATTTTTCGGCACATAGCTATTATACTTAATCGTTTATCATGTCTCCCTTCTGATATATTCCGACTCCATGTGGTAAGAATTTGCATTTCTTCCGTATTTACTCCTGGTCGGTCTTGATTTCTGATCACACAATTTATGAGGAAACGTAACAGTTCCCCCTGTATTTCCACTTTCTGGTACTCCATGGCTCTATTAATACTCTCAGAATCTCGCCCTGACTGGACAAAGTGATATATATTTTCTAAATGTGTAGTCATTCCTGGTAGCCTCCCTAAATATATTGCAGCTCGTCGGATACGTAATGATGCCAGCAGCATTTCGTCCTCTTTGCCGGGCACAGGATCATATCTACAATCTATTAGAAGTTCCTTAAGCATGTCGGGAGTTACTAGTTTGGGCGTACGTTGGTGGGCTAATTCTTGAAAGGAAAGTTTATTTACTCTGGGTGGCGTGGAAAAAATGTTTGTTGTACCTCCTGTAGCACCGCCTGGGGTGCTGGATGTGAAAGGATTCGTTGAACGTGATATAGCAACCATAGGTGTGGGTACAGCTGTAGAAACAGATGTGCTTGCCGGAACTTGTATCGGAGCTTGTTGTTGTGGAGGTACAGACGGAGGAGGGTCTTGGCGTTGAACCCCCTCGGCAGGCGGTCTATGTGGCACGGTATTAGCATACTCGGGAGCTGCGTCGTCTAAATAAGAAGAAAGGAAAACATCTTCTGCGGTTCTGGGATGCCCTTTGGGATGTGCTTTTATCGGAAACAATGGGGGTGGCAAGTCTTTTGGTATCTCCGGAGTAGCCTTAGGTAACCCTTCGGCCAGAAGAGGATACATACCATTCATAAGGGCATTTCTTTGTCTGTCTACTTGTTCTGATTTTACTCGAGTACCTTCTTCAATTAATAGATTTTCTCGGATTTTATTTGAATTCTCCTTACTTTTCTCTTCCTGTCTGAGTGCTTTTTCTGTACGTCTATATGATTCTTTACGCCATAATTCAATGGCATCTTTCTGTGATTGTCTAGCTTTCTTTTTCCATAATTCTTCCTCTACTTTCATGATGCAATCTGCATCCCAGGTCCCAGCTGCGGGCCACCTCTGACTTTCTGGTAATTCCTTGGTGTAGTCTGCCCATAAATCAAGAAATAATATGGCGTCTAGGCCATGTTTATGATACATGAAGTACCCTGGAGTGTCCCTAGGAGGAATGGGAACAGCTTCTTCGAGTACCCCTTTTCTAGTTTTGATCTGTCTTAATTTCGAAAAGAGCGGCATATTGAGAACTGATCTGATACCTAATTCTGAACACGTTTAATACAACAAAACACAATAATGAACAGTCATTCACACCACAATATGCAGAACGTATTTAAAACATTTTAACATTTAACATTTAATGAACAACAATGATGGCCATTTAGGGAACTAGTCACTAAGCATAATACTCGGCACTAACTAGGTAATTCTGAATTATATACTAGACATACTTGATATACTGCTGAACAGTACAGATACACTGCTGAAACAGTGCAGACCGGATTTGTGTACCCAAACCCGTCTTGACCGGCACAACCTATGTGCACGTCAGAACGCCTCCCCGACAATGGTACTCACCGGGTAGCTCGGAACGGAAGGCCTCGGAACTGAACTGAACTGGACTCGGACCGGACTGGACTCGACTCGAAACTTCGGAACTTCGGAACCTGGTGGGCCTCTGTATACCTCGGATCTTGCTCTCTCAGCTAGGCTCTGGTCGGGATACTTCGCACTTCTCACCGCCTCGTCTGGGTGTTGATCGCAGCCTCAGTTACCCCCGCTCGGCAGGAGGGAGATACAGGAAATCCTGTGGGTACGCGTTGTTGTCTCTCCAGCTGTGGCAGGAGACCGGGCCTGCAACGCACCTCCGGCGCGTGAGATGAGAAAGTGTCCCTGTTCGGGCGCCATATATGTGGTAAATAATTTAATTACCGGTACTTAATTTGATGCGGAAAATCTATAATAATAGCTCAGTAAAATAAGAGGCAGAATCCGTGGTATTAGAGGTTCGGAACGGGCTTTATTCCAAAATCAATTCGAATTGAGGACTCCATATTCCGTCACCACGAAGGTTCAGGAAGTGAAGGACAATACTTTATTGACAGATAATCATATTTATAGAAGAGGCATTATAGTGAAACAGATGCAGGAGGCGTAACAGTTGATAACAGAGATAAAAACATACATGCGTAACTAAAATGGGTGTAACTAGGCATAACTAAAGAACGTCATTAGGTATGATGTCATAAATGGGTGGTTCCATGAAAGAATTTCGCAATGTCAGCAAAAATACTTGGCAGAGATGCGCGCGCAGCAGCATGACGTGTGATTGACGTGTAACTAGAGGGTGAAAGGGACTTGACATTTAGCTCTACATGTGGAGACAGAAGTCTGGGGTTGTGTCAACCTAATCCCGAATCATATCTAACATCCTATGTTTAAAGAACTATGTTATCCAAAAGGAGAGGTCTCTTATGATAGAATCTTATTCTATACTGACTATACTGACTGTTAGTGCGTGTACAAGCGTCTAAGTGTCTACATGAGATGCAAGGGCAGAAATCTTCCATAGTAACAGGGCTATGAATTACTTGCATAAAGACAGAGAAGCCGGGCCCTTTTACACGGTAGCTAGAGGAATGTTTACTTAAACTGCTAGACAGGAATGCATTGGATGAGGAGCGGAGCAGAGCAGATAATCTTGAAGGTGAAATACAGTTTTTGGCAGGCAGATAGGCCGACAGGCCGAGTCAGGCACCGTTAGCCGCGCAGGGAGTAGGACAAAGTTCATGGATACAGATGCGAGTTCAGACTGGAGCTTTCAGAGGCAGAAGGCAGGAAAAGGCTTAATGGCAGAATCAGGGCCTACTCGCCTGGACTGTAAAATGGGATAAATGAACCATATAAAGCCGGTGGCCTTTCATACTTAGGAATAGAATATCCGGCCCATTCATGGCGGATCTGAAAGAGGACATGTTGACGGTGGACGCACATGTGTTTGCGTCTTCATAACTGGAACTGGAGGGAACATACATGTACTTGTGATTTATACATGAAACCGTTGGGGTCCAAGATAGGGGACATAACTGATCATAAAAATCCATATTTCCACAGCGCCGTTGTCACCACTTCTAAAACCTCGACCTCTGGATCTCGGCCACGGGAGGGGTAGAAGTTATAGTAGCGGGCCTGATTCTGATATTGCCCTTGCCTGAAGCCTTGCCCGCTGGAGATCGGGGAGGGGGGGGCCCTGGCCGGTCGAGCGGCCCCACGGAAAACACGGGCCGAAACACCTTCTTGATGGTGGACTGAGCTTTATCAAGGGATGTGAACGTGTTCACGAATTTTCCGAGCTCCTTAATAAAAGGCTCACCAAACAAACCGCCTTGGGCCACTGCCCCGCTCAGTCGGCTAGATCACCTAGCTGCGGGTCTACTTTGATGAGGAAGGATCTTCGCCGCTCCGTCGAGGGCTCAATTACCATTTCCCAGGAACACTATTGCCCGTTGCACCCACCCTGAAAGGGCCTCTGGGGATATCGGGTCTTCTGAGACTTGGGCATCTTCGGCCATATCCAGGATCATGGTGAGCAGACCTAGGGCATCCAGAAGCTTGTCCTGGCACTCCCTCCATGACCGGTCTATACCCTTCTTAGTATCCTTGATGAACTTGCCCAAAAAGGTAGCCATTCTCGGATCTAATTCTGGGTTTTGCGCAACTTTCCCATCAAGGGAGGGTCTCGGGCATTCCGAGCGGAGGCGGCTACAGGCTTCCTTCCCCATGGGAGTCCGGTTACGACTAGCCACGTAGCCAGCCACCTTCATGGAGGGTGTCCATTCTGAGTATCCGGGATGAATAATCAACTCTGGGTCCAACATGTCAGAGTTACTCTCTGCGGCTCAGTAGGCCCAGGGTTCGTCTACGGGTTCCATAGTCTGGACGGCCCAGGATCCTAATCTGTGTCCCCTTGGGTATCATCCCCAGCCCTCTGCGGTGGGCTGATTAGGCAAGGCACAATGGGGGAAGGGGTAGGGTCGGAGGGGGCCTGCCAAGTACTGATTCTGCGCCTAGGACGCCTCTCTTGTGCTCAAAAGCGCCTTGGTCCACTCGGTCCACCTTGGGATCCTTGGCTGGAACTGGTTCTCCCCCCCTGTGAGGTGCCAGGCATGTTCGCAACAGGTGGGTCCCACCTAGCACACTCACGCACAATGTTCTACGCTAATCGCTCCTCCATGGGCGCCACAACTTCTTCCACCGCCCTGTAAATCGACGCATCGAACGCATCGTAAAAGTCATCGTCCCAAGGGAGTTGGCTTAAAGAATCCTTGTCCCACTGCATGTCTGCCTGCTCTGACATGCTGCAGAAGAGTACCAAAACTGGACCTTGCCAAAACGTACCGATCTACAGGTAACAGATGGCTACCTTCACAGTCTTGACAACTGCTTATAATGCTGGGGACCAGCAAAATTGTGGCAGGGTAGAGCCCTAAATAACAGTGGAGGCCAGCGCCACCGGGACACAACCCTGCATGAAAGGTGGCCAAACCAACTTAACTTGCCCCTTCAGAGGCTCTAATACTCCCTGGGAGCGTGTCCCGCAGGCCAGCCTCAGAGTAGTGAAATTTAAGCAAATACAACCCCACGTGCGTTGGCAATAAAATACTCACACACCTACTCAGTGAGAAGACCCTGAGCGTTATACAATTGGCAGACTTTTGCCCGTACAGACCCTCCTACACAAGGGCGTAACTCTCCAGGGGAGATGGAGGCTCAGGCAACGATGGGCGTAATTGAACTGACCGAAACTGACAGGAATTTCAATTCCGTGCATCGTTGCCAACGAGAGACGCGCTTGACACCGCGCCACCTAGCGGCCTGAGGTCCAGACCGCTCTCCGTTGCAGGGAAGCCAGCAGTCATTGCGTAGGGCTGACCAGCCGACCCGCGAACTCCTCAGCAAAAACCCAGGTAAGGGCAAAGCAACTTCGCACATGGCGAAAACGCATCACACTCACAAACTGGCATAAAATGAAATAGACCATGCAAGGAAAAGGCATGAATATACTATGGAGCAGTCGCGGGACCGAAAACGGCTCTGCGACTACGATCAATGAAACGGATCAACATCCAACCATAAATTCATATGTAAAGGAGCAAAAACACTTATCTGATGGCTGCGATCAGCAAAGAAAGAGGCTGGGCAAGAGGCTGAAGGGGACTATATGGTGGTCTCAGCATCGTGATTGGACATTGGACATATGTTTGTCCCTTATTTGTTTCACCAATTTCCCTGGGTTTCCAGGAAATGTGGTTTGTTTGTATTAATTAAAATGGCTGCTATTAAAGATTAAGTAAAGAAAGAATAGCATAATCCGAAGCCTCCGGTCCTGACATAGAATTACAAGGTTTATAGGGCAGAGAAAAGCAGTTTTACTTCAGATGCGTTATACTTTGCAGAAAATCTGCGATGAGCTGGCAGCAGATCCTCTGGACATTACAATTTATGAAAATGTCAGAGGCATCAGCTCAGCTGTATTTGAGAGTTAGACGTTTACAAGGTAATCATCTGGTCCTACTTGCATACATCTACTAAACACTGACTGGACTCTTATTCTAAGTGGAATGCTAACTTTGGCTACAGTTTCTAAATTCTTGATGTGAATTTGTTTTTTTCTGTTGATGTTATAGAGACTCTCCTTCTGCCAGTGGTTCTGCTTTGGGGTTATTTCTGGATTTGATATCTACAGGAAATATTTATTAGAAGAACAAGTCTCATATCTTTGGTAATATTTTGTTTGCTGATTGCTCTATTTTCCCACAAATTCCTCATTATAGCCCCTTCTGCTGAGGTTTTTTTTGAAGAGTATCACATTTTCTGTGTTTCGCTGCGTACGGGTTTTTTCCCCTATTTATTTATTTATCCGAGCCACCGTGGGCTGGGAAAATCTGGTGTCACCAGTGTGGCAAGCAGCTGTGCAATTTCTCTTCATCACTCCTTTGTGACTCTGCTATAATGGACTATGCTGTCACCAAGCACATGTAGTGAATTGAACACACTCATGAATGTGTTTTAGATGGAGTATGATGGGTTGTGCCAGAAACAGGGTTCTTATGTTGAGAGAGGGGGCACCGCTGGCAACTTGATAAACCAACTTTAGTTGGGTCATAACAGATCGGAGGAAGTCTTTTCTTTGTTCAGTCTCTGGTAGTTATGGCACAAGCAGCAGACAATCCCCACAGAAGTGTGTACTAAGTTCAGGCAGTACCAGCAATTTCAGAGACCACAACACAGAAACATTTAATGTGCAAAGGCACCAAGATCAGTGAAATAGGTTAAGGGAACTCGAGATAAGGTAAAAAGCGCCTAGAAAAGTTAATCACTAAGAAAAAACAATTCTTGGTGGGCCGGCACCTAAGCACAGATACCAGTTGACCACAATGGAGCAGAGGTTGGATACACCAAACAGGTTTCTTCGATCAAAGGTTTTTTCCTGAGATTAACACTCCAACTGCCAGGAAAGCTTCTTCTGATCAGTCCCGCAGCACCTAACTCCTCAGGCCAAGCTCCTGGGCACCAGGTATCTCTTCAACCATGTCTCTTGCAGGGTCTGGTCTTCTTCATTAAGCAGGGTTCGCTTGGAGGTAGAAGCCTGCTTTTTGTGTCATTGAAGAAGGTAAACGATAGGCCAACCACTTGGCCCTTGGAGAGCAGTTTCAGTCTGTGGGTGTCAGCAGGATTCAGGAGTCCTTGTGAGTCCATTACTTCCAGAAAGATCCAAGGGTTAGGTCTAGGAACATTCAGAAGGTCTAGGAATGATGGAGGTAGTGGTGCAGGTGCTAGATTTATCCTCTGCACTAGCCCTTGATGGGAGGAATGCTACCAGCCAATACTAACCATTTTCTTGCTGCTCCCACCTCCTCTTTTTGCAGCACATCCTTGTCTCCTTACTGTAAAATTACCTAGGAACCCCTGTTTCAAGATGGCGGACCCAGCTACACCAGGCACAGCCTCTCTTCAGCTTCTTGGTCACTCCCCTACCAGAAAAGGTCATTACTGGCTTTCCTTCCTACTGTGGCTGGAGCCTAACTGCCAAGTAAGGTCCTGCGCATAAATAGAAGAATCTAAAAGTACAAAGGTATGCTGTTCCTAGAGAGGCTGTTAAAGATTATGGAAAAGAGTAAGTCAGGAGGAAGTATCTCCTTCTGGAAAAAGACCCTCACACATCCGGCAAACTAGCTGTCATGTATCGTCAGCAGGTGGCCCAGATGTCAAGTATCATCATCATCAGGTCTGCTCCGAATCGGGGCGGCGCTGCAATCCCCGATCGGCGACCTTAGAGGCGCCTTTTAGTGGAGATCTTTATTCCATTCATTGCCGGTTGGTGAGTGCAAGTGAGGGCCCTATAGTGATGTGCGTGTGAGACTAAGTGTGTTAAAAATAAGTAGTGGAGATCCTAGAAAACAAATTTTAATAAGAAAGGTCCCACTCTTAATTAAAAACAATAACATGCGTAATCTTCCAGTGGGGGTGTCTGAATTACGCTCTAGTGAATAGTGGTCAACATGTTTCTTGCATCGGTCAAGTTGGCCGCAATTCTTCAGGACCAGAAAGTTCACACACTTATTGGTAGTGGTAGCAACTAATACTTACCACCGATACAGCACCCTAATAAGTGGTTACTTTAAGATATAAAATTATACGCCTGTAAAAAAGAAAATGGGTGGACAAAAAGTACACGTTAAATAAGCATATTTGCTAAAAACAATCTTAATTTCAATTCGCCTCATGAACTGCACCCACGAGGTGTCCTGCAGTATTGGTGATGTGCAAATTTATAACATGCTAAATCGTGGTCTCTAAAATACTCAATGACTAAGGTAATGCACTAGTCAAGTGTGACAATTATTTCTGCAGAAATGATGTGTAAAAAATGTCAGTGTTAGATGAATCTAAACCAGGCTTGGGATTAACCCAAGGTAAAACTGAAGGGTAAATAACACTCACCCTGGTATCCCGGGTCTCTGGTGTCAGCGAGATGGCGCTGAGAAAACACTGAAAAGTACAGTGTTCTGTTGACAAAAAACGCCCCCCAGAAAAAGGAGTGCAAAGGATTAAATCAGGTGAGTGTGACTTGAACTATTGTTTATCATAATGCTCACAGGTTTGTTAAAAATAGCAATATTATTTAATATCCCTCGTGGGGGACATGTATTACAAGCGATAACAACAAGATGGTGAGATCACAGTAAGGACAGTAGTACTGTCTATCTTTAGTTTATCATGATGGGAGGGTATTAGTCTAGTCTTAATACTATTCAATAAGGAGTTAAACGGAGTCCCAAGCTCTCCCCAGGACCGTGGTTGGTACTTACGGCAATCCGCGAATCCGAATGCCTTGGTTCCTACCCTCTGACCGCGCCAGCTCGGTGGACAACACTGATCGCTGGCGCGGAGCATACATAGGCCCTCAGAGCCAATCGGAATTCTAGGCTCATCGGTGCATTTCCAGGATGCAGCACGTATGGGAACTATACCCGTCATAATTGGTTCTTGTGTCCGGTCAGGTGGTGATCGGCAGCCAATCGGCATTAAGGGTCAGGATTGTCAACCAATGAGAGAAGAAGTTAATAAACTATAACTCATGGCAACAGTCGCTAAGCAACGAGGTGCTATGGCCGATCTCCACTAAAAGGCGCCTCTAAGGTCGCTGATCGGGGATTGCAGCGCCGCCCCGATTCGGAGCAGACCTGATGATGATACTTGACATCTGGGCTACCTGCTGACGATACATGACAGCTAGTTTGCCGGATGTGTGAGGGTCTTTTTCCAGAAGGAGATACTTCCTCCTGACTTACTCTTTTCCACAATCTTTAACAGCCTCTCTAGGAACAGCATACCTTTGTACTTTTAGATTCATACCTGGGCTAAGTATGCTGGACCTGTCTTAAATAGCCCCCTGTTCCTCCTCTTTTGTTATAATACTTAGCACGGGGTTTTCCTCGTAGGAACTGATTAGGATACCAAGGACACTCAGAATCCTGAAGCCTTGGCCCATATATATCATTAGAGGACAGAAAGTTTTCTTGTCCTTGTTCTCACCTCTTTCCTTTTCACCCCTTGCTTCAACTTTACCATGGACGATTGCCAGGGTTTAAGTTTTGGCGATGACGCAGCTGCAGAAATTTTACGTACACCATCTTTACTGGGGTTAGATACCAGCTCCACTTCTGGAGCTCAATCTGACGATCTAACGACCCTGACTACCTTGAAACGAGAGTGGTTAAAAATCATATTGCATGGGGCGATGATGACGGAGTACCTGAGGGCCAATATCGCCCCGAATGGACTAATAGTAAAGAACTTTCCCCGCCTTTTTCTTGAAGACATGATCTTCAAGAAGGAATGGTCCTTGGTGTCCTGGAAGTGCACCAGGGACTGGTTGATACTTATAATCAACACAGCAAAGAGACTAGCGGATGCACTTCTGATCAGAATCCAGAATTTAGAGGGTATTGTTAAAGTCTCCCTTACTACCGTTGTCTTTAAAACTAAATTATCAGAAATTAACAATGAGATAGCAGAAAATAAAGAATTTCTGATGAAACAAAAAATAACTAAGTTACAAAAAGACATTAAAAAATTCGATAAAGAGAAGGTTTATCCATATCTTAAGGCAGACTACACATCAGTGTTAAACAGCTACTCCTCAGATGAGGATTCTAATAGCTCTAGACGTAACTCCAACACAAGTAGTGATTCAAGCAGCGGAGGCTACTCGAACAATAGGAATAGACAAGGGCAACAGAATTACCCCTCATATCCGATCCCATTTCAGGGACAATATCAACCGACTCCACCGTTCTGGCATTTTCCCGGTTTCCAACAGGGTCCCCCTCCCCCTTTTACCAACAAGGCCCCCCTTTATTAGGCAGAGGCTGGGGCAGAGGAAGAGGGCGGAGAAGATGAGAAGAGAAAAGGGTACACTGGCAAGATCAACCCTCAACATCAATGGAAACCAGGAGCCAAACAAAGAACAAGAGACGTTAATTGTCAACCTCTCACCCCGCATATTGAATGAGACTGAGAAAACCGTTCTCCAAAAAGGTTTGGGGTTTGTCCCGACACCTAGGATCGACTCGTTCAGAGATATGTGTGAAATACAGGCCTTTTTTCCCAAAATACGTCTGAAGGCTTATTTCTATGGAGAACCAGAGATCTCTATTGAAGACTCGGGGCTACATAAACCCTCCACTTTCACACCACACAGTGGGATGATCCCTAATGAGGTCTTAACCTTTGAGCAGGCAGTCCTGAAGGACTGGAAACAAATAAAACCTGCTAAGACCTTTCATAACATCACTACTGGTGAAGAATCTGCACTACTATCACTGAGTGACGATCCTTCGATCACTATCAAACAAGCAGATAAGGGGGGAGCAACGGTAATAATGTAAACTACAGATTACCGTATGGAGTGTGAACGCCAACTCAGTGATAGGAAGTATTACTTACCAATCACAGAGGACCCAACTACTCGACTCAAAACATTGATTAACACAATGGTTTTCCATGCTGAGACCCACGGGTGGATTACTACTAAGGAAGCTACCTTTCTGGTGACTGCTGAACCATTAACCCCTTACTTCTACTGCCTTCCAAAAATACATAAGGGGACTAACCCGGTTCCTGGCAGACCCATCGTGTCCGGAATCGGATCTCTCCTTGAACCACTCTCACAGTTTGTGGATCACTTTCTCAAGCCTGTGGTCCAAAAAACTCCCTCTTTCCTTAGAGATACTATGGATATCCTCAGACTTCTAGAGGGTTCTCAACACCAGGGACAAGTGGATCTCCTTGTTACCCTGGATGTTGAGGCCCTATACACCAACATTCCTCAGAGGGCCACCCTTGAGGTGATAGAGGATGTTTTTAGTGAACTGGAGTGGGGATCATCTACACCGCGTCCCTTTGTTCTGGAATGTGCTTCTCTAGCTCTCACGGAGAATTTCTTCGAATACGAGGGCCAATTATTCCATCAAATAGAGGGCACTTCGATGGGGAGTACATTTGCCCCTAGAGTGGCCTGTATCTATATGGCAGCATTTGAGGAGCGAGCCATTCACCACGAATCTAATCCCTTTAGGTCTAACATCTTATTGTGGAAGAGATTCATTGATGATATTTTTCTTCTGTGGAGAGGTGACCGAGTCCGTTGTGACGAATTTTGCAAATGGGTTAACACCTTAAACCCTTATCTGCGGTTTACCCATACAATATCTGACAAACTAATCCCTTTCCTGGACCTCTTGATCCTACTTAATGATCAGATGATGAGCACCACACCATCGCAAGTCTACCGATCGAAATAGTTTGCTACATTTTGATAGCTACCACCCTGTAGCTCTTAAGCAAAATCTCCCTTTTGGACAGTTCCTCCGCATTAGGAGGAACTGTACTTCTTTACCTGACTTCATACAGGAATCTTCGATTCTGACTAATAATCTCCTCCAACGGGGATATCATAGTCATGATGTAAAGAAGTCATTTAAACGTGCCCGTAATAACAACAGGGAAGGGCTATTGGAACCAAGGGATCGTACCAGCGATGATTGCCTTACTTGTGTATCTACATACACGCCTAATTCGACTAAACTGAGAAACATCATCAAGAAACATTGGAAGATCCTTAACACCGGGATACTTTCATTGACTACCCCACGGTTTGCTTTTAAACGCACTACCAATCTCAAGGACAGGCTTGTACACACGAGACCCAAACCACATAACACCACCAAACAGGCCACTCTATGGAATCTACCTCCCGTAACGGGCCATTATCCTTGTGGCACATGTGTTGTATGCCCCCTCACCAAAGTTATGAAAAACATTGAATTTCCTAATGGGTTCACATGGCAATACAGAACCCATACAAATTGCAATACCCAAAATTGTATTTACCTAATTTCATGCCCTTGCAATCTCCCCTATATAGGGATGACCACAAGATCGGTTAAAACCAGAATCATTGAACATCGGAGTTATTTAAGGTGTAACAAAGTCAACACCAAAATGACAACACATTTCTTTGACAAGAAACACGCCCCTGATTCTCTACGGTGGACGGTCCTCCAATGACACACATCATTTACGAGTACTGTAAAATGACTCTAAAACGCAATCGCGTTACCTCATGAGCGTTTTCACGAGGACAACACCGAGGGCTCCTTTTTCAACCTTTCGACTCTTATCAATTTATGTTTTCAAATTTGTGTGCTAATCAGCTACACGCTTTGTTCTCATGCCCAACTACGAACAGCTTGGCGGTATGAGTTTCAATACATCGACCATAGCACCTCTTTGCTTAGCGACTGTTGCCATGAGTTATAGTTTATTAACTTCTTCTCTCATTGGTTGACAATCCTGACCCTTAATGCCGATTGGCTGCCGATCACCACCTGACTGGACACAAGAACCAATTATGACGGGTATAGTTCCCGTACGTGCTGCATCCTGGAAATGCACCGATGAGCCTAGAATTCCGATTGGCTCTGAGGGCCTATGTATGCTCCGCGCCAGCGATCAGTGTTGTCCACCGAGCTGGCGCGGTCAGAGGGTAGGAACCAAGGCATTCGGATTCGCGGATTGCCGTAAGTACCAACCACAGTCCTGGGGAGAGCTTGGGACTCCGTTTAACTCCTTATTGAATAGTATTAAGACAAGACTAATACCCTCCCATCATGATAAACTAAAGATAGACAGTACTACTGTCCTTACTGTGATCTCACGATCTTGTTGTTATCGCTTGTAATACATGTCCCCCACGAGGGATATTAAATAATATTGCTATTTTTAACAAACCTGTGAGCATTATGATAAACAATAGTTCAAGTCACACTCACCTGATTTAATCCTTTGCACTCCTTTTTCTGGGGGGCGTTTTTTGTCAACAGAACACTGTACTTTTCAGTGTTTTCTCAGCGCCATCTCGCTGACACCAGAGACCCGGGATACCAGGGTGAGTGTTATTTACCCTTCAGTTTTAACTTAGGTTAATCCCAAGCCTGGTTTAGATTCATCTAACACTGACATTTTTTACACATCATTTCTGCAGAAATAATTGTCACACTTGACTAGTGCATTACCTTAGTCATTGAGTATTTTAGAGACCACGATTTAGCATGTTATAAATTTGCACATCACCAATACTGCAGGACACCTCGTGGGTGCAGTTCATGAGGCGAATTGAAATTAAGATTGTTTTTAGCAAATATGCTTATTTAACGTGTACTTTTTGTCCACCCATTTTCTTTTTTACAGGCGTATAATCTTATATGTTCAAGTAACCACTTATTAGGGTGCTGTATCGGTGGTAAGTATTAGTTGCTACCACTACCAAGAAGTGTGTGAACTTTCTGGTCCTGAAGAATTGCGGCCAACTTGACCGATGCAAGAAACATGTTGACCACTATTCACTAGAGCGTAATTCAGACACCCTCACTGGAAGATTACGCATGTTATTGTTTTTAATTAAGAGTGGGACCTTTCTTATTAAAATTTGTTTTCTAGGATCTCTACTACTTATTTTTAACACACTTAGTCTCACACGCACATCACTATAGGGCCCTCACTTGCACTCACCAACCGGCAATGAATGGAATAAAGATCTCCACTAAAAGGCGCCTCTAAGGTCGCCGATCGGGGATTGCAGCGCCGCCCCGATTCGGAGCAGACCTGATGATGATACTTGACATCTGGGCCACCTGCTGACGATACATGACAGCTAGTTTGCTGGATGTGTGAGGGTCTTTTTCCAGAAGGAGATACTTCCTCCTGACTTACTCTTTTCCACAATCTTTAACAGCCTCTCTAGGAACAGCGTACCTTTGTACTTTTAGATTCATACCTGGGCTAAGTATGCTGGACCTGTCTTAAATAGCCCCCTGTTCCTCCTCTTTTGTTATCATAAATAGAAGAAGCCCTCTTTTGCATTTCCAGGAAGAGCTAAAGCTGCCCTTCTTTCTGTCAACTGTTACACTTATCTCTCAGATAGCTAATCCCTATTCAGTCATCAGCAGGTGACACCAACTTTCATGGGCCCAGAGGCAACCCATTGTTCTCTGAGCCAGGGTTGTCAAATCTCTCAGCCAACGGTGTGTATTCAAGCTCGTGAGGTGTTATGATTGCCAGAACTGGTTTTAAACCCGTTCTGCCTCAAGCAACCTAAAGTATAGTTTTACAAAGCTAACTTTGTGCTTCTATTATCAACATTCTGATTTCACCATCAAGTTAGACTTTATTAACTAAGCAGAGAATAAATAAAGTTGAAGCATTTTTCTAGTGCAGGTGGAAAATAAACCTTTTTGGTTTCACCTAGCCCTATTAGGGAATGGAGGGTCAGGTCAAAGTTAAACTGCTTTAGGTTTTATTTCACTGTGGAAAAAAAAAAACCTTGTATATATATATCATATGAAGATGCAGTGTATATGTATACGTATTTCATGCTGATGAAATGTCTTTATTAATAATGAATTCATTGTTTGATTACATTTGCACGTTTAAACATGGCCGAAACTTTTCTTTGAACACATTGTTAAGTCCTCTTTTGATGTTTGTTTAATGGAGCACCACATCACCAATCATTGCAAAGCTTGTGATTTAAATTATGCTGTCCCGGGACGCCGTGTAAAATTGACAAAGGCAGTCGCCGAAACGCGTCTTTGGTGTGATTTTTAGCCAAATAAATCTGGTTAAATAATTCCCCATGAGTGCTGTACTTCGTACCTTTGAGCAGTGTGATATATATATATTCCAGTGAATGAACCAAAGGTTACGCCCCCGGAGTGCACCTCTTATGGCCTCACATAATACATCACTCATGAACTGGTCAGTGACATCTCTGATGACCTCTCATATGACATAAATTGAGTGTAAATGTTTTTTTAAAGTTTCTCAGAGGTAAAGATATATACTAAGTTACTGCATAACGATACTAATGATACCAAGATGTCATCAGATCAATAATCTTGTTTTCAAACCGGATATACTATTTATCATTAAACTATCTCTACACTTACACATGTCTCTTGCTGATGTATGTGTTATGGTAGTGCTCAGCGCTCGAAAAATCATAAAATTTTTACTAGAACTGCAGGTCTAATAACTTGAAACATCTACTTGACCTAACTGTAATGCACTTGACCTCTGTCTCTGAAAGCTGAGCAAATGTGACAAGTTAACAAGATTTAAAGGCACTTTTTATGTTCATTCACGTTGTGAGCAATAAAGATGCCTTAAATCTCCCTATCTTGTCACATTTGCTCTGCTTTAAGAGGGCGAGGTCAAAAGTCAGTTCTTCCTACTTGCCAGAAAGGACGAGTAGGACCTAAAATTAGCTGATCCTAATTCAATCTGGCTTGCAAATGCTAGCAGGCGAGTGGATTTTTTCGGGCCCTGGTGCTTTCCGACAGTCTAAGCTGTCCATTGAGTCTTCACTTCACAGTGATGGCTGAGAATACTTCAGTTTTACGATACACGGACCAGTTTTTTTAGAGCTATGTCCTTTGTTGTGGATGAATGTAGTAGTAGATTACAATAAATGTATCTTCATGAACCCCTTTCTCTAGGGTGATGGCTCAATTTAGTAGACATTTGCAAAAGACTCCTTTCTGTTCACAAATTTGTCCAGGATAAAGAATCCTATCAGTGTGGTTTGTCACACAGTGGCATGTCTACTAATACCTCACTACTGGTTGTATGTTATAGAAGTTTCTGTAAATCTGACATTTCCACAAAATCTCTTTCCAGGTTCACAAATGGTGTTGGTGTGGTTTGCAATACAGTAGCCTATACAAAAAGATGTTACTTTGTTCATAGGAGTGTTGTAGAAAACACAGAACTATCTGCTCAGAACTGTCTCTTACGTGATAAGTGAGTGTAGTAGATAACGTTACAGTGAGCTATGTGCTTTGTCTCTCATCTGTGTCCTCTTCTTACTCTTATAAAATTTAAATAGTATATTCTGAAGTATGTAAAAGTTTACTTTACTGGATTATGTAATCAGTGATGTAATTAAAGATGTCGTCAGTGATACCATGAGTGATGTCACTGACCATGTCATGAGTGATGTAATATATGAGGTCATAAGCAGTGCATGGGGGGCATAAGTTCTAGTTAGCTTAGGCAACTATAACTGCTGAATTTTTATGGTTTTGTGTGTAAAATCTGAACCAAACTATAACGTCGCTGTAACTTTTATTTTTTTATTTTTTCCCCACTGAATTTCTACTTTTTAGGTCTCGGCTGGCATGGGCTGCACTGTCTCGCTGGCGAGATTAATGTTTTGGAGTAACTTCTGTAAAGGGCTTTAAGCCCCGCCCATCTTTCCCATTGGCTGACGTCACCGTTTATGCTTAACGGTGGCCAGCCATTGGGAAAGAGCTCTTTGTGGCTCTTTCAGACGGCCCACCTGGACGGGCTCGTCTGCTTTCCTTCTGCCGTAAAAGGTTTCTTATCTTTATGGTGCCATGTGTTCAAACACATGGCCCCCATAAAGACAAGAAATCGTCTACAGCGCGGTCCTCTTTCATTTTCGGGACTGCGCTTATGTCTTTTTTTTGTAGCGTTTGAGGTTGCAGCGGCGCTGCAGCTGGATGGAGGGAGCCGGTCTTGGGCTGCCTCTCGAGGCCTGCTCGTTTCCAGTCTTTGAAGAGCTTTAATATGAGGGTCACGCAGGCAATGTTCGATACGATCAGAGCGCCTTCCTCTTGGGCAGCCCTCCCCTGGCTGCCCTGCACAGCCTGGCTGAGATGAAGACCCCGCTCTAGCCGGCCTATCCGCTGCCTTGGCTGCCCTCGTCCTCCTCCTCGTTGCCTCCCTCCAGTACCGCCTCTCCCTCGCCGCCCCGGGGTCCCTCAAGTACGGGTCCCCGCACCACCCACCGCAGCAACTGGCAGCCATGTCGCACGGCATCAACGACATCCTGAGCCGCCCCGCGATCTCTTGTCTGGCCGCCCTGAGCCCGGGGGGGATGCTGGCCAGCCTGCCCCGCTTCACCAGCCTCAGCCCCCCACCGCCGCCCTCCGGCCTCTACTTCAGTCCCGGTGGCGCTGTGGCAGTGGCCCGCTATACCAAGCCACTGGCTGAGCTGCTGGGAAGGACGCCCATCTACTGGCCCGGGGTGGTGCTGGACCCGCCCTGGAGGGACGCCAGACTCGCCTGCCCCCGCCCCCTGTGAGTGCCTTCAGCTATACAACGCCTGGAACCTAGGTACAGTGTGTGTCTGCGTGATGTGGCTGTCTTGTGTGTGCTTGATTCTGTGTTTATCTTTGTGGACCTGCAGCAGTGTGTGTGTGGTATAGTTGTAGGGGAGAGGGTGTAGCCTAACAGCCAGAGCTGCCGACCTTGGAGCTGGAAAACCAGATTCGAGCCTCTGCGTCGGCTCAGCATCCTGTGATTCTGTTCAAATCACCTAATCTGTCCGTACATGCCAGGAATGAATGTGTCCTTGTGTAATGTTACTGGTGCTCATGTAAAGTGCTCCAATACGTTTGGGTCGATTTTTCGCTATATAAGACTGCAAAAAAAAAAAATGCCGTGCCATTGCCCACATAATGCACCCTTCACGTGACCTTGACTAATGCTACTGCTGTTTTAAATAACCAGTCGTTTTACTGTGCAAGTGCTGCGCTGAATAAACCCGTGTCCTAAAGAATAAATACGTGCTAAAACTAAATGTCTGCTGTTGGCAGCGCGCAGCTCTTTCCATAGCCTTTAAAGGGTAATTCCACAGTGTAAATGTTGCTGTGTTGATTGGGGGGCTGAAATTACCCCACCCTTTCAATGCGGCATTACCAAAGATTCGGAGCCTGACTCACAAAATCATTTATAAGAACCAGGAGCAGAACTACAAGAGGACGCCCTTACATACTATCACGGGCCTCTGTGAACTGACCACACAATGTCCACGCTGGGTATCCATAAAAGAGCAAAGATGCAGTGTTTAGAATTCTACTAAATGTATCTGAATATTCCCATTCTATTACCATTTTCGATGTTTAACATTCCGTCAATAATACTACTTTGTAGACATTTGGATGTTTTGGGCCAATTCGCGAAGGCGTGTAAAAGTACAAAAAATAAGTATTACTAGAATAACACTTTACATACTCTAAAAGTCCTCTGTGAATAGTTGCTCTTAGACTACTCATTTGTAAGGGTCACCCCAATGGCTTTATTTCCCTGGGAAACCTGGTTACCAGTCCTACCCTTTCAAGCAAAACAAACCTTGGCAAAGCCAATAGGTTTCACTTTTATAATACGAAAGCCAAGCTGTTAGTTTTGCCATTGTTTGTAAAGTATTGTGAGTGCACGGTGTGGTGCATGTGAGTTTTTGTGCGTGCGGAGTTTTGAATGCACGGTTTAGGTGTTTTCTTTTAGCACGCCTGGTGTTATGTTGAGTGTGCACGCTGTACACTGTCATGCATAATTGGAGTCGTGTTTCTGTGTGATGTATGTATAGGAATTTGTGTTGTAGTGTGTGTGCCTGTCTCTACTATGTGTGTTAGTAAGACGGGCCTGTGAGGGGTAATAAAACTTTCATAATCATTGTACACAACAGGGAGTGCGGCCCGCTCCAGACACAGTGGTATGAACTCTTCCATTGTGTGAAGGTTCAGCGCTGTTTACTCAGGGCTGCAGTCAGACATCCTCTCGGGAATACATTTTTTTTAAACAGAACAAACCACTTTCGGTGCGGACAAAAAGCAGCGGAGTTGGCTGATATTTTCTCGGAAACTAAAATACTGGGATGTAAAAAGTTGAATGTCTGTGTGACTTGCAGTTATATAGAGCATGCCGCGCTTTCAGAACACATAGAAAGGGTGAACAGGACGAGGCCCTGGCGCAAAGTGACCTCAAAACAGAGGGTGTGGCCAAACAGGTAAAGCGGTCCACCTTGAAGCTGGGGCACCGCGTTGGAGTCTGGCAGCGACTCCCACCATCCTGTGATTCTGGGCAAATCGCTTAACAAACAAGCATTTGCAATGCAATAGGTCTCGACTTTGTAAGAGTTTGAGCTGTTGTCATTGTAAATGACAATGCCTTTCATTTGTGTTTTGAAAACCTGTAAGCGGTCCGTAAACACGCAGTTTGTACTAATAGCTGGCAGTAAAAGAGGCGCAGTTACTGCCAGCCTTGTAAGCAACGACTATAAGTACAAAGTGTGTGTTTACTCACCGCTTGCAGGTTTTCAAAACACATAAATAAAAGGCATGTCATTTAGAATGCCAATACCTCAAACTCTCGCAAAGGCGAGACCTATTGCCTTGCAAATGCTTGTTTAATGTTGTTTCGGGACTATAATCCCTAGTAAATTTGTAACGTTTTTTAAATTTCATAACTTTGTAAAGTTTTTTAAATTTCATTTCATAACCAACCTTTGAGAGTGGGTGGGTGAGTGTCTGTAGGGGTCTGTGAGTGGATGTGTGTTGCCTGTTGCTCCGGCCTCCTGGCTGTAGGTGCGCATCTGGCAGCACAACACTGGTTTCGGAAGGCGGAATAAATTGAACGGCATTGAGGGTGGCTCGCAGCACCATCGGGGGCAGGACTCCGCTTGTGATTTTAAGGAGAGGATGTGGGCACAGCATTTGAGTTACGCTGGTCAGTCACCTCGTTGAATGTATTGTTGGTACCGATATTGTTGCGCTTTCTACCCTTGCAGGCCTGGGTCACCACTCCTTACTGCGCGATAATTTGACATTAATTTTTTTTTTCTTTTTCTTTTATATTGCTCACCACTAGATGGCATCATCGCGTTACTGCAGGTTTGCTTTAGAATAGTAATGCTGTTGGCAAATTGAACACGTTTTGGAAATTCAGTTCTATTAACTCGTACTGCTTCCTAATTCTCACAGCCCCTGTTGGGGACCTTGGTGCCCACTTGTAAGGATTGGGTAATTAATACGAGTGACATTCAACAAGTAGGAGTGACACTCTATCACGATTAAAATCGAGCAATGAAGACGAGGAAAACATAAATATAAAAAGTTACACCCATATGAGCAACGAGTAACTCGAAGAAGATCTTTAAAGGGCTGCAAAGCACCAGAAATGGAAGTGCCCTCGTACTTTTAAACAAGTGCAGCTGAGCTGTCTGCTGCGGTCGGCGTGCGCCGCTAATGACCCCCCCCCCCCCCCCCCCCCCCCCACCCGTAGCGGCAGTAAGATGTCTTTCACACCAGTCCACCACAGCTTGTACTGTCACAGAGCTACAGGCTGTTGACATCGCTGTGCGCTTGGCTCTGAAAAAAGTGTTAAAGTAGTGCCAGATGTTTTACTGGCATGCTGCACCACAGTGGCTCAACCTGACCGGACTACCACAACATGAGTTAGTGTGATTTACAAGCTCGTGGCGAGGTCAGAGCACAGAGCACAGAGTGACTGACTGCACAAGTGTGAGACTGCAGAGCTCAGCTAGCCTATAGCAAACACAAGGCGCACACACAGGCAGCTGAGATGAATCCTCATTGACTACACGCTAAAAAAGCAATTTTTTTAATTAGACTCAGTCCAGACAGATACCTCACTCTACCAGGCAATTACTCTGTGAGACAAGCAGCAATACGGTATGGGCCGCCTCGTGGCTACATTCCAATGACTAAGATTCTCCCGCAGCTGCAATGCCGGGCATGATTGAGGGTGATGACTCAGCTGCTGCACTGTAGTGGAGGACTGTAAATACCTCCACACTGAAATGCGTTAGTCTAACGCCTGATGCGTGGTATTTGGCAGGGCTGTTAACGGCACTGGTTTTAAAAATTTGGGGCATTTTAGACTGCTTTGTACTTCCTCTCCCTGAATGCATGGCCACTGTCCAAGCCAGCTCTGCTGTCACCGGTTCCGCAGCACAGTGCATCTCACAAGAACCAGGGATGTGTTTCCTTATCTCCCCTCTTACCTTAAAGCACACACTTGGTCCGCTTACAGCAGTCACTCACCTTAATTTCCTGACGGACAATGAATAAAAACGAAATGATGAGGAAATCAGAAAATCCCAGCACACCACCAAATAAAGCATGAGAGGAAACTGCGCGCGTTCACAGGGGGCCCGGGATTTGGACTAGGAAGGACATGTGGTGATAACGCTGTGGTTTGCTGCTGGCAGCCTCCTTTGTGCCACCTCCCTTCCGTCTGAGTAGACGGGGGATCCCCTGCTGCCCTCCGAGGGAATTGAAGAGGACTGGGGAGCCTGCTCACAAAAGGTCACTGCTTACTAAACTGCTCGTTGCAAAACACAACAATCACGTT
Source organism: Triturus cristatus (assembly GCF_964204655.1). NCBI lineage: Eukaryota > Metazoa > Chordata > Amphibia > Caudata > Salamandridae > Triturus > Triturus cristatus. The sequence continues at coordinate 223,804,935 of NC_140594.1, read as the reverse complement.
ATCTCCGACCACTGCTTTATTTTACTTTTTTCTGGGCCATCGGTCAAGATGTCTGCTAACGGATGGCTGGATAGAGTGTGCGGTAAGTTGTGAAAGAATCACACAGCAAGCATTTTATATCTTCAAAAGAGATGCTGAAAGGATAAAGAGTAACAGCCACCCGACGTTACTAAATACGTAGACAGCAGTCTACAAATGTACAAAACAATAAAAGTCCATATCCTGAGTGAAATGTCCGAAATGAAATTGAGTCCACACGATATTTCCGTAGAAATCTTTTCCGATTTTGTTTTATTCCAAGTTCTGCAAGGTTACAGCCACTTCAGCCATCAGAAAAACCACTTTAACCAACACGTGTTTCGTCTTTGTGGAAGTATCCACCGACTTCCTCAGGGCTAAGAGTAAACCGGTAAGCCCACATTATGACTGATACAATCACACGCTAATGTAATAAAGCGTCAATCTATTAGTGACAAACAAGGCAGAAACTGATGAATTACAAGATAGTAAAGGTCATTTGAGAAAGCGAGGTATAGCAATAGATAGAGGAGAGGAAGACTAACCTTTATACACCTACTGTAAAGCCCAAAAGAAAACCGTGGTATGGATGAAGTGCTACAAAAATGAGAGGAAAAAGAATTTTAACCCATGTGCATAAAGGTAAAACCAAGGTAATATAGCATTCAGTGCCGACTCACCAACAACGTCAATTGGTCAACAGGTACTCCGTATAGTGTGTACTTACAAGATGGCGTTTGCAGGCTTGTCACATACAAGTTTAGTCTGTTTTTGCTGTTGACTTGACGGGGACTTGTATATAAAGACACTCCAAGATGGCGAGATTGCAAGACGCCATTGTCACATGAGGAGTACTCTCCTTGAGGACCTATTTTCTAAGGTAAAGTCCCTTACGTATAGTCTATTTAGCTTATCGGTAGACATTATGTTTTGTAATTATCGATCTTAATATTGGATTAAGTTCCTATGATACGGTTTTGGGACGTACTGAGATCCTTGGGCTTCTTATATGTCTAGGATAAGGGTTACAGAGAATACCTATTAGTTATACCATGATCTGACCAAATGGAAGGTTTTCGTCTGAACTTGTGTTGATTTTGGCAAATTGATTACTTTTATTTTTTCGATTCTTACCTGGTGACTGTAGTGTTTCACATTACAGGATATCGCTTTCGTTGCACCTATGGAACTTGATTTTGATTGTGAGGATATGAGTTATCTTTACTTTTGCCATACCAATTGACGTTGGTGAATTGGCACTAAATGCTATATTACCTTGGTTTTGCCTTTCTGCACATGGGTTAATATTCTTTCTCCTCTCATTTTTGTAGCACTTTGTCCATTTTACTTTCACTTACCACAGTTTTCTTTTGGGCTTTCAGGGATGTGGAATTCCTATAGCCGACGCCCAGGACATATTGTTTGTGGTCAAGGGCAACAAGTTTTCATGTGTATTTTGTCCTTGGGAGAAGTAGGCCCAACTCCTGCAGCACAGACCCTTTGGGTGGCAGTTTGCAGTACCACATTCTGGATCAGGGAAGGGCACTGTCTGCAGTTAAGGTAATATTTTTATCCATATGTTCATGCTGTTCAAACTTGTATTTATGGTTCATAAATTGAAGCCTTTATTATTAGGGTGAGCGCTCCAAGTAAATGTTGTAAGCTCTGACTGCACTGCTGACAGTGGTTCCAGTATAAACATGTGTACACATATTTTCAAAGTTTAGCAATATGATGCTATGTACAATGTTTCCAGAATGTTCTCTGGTTTGATGCAAGATTGATGATTCTTTGCTTTCAAAATAAAATGTTCATAAACAAATGAAAGTATGGAAAAACAGTCCGCTAAACTACTGTCAAATTTCAGGTACCATTTGTTTGCAGCATCATTTAGTAACATGTGTTGATGCATGCTAATATTTCCCAAAAATATTCCTAATGGAAAATCAGCATAACCGGTTTCAATAAGATTGTGGGAAACACAAATAAACAAGCATTGGCAAAGCCAAACAGGTCTGAAATTGGTGGTCAGCTTTTTAGTTTAATCAATTTGTGAATTGTTTGGCACCATAATACTAAACATTGGCAAAAGCAAAAAAGATGTTTGGTCTCAAAAAGCACACACTGCCACAGTAGTTACTTGCACTGAACAAAACCACTTTATGTGCCGATATGCTCCTTGTAAAAGAGCAGAATGCTGTCATTCAGTGAAGCCTGGCGATACAGAGAGAAAGAGACAGAAATTTTAATAAAAGCCAGACCAAATTAGGGGCCCAATTATTAAAGAAAGTCTCAAAAGTGCACCCATGGTATATGTCCTTGCAGTAAGTGCAGCTATACGCTTTCGTGAATTCCCAAGAATATACAGAAGTAGGACAAGAAATATGACTCCTAGAAAATATTTGTGAACTGCTTTTTAGCATGAGCAAATATGCATGTGTTTGCATGTTCACTTTACCTCCAACCACTTTTTTCCCAACTCTGGAAGAAGGATTACGTCTATCATTGTCGGGAGTAAATTTCCATATGGGAAAATATTAGAGAAGAGTTGTTGAAAACCTTTAAAAAAATGCAAGTAAGTAGGTTTTCACAGACTCAAAAGGGCACTGCAACCCTGGAACTAATGCTTACCACTACCTTCAGCCCCAGTATGTAGATCTGCGGAAATGTGGAAATATAAGGGGATTGCAAGTATTCAAACACTACTATGATACAAGCCCTGGCATAATCAGAGGCTATATCAGAGCTCCTATATAATGAGATTGCTTACATAATTGTCACCGCACTACATGGCACCAAAGGGACAAGTGGATTTCGTTTCAGGACAAGTAGATTTATGAAGCAACCTGCCCCATGGACAAGGTGACATTTCATTAAATTCCACACCACTGGCTTTACACTAGGTGTATAAATGTTAGCCTTCCTCTCCTCGATCTATTGCTATACCCTCGCTTTCGCAAATTACCTTTACTATCTTGTAATTAATCGTTTTCTGCCTCGTTTGTGTCTCTAATGGATTGATGCTTTAATACATTAGCATGTGGTTGTATCAGTCACAATTTGGGCTTAACTGTTTACTTTTAGCCCTGAGGAAGTCTGTGGATACTTCCACAAAGACGAAACGCGTGTTGGCTAAAGTAGTTTTGCTGATGGCTGAAGTGGCTGTAACCTTGCACAACTTGGAATAAACAAGATCGGAAACAATTTCTACGGAAATATTGTGTGGACTCATAACTTCATTTCGGACATTTCGCTCAGGACGTTTACTTCTTGGTTGAAGATTTGGCAGCCAATCCGATCTCCCCTATGAGATCTGTGCTTAGGCTCCACCCAGGTATACATATTTCTCTTTTTTTTTTTTTTTTTTTAATAACTCAAAAATACTGAACAGATTTACACCAATTTTCAAAAAGGGCTCTTTCAGGACCAAGAGTTAGTGTTCTGCCAGATTTGGTGCAATTCTGTTAAGCAGTTTAGGCTCTAGTCATGCCAAAAAAGGCCTATGGGAATTTGCATGGGATAAAAAAAGCTCTGGAGCCTTTCCCTTTTTCTCGGCCCGCTTGACGAATCCCCTCAACTTTCCAAACAGCAGTTTAACCCTGGTGTGTACTACTTTTGAAAATCTTTGAAGAGTCATAAATGGCGCCAAAGTTAGTAGCAAAACAAAAACCGCTTTTCTTCAGGACACTAGGACCTAACTATAACTACCTAGTGGCGACCACCAGTAGGAGATATTACCTACTGGCGGTCACCAGTAGGTAGGTCTAGTTGGAATGTAGTTTCCATAGGACGAACCTTTTTTATTTTGCGAGTAACTTTGGTGTTTGACAAATCCTCACAATTTTCAAAACTAGTTTACCACTCAGCTGAAGTGTCTTGAAAATTCTGGGGTGATCAGTCAAGCGAGGGCAGAGAAAAAGGAGGGGATGGTCCCAAAACTCTTTTTCCCCTATGTTAATCTCCATAGGAAACATTAGACACTGCTACAGCCTGAACTGCTGAACAGGATTACAACAAATTTGGCAGGAAGGTAGCTGTTGGTCCAGAAAGCGCCCTTTTTGTTAAGTGGTGTAAATCTGTTGCGTAGTACATTGTAGGTTATTCGGATATACATCTGGGGATGTGGAGGACCAGCGACCCCTCCCCCCCCCCCCCCCCCCCCCCCCCCGAGATCTTGTGGTGTGATCGGATTGGCTGCCAACACTTCAAACCAGGAAGTGTTGGCAGGCATCTTGTCACTCAGTTGAGACTGACCCTGTCTCAAGGTGTTTCATGATGCCACAAGAGTCTTGCAAGATCTTAATGGGTGGAAGTAGAAAAAGAGCAAAGGCTCAACCAATAGTTACTATTTGCATTACATGGTCGAAGAACCTGGGTGTATTAAAAATGTGTTTTCGATTATATGAAAAGAAAAGTGTCAACGTTTTTGAACAATAAAAAAACCAAACTCACTAGTTAGTTAGCAGGCTAACTATAACTTGTATCTCCGCCAGGCACTGCTTATGACCTCTCATATGACCTCACTCATGACATTTTGTATGATACCATTGACATCACTGACATCATGCTGCTTTGTTTTCCAGCATTTTGCTGTATAAATTGCTAATGACACTTCGGATAGTACCCATTAACAATCAACCCCTAATATATGGATACCCTCATTGAGTACAGTGGTCAATCTGTATATAATGGTTCAGAGAAAGCCAAAATAGTAAATGCCAATTCCAAAATAAATGCCCTAATATGGACAGCTTTTATCTGTATCAAAACCCTGTCGCACACGAAACCTACATTATGAAATGAAGTTGATATCGATAGAGAACTGAGTACTCTAAACAGTGTTTTCTCTATGGAGGCAGTTCATCCTATACCACACCGTTTGCAAGCAGTGAAATTGTCATGAGAAATACACCACAGAGTTTTCAAAAGAATCTACTACGAACAGTATAAAGTGTATCCAACTGTTGTCCAAAAAGATACTATTTGCCAAAAAAATAACCAAAATCTGCGGGTGCTAAAGATCATACTACCTTCACCCTTCATACAGCGGTGAACACTTTCTTCTGAAGCAAAACAAGCACATGTACATAGGTTAGTACATGGTGCACACACTCTTCTATGTTAAGTATAAATTATCATGCAGACACGATTCGATCTAATAAATCAAGGCTGCTTACAAACGTTAGTATCTACTACGTAGAACGTTTCTCCTGTTGGAAACTTTTTCAGCAGAACCAACATTTTTGTGGAGCATAATGAATACAAGTCAACTGTCGCTTGCACACAGAGTTGCTCTTGAATGTAAACATTTATAACTTGTCCAATAGCTCTACACAGCTATGGTGACTTAGGAGCGCATGCGTTTTTTAAGCACTTACACCTATTAGCTGGACCAAAGCTGTACAACAATTTGTAGAAATGTAATTTGGTAGTTACCTGCCACTAATGTAAATTGTAAAGCAAACTAGCACACCCATAGGATGATGTGATCTGTGGCTTTTTCTACAAATCAAGGACATTTTCTCCTGCAATGTGTTGCTGCAATACATTAAACTGCTCTTGCCAGAAATATATTTGTCATATATGTGGGTAGTGAAAATGCACACTGCAGCCCAAATACGACATTAACTTTTCCATGCCATAGGCACTCTAAGGCACCATTTAAAATGGTTTATAAAGGAGGTAAATACGCCAAATAAGCAATTCCAATTTACACCACTTGATTTAGAGGTGAAGCACAGGCAATTTACTACTGTCTAGCAGTGGTAAAGTGTGGAGTCCTAAAACCAACAAAAATAGGGTCCAGAAAAACGTGCACTATCAGGGGTCACTATGCAGAAAAGACTAATTTGCTATAGGGTGCACCTGTACTACACCTCAGATACACAGGAAGCCTGTGGTAGGTTGGGGCAGAGCATGGTGGAGCAGATTCCACCTGCACGGACCGGTCCAAAGCCTTCTGGATCCCACCTAAACACTTTCAATAGAAGCACAAAAGGCAAGAAGTAATCCATGATGTAACAGCTGAGTACTGGACAATTGTAGGGAAGCAGATAAGTGCCGCAGCATCCCCACAGTGTAAGGAGAAGATACATTTTGCATGGTAGATTAACGATCCTTGCTCTAAATTGTCCTAAAACCAACTTATTGTTGTAGACGTTTTCACACGTACATATTAATAAACTCCTGATACCGCAGAGATTTTTATTGTGCTGCTGTATGCGATGTACTGAATATTTTCAAGGTTTAGTCTGTCACCTGGGAGACACCTGTAGATTATATATGTCCAGGAAGCTCGTATATCAGTTAGACAAAAATACCTACTGGAGGTCAGTAACCTGTTGCCTAATACTGTTCTTTTTTTTTTTTTTTTTTTTTGGGAGGTCATTGAATTCTTACTTACAGGAGCTTTCATACAGCCTTCTTCATCCACTGGTCTATTGGTGTCATTCACATTTTTCTTCTGCCCACTTCAGAGTACAGTATGTGTGGGCGGGTCAGCCCATAACAGCTGTTGGCTAATTTCAGCATGGGCTATGGCATTCTGCTCTTCCACAAGTAGCTTATCCTAATTTAAAGTAGTGTTATGTCCATATCTGCTTTTTCTTAAACATTTTTTTTACTTTTAGCCAGTTTTTATTTATATTGGTGAGTGCACTGCAACTCCCTGGAAAAGTCAACGTTTTACAAAAACCATGACAAAAAACTCTAACATAGCTGAAAGACTGGCAGCCAATGTCAGACTTATAGACTTTGTGATTGTTTGTTATTTGCTGCTTACAATTTAGTCCTGTGGATCCATGACACTTTCTGCTTCAGTAGCATGCTGCTGTAGAAGAGAATATTAGCATCTTATGTGTATTTGTAAAGCTCATTATCACCCGCAAGGGTATCCTGATGCTGAGCAGGTGTGTGTACTCGCCTAGCCAGCCTAGTTAATTGAAAAGCCAGGTCTTCAGCATCTTGCAGAATTCAAGAAGAGAGGAAGAGACTTTGATGGGCAGGGGGGCGGTCGTTTCACACTTTAGGAGTGATATAAGAGAACACTAGTCCTCCTGATCTGGTTCTGTGTATGTGTGGGATCTGTGTGAGTAGGACTCCTGCAGAGCTGAGGTGTCTGGATGAGTGGTGGAAGGAGATGTAACTGTTCAGGTAGGTGCGGCCTGAGTTGTGTAGCACCTTGCAAGTGTGTATGAGGAGTTTGAATTGAGCGCATTTGTGTATGGGGAGCCAGTGTAGTTCCCTAAGCTGTGATGTGAGTTCTGTTTTGGAGGTTGAGGATCAGTCTGACTGCCCAGGTCTGGATGGTTTGTAGTCTTCTAGTGAGTTGCTTGTAATCCCATTGATTAGATGTGAGATGATACACCGGTTACAGAATATGACACATGGTGTAAACAATTCAGAATGTATTTTGTAAAGGCTGGAAATGCATGCAGAACAATAAGGCATGTTCATGTAGGAAAAAATGGTGTAATTGTGTTTTTTTTGTTTTTGTTTCAGAAAATCCGAGCAGTTTATGACTCCAATCCAACACAGTTTAAGACCTTGCAGATGATTTTAGAAGGAGAGAAAGAACTGTATGGAGCCCAGTGGCCTAAGGCAGGCGCTACCCTAGCTCTGATGTGGCTAAAAAGGTGAGTTATATCATTTTGATACTGTGTAAATAGGAGACCTTTTTATTCTGTTTTTGTGTGTTTTTTTTCTGTTAACTTCATTGGCTTATTCCAAGTCTGGAAACTACCTTGCATGGTAGGTTTGTCCTCAATAATTGGGTTTGCTATCTGCTTGTCTAGTCTTTTTTGTGGAAGATAGGCCATGTTTAATAGTAATCTGTTTATCTCCTATGTTTAGTGAAGGGGGTTTCTGGTGTCCGCAAAACCCAGCAAAGAATTTGGGAGCTGCGTCGCAGTGGGTCTTGCATACCAGAGAATCACCCTGGATTCCACTGTCTCTTTCAAGGGTCAACCCCTTGTGAAGTGCGACCGGAATCTTCCTCTTTTATACCTCCGTTTCTTCATGGGATGACTGCAGAGATTGCCCCTCCCTTGCTTCTCATACGTGGACTCAGTGTGTTAAAATGCACGTTTGACTCCTTTTGAAGCGTTCATGAGCTTCCCCCTGGTGCACACACAGGAACAGAAGGCTTTGAGGCCGCAGGAGGCTTGGAGGTTCTGTTGGAAAAGACCCCAGACGAAAGAGGGGAATGTAGTGAGTTCTTACTTAAGCCCACAGTAGTTCTTCCTTATTTTAGCCTAACTACACATTTTAGGCCAAATTTGCTTTGCACAGTCTCACATAACTCATTTATTATTGTGCCACAATATTATTGTAGAAATAGGCTGCACAAGTTGTTCTGTCTGAATATTTCGTACATGGTCGAAGAACATTATTCCTTTTTTTTTTTTTTTTTTTTTTTTATATGCTCGGTAAAGCAGCACCTCCAAACATTTAGCCAACATAAGCGCCGCTGCTGTTTTTCGATATGCCACTTCTTATATAAACTGAGGCGTGCCCATTGGAAAACAGAGGAGGATTCATGCAGAGGCAAAAGGTCTTGCAACAGGCACACCAGCCTAGCATAAACAGAGTTTACACCTGCGATGCGGACTACCTAACTACAAGATACCAGGTATAGGGTCAGGAGCTAATCCCAGAGATGCCTGATATTGATCTGTGCTCACTAGTGAGGGTAGGTTTATACAGACATATCAGTTACCATGATAGGGATTTTCATTTTATAGAGTTTGCTCCTAATGCCTATTACTTTGCTAAATTGTATATGCTTTTTAACTGCAGCACACTTGCTTCATGATAGACAAAGATTGTTTCAATAAATATTGTAAACGTTCCTGGTGTGTTTTTTTTTTTTTTAATATGGGCATGCGTGAGTGAGAGAACAGGTGATCTGTTTCTTTGGTTCCCTAAGGGATTAGAGTGTTCTGGATTGCCAATTCACTTATTACTCCAGGATGTTTAGGAGTCCATGTGAGGTGCTATGAGCTCCTTTGGGCCCCTAGGTAAGGATCTTGTGCAGAGACAGTCCCTGCCATCTGACATCCTGTGGTCCCAGGCATAGTTCCGTTTCCAAATAGAATCCTTGCAACTGGACCTAGAGCCCAGACACAGGGCCAAATATTTCTTTCAGGATGCTGGACTAATTCTAATTCTTAAGTCGGTGGTACTTGCACACACTGATTTTAGTCTCCCTGACGATTCCCCAAAATGCTTTAGCCACAGTAAACACGACATTCAGTAAAAGCCCCAGGATCCAGTTTTTTTTTGCCTAGAATGGGCAGCTTGAGGTGCAATGTTTGCCAGGAATCAAAGTATATAGTTCAACCTTTGACTGCATTATACTGGGAATCTGGGCTGGTGGTGACATTGGTAGCTCTTCTTATGGAAACCCCCGTATGCATTGAGGTTCTAGCGCAGAAGCTACTGGAGGAAGCAGGAAATGGCTGCTGGTCAGTGCTTTGAGCGCATCGACTATGACAAACCCTTTAAGTCTATGCCCTGTTGAATATCTCCGAAAAACTCCGCACAGTACTATGCACACACACAAATAACTTAAGCAAAGGATTAAAAGGGCCGCGAGAAATGAAGAGCCATGCCATTGGAAAGGTTGATAAACAATGTAAATGCCATACAAAAGACAGCGCTAGAGCACAGCCTCCTCCATTTCCGTGCCCACAACGGAAACTACCATCCACTCGTCAGTCTTGCATCTCCGTTCAGAAGGGAGCTACAGTCATCTGTCCTGGGAGCTCTTCATTATCGATGTCCCCTCTACCACTTTAATTTTATACAGTCTAAAAGTGTTTCCCTTCTTTAATACAGGTACAGCAGTGTTTCCTAGCGAAGTCTGCAGCCAGTTAATACCCCATACATGCATGACCTCCAGTTCTGGAGGAATCACTATATAGAACGGGTGGCATTCGATCAGGTCAGCTTTTCCACTGGAGGACACAGGTGGCTCAGATGTCCATGGAGTCTTGTAAGGCTCTCTTCCTGATTTTGTTTGCCCTGTTTTATGGTATCATTTTAAAATAATGTAACCATTTTGTATTCATAATTACACACCTAGTCCTTTGGCTTGTTACAATTCAGTTTTTTTCAAACACTGGCTTCACTCCATTTTCTAGAAAAAAAATTGTGCCTAATGTACTTTTCAGTGTCAGTCACTAGGTTAAAAAACATGAACATATGCAACCAGTTTTGAATCCGAATATAGAAATAAGCAACAGAAATGTGGCACGTCAAACTTCGCAAAGGGCCTTCAAGTGCACTGCAACACTTTTTATGTTTTTTGTAACTTTTGATCCGTATAAACCATAAACAAACTTTTTTGCGGTAAAATCTACAGATTATGCAGTGGATAATGAATTATGTGGCAAACAGGGGCGGTGGGTGAGATTTTAAAGTGGTGGGGCGCAAACGAATTAGCATACAGCACCGTAGCGAGCGAGCGCAGCGAGCGAGCCCGAACCCCAAAAGGGGGGTTTGGGGGGATAACCCCCCCCAAGAAAATTTTGAAAAAAAAGAAGAAAAATCGTGCATTTTCAAGCAAATTTGAGAAAGCAGGAAGGTTAATAAAGCAATTGTGAAAGTGCAGTTATTACATTAATAGATGGCATAACATAGGTAGCTGCTTATTCAGTATTACCACAGAGCTTCATACATTCTGTCCTATTATGCTCAGGTGCTGAATTCAGACTATAAGACTCATGGAAATCTCAGCTCTAAGAGTAGAAGAAGTTGCACAGCAGTGTAATGGTTGCCAGGCTCGTTCCGCAGGAGCGTCAGGAACTTGAAGAAAAGTCCACAGTCTTCCCCTACGGCCTTCCGACTCTATTAGACTCTAGAGTAACGAATGGCACGCAAGGGGAAAACAGGGAAACAAAACAAGGAAAGGCGGGGGAAGAAAAACAGTCTTACAACATACTGAATAAGACTCTAGAGTAACGAATGGCAAGCAAGGGGAAAACAGGGAAACAAAACAAGGAAAGGCGGGGGAAGAAAAACAGTCTTACAATATACTGAATATAAAAGAGGCAGCGCAATGCGCTGTTACCGTGATTCTGGTTGAGCTGAACTTTGTACACACACTTCACATAGGTCCACGCAAGTACCCCAAATATAAATGGTATAAAGCAGTGTTTCCCAAACTGTGGTCACATTCCCAGGGGGGTCCTCAGGCAGTAATTTTAAAAGCACAAAAATGTTCCTTGTAGAATCAGCAGTTTTCCAGCAACAATAAAAGTGTCAAGATTACGTCGGTGATTAATGTACCTGCTGGAGAGAGATGAGAGTTGTGTCAAGTGGCAGCTTTGACTTATCTAATGTAGCACAGAGGGTTAATATGCCTACTGCAAAGAACGTGTACCATGCATTTTGAAAAACATTTTTTATGTGCCTAGGTTAGTGGGTTACTGCTTTAGTCACAGATTCTTTTGTTACTGTGCAGTTCATAAGTGACAACCGTAATCTAGCACAGTGACCTATAAACTGTCATCAAAGAGCTGCTTGCAAGCTGCATGATACAAGTTAGAAACATATGTTTGTTTCAAGTCTTTCATTATCCTAATCCTGCTAAAAAGGTTTATTTGGGTGGAAATACATTTTTATTGTTAAAGTCAATGCTAACCACTGTTATGTTCTGAATCCTGAGTTTGTGCTTCTCCAGACCAAGCACTCTTTAAAAATGCCTACCAGTATGAATAACATGTGAATCCTACACCCTGTAGTCGCATTTGCCTTATGTAACATTTTCTATACACTGATTTACACGTATGAATCATTGTCTCCATGGGGCAGATTTGCAAGAAAATTGACTGTGTGTCGCAAGCCATTTGGCTGCGCCGCACTGAGTCACTTTCGAAGCACAGGGATGCGACATATTTACAACAATATGTTGCATCTCTGTGCTTCCCCCTGTGCTGGCGCACAAACTGCTGCCATACGCCTGCACAGGCACATTTGCACCATGGTGCAAGGATGCCTGTGTCGTGGGGAGATTGTTTATGTGCAGGAAGTAACCCTTCCTGCATGTAAACAATCAGAAATGGTGTTTTTCAACTTCTAAGTGTGCTGCATTAGCACACATAGAACTTGCAAAACGTCATTGTTTTACTGATTGTTTATGTGCAGGAAGGGCACAGGGGAAGGGTCTGCACGGGGGAGGGGCAGGGCAGAGAGCAGCCTGCATGCAGGAGCACAGTGCAGAGAGCATCCTGCAGCAGCAGCAGCACAAGGCACAGATCAGCTTGCAGCAGCACTGGGGCAGGGAGCCGCCTCCTGCATGCAGGGAAGGGGCAGACAGCACGGAGACAGCCCCAGGTGAGTGTCACAGCGGGGCGCACAAGGGCAGAGCCTACAACAGCACTGGGGTAGAGGACTGGGTGCAGCATGCATCTGCACAAGCCCACCCCCAGGTCGGTGCCACAGGGGAGATGAGCCAGATCACAGCACGGCAGAGAGCATCACACAGCAGTAGGGGATATGTGAGAGGGGTAGTAACGCGCTTCAACGCCTCCTCAGGGGTAAGAGCTATATAAATGCAATTACAATGCAGTAGCCATCCGACAGCCTGCATGAGTGGAGGGTAGATATCAGGGTTCAGCAGTTCAAAACAGAACGGGCTGCACAGGGGAGAGGCTGCATGCAACAGCACCGTGCAGACAGCGGGTTTCAACAAAAATACTAAGCAGAGGTGCATCAGTGCTGTGTCAGACAGCAACCTGCTGCAGCCCAGGGGGCAGAGAGAAGCGGGCACTGCAGCAGTACAGTGGCACCCACAGCAGGGCATTAAGAGTGATCTGCGTGAGGAGCTTATCCATTCTGGGACTTGTGGTCCTCATATAATGGGATCCACTCCACAAACTGCAAAAGATATAGAACTACTGGACTTGATGCGCTACTGATGCAAGCAACTGGTGAACTCAAGAATCCTTATGACATGGGTGGAGCATTTCAAGGACAGGGACTTGCAGTAAGAGGCGACGAGCAACCTCCTGTACCAGAGGTGCAGCTCCGAGTGAGTGTCTCAGAACAAGGGCAGATGACACAAGGCGGCAGCACACGAGCAGATAAGGGATTCAGCAGCACAAGTGAAGCCTCGGGTGAGTGTTGGGAGCAGCAGGTGCAGGACAGGTACTACAAGCAGAAGCTTGCAGGATAGCACTCTTGTAGCAGCACAGAGGCAGATAACAGTGTGCTGTAGTAGAAAAGGGCAGAGAGCAGCACACAGGAGCAGCATTGAGCTCAGTGCGTGTGTGGCATGCATCATGTGAGAGAGGTCAAACAGCCAGAGAAGGGCCCACAGGGGTTTAATAGCATTCAGCAGAGATATTGAGACAGAGGGAAGCAACTAGGGTGGCCACATCTCTCCAGCTCATTCAGTCCTGGACTTTTCACATTCAAATCGTTGCTATAATTTGTTTTACATGAATTAGTACAGTGGAACTTGAAGCAATGAAAGACTACAACACCCAGAATGCATTAGGGTTGTCACATTAACGCCTAGGAATGGAGTTAGGGTATGTGATAAACAGGTGGCCCCTGGTACTGGGAGAGCAACATGGGGGGATGAATATCCCGCACAAAGGAAGGCAGAAAGCAGCCTGCAGAGGGAGAGAGTAGAAAGGCAGAGAGCAATCTGTAACAGCAGAGGGAGAGATTCTGAGGCCACATAGTGTAGCCTGCAGCAGAACCTGGGTTAGACAGCAGCCTGCTCCAGGTATCCTGCAGAAACAGGGGCGGCAGTGGTGGAACAAGGCACTTTGGATCACCACAGAGGACAGAGAGCAGTTTATAGAAGCACCAGGGACAGAGGGCAGTTTATAGAAGCACTGGGGACAGAGAGCAGTTAATGGAAGCACCCTGGATAGAGAGCAGTTTGTTGAAGCACTGGGGACAGAGAGCAGTTTATAGAAGCACCGGCGACAGAGAGCACTTTGTAGAACCACTGGTGACAGAGAGCAGTTTATGGAAGCACCAGGGATAGAGAGCAATTTATAGAAGCACCGGGGATAGAGCGCAGTTTGTGGAAGCACCGGGGGCAGAGGGCAGTTTATGGAAGGACCGGGGACAGAGAGCAGTTTATAGAAACACTGGGGACAGACAGCAGTTTATGGCAGCACCGGAGACAGCAGTTTATGGCAGCACCGGGGTCATCAGAGGAGTTTATATAAGCATCGGGGACAGAGGGCAGTTTATGGAAGCTCCGGGGATAGAGAGCAGTTTGTAGAAGCACCGTCCGGGGGCAGAGGGCAGTTTATCGAAGGACCGGGGACAGAGAGCAGTTTATAGAAACACCGCGGACAGAGAGCAGTTTATGGCAGCACCGGAGACAGAGAGCAGTTTACAGAAGCACTGGGGACAACTTGTGCGTGACTTGCACACTCACACATGAAGTTCCTTGTTTGAACAGAGAGGTCATTGGGTTCCTGCCAGTCGCTGATGCAAGAAACACGGCTGTTGGTGCAGCACTCGAACCCTGCTGCAGCTCCACTTCGACGGCTGCCCATGTTCTAAAGAAAACTTACCCTGTGTCCTTGCTGGCACATAGGGTGAAACGCTGAAAAGCAGTCGGAAACATCAGACTGGCACGTCCCCATACCTGCCGTACCTGAATCCACACGCCAGCCAGCACCAGTGCACCACTCCACACACCACGACGAGCGAGGTCCACGAGGCGAGTCCGCGACGCGAGTGAACGACCGTTACCGAACCGGATACGACACTGCAGCGCCGCGCGCCGCAAATGGCCAATCGCTGTGCTGCGCGGTGACCGGCCAATCCTGGCGCTACATGCAGCGCCAGGATTGGCTTGGAGGGCACACTAACTGCTCGCCCTGTCGCCGCCAGCATAAACCTTAACCTGCACCCTCCCCCCCCCCCCCTACTAGCTAATGGGGCCCTGGCTGGCTTTAATGTGCGCATGCTCGGGCAAGTTGCTGCCCGAAGCATACATGCGGGAAGAGGAAGACTCACACAGTGTCATGTGTCAATCACGTCACCAGCCCGGCAGCCCGCCCCCCCGCGCACTCCCGATTCAGTCGGGTGCTGCCCGGCGGCGCCGGATAAATATCGACCGTGCTAAGTAGGTAAATACTGTAAATGTAAAAACATTTATTTTACTTATTTTTCCATACGGCAGTCGCGGGTCTGGGGCTGGTGGGGCTACGCCCCTACGCCCCAATGGACGCACCGCGGCTGGTGGCAAATGCAGAAAATTGATATCATGCCACTGGAATTATGCGCAGAGGAAAACCAAATGATATGACTGGGTTGACTAAATCTTGCAGCATGAAAAGGCAAATTATGCGGCACACTTAGTGTTGGTATTACCTCTCTATTTTCACTTTTGTCACAATAGTACCAATTGGACACCCATTTACAGAAATCAGCAATAGAAACTTGACCACTCAACCTATGCAAAGGACCTTTCGCTACCCTGCAACATGTGTTGCAACGTTTTATTTGTAACTTTTGATTCATAAACACATTTTTTAATGAAATCTGCAGATGAGGTAGCAGATGATCGATTATGCGGCAAATACAGCAAGTCCATAGTTATGCGGGAACCGCCACAGACGTCAAATCGCCTAATTCCAGTGGTCTTGAGCATAGATAGGACACGGTGATGGTTTATTAATGATTAGACTGGCGTTAAAGGCACAAGGTCCTATAAAGTGAAAGCACGGCCTCATTCGATCTGAACAACCCATCAGCATTCTCAGTACAAATTTATGTTAAGCATTACATGGAGTGAGGTTTAGTCTAGGGGGATATTGGGAACGTGTACTGAGAGCACGAACGTCTGTTCTGAAGACAGATGCTGTTTTTGACATAAGGTTTTCAAATATATATTTGTCCCAAAAAGCATGCACTAATGTATATTTACTTACAAGTCGTTTTAGTGTTTTATGAACAAATTGCTGAAGCGATAACAAGCAAGTTCACGTAGATATTGAAAAGAGTGATGGAACAATCAAATGGATTTCTTAAATAATGGGCAACAGCCTCTGGCAAAACAATTAACGTAGAAAAAGTTGTTTTCTCTGTAAATTGAAACTTGTTGGGTCCGGGATTCTCCACCCTTTTAACCATCATTTGGCTGGACCCGTCTTCAGAGGGCAAAGCGGGTGTGGGAGGGCTCAGGTTGCCACATATATGCAGGAACAAGGGAGGAATCTAGCATTCACTAGTGCAAAAAAGTGTGTGTGTCTGTCTGTCTGTCCAAGTGCACTTTCCACCCAGCCTTATGTTGGGGTTATACAAATGAAGTGTAAATTAGCACAGATGTTGGCCTATAAATCCTGGGCATTAATACGCGTCCTTCAATTGCACGTATTCAAACCAAAGGGAGGGATCCTAATTCGTGGGACCAGAGAGCAATTACTGGGCCCTTTTTCACAGCTCCAGGGGTGTGGCCTGCGAGTCGCAGCACGGCAACTTAAAACTGCCGTCGTCTGCCTCTTCCAGGCATAGTATCACCATTGGCAGCCACCCCCCCCCCCCCCTCCAATGTAACATGCATGCTAATAAATAAACATACAATACATTTCTTGTTTGGGTAAAGTTGATGCAGGTTTATTACATACACCGTTATCTAATATGGTGGGTTATCTTGCGGGCGATCCAAGGGCAGGCAACTACCTGGGCCGCCTCATCAGCCAAGCAGCACTGGTGCGAACCCCATCTGTGCTGCCCCTTCTGGTGATCCTCTTCCCGGATCACGTGACACATGGTCCCTTATTACTCACGCCCCTTTCAGGGCGGAGCGGAGCATAGCAAACCTCCGGTTGTTCGGGCCCACAACCGCCCAAAGGACTAACTGGGCGCCGACACGGTTTTCCAGGAACCTTCCATGAAGCTCCTAGGATTTGGCTCTGTGTTGGACTTGGCCCTTCTGTCATGTTCACCCCTGAAACTTTTTGCTTTTTACTGTGACCTGGTGTTAGTGATTTTTGGCTTCTGCGCATTTTACCACTGTGTCCCAGGGTAAAGTGCGTGTAGTGAGGTTGGCCTGCCCTCCCATAGGAATGTATGGGGAATGTATGTGTCCCTGGTAGCTCCTGATGCGTGTGGAGTGCAGGTGCGAGTTTGGTATGTGCGGACTCGTGTGATGAAATGCTGCGCGATGATGTGTGCGGCGTCAATGTACCTAGTGTGGAAGTGCCACTTCTAGAAGTTGGCATTTCTGCGTGCAGTGTGAGATGAGTGCCTTGTCTGGCGATTGGCTGGCTGAGGTCATGTGATGGGCTAGGGAATCCCCAGAGTCAGGATGGGTCTGCCCCAGTGGTGGATAGGGAGATTTACATCCAGATGGGTGGGAGGAGTACACCTGGGACCTGAATAGGGCTGGGCTTTCCCCACACAATGCTGGCTCCGCCCCCTGTGGTGCGACCCTGGCCTGTTCTGTGAATAGGGAGAGGGGCTGAGCAAAACAAAGTGCTCAGGAACCAGTTGTAACTGGTTCGCCCCTTCCCTGCACCTTCAGACAGAGGAAACCTGTGTATAAGAAGGGGCTGTGACCCCATGTAAAATGTTATTCTGATCCTAATTCGAGGGGAGCCTGCTGCTTCTGGGCGCCAGGAGAGACCGCCACTGGGGACTTCCTCCCTGCTGGAGGGCCCTGTGAGCTGGCCCCTGGGCCCAGCCTTTGCCCCCCTTGCACCCCAAGACTTTCTCTGGACCTTGCCTTATGGGGAGGAGCGCCTTGTCTTCCCTTACCAAGGAGGGCTTTATTTTTATGGCTGGAGGAGCGCCTGCCCGTCCTGAGGAGCAGCGCTTCCAATTTTAGCTGCAGCACGAAGCTGCACCGTGTGGGATTTCTCCCCTCCCAGTGGCTAATTAGCGAGCAGGTGCCCACCCTGCATCTCGACGCTAAGAAAACCGAGCGGGAGCCCACCCCGCATCGGCACCTTGGAAGCGGGTGCCCTCCCCGCCTCCTGCCTCTTTATTGTACTTTATTGTACCCGCGTTTATGCGCCCAACCGGGAGCCTACCCCGCTACTGAAGTGGTTTTATAGAACGCGGGAGCCTACCCCGCAATTGCCGATACCTCCAGCGGGTGCCCACCCCGCGCTATATTTTTAATCTTGAAAGGGAGCCTACCCCTCATTGCAGTCACCCGAAGAAGCGCCCACGATCCGCGGCCCGCCTGGTTGTGGGCGGGGCCTCGCGGACGGAAGCTGAAGGGCCGTGCGGCAGGAAGCGCCGCGTTGAGAGACCCCGGCAGTCCAGGACGTCCCGAGCCTCGCAGGCTCCTTACCGAAGTCCCGGTCCCAGGAAAGGGACCGGGTGAAGAGCCGAGACATCCGCAGTGCTGGAACGAGGCAGGGAAGTTGCTCCGTCGAGAGGAGAACTGGGAGCCTCCCCCGCCTCCGTGTGGAGTCTGCCCGCAAGCCGGTGAGTGAGGCTCCGCTGCTGGGTGGTTGGGGGTGTGGTGGGGCACGTTCGGTGCCGCCCCGTAACAAAGTCGGGCACTGCGGGCGCAGTGCTCATTCCTCCTTCCCGCTGCCCCGCCTGACAGTGGGCAGCGGCAGCGACTTGGGGGCATTATTACTTCAGAGCCCAGAGGGGCTCCAACGTTTAAGGGGGCATATTTGTGATAGAGCCCTGAGGCTCCAAAGGGCATTATTTGTTTTAGAGCCCTGACAGGCTCCAACGTGACAGTTATTGCCAGAGCCCAGAGAGGGTTCAAGAGGCACGCCGGTGCCAGGTTCATTCACAGCTGCCCAGCACTTAGTGGGCAGCTGCAACGTTTAGGTGGTGCCCTGCGCCCTGTGCGTTGCTGCATTCGCAGCTAGCCCTGACTGCTGGACAAAGGGCGTTTGAGCCCTGAGAGGCCAAGTTGGCCTGGGGACAGTTTCCCTGTGTTGTGCCCTCCCCTAGGGTGCATGGTTATTTTAACATGTATACTTTTGCGCAATGTGCACTGCCTTTATGCTGTTTTCACTCCTAAACTGTGTTTATGCCTAGGAGATTGTTTTGCTAGTAGAAATTATGCTAGTGTGTTCATGGTTCCCTGCGTAATATTTTCCTAAGGTAGTTAGGGTTGCATAGGTGGTACTTACCTGTTACCAGTGGTTACTGGTTGTGCGCTACATTCATTATTTGTTCTACATTTCTACATTTATAATTTGGTGATTTGTGATGATTCTGACAGTGGTCCATGTGGCCCTGTCTTGTAAATAGTCCCCTGTAAATTCCGCCCAGTGCCAGTTGGCACAGTGTAAATTGTGTGAATATTATCTAATGTGTTTTGGTATAATACAAAGGCTATTTTCATATAATAACTTGTGTGGAGTTTCTTTTGTGGTGGGCCTTGGGTGTTGTTGCTGGGTGCGCGCGCAAACGCTTTACACATTGCCTCCGGGATAAGCCTGACTGCTCGTGCCAAGCTACCAAGGGGGTGAGCAGGGGTTATCTTTGGCGTGTAACTCCCCAGCCCTGACTAGAGTGGTGGTTTCTGCCTGGCTTTGGCGCAATCCCTAGCCAACCAGAAATCCCATTTCTAACACTCTGGCACCCCCTATGGTGCCAAGCAGAGGTACCCTTCTGTACCCCTCTGCTTCCAGATCGCTCTGTAACTCCGCCTGCAACGAAAAAAGACATTACAACATTCTCTGCCTCCTGCCTGCCACGAACCACGATGGGTAAGCGGTAGGGTGGGAGACGGCGTGTCGGGCGCGCGAAAGAGGGCGCCAAGCTGTTGGGGGAGACCTATATATTCCTCCCCCAGTCCTAGCTCCCAGGAAGTGAAGCTCCCTAGCGTGCCGCGACAAGGCTGGGGGGGGGACTACTCCCTGAGTCCCTGCCCCTAAAGGGGGTGTGGGGTGCCCCGATGATACTAGAGGGCTGCCCTCTTTAGTGGCCCCCTGCGGGGGCCTCGGTCAGCCACATAGTATCACCATTGGCAACCTTCCCCACCCTTCCAACGTAACATGCATGCTAATAAATAAACACACAACACATTTCTTGTTTGGGTAAAGTTGCTGCAGGTTTATTACATACACCGTTATGTAATATGGTGGGTTATCTTGCGGGCGATCTAAGGGCAGGCAACCAACTGGGCCGCCTGATGAGCCAAGTAGCACTGGGGCGAACCCCATCTGTGCTGCCTCTTCTGGTGATCCTCTTCCCGGATCACGTGACACATGGTCCCTTATTACTTACGCCCCTTTCAGGGCGGAGCGTAGTATAGCAAACCCCCGGTTGTTCAGGCCCACAACTGCCCGCAGGACTAACAGGGCGCCGACACGGTTTCCCAGGAACCTCCAATGAGGCTCCTAGGATTTGGCTCTGGCACCCCCTATGGTGCCACGCTGAGGTATCCTTCTGTACTCCTCTGCTTCCAGATCACCCTGTAACTCCGCCACAGCTCTGGAGGAGGCCTCCGTCACCGCCAGAGCCCCCCACCAAAACAGCTATTACCCTTACCTGCAACCTCTCATCTTTAGAGCTTCCTGCAGATCTAGAAGGATTAGATCCATCCCTACTGGTGATATATCTGGTGATATATGAACCCCATCTATATCACAATAGCCCTTGACGTTAGCCTGGATCAGCTGGTGTCTGATGATTCAAAAGGCCCTTTTGGCCTGTGAACTTGTGCCAAGAACTAATCACCCCATGCGGGAAAGTTCCACTGCCTCACATGACTCCGCCCAAGACAACTCTGGGCAGGACGATTTCAGACACCATGGCTCACATTGCCCCATCTATTTGCTGATCTTATCTCGCTACCGTTCTTTTAGCACCGTCTGTGCCTGAACACCTGTGTTTCCCATCTATAGGACATCAGCCCACTTGCTAGGTGACATCCTCCCACAACCCGCCTGCCTACCTTGGCTATTGGGCGAGAAGGATTATCCTTAACATTTGAACAGTCCCTTTGCTTTCCAAATCATGACGCACAGGAATGTTTATAACTAGTAGTATGTGACAATGAGCAAGGGTGCCATCCCGCCCTTGCCATGCATCCCTTATTCCTTATGGGAATTTCGCCCGCTCAGCTCCCTCAGTGGTGGAACCCCCTAGGCATACCAGCTTAGAGAATCTGTCTGATTTAATACAGTGCGCACTGTCTGCAATCTGGGCCTAACACTAAAGATTGATGAAGTTCTACTTTACCCCCATCCTAGAATACTCCCAGATGGGGGGGGGGGGGGGGGGGGTTCACAGTGCCCATCCTGAGCAGCCCAAGTGGTGGAAAATTACCTGCTCCGTTAAATGTTTATTTTTGTTGAACACTGGACGTGCCAAATGTTGTTTTTGCACAGTAGCCTTTTGTGCTTGACACCTTGTTAACCCATTTCATGGGACAGCAGCACACTATTTTGGCTGACAGCGTGCCCACCCAGCGAGGCAAATATAGCTAACCGGGCGGGGTATTAGAGCTTAACTGCAGGAACATGTCACCCACCCTTGGTTCTGGGGTGCCCTTACTTCACCCCGCTGACCAGACGATTGCACAAACCCCTTTGATTGCTAAACCCTGGTGAACACTTTAATGGTGTCCAATCTGGTTTGAAACAATATGTCTTGTGCCCACTATTGGCGACACCTCACCCTTTTGTGCAGTGACCACTTACGCAGCGCACCTAGATTGCTTAACTGCCGTTGGATCACAGATGCACAGACCTAATGTCCATCTCTGACCCTGAATGCTTTAAACACGCAAAAGTGTCGGAATCCCAGATTCCCAGTTTCCTGTTCAGCTGCAGTACACCCTCAGTGGATCCGCTAGGCTATAGCTTTCCTGCCCTTTCTTGTCCAGGTTGCTGACCCTGCACGGTACACTCCTCTAAATGCTTAATGCGTTTATATCCCATATTCAGAGATACTGATGTGCCTTAGTATTGTAACCAGGCTGCAGCTCATTGCAATTACTGCTACCTACAACTGCTACCCTCTCCTAGTTCTCATCAGTGAGGTCCTGTTTTGATCTAAAAGAAACATGTTTTTATGGCTGTCGCCTGAAACACTAACACCACATTTGACTGCAACAGACTCCCAGACATCATTGGCATGAAAATTAAGTTGGACAATAGTCTTTAAAACCATCCTTTAAGAAATATTCCAGGTCAACAGGGCAGGACTCTGCATGTCAGAGCAGGCTCGATCAGGTGACTCCCTGAAAGGCTGGGGCCTGTGCCCAAAAGCCAGCATATATATGGACCCTCGTCATGTCAACGTTTGCCGATGCCTACGAGCTGAAGCCCTTCACGTTGCCATTGCCAGAAGACGGCACGCCCGACATGACCCGAGCACACCCTGGCTACGGACCCTCAACCCCTACCCCCGTCGCCCCCCCACCTGGAAGCAGCCTAGCAGGTGGCACCTAGAGGGCAACTAAACCAACCCAACGGGCCCCAAGCTCGCTCCGTAAAATCCCAATTCTTCCCGCAGGCACACAAGCGCAACTCAATGCCACTCAGCTGGAACACATCGATTAGCATGTAGCCCGACGAGGGGATTCTTCAATCTACTCTGAGGGTGCTGCATGGAGTCAGCAAGACACAGCGGGACGTCCAACTACCAAGTAGACTGGGCAAGAGTCTTCCAGGGTCAATGGTGGACATACTCTGCGACGCCCTCCCGAAATGCTGCACCCAGAACAATCGATACCGGGGTCCATGAGGGTCGCGCACCCTGGAGAAGGAATGCCAGTGGGGTGTAAGTGCAACCTGTGTGCCATAGTTAACTATAGTTCCATTTTCCTAATCACCTGCCTACAAACTCCACGAGATCCGAGTGGGCGCCAGAACACCCGACGAGGACTGGGAGGCAGAGCACCATCTTCCTGACCGCCACTGTCCAACCAACGTGGACTATCTGTCACTCCCGGCCGAAGGGGCTCCATGCACTCAACGCAACAGCAGCGACCGGGCAAGCCGCGACGACCCGATGTGCGCCACACCAAAGCCTGCGAGATGCACTGATCAACAGCGCTGTGGGGAGAGACGAAAACTTTCCAAAGCCAAAGAGTTGCACCCAGTGACTCTGCGCTAGCCCGAGATGCATACACCAACCGGTGGCATCCTGCCGATATGCCACAAGCCTTCGGAACAAGATTCTCTGCTCCCCCATCATATGCTGGACCAGGCAAGCCCCGAGGCGGCTGAGGCAGGCCTAATAGTCCTGCCACGAAGCACCACCAGGGAAACTGCTGTCACGCCACTGCCACATTACCCTCGCGGCCTGACAAAACTCAGATACACCTACCTTTTCGAAATTCCGGCCTCGTGTGCTTAGCCACTGTGTCTTTTGCTTTCTAGCAACACCCAGACGCATCCCGCAGTCAAACCAATAGAAATTCTGGTGGTGCTGGAGACTGCACCAGAAACAGACAAGCGTCACGGACAATAGGGCCGTCACTAACACAGTATCAAGACAATTGGCAGTGGAAATAGACTAAGATTTCCCACCTCCATTCATAAGAACTAGACAAACTTGGATTTTGTTGGACAAACAGCAGCGCCACCGCATAAACTTTGCAAATCATGTGAAAAGGCTTTGGGAACTGAAAGAACAGACATAATTGTCTCATTGTCGAATCACCGCTTCACTGGCCTACTTTAAAACCACTGCAAGCATGGCAGCCCCTGGTACTGTACCACAATACACGTTTACGGTATCCTTTAGGCCATATAATTCATAGCTCTGATTGTTTGGAGCATAGTGACCCATACTAGCTGGCCCGGCTAATTGTAACCCTACATGCGGCGCGACTTGCCACATTCCCGGCTCATGGACCCCACCTACAATCCAACACATGCGAACGAAAGGAAAACTGCAGCAAAAGCTCATTTAAGTGGCAATCCAGTACGAGTTGCGCTGTTCTTCCTAAATGAACCACTTCCGCATGCCTGCCAATTGGAAGAGGTCAATGCTTCTCAAATTGAGTAGTCAGTGGGCGACCCTCTAGCTTATCAGAAATCGCGCCCCAAACATATGCACCTAGGAGGGGCAGAGTTGAAGTTTTAGCAAATCTCTTTGCGACTGTGGGCAGCAATCTAGGTACTCATCGTCTCGCTACTTCCCCATCTGCTGCTCCGCGTGAGGGCTACTCAGTTCTGCCCCTTCAAAATGCTCCCAAAACTTTGACCGTGATCCCATAGGTCGCTACTCTGGAAATCGAAGGAAAGTTGAAGGTAATGCCCGACTCGTTCACCCACACATGGATCAGCCATTTTGTGCAGTGTAAAGGGGTGAAATGTGGCAGAGGACAAAGCTCCTCCAACCGTAGCTCACCCTCCTACACCACCATGACTGCCCTAGACCTCAGCTCCACGCTGGCATCCCCGAGTTTCAGGTAGAAGGGGCCCACTGCCTGCGTGAACCCTCTGTTCGGCGATACACTGGCCCTGGCACCCTGCTGCACGGTACTTGAAGCCCCTGGGAGAGCAGGGGCAGCCCAGCTGGGTGAGAGGACCTCTTGGCGTGTGCCCTAATCAGCGCGCTGCGGCCTCGCCACATGGGAACCACCGCCCAGCGGCCTGGCCCCTCTATGTACAAGCCAGAAAGCAGGGGTAGTAAAGCGTGACCCTTCAGCATTAATGCATGATAACAGTAGCACATTTTCACCTCTAAATCCCTTTAAACATAGCCTGCGGTATGTACAGCTGACCTCCGCCTCTAAGCGTTGTTGATCAAAGACAGTGAGCATGGCTGAAATATATAAATATATATCTCTCTCTCTCTATATATATATATATAATCTACTGGCGGTCGCCAGTAGATAGTTATAGAGACCGTGTTTCCATAGGAAATCTGAAAATTCTATTTTGAATAACTTTGGCGCCGGTTGACGAATCCTCACGAATTGTTCAAAATAGGTGGGGTGCTCCGCTCCTACCCTGAAAGTCTCGGGCTGATTAGTCAAGCGGGGGCCGAGAAAGGGGGGTTCCAAAACGTGTTTTCCCCATGCATTTTTCCATAGGGACCTTTAGTCCAAGGTACAGCCCGAACGGCTGAACAGAATTATTTGAAATTTGGCAAAGAGAAAGTCCTCAGGTCAGGGATGCGCGGACGGTGAAGAACCTGAAGAAAAAATATATTAATAAATACATAATTTAGCCTTTAAAAAAAACGTACAAATTCAGTTAAAAAAACCATAGGTTTCACACACGTTATAGTTGGGAATTAGCATTTAAAAAACCTTGCAAATTCACTTAAAACACCATAGGTTTCACACATGTTATAGTTAGCTGGACATTTCCCTCGTAAAAATCCAATGAAATTCCCCCGTTATAGTTGGTGCAGGCAACTATAACTCACGCGACCGCAATCCTCTGCTGATGACGTCAGATATTACATCACTGTATTTAGACACCTATTTACCCATGTCTTCTTCCATTAATGTTTAGCTATACATATATTACAAATATTTATTTTTCAGAAAGACACATATTTAATCAGTGATGTAATATCGGACGTCATCAGCAGAGGATTGGAGTCGCGTGAGTTATAGTTGCCTGCACTAACTATAACGGGGGAATTTCATTGGTTTTTTACGAGGGAAATGTCCAGCTAACTATAACATGTGTGAAACCTATGGTTTAAGTGAATATATATATATATATATATATATATATATATATATATATATATATATATATATAAATATATATTCACTGAAAAAACCATAGGTTTCACACATGTTATAGTTAGCGGAAATTTTACTGATAAAAAACCAATGAAATTCCCCCGTTATAGTTAGTGCAGGAAACTATAACTCACGCGACCGCAATCTTCTGCTGATGACATATGTGTCTTTATGAAAAAAAAATATTTGTAATATATGTATAGCTAAAAATTTATGGCAGAAGACATGGGCAAATAAGTGTCTAAATACAGTATTAGCATCAGCAGAGGATTGCGGTCGCGTGCGTTATAGTTTCCTGCACTAACTATAACGGGGGAATTTCATTGGTTTTTTATCAGTAAAATTTCCGCTAACTATAACATGTGTGAAACCTATGGTTTTTTCAGTGAATATATATATATATATATGTATGTGTATATGTATGTGTATATGTATATATATATATATGTGTGTGTATATGTATATATGTGTGTGTATATGTATATATATATATGTGTGTATATGTATATATATATATGTGTGTATATGTGTGTATATATATATATGTGTGTATATGTGTGTATATATATGTGTGTGTATATGTGTGTATATATATATGTGTGTGTATATGTGTATATATATATGTGTGTGTATATGTGTATATATATATGTGTGTGTATATGTGTATATATATATGTGTGTGTATATGTGTATATATATGTGTGTGTATATGTATATATATGTGTGTGTATATGTATATATATGTGTGTGTGTATATATATGTGTGTGTGTATATATATGTGTATATGTATATATATGTGTATATGTATATATATATGTGTGTATATGTGTATATATATATATATGTGTGTATATATATATATATATATGTGAAAACAACTTCTCCCTCCTGGACAGAAGACAGGGACACAGCGGGGCTCGTCAGGACGCTTTATTCAAGAAAGTCGGCATGACCGGTTTCGGCTTACAGCCTTTTTCAAATGCCTCAGTCCATTACACAGAGTCCTTAGTGATGATCCATTGAGCTCCTCCCACCTAAATAGCAAGGGCCCAGCTGCAGTTCGTTAGTGTGTTGACGCCCAGTACTCCCTTGCCACGGACTACTGATCCCATCAAACACCTGGCTGGAATGTTACGAGCTGCGGTAGGAATCTTGAACGGATTTGCTGGGGGAATTTACGTCCTTGGGTCCCCTACTTCCCACCTTTCTCACGAAGCGGCACCAAGGCTGGAGACACAACTGAATGAATGCGCCTCTCCACACAGTGTTGGACTGCATTCCGCAGCAGCGATCGGTAACCTCAGGTGAGTAGGGTGTCGTGGATATCCGATACCTCGGACACAATTGGTTTCCACACGAAGTTTCAACACGCCAGTGTTTTCCACGACCACATTATCAGGAAGGATCCCTTTAGGCGCCCCACAGGCTGTGCGCGAAATATGAAAACAACTTCTCCCTCCTGGACAGAAGACAGGGACACAGCGGGGCTCGTCAGGACGCTTTATTCAAGAAAGTCGGCATGACCGGTTTCGGCTTACAGCCTTTTTCAAATGCCTCAGTCCATTACACAGAGTCCTTAGTGATGATCTATTGAGCTCCTCCCACCTAAATAGCAAGGGCCCAGCTGCAGTTCGTTAGTGTGTTGACGCCCAGTACTCCCTTGCCACGGACTACTGATCCCATCAAACACCTGGCTGGAATGTTACGAGCTGCGGTAGGAATCTTGAACGGATTTGCTGGGGGAATTTACGTCCTTGGGTCCCCTACTTCCCACCTTTCTCACGAAGCGGCACCAAGGCTGGAGACACAACTGAATGAATGCGCCTCTCCACACAGTGTTGGACTGCATTCCGCAGCAGCGATCGGTAACCTCAGGTGAGTAGGGTGTCGTGGATATCCGATACCTCGGACACAATTGGTTTCCACACGAAGTTTCAACACGCCAGTGTTTTCCACGACCACATTATCAGGAAGGATCCCTTTAGGCGCACCACAGGCTGTGCGCGAAATATGAAAACAACTTCTCCCTCCTGGACAGAAGACAGGGACACAGCGGGACTCGTCAGGACGCTTTATTCAAGAAAGTCGGCATGACCGGTTTCGGCTTACAGCCTTTTTCAAATGCCTCAGTCCATTACACAGAGTCCTTAGTGATGATCCATTGAGCTCCTCCCACCTAAATAGCAAGGGCCCAGCTGCAGTTCGTTAGTGTGTTGACGCCCAGTACTCCCTTGCCACGGACTACTGATCCCATCAAACACCTGGCTGGAATGTTACGAGCTGCGGTAGGAATCTTGAACGGATTTGCTGGGGGAATTTACGTCCTTGGGTCCCCTACTTCCCACCTTTCTCACGAAGCGGCAC